>NC_139500.1:8943873-9550436 GCF_008360975.1 Lichenostomus cassidix | reverse complement strand
TTAATCCTTGCTGGATTTCCATTTCCCATGATTCTAGGAGTCCTGTGCTGAGGCTCCCAAAGAAATGAGACCAGATACAGACAGAGGAACATGTCCCCACTACTTCTTTTCCAAAAAGCCTCTTACTAAAGCAGCCAGTGGCTCACAGCTGGGAAGTGACAGGGCTGGTGTTGGGTGTCCAGGGACATTTTTTCCTCTCCTTGCTGTCCACCTGCTTTATGCTGAATTTTACTACTTTTTTTTTTTTTTTTTGTGTGTGTGAACAACATGATTTCCCCACACTCCCTCTGAGCCTGCATTTAAGAAGAAGCCCCCCAAAAATGCCAATACATGTGTGTGTGTGCTGTGTGACATATATATTATATTCATAGACATCTAAGTATGTAGAGCTACATATGGTGGTGCTGGTGAACTTTCTAGGGGCACCAGAAAAATGAGTAAGATAAAATCAATTGTAGATTTTTATTTACAAAGGCAAGGGATTGCACTCTGTGTTTCTCTTCACCACTTGGGAAAAGCTGCACTTGGAACTTTAGACTTGTATGTTTTGGGTTGTTTTATATATTGCAAACATTTCAGGGTAATCCATGCTGTTATGTCCCATGATGCTGCTGCAGACTGTGAGAGATGGATAGACAGTGATTTCCTTGAAGCCCTAATTTCTGGAAACATAAATGAGTTTCTTTTCAAAATGAAAAGAAAGAGGTGCCCACCTCTTTCTTTGTATGGAAAATCTGAAAATTTCTGTGTATGGGAAATCTGAAATAGGATTTAAATGGAAGCAAGAGTCTTGCAAACAAGACAGTATTTAAAAGTTTATAGGGAGCAACAAATAAGCAAACTCATAACCTTGAGCTGATTTTTGTCCACCAGTTTTGACAATGATGCCAGGCACCACCTGCAAAAAGTAATATTTTATTTCATGCAGAAATACAAAGGTTTATTCTCAGAAACATCCCATCAATAAAAGCAGAAAAAAGGCAGATCTCCCTAATCATTGTTACAGGACAGCTCAAACCAATAACATAACCTACAATTTTGCAATTTTATATTATTAGAAAGAATGAAAAAAAAAAAAAAACCTCACCAATCCTCCTGACATTGATTCATCAAATAAATGAACAGTGTTCATCATTTAACTCTCACTGGTCAAATAGGGTTAAAATTCTTAGATCTAATTCACATTGCTAATTTTGCAAAGGGGAAGAAATGCACAGTGGGATAGCAGGAGCCAAATCTGCTATTTTGCCATAACTGACTGAACCTTGGGGGTTGGTGTTTTATTCTTGTAATATTTCTTTTAATAAAAAAGTGCCTGATTAAAACAGCCTTTTAGAAAACATTAATTCAGGAGCTAAAAAAAAAAATTCAAATGAACTCAAATAGATTTTCTCTGGTACGTTAACATTGCATTTAGGATAATGGATAAGGAGAAGGATGGATTCTGTAGGTATAAATCAATAGGCAAGGGGGGGTTGATGAAACTGCAACCTGTGAGAGTGAAGCCCTGGTGGTTTGTGATATCATCAGGAGATTAATTTGTTTGACAGTCCAGTCTCCTGCATTCATTATTTTAGCAACAGGACGATGCTGCTCACCTTAGCCAAAGCACCCTCCCTCAGATCCCCTACAAGCACCAGGGTAAAGCAAAAATCCCAGCTGGCTTGTCAGTGGGATACGTGAGCAGATTATTCTTTTTATTGCTGCGAGGAAACTGAGAGAGAAAGGGGAGTTATGGAGAGATGGAGACAGAATAGGTAGCTCTAGATTAGCCCCACTGATGGTCACACTGGTCTGTCACACACCTGGCAAGGACCTGGCTCTGCTGCCTTGATGAAGATGTGTTAATGATTTCATTAGGATTTCAGGGGGAATGGGATCAGTGGCAGCATGGATAAATGAACAACACTCTGCTCCCAGCCTGCTCTCTTGACGATTTCTGCCTTTGAATTTCCTCTTGCTGGAAATGAAAGTTTGAAGAGACAAATTTTTTGGTTTGCAAGAAAAAGAAAAAGGAGTTAATGTAAGTTACTCAGGTGCTGCAAACCCCAAATAACCTTCTGTACTCTCTGGTTTCTATACAGATATCTCACTGTTCATTTTTCTTGCAGGCTTATGACCAAATCCTGTCTACCTCATGCTCCATCTAAAGGCCTCTGAAACCCCATGGAGGGGCCATTGATTTTAATGGCTGTTGGATCAGATCCTCGTTCTTAGGGATAGCCCCATTAATTTCATATGGCCTGTTTATGTGACTAAATTGCCCCCAGTTCGGCCCCAAGTCTGTGACTTTCCTAGCCCTGGGAACAGGCAGAAATCCCTGTCCTGTTCTGCTGTACAGTCTATCCCATCCAGCTGGAGTTAAGTGTACCTCATTACTCAGGGAAATTTGGATTTGGACAATTCTTCACTGATAAACAACATATTGCTATAATTAGCAAGTGTGGACTGGGAATCCTGGAAATGGAGTCTGTCCAATCTGTCAATTTAGGAACATATTGTTTAATTTACACAGTGCAGCACATTGTGCAACCTGAGAAGGCTCCCCCAGCATGGGCCAGAGCAGGGTGTGCTGCTGCCTCCAACTTTGGAAAGCCACTTTCAGCTTCAGACAGCAATTTTGACACCCTTCTTCTTCCTCTTGGGCTCCTCATTTAGGTTGAAAGATTGAAAGAGGCCATGCAAGCACTGCCAAGCTGTTTTTTCAGTTAAACCCTGAGGATCCCTATTTTCCAGAAGGAAAGTCTCCCCTTCTGGAAGACTTTGTGCAAGAAGTGTTGTGAGGGAGAAGTACAGTCCAAGTCATGGAACTGAATCATAGAATCATAGAATGGTTGGGGTTGGAAGGGACTCTAAAGACCATTTTAGTTCCAACACTCCCACCATGGGCAGGGACACCTTCCACTATCTCAGGCTGCTCCAAGCCCTGTCCAACCTGGCTTTGAACACTCCCAGGGATGGGGCATCACCAGCTTCTCTGGGCACCCTGTTCTGGTGTCTGCCAACCTTCACAGGAAAGAGTTTCTTCCTAACATCCACTCTAAGCCTGTTCTCTGTCATCTTGGAGCTGTAATGATTGTCCTGAAGTGCCAAGCTCAACACAAAAGCCCTTGTGCTGGTGCACCCAGGATCTGGGGGTTCTGAGCTGCTGGGTGAGAAAAGCCAACAAGCCTGGAGTACAGCACAGATGTCAAGATGACCATCCAAAACCTGCTGTACAGAGGGATATTGGGTTAGTTTGTAAATGACTATGAATGCACCAACAGAAAAGCACAGCAGAGTTGCTTTAATACAAATATACACCATTAAATCCACCCAGGCTGACCAGACTCACAGAGCATCACATTTTGCCTCTCATTCTCCAGGCCAGATTCTTCTTCAGTTATCACATTTCCCCTTCACTCCCCTGCTTGTCTTCTAATCAAAGCAAACCACTCCAACTTTTAAATGAAACTAATTTTCATATTGCCCACATATACATACAGTTAAGAAATTACAGTGACAGTGATAAAAAATGTTAATTTTTCTTTCCAGATGCTTGTAAAACAGCCTTAACATATGTCCGCTGTTTAATTAACAGAGCGGCAGCATGGTGGAGGGAAGCCAAACTAATAATTTAAAGAAGCATTCTCCCTCCCTTGATTTGAATCCCAAAACACATCCATCATGTGCATTTCTGAAACTGCAAAAGATTTAATTTTCTGAACTTTCAGCAAACATCATAAAACAAGTCAAAGAGAAACCTGAAGTCAGGAGTGATCGCCTTTGAGGGAGTTCAGCTTCAGAACTCACACAGAAATTCATTTCGTTAAGTGACTAAAAACTCCAGTGCTTTTTTTTTTTTTTTTAAATTAGCTTTTATTGTCATCTCCTGCTGGGTGGCCAAAAGGTGCCATTTTGCTGCTCAGGTTTTGGTTCTGAGCTGCCTCCTTGCCCAAGATTGATGAGGATGTAACTCCTTCCCCCAAGCACAGCCAGGATGAAGCCAGTCATCTCACCTCCTCATGGAGTCTTTTCCTGTAACATTTCTGTGCTGCAAAATGTCTGCAGTATCTGTCTTTCCTCCCCAGGAAGTACAGACTTCAGGTGGGGGGCTGAGACAATTTGAATTGCATGTTCAACACATGCATTTTAACCAACCCACTTTTGAAATCCAGCTGTCCACAGGTCCCTCAGCCCAAGCTCTGGAGGGGGAGCAATGAGGACTTGGTGTGAGATGAAGGTCTCACTCTTACAACCTGGGGCAGACAAGTGCAGAGACACCAGCCCACCACACAGCTGATATGCCAAGCTCTGATCTTGCAAAGGCAGCACTGAGGGACTGAGATGGAGCAAATAGAAAAAGTGCTGCTCTCTAAGCTGACAGGTGCTCCCAACACCCCTCTTTGCCCCCTCACAAAGACAAGGCCACAGGGATGGGGCAAACCTAAAACTGTCACTTACAAAGTTGGCACAGAGGTTACATCTGTGAAGCCAAAGTGAACTCCCCAGCGAGGGCTTTGCCCTTTCTCTGAAAGCACATCTAGAGCTTCATTCCCCTCTGCCCTTCGTGTCTGGGATGACTGTAGGTTATTTAAAGGTGCAAAAAGCTCTCCTCACCCCTTGTTCCTGTTGTCAGCAAACAACCACTTGTATGCAGAAGGGATCAAATCCCTCCTGGAGATTACTCTGAGATCCATGGGGGAGGAGGAGATGCCACCATTAACCTCTTCTGGGATAACCAGACACACAGAAAGTCAGCACTACTCACAGCCAGCAAATGACGCTCTTGGCCCCCATCCTCTGCAAAGCTAATGAGTCCTCCCAAGGGACTAATATGCCTGGGGAAAGGAGGTTGTGTTTTATCAACCTGACCAGAGAGACACACGGTGTAAAAGACAAAGCAGCACGGTGCCAGATGGGGAAATACACCCTTTCCTCTGGAAAGGAAGAGATTTGTTAAAGGTGATGCTGCATTTTATTACTGTATTGAATGGAAGGGCACATTAAAAGACTACTGCTAAATATTAACCAGGAAGAGGAAAGATGGGGACAGAGAACTTTCCTTCTCCAACTTTTGTAGGGAACACTCAGTCATGAAGCAACTCAGAAATTAATCTGCTGATAGATTAGACATTGTGAGTGTTAACTGACCCTTTGATCTCCCAGTTGTTATTTTGGGTCTAGCAGGGTGGGATATTAATGAATCTGAAGTTATTAAATGAATTCCTCAGTTGCTGTGGCAGCACTTGGCTCCCATCAGAGAGCATTCCTTTGGGTTGGCCCTGCTCTGGCTGGAGTTCTCACAGAGGTGGAGGCATAGAGACAGGTACTGCATGGCAGGCAGGATGAGAGCACCCAGCTGCAGTTTCCAGTCAGTCTTCATGCTCTACATGACCAAAGGGAGTTGAATACTCCCCAGCCTGAAATCGAGATCATTTCATGAACTCTTAGATCAGCATCATTCCTAATCCCAGCACAGCTCAAAGCCAGGGAATCTTTATCACCTTCCTGCTTTCAGAGCCCACCAGGAGGGTGGTACAGACAGACCTGGTCAAATTTCCCAGATATCTGCATCCCTGGAGTCGCTCTGTACCCTCAGAGAGGGTTACACCAGGCGTTTGTTTTGCTTTGTTTTCAACATGGAGCTTCAGGTTGTGCTTTCCAGAGGTCCTGCTCACTAAATGTGAGACCACTGGGCCATGGATAAGGTCATCATCCTGTGCCAGGGACAGAATTCCTGCAAAAGCCTGAGCTAAGCTTGTTCATGCCATGGCCCTACATGTTCCTGGTGTCATGATCAGACAGAATTTCTCCATGGTGCACAGAGAGCGGAAGGACCATCTCAGATGGAGTTTCTTCTTAGTCTTAAAGCTGGAAATAAACATTTGGGAAAAGAATTGCAAGCAATGAGTCAGTTGATACAGCAGGGCCTTTCTGCAGAAACCTGGCCAGCTCTGCCCATTAAAGAGCTAGTCCTTGGCTAGCTCTCCAAAGGAGGCTCAGTGACTGTGTACATTAAAAATGCTATCACCATTATGGGCTCTTCACTAAAGGTACAAGAGCATGACAAATATATGTAATTTGCAAATTGGCTGGTCTTTTGCAATAATTTAGAGACACTAGTTAGCGGCAATAGAAATCTAACAATTACTGATGTTTAAGGTTTGCATTGTTGCTCTGTGAATATTTCATGCATAAATGAACTTCCCCTGGACCAACTGCTGTTTCTGATGAGGCGCTCTGAGGCTTTATTGCCAAATACACAGCGGGGCTCCCCCAATGAGCCACATAACGGATGATGCATCACCTTCGCGGCTTAAATAATGCAGAGTATCTGCATTTTATAGAGTGGTGGTACACTTTATTTACATATCAACTGAGTGGCCAGACTGAATATGAAGAAATATGTGGAGGAAAGAACATGGCACTTTTAATATTTCATATTAGCAGGCGCCCCACAGGAAGAGCCTCGGCAGGCTGTGATGAGAGCTCATCTGCCTGATTTCTCTGTGTGCTTGACTCTCTCTGAGAAAACCTCTTGCAAAACTGATGGAACAAATGTCTTTTCCCCTTCTTGTGAACTTCTTCAGCATTATTGAAAACAACAGGTGCAGAATCCTAATCAGAGGTTGACTTTCCAAGTGCCATTTGTCTGGGAAGAGAGTCAAACCCTCCCTTCAAATCTCATCCTGTTCCTTCCTGGGGCTGCTGGGAGATGTAGTCTTGCTCTCTATCACTCTGGAGAGAGCTGCAGAGTATTTCTGCTCTTAGGGACACCACCCACAAAGCCTCGTTAACCTGCTAGGACTGCAAGGAGGGCCAGATCTCGTAGAAAAAGCATCATCCAAAATGCAGAGCAGCTGATGATATTTCCCATGTAAATGAGTTTGGGTTGATGGAAAGGGAAACTAATACATGAAAGCAAGAGCTGTTTCTTCCCTATGAATAGTGTGGTTTGCACATCATAGTCTATATGGGACTGTATCTCAGGGTATGGATGCTCTTTCTGAATCAGATTATCCAAGCACTCAGGCTTGAACCTCACATAAAATCCTTTGTCCTTCATGAAAGCCCCTCAGATCTCCTCCCAAAAAGGCCCTGCCCAGGGGACTTGTCTAAGCCCTGGGATGTTGGCCATCACTCTTGTCCCCTCATAGCAAAGAGTTCCAGTGACCAAACATGGCAAAGATATTAAATTCTTTAAAGCAGCAATCTGCACCCTCCCTGGAAAGAATGGCCCAGCAGAGCACAGGTACCAATTCTTCACCTGCTTTTCTGCTGCTCTGGTGGGGATGTGTCTGCCCACCACAACCTCCTCCTCTGTCCAGCATCTGCTGACAACATGCAGCATCTCCCTCACATTATGCCTCATTCAAAGGGGAACTGATGTGTACCAGCCCTTTTTTGTACAAACCTATTAAAATTCCAATGCAAATGACCGGATTCATAATCTGAGCTTCATTGAGAAACACAGTTTCCTGCTTTCCCCAGTAATGAAATTATTGGTTGTGCAGATGCTCCATTTCTAAGATAATTCAATCTCTGACTGGTTTTTTTGAGGCTGGATGTGTGAGGGCAGGGAGTGAGGATGTGCAGGTCTGTGTGTGTGTGCACACAGCCCAACACATCTGCACAGCGTGTTTCCCAGCACACAGATCCACAGGCTATTTAGTTAGATAGCCAATTATAATTATAAATGCAATGGGAATACCAGCAGTGTGTTGTATAGACACGATTAAAAATAAACTGGGAGAGCTAAAAGCAGCTTAGTCGCCAGAAACTAATACACTACTGGGGCAAGTTGTGGAAATGCCTGATTATTCTCTTTTGCTCACTCCATCCCTGGGGGATCTTCCTGAACTGTTACTTTAACTGCTCAACTTGCCTTTTCCACTGTGATAGTCAGCAGATGAAGCCCTTCACATTTAAGTGTAATAGTGCCAGAGAGACCAACTGCTCCTAAGAGTTACGACCTATAAATGTCGCTTCTGTGTCAGAACGAGAATGTGCCACTGAAGATGCTGAAGTCTGCAGAGGGTTTGCTTGACAATTCATGCAGGCCATTAAACTTACTCCTCCCCTCGTTTCCCCAGCATTGTGTACACTGGGATTTCTTGCTTGCTTTCACAGCTTTCTGAGTAGCTCTTCCGAAGCTGGCAACAGCTGAGCAATTTATCCCTGGGACAGAGTGTGCGGCACAGCGTTTGTTCAGGCTGCACTTCTCTTCACCTGTCATGGCTAATGAGAGCTCCAGGACAGACTGCCTGCACTTCCCTTATCAGATGTGGATATCCTTACCCAGGGCAGAGAGAAAATTGAGATGAACATCAAGTGATGCCAGGATGAGACAAGGAGTGCTGTAAAGTGGGTACAAGTCAGCTCCCCATCCCAGACAGTTGCCAGGTGCAGGTGGTGCTGCCCTTTCCCTTTGCATGAGAACCCACAGAGCCTTCTCCACCCGTTCTCACCCTTTCCTGGAGGTGCCTTGTGGGGTCTGGAGAGGGAACAAGAACTATTTCTATTTCTCCATAGCACCCAGATGTTTCTGGCCAACTGAATAAGAGGCATTTCAGTCTGCCTTGGTCAGGAGGACATGGTTACTTCTTAGCCTGAAGCATACAGCAAGAAGAATAACAATAGCTGAGAGCAGGGTTGGGTTTTTTGACTCACAACCCAGTTCTGGTCTTAGCTGAAAGTCTGACTGACCATGGCCATAAGCACAACCCAGAAGAAATGCAGGAACCACATTAATTCACACAATAATTCACACCACACTAACATTTAGCCCAGCAGTCACATTTACTCAGGTATGAGATAGAGATATTTAATATTTACTTATATCATAGTGTGCACAAGCAGTGTAGGACATGGACAGCACTGCTCCAGACACCCACTAGTGTTCCTGCCCCTTTTCTTTCTGAGGAAAGAGAGATTTTGAGACCTTGGGAAAGGATGAAAAGCACCTCTCTGAGAGGAATGGTGATGCAGAAACCCCCAAGGCTTGGTGTTGCTCACTGCAGGGGCTGGCAGGCCAGAAAGGAAAGCCATGGACAGCAGAGGGGATGAGATTGGGATGATGATGAGCCCAGGCAGGGCTGTGCAGAAAGTCTGCACCATACAGACAGAGCAGCTGGAGGAGGGTGACAGAGCCTCTGCAGCCAGTGGAGGCACATCATACAGACAGCTGCTCTCTGGATGGGAAAAGGGAACAGGACAGAGTACTGAAAGGCTGGCAGGCAGGACTGACTCCACTTGGGGTGTTACTATGCTCCATAACAGCTTGAAATCAGGAGGAACAAGCCTGTGACAGCCCCAGCCTGTGCACAGTCAGATGCTGCCATCCTCACTCCCACTCCATCCCATCCCAGGCTCCCCACGGTGGCTCTCCTCTCTCCCCTCCCCACCAGCCTCTCCCACCTCCATCCCCTCGGCAGCAGCAGTGGCTGCCAGTGCCACCAGCACACGGGGAGGAGGCAGCAGCTGATTTCGCAGCCACTTGACCAGAGATGTTGGTTGAATCAGGACCGAGACGGGGAGGGGGAAGAGCTGAGGATCCTTTTGAGGCTGCCACCTGGGACTGGCAGCACTTCTACTAATGCACAGTGAACAGCTAAATCATACATTATTGATTTGTCAGACGTATTTGCATATAAATAAGCATGATCATTCATACAAACCTTAATGTTGTTGTTCTCCCTTTAGTGTTGTGATCACAGATGAATGACTCTAGTTAGACACAATTCAGGAAAGCTTGTACCGCTGCAGCAAAGTAAGCTGCTGATTTAAAACTACATTTATTGGAGCATGTAAGTGTGACAGTCTATTGGTGAATTTGGGGATAATTAGTCTAAAAGACAAGATAAATGAATCCTGAAAGTGGTATTGTGATGAAGAAATGATCCCTCCATGCTAGTAAAGCTTTGATGCCAGAAATATTGTAAATGATAATTAACTGGGAAACACAGAGGAATTATATTTCAATTGTGTTTTCAAAAGGACTTAGAATTTTACAGGCAAATTGATTCAGTTTTCCCCCTCCCCCAGCCCTGTGATTATGAAAGATTGTCTAATTTACAACATGAACTATGAAGCATATGACAAATCGCTGGCTTGCTTTTATGCATCTTGTTTGTAGGTTTCTCCCTGGTAGATATCTGCTTATTGTTTTTAAGCAAACCAAGACATGTATTTTTCAATTAGTCTTTCCCTAGGCCTAATCTAGACAGATCTGCAGGCCAGCACAACACACTGACCCATGAAAATTATATCTGCTGTATTAATTCATTAAGCATTGCAGGATCAAGCTGCAAGATCTCACTCCCTGATAACATCAGCAGCGTGAGCAGGGTTAGTCTGCATCCCTCCCCTGAAAAGAAAATATTATAGATTGTGCAATGCAGGGGAAACATTGCTTGCTAACACTTCATTTTAATTGTCCTAAATTAGAGCTGAAGACTTACAAAACTGTGCGTGACAGCCAATGAATACCAAATGAATTCATTAGGATCAAGGCTGTTACAATGAATAACTAACGAATCTATAACAACAGCTATATCCTTTATGCCTCGGCTGGCGGCTGCAGCAGGGAGCCCTGGAGGGAGCCATCCCGACCCTGAGGCCAGCACACTTTGCCCCATGCCAGCCTCTAATTGCAGCTCCAAGGGAAGCTGGTGTCACCTGGATTGCTCAGGGTGAGGGAGCAGTGCAGGTGGATGGAGAAGGGGAATCAAACAGGACCTTGCGGGTGAATTGCAGGAGCAGGGCACAAGCACCAACCCCTGAGCTTTGGAACGTCCTGCCTGGACTCCACAGGACCAAGGTGCAGCTTGAGCCACATCCTGCCACTTGTTCCAGGATATCCCAGCATTGCTGCTATTGAGTCCTGCCTTCCTGATGGTATTACTAGACTGAAATCACCCTATTCTCACCCATAACTGGTGCATCAAGCTCAGCACACACATTCTGATCCATGCCAGAGGATGCAACCTCCCATGATGTTTTGAACTATTCCTGTCTGTTCTCTGGGGCAGGGTGTCCCTGGTGAGCACAAAAAAGTGTTGTTAAAGAAAGAAAAAAAAGAGAGAAACTCCTTCATCTGCAAGGAGTTTGCACCTTATGTTTCTCTGGTGGGACTCACAAGATTCCATGAGTTGGGACTGCAAAAGAAGAGGGGAAAGGGGCTTTTATTACTATGGAGAGGTTTTATATGGCATTGTCTTTCTTAGCAGAGTATCCTAATTTTTTGGGTGGATATTCAATGAAAGAAAATACAAAAGACAATGACTCAGCTAAGTTTCCTCTCAAACCACTGCAGCTGTGTCAGGCAAGGGAGCCTTGGAGCAAGAGGGCATGAAGACCACCCTGCCAGGGAGCATCTCAGGACACTGCAGCTGATACCAAACCATCACCAGGTTTCTACTATTAAGAAAGAGGAAAACACTGTACCAAATAATTTCTGCGAATTGGATGCTCAAAGAAACACACAGAGAACCAGGGGAACCAGGTTTTATTCTGCATTGCCACATCAACGCTGTTCGTTCCCAAGAGATGCCAAATTCTTCTTCCTCTGGTCAAGGTTCCCATATTCATAGACCCAGTGGTTGTGAGGAGGAGGGAATATTTCTGAGTTGAGGAAAGATTCCCAAGGAGCCCAGAAGTTTACAAAAGGTCTCCAGCTAATGGCATTTGTTTCTTTTAAAAGAAGTGTCCCAGCATAAGCAGAAGGGTGCTCAGCCTCACTGCCCCTCTGGGCTCAGTGCAGCCTTCCAGGTAGAGGTGATGAGACCTGGCAGGTGAACTTGTGCTCTTGCCTCCAGCTTTCTGCCCCACTCCCTAAATAACTCCAATTACCAGCACTTTCCATTTGCAGGGAAGCTGCAGGGATTGGGAGACAAGTGTCTGTTGCTTAGAACTGGAGCAGGAGAGACAGCAAGGGGCAACTGCTTCTTAACCTCACTTCAGCAAAGCTTCCTGAGCCAGTACATCTTGGTCAATGTTCCCAAGTAATTTTGAGGTCTTGGAACAGAAAGCCTGGGTTTTGTATGAAAAATTGTTTGGATTGTAAGGAAGAGCCTGTTGGAACCCTGGGGAATGAGTTCTAGACGGGAGACAAAGGCAGCTGGGAAAATGGAGGGACAAGGAGTAATAATCCTCTGAAATCCAGATAGCAGCAGCAGGGCCCCTGCCCTTGCTGATGTGCTTTTGGGAAATGTAACTCATCCTGGAAAAAGAAAGTAAAAGCCAAGCATGTGCAGGGAGCCTCTCTGGTGTGCAGCTTCTGCCTCCATTCAGGCTGTTTGCAAACTCTCTCTATGCTTATCATCATGTAATTGAAATAATGTGTATTGACAGAGACTTGAAAACAACTGCTCAATTTTCCTGAAAATTCAATTAAACTTCGTTTATTCTGGGGATCGATCCAATTAAAAGGGGGGAAATTTCAGATGGTCCGAGCCTTACAATCCATCTTAACACACTGTGTCTATCACTGTGATGTAATAATTCCCCCAATCAATGCTTTAAAAGCATTTAGCAGTCTTGATAATGAACTTTTGTCAAAATAGCCTTACAAAGCAATAAATGAGAGCAGATTAATATGTAGTCATAAAGCTATGAATGGTTTAACGCTTTGAAAGGTTTGCTTCATAAATTAGACTTCTTTATTTATTTCTTTTTCATAATCTCTCTCTGATACTATTGCCCAAGGTTTTGGTAGACAAGAAGGAGCTGGGCTTCTGGGATGAGTCCTTTTTATGAGAGAAATGGATGGATGTGAACTAAGGATGTTGTATCCAGACCTGGTTTATTGACATTGCAGACAAAATCCCGTGGCCACCATGGGCAAAACCAGAGCAGCTGTAAGTAAACTTGTCCCAGCACTGATTTTCAAATCTTGAACAAAGGGATCTCTGCTCAATCTTCCAGCAAGGCTGATTCCCACCCATTGAAGCAGCCCCATTTGACTGCCTTAGGACTGCCATGACTGTGTGAGAATCTTTTCACAACCATTGAGGGTTGAGAAACATGCCCCATTCTGACACAGGGAGGGGTTATGCAATGGCTCTTAATTGTGGCACTTCTTTAGGAAATGCCTGGTTTAAATGTCTGCCTTCCCTGGTACTGATTTAAGATACTAAATCATCTTCCTAGTATTGTAGCTTCAGGCTGACCCCAGCAACTCCCATCCTACTTTATAACATCTGTGGATGCCATGCATTTTGATTCTCAGCTAGAATAGGTTCTTGAGCAGTTTTCTGCTTCTTGCACATAACTGTGCTTGGGAGATTTACCCATGTCCCCTGCTGCACTCTCAATGTGCTGTTCACAACAAGCAGATTTTCTTAAGTGTCTGGTACTCACTAGAAGAAACAAAATTAGCAAAGGCCCAGCTTAGAAATGGGAACCTCAAAGGGTACATCACTGCTGGAGACAGGAGCAGGGAAAATGCTCCTTCTCCAAAGGAGGGCATGAGGTCCTAGTTTAGAAATGCAGATTTCCATTTTAATATTAATTTTAAGTGCCCTGGCTAAAACTCTCTCCTGGTAAAGTCTAATAGAGAGTAACCTGGTGCAAGACCTCACTGTTGGAGAGGGCAGATGGTTTCAATCATTTTTATTCCACTCAAGTGCCGTGAAAAGTTGCTTGCAGTGTCTGTGGTGTTGGAGGGTGACAGCTAGCAGGAGACAGGCACAGAACAGCTTGCCCCTTCCACCTCAGGCTCTTTTAGCACCATTAATGCCCTGGGCAAGCTGCCAGCTTCTGGAGAAGAGCCCATGTGTCACAGACCTTCAGCTGCACCGAGGATTTCACCATCCTGGGGTTCAGTGTCCCTCTGGAGTTGAAAACACTGTGAGGAGAACTGGTCTGCAGGATCTTCACCAGATTTTAACAGCATTCCTCATTTGTGAGAGGGCTGATCTGTTTTTCGGGGATGCTGTGGCCACTCTGCTCTCACTGCACTTGCTGTGCAAATGCAATTCTCCACCTCCCATGAAATGTGCCCTTCTCTGCAGGGCCACAGCAGCCCTTCAGCCTCTCAGAGCAGCAGCCTGGTGTTTTTGAAGACACCAAATGGGGGGAGAAAAACCCATTGCACTGAGTGGGAGCCTCAGGGAGAGCAGAACCTGCATCCATCTCCCCCACGCTGTCAGTCAAACATGTCCCATACTATTACATTAATCCCTGTGACTCCCTAGTTCCTGCAGACTGGATGAATGCCGAATCCATACAGTGTTGATTTACAGACATTTTGCCAGGGCTCAATAGCTGTAAAGCACACCAGCACTGCATGAAAAATGCTATCTGCAAGAAACCTTTTAGCTCAGCAGAGATGGCTGTAAGTGGCAGCATTCCCTTTTCTCAAACTTCCAGTGGAAACATTTCATTTGCATATGATATTAATTGCAGAAGAAACAGGCATGCTCCTTCCCATCTAACCCACACAGTCTTTTATGTGCTGCTTTCCTACAAGAGTAAGGAGCTGGGATGAAGGCTGCAGATGCAGCCCATTCCCTGAGCAATCTGCAGAGGAGGTGACCTGCTCAAATTGTTGCTTTCTGAAATGAAACCATGCTAATTGCACCCACTGCCCTGCTTTTTGGCTCACTTCATACAGCAGCTTTTTCTACTGCATCAGAAAAATGTGTGTCATTTCCTCTGCATGACCTGGAGTTATGCAGATACTTGGTAGAACAGCTCCTGACTACATGCCCAGAATTCATGCAGGGAAATTATAACCCAGGGAAGATCATGGCACACATACATGGCCTGTTGACCTGGGTGGACATGACAAAAATCCTGCTATGCTCTTTCTATGTAGACGACTGAAAATAATGAGGTATTTTGTATTTTTCTGACCACCAAAACTATAGCCTGGCCCTTCATGCAGAAAAAACTACAAGATAAATATGGCCCAGGTTTATCCCACCAGCCAAGGCAGCCACTTTTTCCCCAGGCTTGTTTTCTCTACAGCCTGGACATGTCCCATGCCATTCCCTCAAGACCTATTTCTCCCGAGGGATTTTCACCAGGTCCTTTTCTTTTTCCTGTGGCCTCTGCTGAGGAATGAGCCCAGTTTGGGCTCCAATGGGCACCACTGCAGCAGCACTGGGAGGGCTGGGGCAGCACCTGGGGCCAGAGCTGCCTCAGGGCTCACAGAATCCTGCAGCAGCTCAACACCACAGTACTGGTTTTGCTCTTGGGCCCTTCCTTCCTTCACCTCAAAGAGTTTCTATTTCATGTTTTCATTTCCAGTGGCTTGGTATTTTGGGGGTGGATAAGGGAGGACTACAGCATGTTTCTGGAGTAATCTATTCCTCAGCATTCAGTCCCTCATGTCTCTTCTGCTGGTGCTTTGAAATAAAGTATTATCCAAGCAGAAGAGAAGAAAAAAATTATGAAAGAATCCTACTAAATCCCAGATAAACATATGTAAAAAAAATAATTCCAGCTGGAACCGTTACAGGTTAAAATTAAACTTATTTCTTCCAAGTGTGACTAAAAAAAATTTAAAACACCTCTCCTTCCTGCCCCCCTTAATAAAAAAGAGATCATTTTGATACTAAAGGTATTGCAGCAGCTTTAAGGGACTCAGAGATCAAACATCATTTGGGAAATTTCAAAGGGTTGTTTCAACAGTATCACTTTCCACCATTTCCCACTCTGAATCCCTTCTTCTTATATTTTGGTTCCTGATGAAGTTTCAGCTGCTCCTGAAGTCAGTCCTTGTGTTCTTGGCTATCAAAGAGCATTGCAACATCAACGTCAGAGTTAAACTAAAAAAAAAAAAAGAACCTCAGGAAAAAAAAAGCATCCCTTTTCCTTTGGAGATCAGAAAGTCAAATAAAAAGGATGCTGATTTGTGGAATAAAGGGTGGGATTCCCTGCTGAGACGATAGGAATCTTCTGACTTAACTGAGTTAAGATTTGAATACATTTGGCCCAGACAAGGGGAGAAAAAAAAAATCCATTAGTTTTGAGAAAACGCCTCACACAGTTTCAAAAGGAAATATGTTAATATAAAAATATTTTTTTTAAAAAGGGGGTAAAAAAATAAAAAGATTTGTATGTGTGTTTCGGAGGCCAGGAGTTTAATACTATCAGCCAGAAGCAAAGAGAGAAATTAAATTACATGAGTAGCACAAAGTCTGGTCTCCTGCTGCCAGGACATGGATGAGGGAACAAGAGAGTCCTCTGCAGCCCTGCTGGATCCCAGCCCTGTGGCCACTGGAAAACCACTGTGGCCACAGTGAGCTGCCATGGCCATCCCTGGGCACTGTCCAGCCCTCCATGGGACAGAGCTGACAGCTGGTCCTTGCCTTGGCTCAGGGCTCAAGGGCTGATATCTGAGTCCCAGAGCAGCCCCACACCAAGGACATGTGAGCCTCCCAACTTCTGCCTCCGTTTCCCCCCTCTGCAGGGACCCCAAAGTGCTGTTCTCCACTGTGCAATGCCCCAGAGCTTCTGATCCCAGTGGGAATCTTAGTCCATCCTAACACACCAACCTGATTCCCACCAGCCTGATGCCAGACTGACTGTCCTTCAGAATCCCAGTGGTGAATGAGCAAGAAACCCCAGATAAATGACTTCACAGAGCTTCATGAAACAAATTTTCCAGTGGCCCA
The DNA here is from genome assembly GCF_008360975.1 of Lichenostomus cassidix. Lineage (NCBI taxonomy): Eukaryota > Metazoa > Chordata > Aves > Passeriformes > Meliphagidae > Lichenostomus > Lichenostomus cassidix. The sequence goes on along the minus strand of NC_139500.1, from coordinate 9,533,832 downwards.
GGTGCTTGTTCCTCTGGCATATCCGTGGTGAGGCCAATGGACTTTCTACATCCAAGAGGAGCTGGCAGGACTCTTCTGCATCACATAGCACTGCTGCCATTGCTGCCCACGAGCAGGGCAGGAGGTTCCCACAGCCACCAGCCACTCCTGGCTCCAAAAAATGGGATTTTTCCACTCTGCAGCAGCCCAGGAGAGCAGTTGGAAACTCATGCTGGTTGTGGAGTCATAGCACTTGAAATGGGAAAGACACAGCAAAGGTGTCATATCCTTTCTTCCCCACAGAGCTTTTCTGCTCCTCTGTGCCTGAGCAGTGCTGAGGCATGCGAGGACTCACCCAAAAATGATCATAACAGCATGAGACTGACCTTCTTAATGAGGCCCTGGGAAAAGCTGGTGGCTGGGGAAAGGTTCAGTCCAGCCATGGAGTGGCTGCAGGCTGTAATGTGGGGTTGTCAGAAGAGCAGCTCAGTATTAAATCCTTTTGATGGTTCTCCTGCTGAGAGAAGAGATGATATCTCATCATTAATGGAGTTGAATTAATATAAATTAGCCGAACAGCTCCTCGCTGCTTCCGTTCAGGCAGAGAAAAGGGGTTTATTGGGGAGGCAAAAGCAATGATCCCTTTCACCTCACATTCACTCTGCCATCCATAAAGATGCTGCTGACCTCGCAGTCTCAGCCCTCCTCCTCCCCTCCCCTGGCAGGGCCGAGGCGACGTAAAATAAAATGATTATGTGACATCCCAGGAACGTGGGGACTGTCCACAGCACAGACCTCTGGTGACCTTTACACAAGTGACAGGTGACCTCTCTAAATCAGCCCTGGGGAGACTTGAGATTGCCACCAGGGCTGGAATCTCCTCTCTGCTCTGCAGCAGCAGCAGCACCAGCTCAGAGGCTGTAACTTATGGGCAGAGCAGGCTGGGGAAGAGGGGACAACTCTCTGGAGTCCCAGGTGGGGCTCTGAGGGCTATTTCATCTCCTCTCTGCTTTGTATCCTCCTCCTCCTTCCACCTGGACTGTGAGCTTCGTCCTTTTACACCCTCACACCCAGGCAGGAGCAGCTGGGAGTGGTTTCTGCAGCTCTGTCCATTTACTAGAGGGTTTCCAGCAATGAACTCCAGAGAAACAGCCACAAGCTGACAGCCAGGAAAGCTGCCCAGCTCCAGAGAAACGAAGACTGAAAAATTATTTGTGCCAAGTTTTGAAGGCAAAAAGTGTTATTTCTTTACTGCACAGGCAATAATTATTTAAGAGCAAACTTAAACCTTACAGGGTGTTTCAGCAAGGGCTGGAAGGTGGCAGAGTGTCTGTCTGTGTGTTGGGGTGGAATGGATCCATATGTCAGAGCATATACCTGATTCATTTTTTAAAGCTATAAAAGGCAGACAGGACAGACAATGTATATTATATTATGCACTTTTAAAAGCTACATTAAAAGAACATCATTAAGGCTGCAGAGCCAAGCACTCAGACAGTAGCTATGTCATGCTCAAGGCTGCCTGCCCAGGTTCATTTGAATCCCTGCAGCCTATGAATGTGTCATGGCATAGACTAATAGTATACTGTCCAGGTATTTTCTTCTTCTCCCCACGTTGGACATGGGATGGATGATTTGTGCCACCTTAGAGCTTTCTCTAGCCTGTTATTATCTCATTGCTGTAGCCATGGGCTCTTTCAACCACAGCCCAGCAGCAGTTCCAGCCCTGGCTGGTGTGAACGGTGGCTTTGTGCTACCTCCACACCTTCACAGCCAGGAGCTCTCTGTGTCAGCAGCACCACCACCTGCCCTGGAGTCCTGGGAGATGACTCCAACCAGGCACCCACCCCTCACAGTCTCCAGAGACAAATTCCTGCTGGAACCACACACCAGTGCAAAACCTCCCGCATGGTATGAGAGGAGGGAGAGGGCTGTTGCTGTCTGGCTCGAAGAAGGAAAAGAGAGAGAGGGGGGGGAGAATTCAAATGAACTAATTTCTTATTCTAAGACCTTTTTGCCCCTTTGCAGCTGCTTCTGATACAAAGGCAGAACCTTATCTCCCTGTTGCACGGATCCAGCGCTACAAACAACTGCCTTGTTGTAATGCGCAGAATGCACGGCATCTGACAGCAGCAGCCTACACAGAGCCACATTCCCTTCCCGTTTCTGACCAGCTTTATTTTCTCATTCCTGCTCTCTCTTCCTCCTGGAGCCTGCAGTAAGCTGGTTTGCTTTCAGCATCCTCCCCCTGCACCCTGCTGAAGCGCAGCCCCACGGTCTGTGCAGGCAGCAGCAGTGGAAGGAGCCTCATCTTTCACTCTGCCAAACCTCCTCTTATCCCATGCCATGCACAGCAAACAGCCTCTTCCACCCTCAACCCATCAGGGAACGGAATGGACATTCCTGTAGCACTGGCCTTGGTTCAGGCAGCTTTAGGGGAGGAGGGAGATGACAAGGTTATAATCCACCTCAAAAAGCAAATGTTAATCAAAGGTGCTAACATTTGAGCTTGGGCTCTGGAGTCCTACCCTAGCAGCTTTGCTCTCCAGGACTGTGGCACTGTAAGGTGTCTCTAAGGCCCCTGTCACAGTCTCACCATCTGTACAATTTTTAATGTGCTTATATTCAAGTTTCACTGTTAGGCTAGTTTAAAACAGAGGGGAAGAGTATTGACAACCCCAGATGTTCAAAACTAAGACTCTGAGCCTTCCAGTATGCACTTCACCTGAGGAGAAGACAAATAGCTATTTTCACTCTTTATTTTTACAATCTGAGTTTTTGTTTACTATCCATAATGTCCTACAAAAACTACTGTAGTTCTCTGAGAAAACTGAGATTTTTTTTTTTTAAAGAGAAGGAATAAAAGAGCCTAGACAATTATAGGAAAATTGCTGAAGTTTTGCAGTCATGCAAGGCCTTAGAAGAAAGTTTGGAGGAGAGAATAAGTTAATACTGGAGGTAAATGAGAAGTTCAGAGAAATTCAACATGATTTTACTCTGCAATAAGAAGGAAAGGAAATGTGTAAAATTTGGATGGATTCCAGGACTACTAATAGTGAGAACTTCATATTTAACCCAGCAGTTGTTCATGGAGGAGAGAACTGGGCTCTCAAGCTGGCCCTACAGTGTAATGCAGAGACTGAATGGGAGGAATTCCCACTAGAGAAAAGCTGGAATGTACATCATTCTATAGAGCTTTTCAAACCTCATCAGTTATTGCTATTCAAAGAGAGAAACTGAAGCAGGGACACAAGAAGAAAAGTTTCCTGGGATGCTGAGGGCCATCAGGAACCTTTCTAGACAAACACAAAGAGGCTGATTTGCTCAACCAGGATTTTAAAAAGAGACTGAGAAGTGATACAAACATCCCAGGATCTATCTGCCCAGGCGGGAAAAGAATTAATTAAGCTGAAGGGGAAACCTGGCAAAGATCAACTCCACAGGAACTGGATATGAATACATGTAGAGCTGGCTGCCAGCCATCAGAGCAGGGATGCTTTTGAAGACCTTTCAAACATAAATAGTGGAAGAGAGAAAACATGCTGCTCACACTTAGTTTGAAGCGAAAGCCCCTGTAATACTGGGGCTCAGGCAGAACATCCCTCTGTGGGACCAGCAGTGCTGCAGGGCACAGCGCTGCACAGAAAACCCTGTGGTTGGGCCAACATATGGTCCATGGATGCAATGGGATCCAAGATCTCCATGCCTGCTGAAGTGGGAAACACTCACCAAGAGGCATCTGCATAGATCCTCTTGAGGATCCTCTCATTCCTGGCACAAGAAATCTCCTTGTGCCAGGGGATTAAACTGGAGGTGGTCACCACCACATCCCCAAAAACCATTGTCAACCTCCCACAATTTACAAGCTGGTGATTCTAAGGCAGGAGGTGGGAGGCACTTTTCTCCTCTCAGGGAAGAGAACCTTTTCTTGAGTTCATGTCTTCCAGGTAGTTTGATAAAATTGTCAGTTTTTCTGCCAAAGTCACACAGCTGCCACAAATACATTTCATGCCACACAAAATTCTTTCTAAATGCCCCAGATCTGTGGAGTGAGGGGAGACAGAGAGAGGGAGAAGGAGACAATCATAGCTCCAACCCACTCGTCCACAGTGCAGAAGCAGGAATTTGCTCTCCAACTGGAATGTGGCTGCTTATTAGGGCCACAGAAGCGAAGAGGCTGCATCTGTAATGTTTCTGTCAAAGCAAATGAGGTCATTAACAGACGAGTTCAGTGATGGAATTGTCTCTTGTAGTATTTATTATATGGTCCTTTTCCTGACACCTCCCACTGAGAGAATATTAAATATTTAATGCACACCAAGGCTCTGCTCATTTTTCATTCCCACTTCAGCATTTCAAGTTGGCTCCAATCTGCTGCTAGCTATAAAGTTGACTGGACAATGGACCATAATGAATTAACTCTTTGGAAGCCACCGTAGCATTTACAGGACTGCCAAAAGTCTGGGTGCTTTATCATCTCTGACTCAAGGGTGTGCTCTAGAATTCAATCCTCAATTCATTAAAACAAAGTACGGGGAGGAGGGTGAGGGTGGAGAATTTGGAAAATAGGTTTCAGGAACCATACATAAATGAATAATGAAGGGGGAGATGGAAATGTTAGCCTGTCAAGGTGACAGGGTTTATTTACTCATTATTTCAGGAGTTGCTATCTTCAAAAATGAAGGTTGTTCCTGTGCAACAGTCTTCAAAATCCTGAACCACTGATCCTGGGATGGAAATGGAAGAAAGATATTTGAGAAAGAGCTCACAGCCCTGGTCATTACAAATCTAAAACAGATCACCAAGAAAAGCAGAGCAGGATGTTTCCCAGTGCATGGTGGCTGCTGCCCATCTGGTCAAACAAAGACAAAGTTGGTCCTTCCTGGAAGCAGAACTCTCCCAGGATGTCTATACCTTTAAATGTTAGCCTGAATGTCTAAATTTTCAATTGTGTCTTGAAAAATCCATGTCAAAAAGTTTAGTTAACTGATGCTCAGGTGGAGAAGGCCTGTCTACTCAGGACATGCTGCTCTGTGAAGTTTTCATTTGATAGTTCTGGTGGTTACAAAACCTAGAACTCCTTACTACCACCCTTTTCCCAAAAAGGGAAAGTCTAAGTATGAAACTATATGGATGTGATTTCTACAGGCTGCTGGAGATTTGCTTATGTGTGGAAGGAGCCATCAAGGTGGCATCTGTCAGAGCTTAGCTGAGAGATGAGGTTTCAGCATCTTGATTCACTCCCAGATAAAGGTATTTACAAGCAATATTTTTTCCAGGAAAAATATTGCATTTATTTACTGCTCCTCTTCCAACTTCCTACAGCACCAGCAGGTCTGCAGAAACTCTCATGCCTGTGGTGTCACACTAAGCAGAGAAAGACAAAAGTACAGTCAGCCTGTTTTCACCCACAGGGCAGAAATGGCAAGGAAATCTAACCACCACACACTTTTCCTTGAAAAGAGATCCCCTGTAAAATTACTCCTGGTTTTAGACTTATAAGCTCCCATTTCCTTATCTGGTTAACACTATCTGGCACTTTTACTGAGATGCTAGGAAATCTGATTCCCACTCATGGTGTGAAAGCAACCTGTATGCGCTTGACCTTTCTAATGTTTTTTAATTTGATTGGGTGGCTATTCCCATATTTCCTTGTCACCAGCCCTAGTAATCTGAGAGGCAGAAGTGGAAAAGACAGCCAGTAAAAATACAAGCAAACACAAGTGGGAATTACTTGAGGCCTTAGGATGCCAAAATTACTCAAAGCTACATCCTCGCTCAAAGCCAAAGCTCAGCTCAGCTCAAGGTCAGGGCTCTCCACAGTGACCTTTCTGTGTCACCCCAGTCTTAATTCCAGGCTCAGGTCCTGGGTTCAGGTTGGAGCTCTTTGCTAATGAGCTTCCAGAAGTGTGATTTTTAATTTTTTCTTTTTTTTTTTTTTACTGTTGCGCTGCCCAATATGAGCACAGCTACCCCAGCATAACCCTCTCTAATCCTTATTTCAGGGATTAATCACATAGGAAAAACCACAGTGTATATTGCTACCAGCATGTTAATGCAACAAACTGCCAATTACAGAGGTGCCTTATGTCTGCTTTCTGACCATTCTGCCTTCAAATTGGGACTGTTTAAAGGAGTAAAACAAACTTGGACAGGAACAGGTCACTAAAACCACTTCTAGGGTGCTCTTGTTCTGCCTCCACGTGCTGGTGAAAGCTTGGACAAGTGCACAGTCCTTCTGCAGAGATATTGCTCTTCTCTGTGTAGTTTCCCCATCTATGGAATAGGAATGGTAATGAGGGGAAAGTGTAACTTGGTACCTGAAGGCACAAATGACAGGTTCATAGGCAAGCAAAGTAAATTTAGGAAGTTTATTTCCTAACTTCCTTTTCAGTGCTTTCTGCTCTCAGATTCCCAAAACTCAAATTCCCTGCGCGGCTTTATGCCGAATAAATCAGTTCTCCACAATTAACATTCGTTTAGTTCCTGCACCAGGAATCCCAGTGAAATGCCACACATTTTCTCCTAAGCCCTCGTGCCACACAAACATTTCACTTCTTACGGACACAGGCTCTGGGTCTGTGCTTAACAGCATCTCCTGCTGCCCCTGGCCAAGGGAGGACACAACCAGTTGTTCCTGACAACTGAGCAGTGTCATCCCAGAAGCAGAAGCCCCATTTGTTTTTGTTTCCTTTCAGCAAAGCTATCCCCACAGATCGATTCCAGCCGGGCACAGAGTGCTGGTAAATAAGCCTGCAGTAGCTGTAGCAGTTGGCATTTTCAAATATTCATCTTTGCAGACAATGGCTTTTTCTCCCCCAGCCCCTTAGCAGAGAGCTTTGCTCTTCCCTGTACCCAAATTGTCTGCCATATATACTCAGTTTCTGACTTAAAATATCTCCTTTTCACTCCAGTGATTGTATACAGAGAGACAACAACATAGAATCACCCAAATTAGTGCACGTCGTGGCAGCCGTTGGGTTTTATTTATTTATGTGGATTTGGCCATTTCTTTCTCCAGTCATTAATAAAGTGCAGTGGATTTGAATGTGTGCAACTGAAAATGGTTCCTAAAGGGACCCTTCTGCTGGGGGAGCAGCTGCTGGGCTTCCAGTGCCTTTTGCTCAACGCTTAGAGTGAAACAGTAGTGAAAAAGCTTCTAATATTATGGTGAGAGGATGAGAGAGTTGGGATTGCTCAGCCTGGAGAAGAGAAGGCTCCAGGGAGATCTCAGAGCCCCTTTCAGTGCCTAAAGGGGCTCCAGGAGAGCTGGAGAGTGACTGGGGACAAAGATGTGGAGTGACAGGACAAGGGGCAGTGACTTAGAGCTGACAGAGGGAAGGATTAGATGGGATATTGGGAAGAAATGGTTCCCTGTGAGGGTGGTGGGGCCCTGGCACAGGGTGCCCAGAGAAGCTGTGGCTGCCCCTGCATCCCTGGAAGTGTTCAAGGCCAGGCTGGACAGGGCTTGGAGCAACTTGGTCTAATGGATGATATTCCTGCCAATGGCAGGGGGGTGGAATGAGGACTTTGAGGTCTTTTCCAACCATTCTATAATTCTATGAAAAATAAGTATTCCTCTTTTCTTCATTTCACCTCAAAATAGCCTCTAGATCAGTCCTGCCAATGAGGGGCAGGGAAGTGACCTGTTCTCACTCAATTCAGCAGCACATCTTCTCTGCTCTCTTCCCCCAACTCCTTTTTTGCCTTTTCTTTCCTCTCTGGCTCTTGAGCACTGATGCAAGAATTTCAAGCAACATCAACCCTGGTGCAACTCCATTTGATTTACTGGCAGCTGGAGGCTATTCTTTGCCTGCCATCATCTGAATGGCAGATGTTATGAAGGTTCTGTTCTTGCCTTGACAAATCTCAGGTTAAAATAAAGGTAGCAGAGACCTTTAGACACAAGAGCAAGTCACCAGGGAGGAATAATCTGGAAAGTTCCCCTTGAATTTAAACAGTGGGAACACCAGGCACATTTACCATGGGCTGGATTTCAGTAAATAACAGCACTCATTTAGTAAAAGTTACTGAAACTTGGCATCAAATTTGATCCAAATATAAAAGTCCACATTTAAGGGGGAGAAGGAACATCCTTAATTAAAGACAAGACTGTTTCCACTTAAAATACTCTGGCTTGTCTACAAACAGGCTTCCTCCTTGAAACTCACTTTCATAGGTAACCCTATTCCTGATCAGCCCTTCCCAGCTCAGTGTTCATACAGCCATTTTCCAATGGATTCCAGCAGGATCCATGCTGAAGTAATAGAGATTTGTTACTAAATATTGTTCCTGCTTTTTTTCCCATGTAAACCTGCAAAACACTTTGCAGGACTCATTTTCTTGGGTGTCTGTAACAGAGACAACAACCAGGGGCTGAGATGCTGTGATTTTCCATCCTGTTTGAGGAATTTCAGTATTGTCCACACTGAAACAGCTGCACTTGGAAGTTGGCTTCTCTTTCTGTTTCATCTGGACAACACAAGGACAGGTGATGTTAATGGTCAGAGCTCCACTCCAAACCTCAGCTGGTGTGGTCCTGGCTGAGGATCTGCTCCTACATCTGCTCTCTGGTTTCTCAGCATCCTGCATGGAAAGGTGGCAAAGTACAGAATTTATCACATGTGATAGAGCATTATAAAGTGATTTGTGGCTGCTGGGGAGCCCTTCCAGGATTCCAGGGCTGTGGCTGAACCTTTGATCAGTTGCATCACCTCTCAGCAAAGAGGGACTGGTGCAGAACTGGGGAAGGTGGCAGCTCCAGTGCTCCCAGTCCCATGGCTCCACATTGACCTTGTCTGAGTCAGACCTCAGTTGTGATGGCTGTAAAAGGGTGATAAGACTATTTACTGCACGGTGCTTGAATATGGAAAGTGTCAAGGATCACCCTGATTAATGACAAGGTGATGTCAGAGGGGATATCACTGCATATAATAAATCTGATTTTTTCGTGTGGGTTCACTTGGGTTACAAGCTGCAACTTGCCCAGAGCCCTTTTGTGATTTTACGTGAATGGAAGTGCACGTTGAGCTGCTGAGCTTTATAGAGCAGGTGCTCAGTCACTGCTCCATTGAAATGGAGAAGAAATATTAGGACATCAGGTGTGGTAGGAGACTTCTCAGGGATTTGCACCCCTAATCCCCTTTGGCTCCCTCAAGAGTCAGATGGACAGAGAACACCTTCCAGTGCCTGAGAGATGAACCTTTGGGAAACCAGACAACCACTCAGCCAATGGAGGGCAGATATGAGATGTGAGTAAGGTCAAAAATCAGCTGTGGTCCAGTGCAAAGCAAGCAGGGTGTTAGTGCTGGGAGCCCAGGCTGGTACTGGCTGCAGTGCGTCTGTCAGAAGATTCCCAGACCTGCTCTCCCCAGCCCCAGTGAGATGTGATGTTTGGGTTGACCTTGCCTTGGTTTCCCTGCTGTTCCCCCTCTCCAGAGCACCAGTGTGGTGATGCAGCAGCATTTTGCATCCTCCCCAGTGAAGATGCACAAAGGGTTTTACAATTTTACCCACCCAAACCCAAACCTGGGGATGTGGGAGCAGTACTTGGTCAAAGCTTGGAAACCAGTTAAACCCTCCAAATATATTGGAAGGGAGGAACAGACCCACCCAGAGCATGAGCCCATAAGGGCTTGCAGGAGGAACAAGTATTTTTTATAAGTCCAGCTGATATTATCAGAGAAAACTTTCAGGAACACAACTGCTCCTATTGTGCATGAAGCAGAAAATGTGAGGGTTTAGGCTGTGGAACCAAACCTTATCCCGAGGGCAGGATTGGGCCTCTTAGCACCCTGCTGTGCTCTGAGCTGGCTGTGTGATGGTTCACTGTTTGCCTGGGGATCCCAGTAACTCAGGGAACCATTTGGCTTTGCAGACTGAGAAGGGAATCAAAGAGTTGAACCCTTGGTAAACATGCAAACACAACTGGTTGTCTTTGATGATTTGTTAGCTTGGGCCTGAGCCAGGAGACGTGGGGGTTGCAGACCAAGTTCCTAGAGCTCCACAGCTGACATGCAGAGCAGCAGATCACAGTTGGGATGAGAGAAACTTGTTATCAGCTGGAGACACAGCCAGCAGGTGGAATCTTCCTAAAATACCTCCTGCCCATTTCCAACCTGGCGATCTTGGCTGAACCTGAGTCACCTACTTAATAAAAATTCCATATTCAGTCCATAGAAATGCTTCCAGCACAGTTAGATCAATTTCCTCTAAGTAGCAATAAATGTGTTTTCCTTTAAAAGGCCAACACAAGCACATTATCACAGCCTGTAATCCCCATTCTCTCTATTAGCTCAAAGTACATCCCAAAGGCCAAGGGTCGCAGCTAAAGACTAATCAGTCTCATTAGCCTGTCTAATTTATCTTAACTAGGGGGACACAAACACACTAAAACTGTTAAGGGGACTTTTTGATCAGGATATGGGAGTCATTCATCAGGGGCCTGCAGCTTCCAGAGACAGGAGGGAGAGAAACAAGCTGGGGACAAAGCTGGGGACAAGGAAGCTCTGCACCAAGACACATCCAGGCAGGCAGGATGGGGCAGAAACCCTCCCGGGGGCTCCTGCTGTCCTAGCAGGTGACATCCCAGCAGGATAGTGTGAGAGACATGGAAAAGCATCTCCTTGTTGTTCTCACCCTCACACCATCCAGCAGCTCAGTGTCTTCCTTGCTCGATCTCTGCTTTGGCACTGCAGGCGCTCGCTGGAGCTGGGAAGGGTTTGAGCCCAGCTGGTTAAAGTTTAACCTCTCCCCAGCTGTGTCAGCCACCGCTGTGGCTTGGGGACACCATCTGCCCCTCCTTCTCCCATGTGCATCACTCTCCTGACAGCTCCCAGCTCACCCCCTCCCTGCTGCCCTGCCAGGCGGGGGGAGAAGGGTGACAAGAGACACAGTGCTCAAATTCAGCAGCAAACAGTATGAAAAGGAAAAAAAATAAGCAAAAAATGAACTCCTGTGGAAGTAGTTTTGTCTCTGGTTATCCAGATAGGTGTTTTAGATGCTCGACCCCAACAAGAGAGCCCTGGTCCTGAACCTCATTGTGACAATTAGTGGGCAAGGCAAATGCCCTTGCAAGCACTGCCCAGAATTATTGCCCAGGCTCTATTTGGGTTTTAGTAGCCCAAGGACAAAGCAAGCCCTGAGACTAATTTCCAGACTCAAAACTCCAAGCCACTCTTTCATCCTGGAGGCTCCTGGCTGGGAGGAATTTCAGGATTTGTGCTGCCTGCACATCTTCATTGGCTGTTAAAAGACAAGAAGGTTTTCTGCTAAGAAAAGAAGAAAACACAGATTATTTAAGGACTTTCAACAGGAGGAGGCTGGCCAAGCTCTAAATCAAAGTCACTTCTTGAGACTCTCCTGAGAGAAAGGAAAAGGTTATACCTCAGATCCCTACTTCTATGCTGGAAATATGTGCCTCCAGAATGTGCATTTCCAGTGGCAATCGGCCATAGAAAGGAAAGCATTTCTGTTCCAAACCCTTTTCCTTGTTTCCATATCACATGTGTGTCCTCACCCTGGCCTTTGTGTCACTGTGATGTCAGAGCACTCTGGGACACAGAGCTGAACTGAGTAAACTCAACCCACATCCAGCTGCCATGCAAACCTTTCATCACCCAGCCCAGGGCTGCTGCCAAGGACAGCAGGCACTGCAGAAACACTGCTTGGGCACCCATCTCATTCCCTCTCCGTGGATGACCCGCCATGCACAGGTCACAGCCACCATGAATGAAGCTCAGGAGGAGCTCAGGGGCTGCCAAAGGGTTCCCAACCTGGGATTTCACCAGTGGGAGGGAAGTTTGAGGTGTATAACATCATGTAAACAGGTTAAATTTTGAAGGTGCAATGACTCAAACAAGAGGATTTAGAAAGTGTCACAAGTTTGTGTCACAACAGTTCATGTCACCCTGTCTTGTTTTTGTCATCCACTTTCTCACTTCGACAATACTTGGATGGGAAATATTTATTGATGGAAAATTAGCTTTGCTCTGCCTTTCACTGCAGGGAGTGTGAGTTTTCATTTCATGTTACCCACACAGGGTAACATGGGCACAAGAGGGGATTAGAGAGGGGAAGAGGTGGTGGAGTTTCCCAGCACAGCTCAAATGCTGGAACCATCTCCAGTTTGCTGTTTCTTTAGTCCTGTTGGTGAACTGTCACAGGTAGGACAAACTGCAGTTCACGTGCCTCAGCCCCTGTGGGTAACCATCCCCACAGGTACAAGAGCTCCTCATTCAAGTAAGTACCTTTTCCGTACTTATTTTTGTAGAAGTTGTGGCCATCACAATTCCTGTGCACAGAAATCTAGTACTTTTCTTGTACAGGAAATCTTGAGAATGCCAGTCTGTCCAGATTTTGAATAATTTTAAATCACAGATTGCATTAAAGCTCCTAACACTGACTTTTTCAAACAATCTTAAACAACCCAGAAGTCCTCTCCACTGGGAGAAAGGCAACTCATGGATCTCAGGTACTCACACAGCTATGCACAACTTTGAAGGACAGAAACACTGTTGTCCATCCCAGTTCATCAAAGCAATCAAGCTTAGTTTTAATCACAAACATACAGCAAGCCAAGCACTAATTATAATGAGATTTGAGTAGTCACTCAGATCTTTGTTTCAAATGCTTAGAAATGTCGTGTCTGAGTTTTCTTTCCTTTTTTGTTTCATTTAATACTGTTGTGTGACAATAACAACAAGTTTTTGACAAGGAAGGTTTAGGTCAGCCTTACTCACGTGGCCAAGCTCCTTTGAGCAGGATCAACTCACCCCACATAACATGTCCAGGCTGGGCAGCTTGTCTACGTTGGTAGCTCCAGTTTCTTCTGTAATCAGGATCAGAAATGGGCACCTCTGAAGGAGGATTCATCCTTTCTGTCTGGGGCAAGAATTTTAGGGCAGATGAATCAGTTTGTGGAGAACCTTGCATTTTTCCCAGGGCAGCTGAGGAAGTCTAGACTGTAAGCTTGGATTAGTCACTTAGCTTCTCAGCAGTAAAAAACATTTCACTCTCAACATTTTTCAGACATAAGGGTAGGTGAGATGAATCCAGGTCTCGTTCTCAGAGCTACAAAATCCTTGCTGGGCAGTGAGTTATTAGACAGTTATTTCCCAAGAACATGGATGGGAAATGTCCACCCTTGTTCCCAAGCTCTGCTCACAGCCATCTACACATCACTAAAGAAGACAGAGCTGTGGAATTAAAGGAAAGAAACTGTCAGATCCTTGCTTTCCCCACAAGCAGAAACTTGCAGGGACAGATTTCCATCTGAAGGTCCTGTACCCCAATTCTCAGGTAGATTTATTCCAGCGTTAATCAGAAGGTTGGGTGGAAGCACTCACAATGTCCTGGCAATAAGAAGTGGAGGAGATGGAGGGGAGGGAGGGAAATTCATTTGTAGAGATGATGGAGTGACTCCTTCAAACAAAAAATTACTAATGATTAAAACAATGCTTGAGACTGTCTGTTTACATTTTAAAGGTGCATTATCCCAACTGAAGGGGTCCAGTGCTCAGCACCTCTTCCTACTGATTACCATCTAGCTTTCCATTTTCATATAACCTTGAAATACAATAAAGTCAATGTATGCACAAGGATTCTCTTTTTCTGATGGCTCGAGTGATGCAAATGGATTTTTTTTTCTTTTTATCATCCTTTACCTAGAATCCATGTCTAAGACCCATGCTACACCACTTCCCTTTTAGAGGAATGACAGGGAGCTGTGTGTCCACCCTGCATGCTTTGTGTATCTGGTCATCAGAGGTGACCACAGAATTCTGGAACAATTTGGGTTGGAAGGGACATTTAAGGGTCACCTAGTCCAACCCACATGCAGTGAGCAGCAACTTCTCCCACCAGACCAGGCTGCTCAGAGCCCCATTCAACCTGCCCTTGAATGTTCCCAGGGATGGGGCACCCACAGCCTCTCTGGAAAATCTGTTCCAGTGTTCCACCAAGATCTCTGTAAAAAATCACTTCCTTGTATCCACTCTATCTATTGGGATATCTTCCACCCCACCTTCTGATTATCCTTATATCCAGACTATCCCTAGACCCAGTCTCTGTCTAGTTTATCTCTAGTCTAAATCTAATGAGAACAGGAAAACATAAAAGAGATTCCACTTTCTTTGATGTTATGTCTGACTTGGTAGTGGGGAATGTACAAAACTCTCGACTCCTCTGAATGAAGATGTTTTAAAGCACTGAATTCCCAGAGCAGCAACTGATGGCTCAATTCTGCTCCCTCCTCCTCCCCTCATGGCATCCATGCTGTTCTTCCTACAGCAGCACTGCAGCATTTCCTGTGCTGGAGATCACACTGGCCACTTATTTTGCAATGCAGATAAACCCTCTTTGCATTTTTTCCAGGGGGGAGAAAGAGAATAGAAGATCCCCTTTTGGAAATCGGCTTCTTCTTTCTTTCATGCTGCTTTCCACTGCCACAAAAACATTGCACACCGTATCCCTCCATTCCAGATCTTACATCCAACAAGCTTTTGCTGACTACATAACCTTCACTAACCTGAAATTCCTGAGTAGTCCCAGGAGCTCAATGCGTCTTGGAATAAAATTTTTGTAATGTCATTTAAGGGTATTCCTAATCCAGAATTATTGAGGAGGCCTGGGTCATGGGAATTGAGTTTGACACTTGACAAATACTTGGCTTTGTGTAAATGGACAGGCCACTGAAATAACTGCCTTTGGATGTCACATGAAGAGAAATTAATTCTTTATTAACTTCCGCAATGATAATCTAATAAACTCATTTGGTCTACTAGTTTCAGCACTTAAAGAGCTCAGTCGATTGGATGCAAATAGATTTTTTTTTCCTCCCCCTCTGGAGCAATGCCTCTGTGGTGTGCAAAGGGACATCAGTGTGAAAAGTCAGGCCTGGAATGTCAGGATATGGTGCACATGTCCAGATCCTGCTGCTGCTTAGTGTGAGAGAGACTGGAACAACAGAAGGACAAATAGCAGGGGCTAAAAAAAATACTCTATTAGGAAAGAAAATGGCTTTTTATTAAACATTTATATTTTAAAGAAATTTGCTGCAACTTGAATTCACATCCCTTTTCTTCTTAATCAGGTATTTTAAAATAATATACAAGGAACCAATATATTAGCTGTTTCCTTTTACTACTAGAGCACAAAAAATTAGTCTGACATTATTAGGACATTTTGCTGGGCGCTGGGCAAACACAATGAAAGCTGGAGCTCCCACCCTAAAATTTTACTGGGAAATGCTAAAAATAAAAATGGAACTATGTGGACCAAGCAAGCCTCTAATTCTAGAAGCCAAGTGTGTCCAACAAGAAAATAAGGCTGTCATATGTGACCTAAGTGTCCAATCAACCCAGCCATTGCCACTTAGAGGTTGAATTTCAAATGTCAAGCCACAAGCTGCTGCAGACGGACCAGGAGCCATGTGCAAAATAAACAAACAAAAAGACACAGAGCTAAATATGACCTCACTGTGCTCGTTTCAGACCTTCCCACCAGGAGAAGAGTGACACAGCTGAGCAGTCCAATTTCAGGGTCATATTTCTGTGTGCCAGAGTGTCCAAGGGTTCTGCTCTGCCCATCAGTAAGTTCGTGGAACTGTGATCTTTTTCATGTTAGTGCAGACTGGAACCACCAATAAACCTGGATTTGATGAGAATATCTACACCACACCACTGCTGCTTGTCCTACACCCACACAACAGTAGAGCCCAATGGGAGCAGATTAAAAAGCCAAGGCAAGGCATGTTTCCTGCCAGCAGGCATTTCTTACCCTGCCTGTTGGTGCAGCACATAAAAAATGTTTCATTTGCAAAAGCCAAATATTTATTAGCTTTTGCTAACTGAGCTGCTCCATAATGACATGAAAAATTGTGATGTCTAAGTCCGTCAGTTCCATGTAAATACATAATTTGCACAGGAATGTATAAATATATGTATGCATGTTTACTTCTGATTAGTGGCAATTATCCTATGAAAGAAATGCTGGAAATAGGGCATGGGTTTTCTAGATTGCTTTGAGTATGTGTGTCCTTTCTGCTGCTCTCTTTTCAGGGGCAATGTGGGGTAGAGGACTACAGCTCACTGTGACCTCTCTGGCTTCCCTGTGGAGCTTCCAGGGAGGTCAGGTCATGGTCCATCACCAAATGGGCTGATCTCTCTGAGTGCTTACACAATTGAAGGGAAAACAGATTCAGGAAGATCCAGAGTGCTTCCAGCTCTGAATCAGCCTCAGCAATGTTAACATCAACTCTGCTTCCTGAATATTTCTGATATCTAAGTAATCAGCTGCCTTTATTTTGCATATCATTCTCACACGTAGTCTGATGCCCTGGAGGACTTGGGCCTGGCTGTCTACATAGTTTCATAAATGGGATTTTGGCTTCTTTGTGGGAAAAAAGTCTTCTTTTTAAATCTGCACTAGTGAGTGGCAGGCTGGAGATGCTCCCCAGACATCTCAGTCCCTAGGCTGCTCCCTCATGACCTATTCCTCAGAGTTTGGCACTGAACCTAATTAATAGCTGCATTTTGGATAAACTCACAGAATCACAGAAAATCACCTGGAAGGGATCCCCAAAGGTCTCGCAGTCCTTTGCTGCACACCACACTGTCAGTTCTGCCTCTGTTGCTCTCAGCAGACATTTGTGCAGCCTAAAATCAATGCTGCATCTGCTAATGCTCCAGAGGAATGCCCTGCAGCCCACAGCTGTGGGCTCTATCAACACCCAGGAGCCAGTCTGTGCTGCTGTCAGGGTGGCAAACGAGTGTCTGTGACATGTTCCACCGTGTGCTGAGGTCTGGCTGGCTGGGGCTTCAGCCAAGTGAAGAGCAGCTGCTATTTATGGGCCACTCTCTGCTTCCTCCCAGTGCTGGATCCAGAAGCAATAAAGATGTAGGGACCATCCCCCTGTTTGTGATATATTTTCATGTGTCTCTCCAGCAGCAGCTGACAGGGAGGGACACCTCAGACTGGAGGTGAGAATCTGCTCATCTCTCTCACAGACCTGTTGTTACTGCTGCCCAGCACTGAGATATTCTTAACATCACAACAGTGAGGATATTGGATGTTGAGCTCTGCAAAGGCCATAAATATGCTGGCAGGTTTTGAGGGTTGTTTGGGTTTTTATTTCAGGTTGCAGAAGGTTTTTCCTCTTACAGAAGGAACAGAATGGTGATGTTCCCATCAGCTGTAGAGTTTGCTGCTCATTTCTCCTGGATGGACACCTGGTTCCAGGGACCATCTGCTACTTTTTCCAAAGCTGATGCCAGAAATATCTCTCCAGCTGAGAAGTAGGTGGGTGTCTCAACTCAGCCTGCAGGTAAAGAGCCAGGACATGGGCCAGATACAACTATTGGCTGCAGGGACATCTTTGGCTGCTGTGCAAGAGCACTGTTGTGTCCTTTGCCAGAGAACTGAGGACACTGAACCCTTCTGGGGAGTGGGGATATGGCCATGGGTTCTGGAGACTCTCCAAACCGGGCTGGCACTGTGCTGCTGTGCAGACCTCCTGCTTTTGTCCACCCTCTAGAGAGGACTTCAAAGAAGAAATTCCAGGCTGGGCAATATTTTCAGAGCTCAGTTAGTCTTGTAATCCTCTAGGAAGCAGTTTGAGTGTATTGAAAACCATTTTACCAAGTAAATCCAGGCATGGGTGTAGCAACAGCTTCGTTTAAGCAATGTAATATGCCAGGGACAGTGCATATTTACAGCATTGCCATGAAAGCAACATCCACTGCCATGAAGGCAGCCTGAGCTCTTTCCAGTTCAAGAAGCACCATCCCACCACCTCCCTGTGGCTGGACAGTGTGACAAACCTGCTCCATTACCAGAACACTCTTGTTGTCACAAAGACAAATGAGAATCAGAACAGCATTAAAATCAAGAGCAAAATTCTCTTGCATTAGTAAAATAAACTGCTTCCTCCAGGCCTGGAGAATGCTCATTCATTACTGGGTCTTGTTTGTAAAAAAATTTTAAGCAAATGTTGGTAATAACAGGACACAATGGAAAATTATGGTCCTGCACAGTTTTCATATTGCATTAGATCAGATCTACTTGCAACACCTGCTTCATTTCACCTTTCTCCCACTGATATCTCCCGGAGATTTCAGGACTACCTCCCTACATCTAATTTTGGGTATAATTTGAGTGTAATTTGATACGTAATTAGGGTAGAATAGAAGACCGAGTATTTAACTACCCATACATCTCTCCCTAATTTAAATAATTCCTGATATATCTAACTAGTTTGCCTCATCCTGCGCTGATGTGTATTGAACTGGGGATAATGAAATAAGAAATGTGAGGGGGAAAAAAATGTTATTTCAGAGTCGGAAGATCACCAATTAATGACATGAAAAGCCTGGTGGGAATATCTGTACACTTAATGCCCCTTCTGCTTTCAGTTCTATGCAGACACTGTCCATGGCATGAGGGCTCTCAGAATAGTCCTTAGAACAATTTGTGTTTCTTTGAGCTGTCTCAAAGTTGTATCTTCCTCTTTCCCTCTTGTGTCTAGAGAGAAATCAGGTTGCTGGCTTAAAAAAGAAGCTTAAATTTGAAATGGTTGAAGATGGGTGAGTTCAGCTCTTTGGTGTGCAGCTACACATCCCTGACAACTCAGTGTGCCATGTCACAGTCAGGGAATTGATTCGCTGTCACACAGGGGTGGCTGGATTTTGTTCTGGTGAAACAGCACTGCTGGATTTTGTCCTTAATGTGGGAAATATTTTAGCACATTCCTCTTTTTAATAATATAATTTGTCCCTCACGCTTCAACAGGAGCAAGTGCTGATGGATGCACAGGCAGGGAAAATTCAGATGTGGCTGCTCGTCTGAGATTTTGAAATGTCACCCTATCTTCATTGAGGGATGGGGGAAATGGGAAATCCTGAAGTTTCTGATAGGTAAGAAAAAGTTTTATTATGATATGGGTTGGCTTCTTTCACACAGTGTAAAATACAGCCACTTTAATAGAATAATTTTAGCATGTAAAATATTGAAAATACAGTACAATTTAGCCTAATACCAGCTAGTTATTGGGAAAAAAGTATGGCTGTGGAAGTTGTTAACCATTCCACTGAAAAATTCAATGAAATCCACTCTTTGTGGTGGAATGTTTTAATTTAGATGGATCATTATTCTCAGCAGGAAATTATTTTTTCAGGAAATTGTCAATCCATGCAGGAGTATGGCAAAAAACAGGATCCTGCGTTCCTGCCTGCCGTGACCTGGTGCAGAACCACCACCTCTCCCCATGACAAACCCTGGGACAAAAAATATCTCAGCTGAATATTGTTGGGGGATGTTTTTGTGGTTTTTTTCCTTATCATAATCTCTCCTGTTTCTTCCAAACAATTTCCAGGGATGCCAACATTACCTCTCGCTGCATCACCTCAGCACTGCGCTACACTGCTGCCCACCCACCCGAAATGTCAGGTCACCTCTCTGCCCAGCTTGGCAGCATTGCTCCATGGACTCTCATACTTGCAGGGCAGCTAAGGGGGGTGGTGAGACCCTCAGTGCTAATTTCCAGCATCTCCTGGGGGGGAAGCTCCCAGCCTTGCTCCCATCCCATCACCGCATTCCCCACGCAGCGCGGGCATCCGGAAGCCCCCAGCTTGATGCTCACACTCCCCCTCCCTCCCCCTGCCTTGTCAAGGTTTCTTTCTGTGCAGAACAGATGGGCACAAGCTGTTTGGGAACCACCTCCCTTCCCTCCCCCAGCCCCACGGAAAGATGCATCACCAGAGCAGGGAGCAATCCCCTCCCGGCTGCGGCGCAGCTCCCTTTTCAGAGGGGCAGGTAAAAGTTTAACCAGCCTGTCTTTCAGCGCTGGAGGCAGAGCCGCCTTTCATAGCCATGATAAATTGCTCCTGTCAAAACTACATGAATGCTCATATTGAAAAGCTCTTCTTTCTTTCTTTTTAACTTTCCCCCCTCTCCAGTCTCACGGTGTCTCTCGGTTGTTAGCCAACATTTAATGCCCGCTTAGTCAAAGGGCACTTCCACTCCTCGTCTCTCTGTCCTGTCCCCTGGGGCTGCTGGGGCTGAGTTGTCACAGAAATACTGATGGTGAATAAAATTAAAAAAAAAAAAAAAAAAAAGGACAGGGTGAGGAAGCAAGCCTTTAATGTTTTTAGGGCTTTTGATTTCAGTCAGGTTGTTCTACCAGTAGTTCCTAACCAAAGCGTTTGTAGGGTGGAGGTGGACAGGCAGATGTCTCCCAAGGAAGTTTCCAGTTGTTGATATTTTCTACGTTAATAGATTAGCTATAGTTTGTAGCGTTTTCCAAAGGTGACAGTGAATGCATAACACAAAACAATCCACTCCCCACACTCCAGCAGCTGAGCAGCAAGGCCAAAGCATGCTGTAGATGTTCCAAGGAGACAGAACATGCCCAGCTCTTAGCACAGTCTGAAGCTCTTCTCCATCTGTCAGAGAGTGCTTTCACTCCATGGGTGCCCCAGAGCAGAAGCCATGGCTGGTAAAACCAGGGCCAGGTGCTTTGACCATGGAATTACTTTATCCAAAATTTCCTGGTTTTGTCAGTCTCCTGGCCCTGCTGCAGGGCTGCTCTTCTGGGGCTGGTTCCATGGCTGCAGTGGTCACAGAGCCCCTAAACCAGTTACACTGGTCACAGAGGAATGCATGAGAGCATGGACTGGTTGTCACCAAGAAGATCCTGAGAGCCAGTGTTCTATTCCTGGGTTTGAGATTAATGGGCAAGATGGGTCTAGGGTGCCTGGTGAGCACTGAGACAGCTCAGCCCAGCCTGGCCAGTCACTCCAGTCCCTCAGGGCTGCATCTCCAGGGGAGGCATTGAAGTCCAGTGTGAGGAAAGTCAATCTGAACATCCACCCAGAGCACCATGGGCTTGTGTTGCTGCCATATTTGTGCATGTTAAGGCCACAAGCTCCTCATCTCTCCTTATAAGCTTGCTGCAAGGAGCAAGGCTGGCAGGGCACAGCCTGTCCCCAGCAGTGCTGCTCTGATGCCCATCCCTATCCAAAGCCCACAGTCTGAGGGGACAGGGACACTCATAGCACCCCCAGCTCCCTGGATGCTGTGTTTCACCTGACCTGGCTGCAGAAAATACCCAAAACTTGCAGAGTTGCTCCCATTTCAGAACCTCTCCCTCCTCCACAGCACTCTGGGGTAAAAGCTACCCACAAATCAGCTGCAGGCATTCAAAGCACATCTCCTAAGAAGAGATTTCAGACCTGTTCCCACACTCCGCTCTAATTCCTCCCTCGCCTGTTTTTCTGTCCATGCTGATATCTAGCCACCACCCAGCACTTCCAATATATCCTCCAGACTGTAAATATCAGTGCTGCTGCCCTGCTGCAGCAGCCAGTGACAGCAATATCTGCCACACACACACAGACCTTCCTTGGGTGCATCTTCCCCATGGCAAATATTTCTGCTACAATCCTCCTAGCTGGTTGCAGTGTCACTGCCCTTGTCACTATCAGCCTCTCGTGGGGTTCAGCACTATCCACATCTATATATGTATTTTGGGATATTAATACCATCAGGACACTCTTGTTATCCCAGCTTGCTGGCTCATTAACCCTTGGTACACCTATGCACACACATAGGCAATGAAGACTGCACAGCCCTAACTCTGTTCCCAATTACCTATATTCACAGATATTTTAATATGTGGTTGAAGAAGACTGAGATTTGCCCAGATGTGCAAATCATTTTAAGGGCTGCATTTCTTCTGGCTGCAACAGAATCACTGGAAAAGATTTCCCCTCCTATGAGCAAAAGAAAAGGGATGTTGAAAGAACACACTGAGTACTCTCCAGAGGCTCCTGCTTAAGTACCATATAAGCACAGGCTGAAAGGCAGGCCTGATCCTTCCTCCTGTCAGCTGCCCTCTCTTTCCCTGGCTCTGGAAGTGGTCTGTTGACATGTCATAAATAATTTTCTCTCTCCCTGCCTCAGTTTCTCCTATCCATGTGCTGGGAAGCTTGTTAATGATCCTGTTTTGGAGAGAGCTTCCCTATCCACCATCAGGAGTGTTGGAGGGACTAAGTACTTCTGATAGCAGCTTTGCTGATGTTGTTTGTGCTGGTCCCTGCTTGTGCAGAGCCTCTGCAGAGCTGCCTGGGGGGCCCTTGCTCTGCTTCAGCCTGCAAGGGTCAAACCCAGCAGCTTTGCTGCTGTTGGCTTCTCTCCCCTCCGCACAGCACTGCAAATCAGCCACGTTGCACCACAGTTATTAACTGGTTTTGACTGACTTCTTAAGTTAATTATAATTTCACAGTGTAATATCAAGCATGATTAAAACAATTAGGTTTTCCACCCCCTTGCAATGCCTGCCTCCCTTTACTCTCCTTTCTTCTTTCCCCTCCTTTCCCTGCCTCCCTTCACCCTGGAAGTTTTTAGATACGCTTCTGCACAACTGCAACAAATTGTATGGTAGGATCTGAAATTATTACCCTCTTAAATGCATTAAACTGTTCATAAAGCAATTTGCAATGCCAGTTACCAAACTACGGTGAGCCTCCCTGCCTGACACCTCCCAAGCACAGGAGCATTCTTGGCAGCTGTACCCTACTGCAATGCTCTCACTCACCAGAGTCAATGCCTGAAACTTAGGAGAAATCAATGCAATTATAGATATGAAGGTCCAATTACTGCGTAATGTGATCAGTCTTTATCTCTGAGTCCCTTCAAGAAAATCAGGGAGGCCTTTTCTTTTTTCCCTTGTGAAAGGAGTTGCAATATAATGCAAAATGATCTTTAAAGAGAGGACCGAAAGTGAGGGATGTCTGTCACTCAGCACATCAATTCCAGTGTTGGCTGGTGCTGATTTCCCCTTCATACTGGGGAGGTTATTCCTGATTTACACCTCAGTGCATCCATTGTGTCTGATGAAATTAGTCCCTGTTGATGCTACTATCAGGTTCCCAGCCCAGTATCACACATGTGGTCACTCCAGATTCCTCGGGCAATTTCGCTCGTTCAGAATTTTTCATCCTCTGCCAATTGTGGTTGTTGTCCCCTCGCTCCTCCCTGTGGGTCTGAGGGATGGAGCAGGACATGGGGCTGCCTGGCTGCCCCCCATCAGCACCTAGATCTCATCCTGGCAGCTGGGCTTGACCCCAATGTGGAGAAGTGACTGTTCTCCTAAAGGGAGTGAAACAGCTTTCCTAAGGAAATAATTTGCAATCCCTTCTGGGCGAGACTTGATCCTTGTACCTGCCCAGCTGGACTGAGAAATGCCTGGAGGGGCCAAGCCCAAGGAACCCTCATTTTCTTGGCTGGTTTCAACCTCCCCAACAAGCAGAGAGCCACAGCCACCATGTCTGGGCTAGTGGAAGGTGTCCCTTGTCCATGGCAAGGAATTAGAGCCAGATGAGCTTTAAGGTTCTTTCCAACCCAATCTATTCTGTGATTCTGCAATAAGGGTAGGTTCTGCTCAGTCACACACATCCCAAAAAGGTGATTTTAACAGAAAAACTGTCGCTCCAAAGCACTGAATTCTGTGCACAGGGGATCAGTTGGAGGGACTTGTGTTTCTCTGTGCTTTACATCTTTACCTTTTGTCCAACAGAGCAGGATCCAGATCAAAGCCAGGACATGACTGTAATTATACAAGTAGAAATAAGTAACCATCTGCACTAATAAGGAATACAATCCTTTATCTATGTTAATTAGAAATAAATTAGACAGAGAGAAAAAAGATATACATATTAGCTAATAGTTAATTACTGCAACTATATTGAGGAATATATGCATATATCAAGTAAAAAATCTCTTCCAAATTAACAAACTGTTGAGGTTTATTTCTAGATCTTCAGAACAGGAACATGTTTGACACCACATCTCAGTGTGAGGAAGGCCATTTATCACAAGCCTCAGAGCACCTTGTTCAAGGATCCCAAAGTGCTCTGCAAACATTGACAAATAGACCTTGATGTATTCCCAAAGGCAACCATTATCATCATGACATAGCAGTGCCAGGCAGGAGCTCAGGAATCCCATTCTCCATTCCTGCCTGCACAGCTCCAGTTTGATTCCCACTTCTCCCAAACCTTTAGTTTGCAGCCAAAATCTATAGGAACCATGTTGTCACTAAGCTAAGATTTGCAGGACAGCAGGGCTATCACAAAATCATAAAGGCTGGAAAAGGACTCTAAAATCATCAGGTTCATCTGAGCTGGCTGCAAGCAGTTGACCCTCAGCACTTTGACTCCCACCTCTGCCCTCCAATATCCCCCAGCACTAAACACACAGGATCAGCCAGGACAGCACCAGAAGGAGGAGAAAACGATGGGAACATGGTCTTTGGATGGTCCCTGCTCTCTCCCTGTTCTGTCGCCTGAAGTGAGAGGAAGATCCCTGAGTGAGCAGGGCAGGGCTGGCGGCAGTGTGGAGCTGCTTCCCTGCATTGGACTCGGGTGTTCAACGCCCTCCAGCTGCCCCAATTGAATAGGGAATCTTAAATGGAACTAAAATCCCTGCTGTATCTTACCTGGGAAGAGGAGGGGGAAGAGGACAGCATGGAGCTGCACAGGAGGTTGAAATGCACTCATGTGAGGAGGAGGTATCCCCATGCCATCCGTCGTGGTGGGATGGAGGCAGCTGAACACGTGCTGCCTGTCAGCACTCGCTGCTGCTGGCCCAACACAGCTCCTCACAGCCCAGAACGTGTGAAGAAATCCCAAGAATGCTCTCCACACACTGGGACATGGACTTCAGAGGCCTGAGAAAATAAATAATCACAATATATCTGAAAGTGGGTTTATTTTCTTTCCATATTCTGGACCCAACTTCACATTCCCAAGGGTTTCCCGCCACTGTTTCCTTCTCCTACCTTTAGTTTTCCAGTTGAATTTCACACGTATTCTCTTTTCTCACTCTGCCACAAGAATTACAATACGTAATTTGCTTATCTGGGGGTACAAAAATTGTGTTACTGTACAGACTGGTTTTGCAACACACAATGAGTGTTGCCTGCTAGGGGTGTAATCACACAGTTAATCCTGCCTTTCATGGCCTGCACTTTCCCTGTACTTGTTTATTCCACATTGTGTGTCTGCCCCAGGATGGATCAAACTGTTTAACCTTTGACTGCAAAGTCAGAAGAATGACTCACTTGGAAGCTGAAATGTAAATAAATACATGCATTGCTAAATAAATCAACCACTAATGCCCCAATGCAAGGCTGATAAATATCCTGATTAAAATCATAGTTAAATAAATGGGGCAAATTATCAGACAGGGGGTTTAAAAGTTATAATTTCAGGGCATAACTCAACACAGCACCAGCCATAATCAGCAAATTGTTTTAATCTTTGATTGTTCTACACTATATAAAGGGAAATCTTTTCTCCTAGAGCTGTTAAGTGAACCCTGGTTTTATCACAAATGTTGCAAAAGAAGACAGAATATGGTTGATTTATTGATAAATGAAGAAATCTTCTCTTGCTTACATCGTCTGAAAAATGCTCCAAAGCTCTTAAACCTTCCACAGCACAAAAAGGGGAGGAACTGGTAAGGGATCTTCCTCTTTACCAGTACTCCTGCCATAATTCTGTGTGCCCACAGAATAAAGTTCATCTCCCATACAGGTACCTTCCCCTCGGGCACTAAATTACCAAGGGCTACCCCCAATTACAATCTCTAAGTCCATTAGCAGTTAAGAGAAAATAATCCCTGCAATTTGTGCAGCAATAAGTGTTATGTACAACGGAGGAATATGCAAAGAGCAGCACATGGAGGACGAGCCTCAGCTCAGGACTGCCACCTCCCTGCTCCTCTCAACGTGGAGAGCTGCTCCCAGCAATCTTTCTATTTAATGTATTTATTTTCCGTTTTCTCCTGTCTCGTCCTCACTAAACAGCCCCAGCATGGTGAGCCTGTCTGCAAGGACTTGCAGGCTAGCTCACGTCATTTTTTTGGCTCCCTGAAGGGAAAGGTAGTGCTTGCCTCCCACGTTGGATAGAGCCCTCTGAACCCAGTGTTTCCACATTCCTGATTGCCCTGCTGTGTGTGAATCGCATACCAACTAAGAAGTCCTTTAGATCACCTTCCGAGCTCAATTTTTTTCCCCCACATGCTGATTGAAAAGCAAATGAAATACTTTTTCTACCACCAATTTCCTCTCTTCATGTACCTGCCTGCACTTATTATTTCTGAAGAATCTTATCAGAGGAGCAACAGGTTGCTAAAGCGGTGGTTTGGCCCCCAGATGATACAGTGGGTGATAATTTATTAAGGGTTGTCTGTTAGAGGAAGATTGCTCTGAAGTGCTTTGAGCTGAGCACGCTGGAGGGGATGGAGCAGAGAGCATCCTCCCCTGCCAGCCCATCCCAGGGCACCCCCAAACCAGGCATGGCTTAGGGAGCAGAGTTTTCTGTAACCCACAATGAAGATTTTGACCTTCTCAGATTAGATTTTCAGCTGTCTTGCTTGCCAGCCTGGGATTCTACAAAGAGGAGATCTGGTTTAGTGTGTTCTCCTGGTAATGCAGCTTCTGTGTAAAGCAGTCCCTGGATTTTAGACATTGTCCTCCCTTATCTCCCACTGACCCTTCAGACTTCCAAAGGTGAGGACTGAAACTAAAAACCCAGGGTCCTAGAATTCAACCTGGATCCATTATGCCAGTGATGTAAAGGACTGAAGTGAAAACAGGAGGATCTGTAAAGCCCTAAAAATTGCAAGAGGAAGGTGAGGTTTCAACTATATGCTTGAATTTTTTTGGAGTGGTGCAATCCTGGATTGAAATGCATTCTTAAGACGAGGCTTAAATAACATATTTACAGATAAACCCTTCCCCTCACTGCCCTTGTACATGCAGGACGTGATCAAGGCAGCTTCTAAAATTGCATAAGGGCTTTTGGGACTAAATCCCAAACCACACTGATGTTCTTCCCAGTGAGGACATTGGGGTTTGGCAAAAGAGTTTTACTGAGTTTCCACATCCCAAATCTTGCCTTTTCAGATACACATGAGCTGATACCAACACCTGATCGTACCAAGAGACAACTTCATTTTGGAGATCTTCTGTTTCATCTGCTGCTACCAACCCATGAAGGGAAGATGATCCTCCAGCAGAGCAATTCCAGTAGTATAACAATGGATTTCTTTTTGTCAGCACAGCTAGCTAAAAAGCTTTACATTCCCTGCTGGAGGTATCTAGATAGGATAGACTGTGTTGGCTGCGCAGTGTTATTGCCTCCCGTCCACAGCCAGTCACCCACACTCTCCCTGAAGCTGAAAAAGTTTCTCCACCCTCCTCTCAGCCTCCAAACTTTGATCACAATCCCAACAGATGCAAAATATTTGCAGTGAGAGGTGCCAGTGCCGTCAGCTCGCCACAGTAGCTCCCAGTCAAAATGTTTGCACGCACACTTCAGAGCATCATTTATCTTGAGGGATGTCAACTCTAAAAATGTTAGCGCATGTCACTGTCAAAGCAAATGCCAGAAATTAGCTTTCTTTCATCTCGGAGAAGAATAATTAACTTTGCAACTGTTTCCAAAAGTGCTAATTAATGGGTTTCAACAACTTGACTTGTCAGGATACATCTTGATTGGAACAACAGCTTGCTCTTCCCCTTGAGGATTATGGCTCTTCTTTTGGAGTCTTTTCCTCATCCGCCAGTTTAGTGAGTTGTGGAAAATGGATGTCATTTATAACACAAAAATAAACATGCGAAAAAGGGAAAGCCCTGGGGACTAGTTAACATTTAATAATTATTGGTGTGCTTTATTAGCAATAATGTAAAAACACAACCTCCCATTTAAACTGAATAATCTTGAAACAAAATGGGATTTTGTTGGCTGTTTATGTTCTTGAGAAAACAGAACAAGTCTTCATCTTCATGTCTCTGCATGAGAATGGCTTGGACTGGGCTTAAGAGCAGATCTCCCTCTCTTGCCTTGAAAGTTTCCTTCTGGACCCAAATCCACCACTGCCTGGAGATCCACTCTCTCTCCACTGCTCTGAGTACTGAAGCTCTTCCAGCAGTTTACACAATCTATTTTCTTCTCCCAGCCTTCTTTGAGGTGATAAGTTGCCTGATTTTCAATACTGAGCTCCTTCCCTGTTTTTCCATGTCACTGTTTGAATGCATTCCCTCCTTCCACCAGGATGGGATCTGCACTTTAGCTGCCCATGTGGAGATGAAAAGTAAAATTCCTGAGTTTGCCAATGGGATTCAGCTATCCCCATCCCATGTGCAAGTCATGTCACACAGCCAAAATCCCTGGGACCCCTTGAAAACCCAAAAGCTTGGATGCATTTAACAATTTAAAACACACTGGCCTGGAAAACCAGTGAAGGTTGTAGTCATACCTGATATAAACAGCCTGGTGAAGTCTCAGACCCTTATATGTGTTCCTGGAAATATAAAGCAAATCAGGAAATCAAGTGGAAAATCCAGGAGGTTGTTATTAAAAATCCACAGCTCAATTATCATTACAATAAACCTTACACCAGAGGTCATTTACATTCATGGTGATTAGGGAGGGAGGTTATGGTTTGAGAGCAAGGTGTATCAGCTAAAGGTGTATCAGCTAAAGAAGAATTTTAGTACAGGAAACCTGTCCCTGATGCTGCCACCTCAATTGGCCATGCCAGCCTGGAATTGTTCTCAGATTTGATGGTGGCAGCTCTTCTAAAATTTCACTGTGAGAGTTGAGGGGAAATGTGGCCTGAATTCAGTAAAGAACAGTGGATCTCTTACATGGGCTTGTGGCCTCTCTAGCTTGGCTTTTGCTGAGCTGTGCCTTCTGTTCAGACTTTGGCAGTACAGGGTTAATAAATTGCTGACTGTGGTTACAAGCACCTTAGGACACAAAGATTAAGTGGTTATCTGTGCTTAAAAGCACATCCAGGAGTGGGTGAGATGCCTATAAGTCATGTTAGTGCTTTAAGTTTCCAATAACTGATAGATTAGTAAATTTTAAGCAATTTCAAGTTTTTGAGCTATTTATAATTTCTCTGTTGCTCTGTCTGTAGCCTGAGCAGAGCTTTGCACTGTCTTCTCAGGGTAGAGAACCCTAGGAAAATTCTGGTCTGGCATTTTTATTGTGGGGGGCTGAAAAGGGGAGAAGTGAACTTTGACAGAAGAGGACCAGTAGTGTCACTTGATGAGACTAACACCAGAAGGAAATCTATCATAAGGGCTAAACTAAGTCTTCCTGTCACTGGTCACAAACCAGCCTGTAAGAGTTAAACATGAAGCAGCTTCACTTTCAGGGATGTCAACTTTATTTACTAGATGGTTCTACTTAATTCATTACTATATTTACACTTACGGTAGAGACTGAAACCCTGTGTTGCTGCATGTGTATGTGGCATCTATTTTTATCCATGAAGGAAGAGAAGAATTTTGGTATTTACTGGAAGGTGATGGGGTCATCATAGCTCTGGAAGAATAAATAGTCTGAAAAAATAAATCTCTCACCTACTTATTGTCACTCTTTGAGTTTCACCCACAGAACCAGGCAATTTGCTAGATTAAATTCAGGGCAAGTAAAAATTTTGTTTAGGGCATAAATTTCTATTGGTTTTCTATTTTAAATGGGCTTTTATTCTAAGAAGGGATTTGTGCACAGGTAAAATTGGAACAACAGCTCAAAGCCAGCAGTGATGTGGGTGAAGTGCAGGACTCCCTGTGGGCAGGGTCAGTGCCCACCCAGAATACATGTTGGTGTGACATGAAAACCCTCTGCTGCAGATGGGACAGGTTGCAAGTCCTTCAACTCCTCTTTAGTCTGTTTTCAGGTCCCCCCTGAAATGCTATGGCAGAATTTAGGGAAAATATATGCTTTTAAAGGCAGGGCTTGGCATCTTCTCCCAGCACCAGCGGGTGAGGCTGCCCTGGGCTCTCCTCTGCATGTCCCCAGCCCTGCTGTCCCTGTGGTGTCCTCTCCAGGGGCAGGGACACCAGCCAGGGTGGCAGCAAGGGCCGTGCCCAGGGCTGGTGTGCAGATGATAGCTTATTTTCTCTGTTTACTGGAGTGCATCCTGCAAGCAGAGCCCTCCCCAGTGCATCTCCCCCTTCCCACCCCCACCGACAGCCCCTCCGGATTGGGCTCCTTTACTAAAAATTGGTTGGGAATGAAGGAGGGGGGAGAAACTTTATTAGTGTTATACATTATTTTCCTTCTCTCCCTTCTCCCCCCTTCTCTTCCTGCATGATGAATTGCCTGGTACTGAGCTGGTAGCTCCAGCCCAGGCACTTAGCAATCTCCTCCTGGTCCCTTGCACAGACAGATGGGACGGCCCATGTCTTGACCGTGATTGATTAGCTGGAGAAAGCCTGTTGAGTGGAGTTCCATGAAGATTGATGCTTTCTCCTTCTAACAGCATTTCCAAAAAGTTTCTATTACATTTTGATTATGTTTATAGAATCTCACTGGTCTCCAGGAAGATTCAATCTTCTTTTTCCCCCTCTCCCCTCTGTGCAATGTGTGTAACTTCCCTCCTGTGCATATGCTGTTCATCCATCTCTTACCTTTATTCTTTTAGGGGTGCCCCAGAGGCCTCTCAGGACAGTTCCCTCCCCCTGTCCCTCCTGTCCCTTTGCACAGGTTCCTCCTTGCTGTTAGTGCCCTCTGACTTGTTGAGACCACAGGCAAAGCAGGAGGTCCCCAGCAGGAGGACTCTCAAAGCTGCAGAGCAGGAGGAAGGAGTTTTATCTGTGATAACTTGGTGGAGAACTGAAAAATTAAGAGTCCCTGTTTCCCAGTGCAGGAGGCTGTGGCTTCTACCTGCCCAAAAATATCTGCTTTGCTCCTGATTTCTTGCAACTGGAGGACTCTGCCTGTCCCAGCTCAGCTCATATCAACTCAGATGAAAGTCTTTAAAAGCTTCAGGACTCTTTGAACCTGGGGATGAGTGTGTTTGGCTGTGGAGGGGGTCAGAAAGATGAGCTATTTCGGCATTACCAACTGTCCTGTTGCAGCTGGGTCAGGGGAGAGGGCAGAGCATGTGCCAGTGCTGGCTGAACTTCAGCATCACTGGGAGAAAAGACTTTTGTTCTACAGGGGAGGCTCAAACCCTGTGCAGTGTGCTCTGGGGTTGCCCATCTAGGAAGGCTGATGTATATTTTCAGTAGCTCCATAACATGTGTAGATGATTTTTAAGTAACAACTTCACTATAGTGCTGAAAAACATGCTTGATGCTGCACAGGAGCAAAGGCAATGTTGGTCCCTGACATCAGATAAATCAGCTTTAAAATACTGGGCTTCTCCAAAGTGTTAGCAAGGAACCCTTTCAGTTGGTTTCTAATTGTAGCAAATAATTATATTACCAAATCTTATTAAGAAACTGGCTCTTCTGGTCTGTCCTTCTTATTTAATTAAACATAGAGCATTTTTTTGTGGAAAGAGTCACAGGCAGCCACCTTGCCTTCACTCTGGTGTCCTCTCTAGGAAGCAGAGCTGCTTCTCTTGGGTCACCTCATCAAAAGAGCAGGAGTGGTTTGTCCTGAGCAGTGGGAACAGACCCCTGGAGCAGCCTCAGGGCTGTGAATGTTCACCTGCGTGGGCTGAGCACACCTGGGGATGGGAAACTGCTTGTGGCTGCCTGTCTGCTGCTGTCCGTGGGGAGGAGGAGGTAATCTGCTGTCTGCTGTTCTCTCTCAGCCTTCAGGGATTGTGGGTCTGTGTCCCAAAACCTGGGATTTATGGGTGAGGTAAGCAGGAGCATCTCCCAGAGGAGATGGCTGGAGCCTGGCAAAGCTGGCTCAGGTGTTCCCCTGCTACCCAGCAGGATGGACAGAGGCTGCAGGGGTCTTGCAGGGGGGATGTGGTACCCCCATCATGAGCAGGGAGGCCACAGGGCATGCAAGACTTCAGCTGGGCATCCCTGCACCCCTGGGTGTGCGAACAGCCTGGTGGTGAAAACTGCTGGGGTGCCATTGTTAGTGCAAGCAATGTACTTGTACCCCTTCTCTTTGTGTGCAATCTGGGCAGGCAGCCCATGATCTGGGCAGGAGAAGCATGTGCATGCATGTCCCCTCCCCGGGCAGGAGAATGTGGTGCCCTGGGATGAAGCCCTCCAAACCCCCCAGGGCTCTCCCTCCCCTGCCTGCCCCTGCCATACCAGGCTATTCTTTAAAATATAGCCCCCATTTTTTATTCCTGCATTTATTACAAATGCAAATTACAGATGAAAGCATCAACTACACAAACCATTACTCAGAGGAGCATCTTTCCAACTGCTGGACTTGGACTGAACAGCTTGTGGTTAATTTGCTATATAATCACTGCCTGCAACAGGAAAGCAAGTGCTTCAACTGTGCTAATATTATGAAAGGGGAAGTTAACCATAGAGATAAATTCTGAGGAGCTGCAGCTGGGATGAAAGAGGGAAATAAATGTAGCTGGAGTCCAAGCTTCAGGCTTGCAAAAGTGGCCGCTTGGATATTTAAAGGGATAAAAGATAAGAGTTCAGGTTAAACATGTGTTTTTTTGAAGTTGCTTTTAGCCTGAATATATTTTCCCAGAGGCAGAGGATCCCTGCAGCTCCCATTGACCCATGATTTGAGCAGTGCCCTGGCCTGTGCACAGGAATGCCAATGGAACCACAGTGCCTGCACTGCCCATGGCTGGGAGGCTTCCCAGGGCAGCTGCTGGGAGGCAGGCATGGGGATACAAAGGACATGAGCACATGGCAATCTCCCCATCACTCAGGCCTGGTTTTGGCCTCTTGCACAGAAGCCAGGCACACTGTCCCTGGGCTGGTAGAAGAGTTTCCCCCTGTATGGTGCTGTGCAGAGGGATTGGTGCTGTGTCCACAAACAGCCTGTAGCATGCAACAGCTCCTTACCCCTGGCAGAGGAGATGCTGAGCTCCCTGCAGCAGAGCCCTGGCTGAAGAAGCTGTTCTGCTCTGGAATTGAAAGTGTTCCTGTATTGTGGCAATGTTCTGTGCCCTGTGAGTGCACTGGCTTCACCAGAACTGGCTTGATACACCATGCATGAGACTGAAAAGATATTTAAACTTTCCCAAGTACCCAGACCTCCTCACTCTTTCATTTCAGCACCTCCAGTGTAATCGCAGTACAACACTCATGCTGTTTTGCAAAGTGCTCTAGGGATTAAAAAACGTTCCTGGAGATTATCTCCAGGGACAAATCTGAAGTCTTGTCTAACTCTTTTCTCTGGAGGCTTAGAGAGGCAATAGCCCTAGATAGCAGAGATAGGAGTGGGAGAGTGAATCAGCTCAAGATGGGTGAGTTGGTTCTTATGAAGCAAGAGAGCTCCAGCAACTCTGCAGATTTACATTTGCTGCAGACACCTTTTCTGACTCTGAAATGTTTATTTGATTGCTTTGCACTGTTTCCCAGGTCTGGAACAAAATCCTGGGGTTGGGGAGAGGGTGTGAAGTGTCAGGGGATGATTTGTACCTGGGAGAAGCTAGCTGAGGTTACTCCAGGGTTCCCTGCAGCAGAGCCCATGGCACAGGGATGCTGGAGGGGTGCTCAAGCCCCCCTTCAACCCCACCACTAAGAGTAAATTATGCTGGCAGTGCAATGTACTTGGCAGTGGCAAGAGCCTGCCCTTGCCAGAAATTTGGCTAAGCAACACCAGTAGAAATTGCCACTTTGCTTCCCTGTGCTGGGAATTGATTTTCATGGGATTTTCAGACCATCAGGCCATGTTCCAAAGGTATGATGCTCAGTGTAGATGGTATTAGCCCCTGACAAACTGCAGTGTTGAATGACTATAACAGGGATTTTTTTTTCCAGAGCTGAGTTTGATTCCTGGACCTTCTTAATCTTAGGGAAGTACCCACTGGCCTTTTGTTTTTAAATTGACAACATTTTATCCAGTCTTGAGATAGGAGCATTTCCCTGAAGCTGATGGCTAAAATTTTCCTCTGCTCCTGGTTATTCACCATGAGACACTGCTAACTCCCAGCTCTAACAACTGCAGCTCCAGGAGTTAATCATTGAGCAGGCAGGATGGAGATGCTTGGAGTGCACATGTAAAGAACAAGAGGGCCAGAGGCACTGTGTGGGCAGGGGAGTGGGAAGGAGGTGCTATTTGGGGAGAGGGGGAAGAGCCAGCACTGGTGTCTGGACAATGGTGGGACTGTTGCATCAGTGCTGGCCTTGCAGTTTGGCTCCCCAGTCAAAACAGATGAGCCATGAAGCTTTGTGCTCAGTCAGGAGAGGATGCTAGGAGGGGATATCACAGCAGGGATCATCAAGGCTCAGTCTAGCAGAGACCATCCTGAGAGTGTGTCATGGTACATGGTGTGCAGCACTGGGACCTGCTTGGGTTAGGTTATGCCAGCTCAGCTTGACACAGGAAAAATTAGGGAAAAGGCACTCCCAGGAATGAAGCTCACTTCCCCCTGGGAGCATCACCCATCAGAGAACAAGGATGGGGTGCATTCTTTGAAGGGGGTGTTCCTGGAATTACTTATTAGTCAGGTACTCAAAGAGCTGCAGCTAGAAAGAACAGGGGTTGGACCCAATCCCTCTGCTCAGACCCTCAGAGCCTTCTTCCCCTTGCCACAGCTGGAAAACCCCTGTGCTGGTGCTGCTCACTGTGGGCATCCCTGTGCAGGGGAAGCTGGTGTGCACAGGGATGTGCAGCTCAGCTTGCTCTGTGTGGTGTGACCATGGCAAGCAGGAGCAATAAGCCTAAAGCTGTCTGTTCAGGCAGCTCAAGCTGAGATTTCACATCCAGAGGGACAGGGATGTGGGAGAGAGGCTCTGAGGAAGGCACTGGAGGAGGCTGCTGGCTGGTGGAGCAGCCACGTGTTGTTAACTTCTGCAAAGAGCTGCCCAAAGCTGCAACCAAGGAAATTCCCAGTGCAGACGTCAGCAAAAACCACAGTTTTGCACAGGCTGATCCCTGAGCATCCTGCTGAGAGGGGAAGGGAAAGAGCTTCAGACAAAGCAAAGCAGCTGAGAGAGGCTGCTGGCAACTCCAGAGCTTCCAGAGCTGTTGGTGTGACTTGGTCTGGTCAAGGTGGCGTTTTCAGTGCTGGGTTTTGGGGCACAGAGCCCCAAATTATTTGAGAAACCTCAGTGCAGGGCAGACATGCTCCAGGCTACCGTTGCAGTACCACAGGAGGAGGATATCTGCCTTCTGCAGCATGGGGAAGTGCAGAGGCACTTGGAACACAGAACTTGGAGTGTGAACTAGAAGTGCTTTTAAGCTTAAAGCTTCTTCTCCTTTGGCCCTTGTGCAGCTAAAACTCTTCAGAACTGCCAGAGAAAGACTGCAAATACTTTAGAGATTGGGAGAGGCATGAAGATGTGAAGAGAGGGATTTAAAACTAGTCACTCCTGCAGTGCTGTAATGCAACTCCACAACCTGGATGCATTGTGTACCAAGTTTTTGTTGCCTTAGCCTTTCAGAGGTACTAATTTGCTTTGTCACCAGGCCTTTGGATGAAAGCAGCTTGATACTTTAAGGTAACCTGCCAAAACTGTCTTCCAGGAGGAGAAATGAGTCGTGGTTAGGGCACAGGCTCTTCTGTGTGCAGCTCTAAGTGCTTGGGTGCTGGCATCAGAAAATTCAATAGTGTTCTCGTGAGTAAAAGGGGAAATACAATAAGCCATTAAATAACTTGCTAATGTTTCAAAAGAGAAGGAAAGCCTATTGTTGACAAGGTTCCTCCATCATCTTTTTGTATAAGGTGAATTCACAAACAAACTCCAAAAAGGGGAAGAATTAATCAATGTATGGAACATGTAAGGGACAATTTCTAAAAGCAGTTCAAATTTCCTGGAATTTTTGCATGTAAAAATTGCTTTTACTCATGTAGACAAAAGGCAAGGGTTGTTCAGACTATGAACTGCTGAAGCAAAAATTGCAGCCATAAATTGAGAAGCTGCTTTTGGTACCTTTGCCCAAAGACTAAATGCTTCAGAGCAAAATCACAATAAGTGATTTAAAGAATAATCAATAACATTAAAATGAACTGGCAAAGACCCTGCTTCTATAATGTAGTTTCTAGATAATATTAAATAATACATCACAAGCAAACTCCTGAGTGATGAATTTGGCAGCTGTTTGCAAAAGGTGGTAAACCCAGGTGCTCTCCTGCCTCTGCTCTCCTCCTGTGGAGGTGATCAGCCCCCCTGTGGAATGAGTCTCCTTCCTCATGGAAAATAGTTGTTAGGTAGACCCTAAAGGTGTTTTGATGCCAGAAGCACATCTTGAAAATATGACTGAGCCTTGGGGTCATGCTGGCCTGGAGGAAGACATTCTAATCAGACAGATAAGATTTTCTTATCTCATCTTGAGGGGCTCTGCCTGTGGGGTGTTTGGTGCCTCCTCATCAGCCCTGCTCTGGAGGAGCTCAGGTGGATTTTGGGGATCAATAAGACCCTGCCTGAAAAATCAGGGGGCTGGAGCAGTGCTCCTGGGCATGGGTGAGGGGTATGGTGGGGCTCAGAGCCTGGCCTGCTGCTGGAGGAACAGGATGTGGGGTTTGTGGCTGCAGCAATTCAGCCCCATCCTTGTCCCACTGCTCTGCTCTGTGCTGGCTCACAGCTGGGGCTTCTGACACTGCTGAAGAGTAGTGAGACCTTCATCTCCTGAGCACATGGGCTCTGCTACATCCTCTGCCCCCTGTTTGAGTGGAACAGGAGTTTTCAAAAACTACCATTTCAAGTTGTCTCCCTAAAAGTGAGAGTAGTGGTATCCAGCCAGGCAGAGCTCCAGTAAATCAGTTTGCCAGGGGACAGCCTAGCAGTGAGGGGAGAAGGAAAGGCATTTTTCTGGTTATTCACTTTTATCTAGTTACACTTCACCTCGGAAAGAAAAGCCTTTGAACATAAAAATTCAGCGGTGATTTTGTGCCTTTATTTTAAAACGAAGGCAATTTTTTCTAGCCTAGGGATGTAACTGATCTTTTACCTTTGGTTGGGCTGTTTGTTAAAGGAAAGATAAAACACGCTGTCCATTGATCTGTCCTCACCCTGAGTTGCAGAGTTAGTGAGGAGGGCAGGATTAACTGTTGGAAGCAGCATTTCCAACCCCAGCAAGGGGAATGTTTTTTCCAGGCACCACACTGCTCTTGCAAAGCAATTCTTGTGCTAGACCTGGAAGCTGTGGCACCCTCTAGTAAGAGATCTGAAGGTTCCAGCCATGCCCCAGCCCCTGCAGGCTGTGGGGATAACTGTGGGATTCTGCCTCCCCACAAGGACTGAGCTGGGGCTGGTGGAGCTCATCCCAGCTCAGCTCCATAACCACAGTGGCTGCTTCGGATGCTTCCAAATGCAATTAGACAAATGCACAGGAGAAATAGCCAGCCATGTCCATTAAACAAAATGATCCTTTCTGGCTCAGGGAGGAGTCCATGAGCTGCAGATCTGGAGTCTGGAAGGATTGCTAGCTTTATATTCTATGAGCAACATGTGCTTGCCACTGTTATGGAAGGAGCACTGATGAGGTTTGAGTGATGTTTGTGTCCTCTTACAGCAGACTTTGAAGCACTGGTGTTTGTGGCCAATAATCAAAAGGTATAAGGCTCTGTAAATTGTCATAAATCACATCCAGCTTTACTCTGCTAGACTCAAAGAAATATTTCTATCCTGATTTTGAGTGAGCTGCATTAGCAGAGGGTAGTTTGGGCTTGGTAGATGCTTGCATGGTTGAAATTTGGTTGACCAGTTTGCTCTAACTTAACTGCAAGTCTTTGTAGCTCAGCCTCCCTTTCCAGCATACCTGGAGAGGAGTCAGCAAAATGGAGATGCTGGTAGAGGTGGGATCAAAGCCAGGCTGTTTCAAAGGAAAGAAAAATTGCAAATAAGGAGGGGAAGATACACAGCAACTTCCTTCTTTTAACAGAGGAAAGCACATGACTGTCCTGATGGGCTCTCAGGGTCTAGCCACTGTTGTTCTATTGAGAAATTATTGTATCTGCCCTTAAGACCAGACGTATTTGAAATAACCACCAAATGATACATGATAACATCAGTGTCTTTTGTGAATAATGATTGATCACTATTTCAACCGTTCCTGCCTCGATATGAAATATCCTGGATTTACAAGCAGCAGGAAAAGCCCAAGACCCATTTCAGTTTCTGCACTTGAGGGTACTTTGGGTACCACAGTACCACCATCGTTTTTATGCTTAGAACCTGTGCAGTTCTGTCACTAGACCCCTAAATTTTATGACTTTGGTTTGCTGTCCATTTTAGCAGGTTTTTGCTGCTTTCTTTTCGTTTCCAATTTCTTGGTCTTTCACAGTAGAATCTGACTCCAACTGGACTCCACAGGAATTGCAAATTCAGGTGATGTGTAAAGCATGACTTACTTGCTTCACACAAGTTTCTGCAGAAGGACAACATCACCAAAGCTACATGTAGAATTGTCACTGCAACAGCTAAGGATGCTTTCCAACTGGGCTGGCTGGAGCTATTTCTCATACAAGATTAAAGGATACATTTTAGCTGGATGTGATCCTTAATAAAATAAAAAGGTGTATTAACACTCCTGAAGGAGACCATGGGCTATGCTGGCACCTCCCCTTAGGTGCTACATGGGTTACTCTGAGCAATTCCTTGGATACAGACAGGAAGGATGG
Organism: Lichenostomus cassidix; assembly: GCF_008360975.1. Lineage (NCBI taxonomy): Eukaryota > Metazoa > Chordata > Aves > Passeriformes > Meliphagidae > Lichenostomus > Lichenostomus cassidix. Next base: position 9,495,321 of record NC_139500.1, on the reverse strand, counting down.
GAAAAGTGCATAGTTTGGAGAATGGGGTTGGATCCTCTTCTCCAGGAATATTTGCAGCTCTGGTCTGCAAAACCAAAGCACTGCAGGCACTTCTTCTGCATGCACTCTCTAGGTTTAGCTAATGGCTGCAGAGGGAGCAGAGCTGGCTGGTGAGAGCATCACTCTGAGCAGGCTGTGCCCAGACACCCTGCACCAATCTGGCAGATCCTGCATGGAGAATAGGCCTGTTCTGTCTCCTCAGGGCACTCATGGAACAGAAGCTGAAGTGCTCCTCAGTGTGGTCACTCCAGCCTGTGCATTGCACAGTCTCATGATTTATACTGGAGGCCTGGCGTTCAGCTCTGCAATAAATCTGTGGGTAGAGACACACTGGACACTCTGGGAACTGGTTAGATTTCACTGGTGTCAAGTTTTAAATCCCACCAGAACCTCACTTGCTTTATAGGAAAGGAATGGCAATTGGTGGCTGTAGATGCAGGATCTGCTAACAGGAGAACTGCTCTCTCCTGTGCTGGGACCATCCTGAAAGCTGCTGTTTATGTGGTCACCTTCGTTTTCTAATATTTCATAAAGGAAGATGGTTAACTGGTAGCAGCAGCTGGTGAGGGAGCAGATGGTGCCACCTGCATCATCAGATGTTTTATCACATTCTCTGTTTTATCCCACAAAGAGTGGCTGGAAAGCAGAGGAGAGCGTGGGAGCTGGCGTAGGTTGTGAAGGTGTGAAAAATCACAGGTAGCAGCACTGCTTCCCTGCCAGGCTGCTGTTTCCCTCAGTGCTGGGTTGAGGAAGTGCTTGTTCTTGTGAGCAGGTCTGTGCCCAACTGTGCTTCAGTCTGCATTTGGGAAGCACAAGGCTTTGGGGCAAGCTGGCTGTCCCTGCTGCCAGGCAGGAAACAGGATCCACAGGAAACCTCCAGGAAGGTTTGGATCACAGGCAAACTCATAGATCCTCCTCTGCCATGCCCAGCCTGGATACCACTGCCTAATCAAATCCCAGAGAAGGCTGAGACCTGTGATTAAATTTGTTAAAGAGTTCAATCCACAAGCAGCACAAGGGCTATGTGCACTGCACAAGCCCAAAGATCAAACTAGTCCAACAGAGCAGAGTTTCTGTAAAACACCTGCACCAGAGTCAGCAATAGCAAGTAGAATGAATACTAAAGGAAAACAACCCCTACCTGATGTACTCAATGAAGCAGAGTTTGGGGGGCAGTAGTTTGCAGGGGGAACAGGAAGAGAAGCCAATAATGACATTTCATCCAGCAAAAATGACAAGGCAGTAAGTGCAGTAGCAGGGCATGCTGCTGGAAATATTTCCCCATGGCCATTTCCTCCCCTCAGCTTTGCTGTTGTTCATTTTTCTCCCCTTCCTTGGCAGTTCTGTCTGTCCCATTCCCTGCTGTCCCAGCAATCTCTGAGGGGGATGACATTCAGATGTAAACAGGGCTGATGCTGTGGCAGACCGGTAGCTAGACGACACTTGTTTATGTATCAGTCAGCAAAGCCATTCACCACCCCGGGTTAATATTCCAACAGAGCGGATGGATGGGAGGCTGGGATGGCAGCAGAGTGGGTGAGGAGGCTGGAAGCCACCAAGCCCAGGAGGAAGAGGAACGTGTGTGACTACAAAAGGGGAGGAAGCCCATTGTGTGGGAAACAAGATGGAAGATGCCGCCCAACGATGCTGGCTAACTGGTGATTAATTAGAGGCACGCTTTGAATTCTGAGCCTAGTTTAGCATTAACAGCATTTCCGTGTCATGCAGGGAGTTGTCTTGCTTGGTGGTTTCATTGTCTGGGTTCATGTGGGGCAGGGAGGGGTTTTCTCCAAAAAACAACTTCAGTAATTGAGAGAATACATGCAAATATCTGCTTCTATTTGAGGAAAAAAAAAATAAGGAAAGGAAAAATTCCAAAAAGCAGAACAAGTTCCTGAATTTTACAGATGAGATGGAGACAAATAGAAAATAAGCTTGGCTTTGTTTGAGGTATGGAGGAGACTCATGGTTTTGAATGCTGTAGTAGTTGTGTTGCTTTAGTCTGGACTTTCTGAGCCCAGCCCAGCCCCTGGCAGTGTCTGTGAGGTGTGGGTTGTATTCCAGGCATGTCTGCAGGTCTGTGGCTCTGTATTAGTGTTTATAGGAAGTCAATGAGATGGAACTCAATAGAGAAAAGGAAGACTTAAGAGTCACTGGAAGACAAATGTGAAGGCCTGGCACTCAATAACTTTACTGAATCATATCGTTTGTTGCTGTATGTTTCTGGGCAGCAGGAATACAAGAAAGGAGAGCAGGGCTGTGTGTTTCAATAGGCTGTTCACCTTCCCCTTTGGAGAGAGGTTTATTTCTCTTGATAAAGAGATATCCATCCTCTGCTTGATATCAAGTCAAGCAGCACCATGAATCAGGAGGAAGGTGCCAATGGAGATGGAGACTGGACTGCTGGAGGCAGGGGAGGGAAAATGGAACATCACAAACAAATTGTGTGAGCTCTGGGAGCACAAGTGTGTGTGTGCAGCTCCTCTGCTGGAGCAGAGGCTAAAAAGTTGGTCCAGGCTAACTCAACTCCCAGCTGTGATTTATGGAGCAAAATGGTGTTTTGTCTGAATGGTCTGAGATCCCCATGAGTGTGTCCTTGGTAGGAACAGACCAGGCAGGGCTTGGGCACATTCTGCAGGGAAGGCACAGTGCAGGCTGAGCTTCCAACTGAAGCTGTAACCTTCCCCACCCCTTCTGCCTTAGGAAAAGGGTGATAAAGTGGGCATGCCTGTGGTGACAATATGGGATTCAATAGCCAAAGACTTTGTCACACCAGAGCTGTATGGGGCCTGTACAGTCAGCTACAAAGTTGTGCAAAATTCAGGCAACTTCATTTTTTTTAAATAGGAAAGCACTTTTCGAGTGGCTTCAGTTGCCAAAATAAGCTTCAATTCGTAAGTGCAAATGTAACAAAAGTGCAAAGCAAAAAGCTTAGGGATACCTATCCAGCCTGGTATGGATTCCTGGAAGTGGCAGGAGTGCTTGAGCACAGGTGCCTTTCTGAATTTTCAAAGAATTTCATTGAAAATTTTCACCAACTGCATGTATGAAAACATGCTAAATGGCAATACAACAAAGCTGCTTTACAAATTGATAAATATAATTAAGGTTACCTCATTAGTATTAATTTATATGGCTAATTAACTGAAGCAATTTGTACTAATGCATAGTTTTGTTATAACCCTGGTAGTTCTGCTTCCTGGACAGTACATTTTTGGATACTAACACTCCATGGGTTAAGCAAACACTTTTGAACAGCTAAGTACCAAGTCTCTTGGAACTGCAACACAAGCCAGCAAAGATGATTTGGGGACATTTGGGTGCCACAGCTGTGTAGGCAGGACAACCTGAGGGAAACCTGAGGATCTGGGCTGTTCCCCTGCTGCAGGGGGAGGATGGATGGCAACTCCTCTCTGAATCCAGCAGGATGTGTGAGTGCTTTGACCTCTGGTAGATGCTTTGAAGAACAACAGCTCTGTGCTTGGGAAAGCCCAGGCTGCAGCCAGTGCTCACCCAACAACTTCCTCCCATGCAGGCTGTGGCAGTGGCACTTTGCCACTGAATTCCCAGACCAAGCAAATCTGGGCTGATTTCCCTCCTGCCAGAGGAAACACGAGCTGCATTGCTTCCAGCTGCAGCCTGGCTCTCTCCCAGCTCCAGAGCCCTGCTCTGCCCTGGCTCACAGCCACTTGTGGGCTTCGAGTCACAAGGGGATCACTTCCTCAGGGAGTGGGGTTCTGCTGAATCCTGCATTTCATACAGAGCCTGGCCATGGCCACAGTGTAGGTTCCAATATGGTCAAATCCACACTGGTGTGGCTCAAGTCCCAGGGCAGGAGACTCATCCCATGTTGTACCACCAGCCCAAACCTGCTACAAACCCTAGACCTGCATCCCCAGGTCCTGAGGGACCCTCTCTGTGCACACCCCCGCTGGTAGGTGCTGAGCTGGCACTAATTACAATTTTGCTAATTGCTCCAAGCTCCATCGCCTTGCTGCTTTCCACAGGCAGCGTTTGGCCACGGCTTTTGCTGAAGTGGGGGCTCTGCTTGGAAGCTTGATAAAATCTGCAGGGAGACACCTGCCAATCTTCACACACAACATCTTTATTTTAATTTATTGGCAGCATTTAGAGAAATTGGCTTCTGTGCAGCATCAGTTGAACTTCATTAAAATAATAAGAGAGTTAAGTTAGTAAAAACAAACCTGGCCAGTTGGCAACCTAAGACTTTTGTCAGGACTGATCTATGCTGGAAGATATAGATTTAGTCCATCTATAGTAATAAAGTCCCATGATCCCATGGTTAAAATGTCTTTTTTCCCTGGTAGCTGATGCAATTCATTAATTATATGACATTTCCACAATGATTTCTCCAGAAGACAGCCCTGGATGCCAAGGTTTACATTACATTTTTCAATTATAAAGATATCCATATGGTGACTCTGCAGTATGTACAACTGCTTAACATGCATCCAAGCCCTGCTGCAATGCTGGAATGGCTAGTGATCTGCTGGGAAATCCCTTTCCAGATATGGGGCTCTTGCTGGGGTCTCCCACTGATTGAGGGATGAGGGTGGCATTTAGGTGTTCCAAGCAGGAAAATTCCTGGAAATTGAAACACGGATCCTTGGTTTGTTTTTGATTTTGGTTTCTGGTGGGGTTTTTTTGAGCTACCAGACTTTTTAATAACCTCTTGAGCTGTGAGGATGAGTTTAAAACAGTGTTACAGACCATCAGTACAGACCATCACTGAAAACCAGCAGTGACATGGGCAAGATTCTAGTCTAAGCCAGAAGGGCTCAGCCCAGGCATGGATTTCCCAAGCAGGCTCTGAGGAGCTGGTGAGGGGTCAGAGCTCATCTCCTACTCCCTGGTGGGATATGAGTGCTGGCACTGTGGCACTTTTGCCCCACACAGCAGGATCAGACACACACATCAGACACCCAAAGGAGGGGCAAAGCTGCAGGGTGAGGTGCTGCCATGAGCACAAAGGAGGGGCATCCAGCATTGGCTATGTTGGTATTTTTTCATACCAGGCTGGCCCTGCCCATATAGGATCAGTTGGTGCTGTAGAAGCTGCTTAACTTAACCACCAGTCTGAAAGGCACAAGTTGTGATTCAAGTACTACCTGGTCTGTGGGAATGCCCTGATTTGGACAGAACCCTTGGAGAAAACCTTATTTGTAGTTCTCGGGTGGCTTGCAGTAGTTGGATGTTCAGCCACCACCACATGAACCATCCTTATTTCTCCCCAAATATTGTATGACACAACTGGGACCAAAGAGGAAATCACAGGTTGTCCTTTGACAGCACTGGTGTGTGGACTGTCAAAGAGCAGAGCTGCAGGTTTATTTTTCCCAGCTCTGGACAGGGGAGGTATCCATGGGCTGTGCTTTGCTTCTCCCTGCTCCAAGGATGCTCCCTGCAGCACCAGAGTCAGGAGTCAATGATGTTTGCACAGCTCACTCCGATTATCTCTGCAATGCCTGTAACCTCAGAGTAGTAAACCAGTGGCATATATATAGTTGAACAATTATATGTATTGTGACTAAATTTCCCCCAAAGATCTCATTCAGGATGTTAGAGTGAAAGGATCATAAAATGAATTAATAGCTGATTCACTGTATAATTTCCTAGTTCAATATACTTTAGTGTACCAGCTAAATGAGCCATACACAGCATTCAGCTCAGCCAGTTAACAGCTTTATCATTGAGATCTCAGGCTTAGAAATAAAAGCAATTCTTCTGAAGTAATTGCGTCTAATTAAAAGAAACATTTAAAAAGTGTAACCAAAAGGAATTCATTTCAAATGGAAAATTAATGCTGAAAAATAGCCCTGAGCTCTCTTGTCTTTGCTAATAGCTAAGCATTCTCAGAATAATTAAACTGTTTTGAGATGTTGATACCTTTCCCTGTTCGAAATTATAGCCATGGCCTGGCACAGAGCAAACCCTGAGCAGGGCTGTGGCTGTGGTTGAGTGTGGGGCTGGGGAGGGCAGGGGAGGAGGATTCCCACCCTGGTGCTGCCTCACCCTGTCACAAATGAGGGTCTTTGCAGCTTCCTTTGAAAAAGCAGGATTGCCCAGCCAGAGGAGCTGAACTCAGCATGGTACAGGGCTAGAAGGCTCTGCCAGATGCTGGGACTCCCCATAAAAGCAGAGGAATTAACTGAAAATAGCTCTTTTAAAGTGTGTGGGTTTGTTAAGATATTTGCTCATCTCTGCAGCACCCAGCTAGGGTGCATGCCCAGGTGAAACTTGTTCACTGCTGTTTTGTCACTTTTTTTCCATGAGCAGAAAGTGCAGCATTTTAACTGCATCCAGAAAGGCCCCACAGTAAATATCCAGAATTAGTGTTCCTGGCTGGTGTCTGTGCTGTCTGTGTGTGCCAGCCTGGCTGCTCTTGACAGAGATGATCCTACCTCCTGCAGGTTCCTCATCTGCTTCTTCATCCCTTGCTTGTTTCCCTGTGCTCGTTTTGGCAGGGAACATTTCAGAGCTGGGTGTGCAATGAAACCCCCCAAGGTTCATCTGCAGCTGCCCCTTCCCCTCCCTCCACCCAGGGATTTGTTGGTGTTGGAACAATAACTGTGCCTCCTGTGAAACTCTGAGGATGAGCAGAAATCCCCCACTGTGAGCAGGAGCTCTGGTTTTAATTCCCTGTGCTGGGCTGAAAGTCCTGCTCTGATTAATAACCCATCTCTGGGTGTACCAGGAGACCCAAAAGGTGGCTGTTGGGGTGACAAGGATGTCTGGGGCCTGAAATAGTTGTTATAATGCCTCATTTTCATGGACTGAATGGCCACCAGCATAAGGGACCTGCTGCAGCTGGTGCTGCCAAAACAACCATCAGCCATAGAGGGCAGGAAATTGCCAACATTGCTGTAGGACACAGAACACTGGGAAGGGACCTCAAAAGCTTCTGCTTTGTCTGGAAACACAGATACCCCAGATGTGAATCTTTTTCTGGATTTTTTTTTTCTTGAGAAGTGAATGCAAAGGCAGAAAAAGGTTTTGACAATATCCGTGTTTGGTTTCAGCACCTTTGTTAGTGTTTGACTCTCATATTGAAGCAGCTTCTCACTGGGAAGCAAACACAGACAGAATTGATTCATTTAAAGTGTTAAAAAGGTCAAACCCAAACTCTTCTGACCCCAGTGACTTTTTTTGCTGGGTAACCAGGACATAAGTGCTTTTGAGACTTCAACTTTGTACTAGTTGAGGGAGGGAATTTGTTCTCTCAAAATCCTTGTGGGATGGGAATGTAGTTTCTCATGCTGCTGCAAGTGGGAAGTTCAGGGAATCTTTGGGGGCTGTTGCTCATTACAGCCAGTACCTACTGAATCTGCTTTCATTATGTTATTTGGTAACTATAACAGAGCTAAGCATTTTCCATCTGAGTCTTGTTTAAAATATTCCCAGTGAATTCTGTGAATGTACAATAATGTGGTATGTAAATACACAGTTATAGCACTGACCCTACAATATAACCTTTGTCTCTGCTGCCTTGTTTCCCTTTCCACAACGCTGTGCTCTTTCATGTGTTCCCTTGATGTTTCTCTTCAAATTGTAGAAAATCAAAGTTTTCTCCCTTTTATTCTGGAGGCAGAGCAGAAGACTAACATCTGAAGACAGGATTCTGTGACATGTATTGCCACATGTTTTTCTTTTACAAATAATACTGAGAACATCACAGCCTCTCAGGGAATAGGTAAAACTAGTCCCTGGTCTTGGTAGCAGATGGGTGAAGGACCTACCCTGATCCACTTGCTCAAAATTTTGCTTCCATTTTCTGGATTATCCAGAACTTTCTTTTTTTTTTCTTTCTCTCTTTTTTCCTTCTTTCTCTCTTTTTTCCTTCTTTTTTTTTTTTTTTAATTCCTGAGTGTTTCTAATTGAGCTTACATTATTAGAAGGGGTTTTTTTTTAAAAAAAAGCCCTTTCCCAAATTCCCTTTGCGTTTCAGTAGCTCTTTAATATGCAAGGCAGCAAGAGATGAACTGGGTCTAATTACGAGTCCCTGGAGTAGCCAGTCAGAAAATGAATTGATGCCTTTTTCCTTATGAACAATGCATGTACCACAAATTAGAGGCACCATCACCAGAGATTTAATTACAAAATATCATTACTTTCACACATCATTTCAGATTTGGCCTGATCAAATCAAAGTTGGGGGAGAGAGAGACGGGGGGAGGCGGGCGCAGGGAAAAACTGCACCACTAGCAGGGTCATTCGTTCAGGGGTACTTGAATGCAGGAGGGAATTGGTGTTATTGAAGCTTCCCAAAAGGCAATTCTGCAGAGAAGTGGCGGCCGGGAGGAAATTCATTTCCTTTTCCAAGGGAGGCTCCAGGCAGTTCAGCTGTCCAGGGAAAACATGGCATGAGCACAGCAGCCAGGGCAGGGTGGGCTTCACTGGGAGGTGCTGCCTGGAGACCACGGGCATGTCCAGCTCCAGGGCAAGCTTGACCCTGTATGTGGAGAGGGGAATTTTTTGTCAAGTGGGAAAAATGTGATGAAAACAGCATTTAGACTGCTATCACTTGGCTTTAGCTGGGCTTCCTCTGCCTCTGGCAGCAAAAGCTGTGTATGGAAAAATAAAGGATTTAATAGCAAGATGTATCTAAGTGTACTCCAGGCATATACAGTGTACATTATCCAGTGTCATTCCTGACAAGCCTCCCCAAAACCAAGTGCTGGAACTAGCTGTTCATGCCAAAGTGCATGATGGATTTTGTCAAGGGGAATGGCTGCCAAGGGAGGCCTGGAAACTCATTTGCTGAAGCGTTCAGCCCACAATTGTGGTTTAAAGGTCACAGTGGCTACCAGAAAAAAAAGGGTCTGGTGTGAGTTGGGAGGGGAGATTGGCTGTTTTTGCTTCCCTTGTCTCTCTTCAGTTCTGAGCAATATCAGAGTGAGCAGATCACCTTCTTTATTTTCATAAGACAAGTCCATCCCTGTGGTTGGGCTTCTCTAAAGCTTGTGGTGTTTCCTACACAGAGCAGATAAAATGATCAGTAGTCCTTGTTCTGTGAGTAAATTCAAGTCTCATTCAAGCTGAACATCCCAAGTAAGAGTCCTCCCTTTTGGTCTCTGCCCACTGAAAAGGAGCAGCACAGTTTGCAGCTTGTAGTATGACTGTGGGCTGTAGGAAGGTCTCTGGATGCAATGATTTTATGACAAAATTGACAATTTGGTGAGCATTCAGAAATTGAGTGGTTCTGGTGCTGGGACTCACCACTGCAGAAGGGGAAATGTCAGAAATATCCCAGTAAAATAAAAAGTAATAGGCTGTTAGTGTCTAATGTGCACCTGAGTGCTGATTGCTGTCAGTGGATCAATGCTGCAGCATCAGAAATCTTCTTTTTCCATCCCAAGGAAAAAAAGTGAGGCTCTTCTCCACCTGGAGTGACACCTGTCTGGGGCTGATTTAAGGGCTGGCAGTTGAGCAGGGTCACTCGTGCTGAGCTGATGCCATAAAGCCAATCAGCAGCCCTGGGGAAGGGAGGGCAGGATGGCTGCTCAGCCCTGGGATGATTTACAGCCCCTGCAGCCAGCCCAGGCCACGAGCTGTGATTATTTCCCGGCCGGACGCACAAGCCAATCGTTTCAAGAAGGCAAAATGCTCCTCAAAATTTATGAGGAAAATGATGGCTTGTTGAATACATGATGTAGCGAGATGTAGTTTCACATTAACTTAAGAGGCATTTATGGGGCAATATTCATCTTCCCTGTATTATGGCAAGTATAATATGAGAGGATGCTATGTCATGGGGATATGAGACCTGACAGATACGATGTACACAGAGGGGAGACCATGATGAAACAGAAAAAGGCAGGAAGAGCCAGAGCCACAGGATGAATGGGGATAGGGCGGGAGAAGAGGATATTGTGAGAGTGGGAGATTCCAGCCCTCTCCTCCACCTTTGGAAGCTGAAGTTGCTCCACCACTCCCATGGAGCCACATGGATACCCACACAATCCAGAGATTACAGCCCTGAAGTTCCACTTAGGACTCAAGGTCAGGCTCCCCTCCCCACCAACTCATTGTAAGAGCTGCTCAGCTTTGTGCTCAGTGGAGAAGTGAAATCCAAGGCATTCATGTGCCTGGTAATTCCAGTGGAATTGTTGTACATGTGGCATCGAGGGCTTCGACCACCACGAATGAGTTGTGAATGTATGGCCATGTTGCAAAGAGAAAAATTATTCCTTCCAATAATATCCAGCAATATCCTGCCTATTAGCTGGGCTCTGCCATGCAAGCACATGGGCTATAAAAGGTGGTGTGGTCTTATGGAGGAAGCAGCAGCCTCCCTTGGGAGCAGGGCAGAAAGGCACATATTTCACTGATGGCTAAATATAGCTGGGCCCTTGCAGAGCTCTCTCCAGCTGGCAAAGCACACAGCTCCTGTCTGCTGCACATCTGACTCCTCAGAACCTGCAGCGCAGGCCAAGCTCTCAGCCTGCTCCAAGTGAGCTTCCCTGTTTTAGTCTGGCAAAACTGTAGCTGAAAGGAATTCCTAAGCACTTTTCCCCCCCTCTGCATCGAGCTGCAGGCAGAATTTTGCATTAGAAACAGCTTGACTTGGGAATCAAACCAGTGGAGGTGTGGGTTAAAGCAGCATCCTTGATACAAGCTCTGTCCCTGTGGTGTCTGACTCCAGGCACCCAGGGAAGGTCTCTGGGCTGCCTCCTGGTCCCCCCTTACTGTGTATGAGCACAGGCTGCAGCAACAGGAGACATTGGTGTGGCCAAATCCCACAGTAAGTGATGCAGAAAGCCCTTTCCCTGCTGCCAGGGATGCAACGACTGCAGAGGGGTCTCAGTCTCTGTAGATATTCCTCCCTGGCAATTATGTGCAGGAAAAGGAGTTAAATTCTGGGTTTTCTCCTTTGGTATATTGCAAACACCAAGTAGAGCTGTGAGCCCTGCCTTCAGGAAATAATAATTGCCTTTAAAGCAGTGGCTAATCACCATGAGACCAAAAAGCTTGTGCAAAGCCGAAGGTTTCACAGCATCTCTGGAAGAGATGCCTGAAGAGGTGTCTGGGTGTGGAGGAAAGGTTGCAAAAGCCATGGTGAAGAGGCAGGGTAGCAGGATGATGTATAACCCCCATTACATTGGAGAGAAATTAAAAGGATTGATTGATATCAATTATCAGGTGCAATTTGTTGCCGCACAATTGACACGTTAATCACCTCCCTGCTGCATTTCAGCATTGCAAGATTTTTGACCAATTTGAAAGGTTTACAGCAACAATATGATGCTGATTTATCTCTCCTTAATAAAAAAGTGATCAACTGAAACCTGCATCCATCATTCTGTTTATCACTCATGGTGATTTATTAACTAATTATACTTACAGTGGGTCTTTTTCTATAAGTATGGATAACAGAGTGATGCGGTGTCAGTGCAAGTCATAAATAATGCCACAGTACAGTATGTTTAATACTCACTCCTAGGACCAGCCCATAACAAGATGCCTTGATTAAGGTAAGCAGATGGCTCCGTTTGTCAGGAATGGTCCTGAAATTGCACATCGAGCAAACGAGTCCATTTCTCATGTTTTCAGCACTGGACATCACACAAATGCCTCAACCATGTAATCCAGATCAGGAGAAACACTCCCAGCTTGGCTGGTTTTCCACAGGCATTTGCAGGCTCTCACCAGCCCTCACAGCACCCTGAGGCTGAGCAGCAGTGTGGTGTTCAGGGTTGAGCTCTGCAGAGTAAGAAACAGCCACAAATACAAGAAAAAGGGGCTCCACTGTGGATTTTAAAAACGAGATGGGGAGTTGACAAAAATCAGAACTTCTCCAGCCATCACACAAGGGAAATTTTTTGTTTGTTTGTTTTGAAGTGACAAGTTATCAGGCCCTTAAATCAGTTTCATCCATCAAAAGTACCTTCTACAACACTTGTAGGTTATGGTAATTGGCTAATCTAGACTCCTAGGATTTCTGCCTTGACAAAGAGATGTGGTCAGTTCCCTTGCCTCGCACAAGAGGACGATGATGTGACTCTATTAAACAATTACACCCAGTAATTGTGTAATCTCAAGGAGAAAGCAGAGTCTCAAATGACACATCGGACAGCTCGGTGCTGCCTTGCCAGGCTGTGCAGCTGAGCTCTGTGCAATCCCCTCTCCCTGCAGAAGAGAGATGCTATGAAATGTGTCACTGAGGTGATGGCACTGCCAAAGCAGCACTGCAGTGACTGTACTGATTGTGTATTTTTGGTTTTCTTTCCCTAAGAAATCTTACAGAACCCACTGGCGTTTTCACACTTGTGTTAAAGAGCAATACAAAACACCCCAGGGCTGCTCAGCTTCAATGTCATTTTTCTCTTCCTAAAATCAGCTGGGAAGTACTCTGCAAATCCCAGCCTGAAACCTCTTTGACTGCTTTCTGCTTGGAAAGCAACTGCAAAAAAGGCAGAGATTCTCCAAAGCACCATGGCTGGGACTGATGCTTCCTGTGCTGGATCATAAGGGTGCAGCAGGAATCCTTGTTTTCCCTTTTTTCTCTTGTACATCCTTATTCTCCTGCTGGGGTGCAGGTGCTGGGGCATCAAGTCTGCTCTGCAGACTGCAGACCTGTTCAGCCTCAATTCAGGCAGAGCCAGTCTCAGCTGTATCCTTTAGTATCTGAGGATGGGGTGCAGTGCCATTTGCATCCCACAGCAGGAAGGTGGAGGGCACCAGAGGATAACCTGGGCAAAGCTGGGGTGGCTCTGGCTGCAGGGGCATCCCTCACCCTGTCACTGTGCAGTAGAGTTAAATATATTCGTAATCCAGTTTCCAACCTTCTGAGCTTGGACCAGAATCATCCTCAACTCCTTCTCCTTGATGTCTGCCCACAAATGCATTTAGAGTCCATTCTTTCTCATGAACTTTCACTAAAAATATGATTTATCTTAGCAAGAACAATATTCCATTACCTTAAAGAAGCTTTCTTCATCTTCTTTATCCATCACTGGCCTAAGTCCATAGTGAATATTCTGGGTCTGGACTCCCTTGTCCTTTGGTTTCACATAGCTATAGATCATATGAATTTTATTTTTGTATTGATTGATATCTGTAATTAAGAACCCCATGTAAATGCAGTATATAATGGCTATTTTCCCATCATGCTGGTACTTTGCTCCCAGCCCTGTTATTGACTTTGCTGACTTATCCAGATCTCATTGCTCTACTACTCTGAAAATATTAGGTGGAGTACAAATGTTCTTTTGGAGAGGATCTTATTCTCTGTTTGGATGTGGTCTGTAAAATCTCAAATTAAGCCTCTCTTTTCCACCCCAGTAATATGTCTCTGCTTTTTGACTACAGCTTGCATTCTGACACAGGGTAGCAGTGGCTGAGCACCATCCTGGAGTACTGGAGGGCAAACAATATCATCCCAGAGTGCAAGTGTGGAGGGAACTGAGGGGATTTAGGTGTGATTGGTACATTAACAACAGGATCAACCATTAAAAGGGAGCTCTCAGCAGCAAATAATTGTTAAATTGTTACACAATTAGTTGTTTAAAAGAAAAGCAGGAGAATATGTAAAACAAAAAAATCCCTTTTTGAGAATACTTTTGCAGAGCTGATGGGCACAGGACAGAATGCAGCTGCAGAGACACTGCAAAAATTACCCAGCACCTCCTGGGGAAACAACACACAGTGACAGATCCATAATTTATAGGGGGCAGTCAGTGCTCAATAATTAGGGCATAATTTACACTGAGAGCATTTGGGTGGTGGGAGGAGAGAGGCAGTTTTGTTTCTTCTCCTGTTCCTTTCCTGGGGAGTGTCTGTCCTAGAGCTGGAGGGGAGAGGATGCTCCTGCAGGCAGAGCTGGCCTGGCCCAGCCTGGCAGGGCTGGGTACATCCCTCCCATCTCTCCATCAAGGATGTGAGCTCATAATGAATATTTTGCAGGTTTTTCAGATGGAGAGGTCAGATTTTTCTGCTCTGAGCCTTGGCACAGCTCTTCCTTTGTTGATGTTGAATCCACATCATCTCTCCTAGACCAGAGGCTCCAGGCATCCCCACAATCCTGTAGCACAGCTCAGCTCATGCACTCGAACAGCCTGTCCCAGGGGCTTGAGCACATCTGTGCCCTGTGAGGGGCTTGGCACCCTGAGCCCATCACCATCCTCAAGGCCTGGAGCAATGGGCAATACAATACAATGCTTGTTCTGCCTTTTGGCCACAGAGCTGCCTTGAAACCCAGCTGCAGCTCACCTGTCCTCGTGGCTGCCCACCTTCCCTGCCCTGCCAGGGCTTGCAGGGTTTAGGATGAGCCACCTTTGCCTGTTTACAGGCTGCTCTGGTCCTCAGGGACACTTTCACTGAGAGGACATGGCTGTGCCCCGAGTGCAGAGCCAAGCTGATCCACTTCCACTGAGGGACCCATCTCTGGAGGACTCAGGGGAGATCTCAGGGGAAAAAAGTCTTAATGTAACACAGCAGAAGTAAAGAAATCTGGCGAGTTTTGGAGTAGGTGGTTCTGGACATGAGTGAGAAAGGAGATCACCCTGTAGACTCCTCAGTAAATCTGTGCCCAAGCTGTCAACGTGAGGAGTAACAGGAGCCCAGTATTTATGCTTAAACTTAAAGCTAAGTGTGTCTCTAGATCTCATGTGTAAATGAGACTAAGGACCTACAGCTCTAAAATTGAGAGGGAGGGGGATGGTAATCACCTCCTCCTTCCTAAATTAGCCGTGCCCTGATCGCTGAATCATTAAGGCTGGAAAAGGCCTCTAAGATCATCAAGTGGAGGCATTAACCCAGCACTGCCAAGCCCACCACTAACCCACGTCCCCAGGCACCACATCTACACCTTTCTGCAACACTTCCAGGGGCAGCCATTCCACCACTTCGCTGGGCAGCCTGTTCCAATGCTGACCACCCCTGCAGTGTAGACATTCTCCCTAATATCCCATGTAAATGACAACAAGGGATGGAAACTTTGCTGCCTGCCCCATCCCGTGGCTGCAGCAACACCCAGCTCTGCCCTGTGGCCAGCGGTGAGCAGGGGCAAGGTGTGGGTGCCCCAGCAGTGTGACAGCCACCACCTGCAGTGACACGACAGGCAGGATCCAGCCCCACCAAAGGCCACCCGGACGCTGCTGGGGCAGCTGCAAAGGCGTTAAATTTTATTTCCTCGTGGGGAAGAGGCTTGCAAGGGAAGCAGGTAAAAAATGGCTTGGCTTCATCTTTCTCCCATTTTAGAAAAATTAATTTTTGAGAAACCTCCACAGTTTCACTATTTCTGGTGCTTAAATCAGGCTGCCTGACAGCCTGTCCAGGGCTATTTATGGGTTCTCTCTCTGTAGCCATCTTCAGAGAGCGCTGTGTGATCTGCAGACCACGAGTGCCATCTTCTGGGAGCCTGCAGCTGCATCCCATTCCCCTTCCCCGCAGCATCCCGGAGCCGAGCCATAAATCTCGATTCCAGAGGAAAAAGTTACACTACGCAGAGCCTCAGCCTGGGGTTTCCCATCGCTGGGTACCAAAGCATCACCAGCTGCAGGGCAGCAAGGGCCTCCTCGCTGTCCTGTGGGGAAACTGAGGCAGAGACACAATTTCTGTGCTCAGATGCACAGTGGGGTCTGCGATGGTCCGTGGTCCCTGACACACCCAAAAGGCTCAGAATCAGAGGGTGCTGTTGTGTGCCAAGCTTGCTCTCAATTTGGGGCTCCTTTCTATCACCAAGTAACAAACAGAAACCTCCCTTCTATTTCCTCTGTTAAGGTTCTGATAGGGAAAGATAATTTTCTTTTTGCACCAAGATTTAACTCCAGAATTTTGCACCTTAGGATGTTCCTGGCTTATCACCAACACCTAGCCAAATCCCAGTGGAGGGGCAACACTGGAGTCAAACTGCTTAAAACAAAGCAGTGCATGAGCTGGAGCATGAGGCAGTGAGGTTGCAGAGAGAGAGTGGTCAAAGCACCCCAGGAAAGGAGACAGAGGCCATAATGTGGGGACAGTGACTCTCTTGCAGAGGTCTATAAAGAATTTCATTTCTTTGCCTGTAAAACTCTCCAGAGCATTTTGCTGAGGTCTCATTTATGGCAATGCAAGGGATCAGGTGCCTGTGCCAGCCCTGCCAGAGCCAGCAGTGATGGTGGCACAGAGGGTGCTGCCAGACTGGCCCAGAAGAGCCACGGCCATGAGCAGCCAAAGGATTGGCCTTTTCAGTGAGTGTGGATCTGTTTGACTCTTGTACAGTGACTCCCATGGTTAAAGCTGTGGGGAGCATTCCCTGCTGCCTGGCACTACTGTGTGGAGGAGCAGACCTGTGCAGGTGATAGGATGTCAAGAAACACTGCTGCTGGTTATTGCAGCCCCTAGAGCAGGGCACAGCTCAGCCTGTGTGGCAGCCTGCAGCCCATACAGCAGCTTTGTGTGTGCAGCCCACTGGCAGTGGGATGTTCAGCAGTGTGTGAGGTGCAGTGTGTGATGTCCAGCAGTGTGGGATGTTCAGCAATGTGTCATGTGCAGTGTGGGATGTTAAGCAGTGAGAGATGTGCAGTACAGGATGTTCAGCAGTGTGTGAGGTGCAGCGTGTGATGTTCAGCAGTGAGTGATGTGTAGCAGTGTGTGATGCTTAGCAGTGTGGGATGTGCAGTGATGTGGATGTTCAGCACTGAGAGATGCTCAGCAGTGTGTGAGGTGCAGTGTGTGATGCTCAGCAGTGTGGGATGTGCAGGGATGTGGATGTTCAGCAGTGACTGATGCTCAGCAGTGTGTGATGTTCAGTGTCGCTGTTGAGCCGCTAGCAGAGAAATAGAAACCCAGGTTCTCAGGCAAGAAAAGAGGACCCTTTATTATTTTGATTTCCATATATATAGACTTTTCAGAGGTCACCCAGATTGGTCAGTCAAAAACCTCCCCCTAGGCCTAATTGGCCAGGCCTGAACTGCCCAAATCTCGAGACCCTGTTTGCAAAAACATCCAAACTTTATCTTTGTTTATAAAACACAGCAAAATGTTCTCACGAGAAAGACCTGTGCTAGCCACAGTTCAGCAGTGTGGGATGTGCAGCGATGTGGATGTTGAGCAGTGGGAAGCACAGCAGAGCTCTGTGTGTGCAGAGCACACTCCAGCACAGGCAGTGCCACACGATGGTGCTCGGAGCTCTCACTCCTGCTTTCCCCACAAGCCAGCGCTGCTGGGGCTCTCTCTGCCTGCCCAGGGCTTTCTCCCCTGTCCCTCCTCGGCCAGCAGAGAGACCAGCAAGTGGAGAGTCCTGGCCATGGCAATCCCTCTTGCTCCCTGTCCAGTTCTGCCTGTTGCTGGTCTTCCCCGTGGCCCAGGGAAGGGTGAAACCTGCCATGTGGCAATGCCTGTGGCAAGGGAGCATCCTGCCATGTGGGGCAATAGCCTCTGCTGTAAGCCACTACATAAAAACACCCATCCAGTACCTCCCAGGTGTGTATTTTGGACAAACATACATGTAATGATGTGCCTCATGGCTACAGGGGCTGGGGGATTTGGCTAATGCTGGAACACAGCAGGGATGGCTTGAGCAGATCCTAGGGTGATGGTTTTCAAAGGAAAAAGCAAGTGTCAGGCACTCAGAGCCCCTCCTATCAGATTTCAATATCTGATTCATTAAACTCCATGAATATCCTCTTATGTGATGAGAGTTCATTATTTTTAAAGCTAAATCTCATCCTCTCTTAACACTCAGCACTCAGCTCTTTGCCGAGGTGGGGGGAGAAGCATATGAAAAAATCCTGCTATGTGTCTGTGACCATGCTGACTTTTGGTCCCAACAGCTGAACTTCAAGTGGATTTGGAGTAAAACTGCATTCCCCTCCAACGTCTGCTGGAGAAAAGAGGAAACAGCATCAGCCCAACTCAGTCCACCTGTGGCCAAAACCCCAATTTACCAAACACTGTGGGGAAGCAGGCAGTGCCCTCTGTAAAATGGTGACTCCAGGGATGTCTGCAAGGGACTTTGGGTAAACTTGGTGAGATTTTCATAAGAATAATCACTGGCCATATCATCATGGGCAAGATATCAGAACAAAGCCTTTTTCTCATGAGTTAGCAGAAGCAATGCTGGCTATCGGCGATTTATGCCTTCCTCATAAATTACATTTTAAGACTAGGATTCTGTGTCATCAGAAAAGATACATTTTATTTTTATATAGCATATTTAGCACACAGTTAAGGAGAATGATGGTGTTGTCAGGGGCCTGGGGTGATAGGGAGGGTATTTTGCTTTTTTTTTTTTTTAAGAAGGGCTTCAGCCAGCAGAGCCACCAGCTAACAGATCTAGGGGAGGAGACAGAGATCAAAGCAGAGGGCACAGTGCACAGAATATGTGGGAAGAGAATCCCATGGGAAAGCCATGGCAGATCTGGCCCTTGGAGGTGTCAGGTCTCACAGACAGGCCCAAAGATCCCTTTCTATGGTATCTACACTCTCCTCTGCTCTCTTCCCAGCCCCTCACCCAGCTCTGCTTGGAGCCTCCAAAGTTCATTTGAGTACCCATGGGTGTATTACCTGCACGGGACTGTCACATTGGCACTTACAATGCCAATGCCTTGAAATGATCAGGATATGATCAATAAATTTGTCACTGTGAATTGCTCAAATCTGACCTGGGTCATCCAGAAATCTCTGTAGTGACTCTCAGGGTCCCTGTGTAAGACCTGCAACTCATGTGGTTTTAGGGGTTCTTCCTAAAACTTCTATCTGTGACAGGGTGCATCCATCAGAAATTGGGAAGCAAGAGGCCAGTCATGTTTTAAAAAGAGAATTCTCTTATGCTGCAATTCCAGCTGCACGTTGTGATCACTGGGAATCTGTGCCAGCATAGTTAAAGCCTTTTTCTTCCCCAATGTTTCCAAGGTGACTTGAAAAAGTGAGGAATTCACTGAGTAAAGGTCCAACAGCTATATTTTTCTCTCCTTCCTCTCATGTGTTGTCCATATGAACTAGCGCATGGCCTGTTCTAATCATGAGCCAGTAATCAGCCCCTCAGCAGATGTAGCCATGACTTTTGCATGATGTTTTCTGCCAAGGCTGGAGTAACAAGCCCTCCAGGATCATTCCCTTTCACTTCAGAGCCCGCAGGGAAGCAGCTGGGACAGACAGCAACATCATGCTGGGGTAAACATGGGTGTGGGTCACCCTGTGACTTCCTTGGGACACCCCAGGCATCAGACGGGTGTTCCCCCTCCTTTGATCCTTCCCTTCCCTCCAAGGGACTGAACTCCTTGCTGGGCACTGCTTTCCTCCTCTGGAGTGCTGCAGCGAGTCCCTACACCTCCCTTCCCAAAAGAACTTTTGCAAGCTGGATTTTCAGAGATCTGGTTTTAACAAACTTTCCCTGCCTGTGCAGCAGGTGAAAGAGCTCTGGAAGAGGAGGGGAGAATGGCAGATTGGGTCATCTCCATGGGAACGTCGTGGGAAGATTGATATGTGCCCCGAGAGGCAGGTGCAGTTATTAGCATGTTCCAGATCCTTTCCTGCAGCCTTTTTTTTTTTCCCCTGCTGAGGAGGAAGAGCTAGAATGTTTCCTAGGAGGAAAGCATGTGAATGTCTGAAATAAAAGCAGCATTGCAGATCCCAGCCCCTTCCGGCAGCGGGTCTCTGTTGCTTGTCACAGCACAGCTGAGAGAGTTCCAGAGCACCAAAACCTGAGGGAACCAGGCAGGTTTGCCCAGGAGAGGACAGCCCTGCTGGCAGGGGGACACAGATGGTACCAGCTGGATGCAGAGCGATGACACTTGGCAAGGCCGAGGCAAGGAGAGTAGGGAGAGCAGCTCATTGCGTGGTGGTCACAACCACTCAGTGCAACAGGTTCTTGTCCTCTTGCTGCCTCACCAACATAAGTCTTTCACATCACAGCATCACCTGAGACAGCAGAATGGACTCCAGATCAGTTTGGTGAGCCGAGCATAGATCTGTGCACCCAAATCTTTCTGGTGCAGCATTAACTTGGAGGGTCAGAGGAGGCCATCTCACCTCAGTTTCCTCCCAAAGCCCTGTTCTCCCTGGCCAGCACGGAGGCCTGCCAAGAGCCCTCACATATGCTAACCATTTCCAAGAGTGATGGTGGGCTGAGACAAGCCCTTCAGTCTTGCTGGAGCCAAGAATGAGAGACCAGATGGTGTGTGACCTGATAAAGCCCCCTGTGATCTTCTGTTTGTTATTATCCTACAAGCACATTGCGCTGGGAAAAGGTCCAAGGGTTCCTTTCCAGGACCCAGACTCTTTTCATGTGCAATAACAACTGCACCTACTCTGGCCACACGCATTGCTCACGTGAGACTCTTTGCTGCTGCAATGTTTTTGGGTGCAGGGGGTCTGGTGAGGTCTCCCAGAAAAAAACAGGTTTTAGCCCCACATTCAGCTCCTCTGGGGTACAGCTGCAATACAGGTCCTGTCCCATAGAACACCTAAAGAGAGGAGGTCCCAGCTATGGCAGCCCTCCCACAGGTGTTACTCCAAAATTACTAGCAGCAAGAATGTCTTTCAAATGGAAACTTCTGCCGTGGGCTATGTAGGAATTAATCACAAATAAATCATAAGACTCAGGAGAAACTTCATTGTTGCCAAGCTGATTTTATCAGTTTGCCAAAGTGGACATAAGTGCAGAAGCAGATCTGTAACACACTTCTCAGGTGAAGAGTGTCTGCTTCCCTCCAACCCCATTTAATTTCTGCATGCCTCCCACCCCAATTAATTTCTGCCTGGCAGTGAAATTTGGATGGCTGGTCTCTGCAGGGCAGAAGATCAGCCCCAGTATCCATGTGTGCAGCACAGTCAGGACTGGAAAAGATCAAGGCATGCATTTGCAGTAACAATAATAGTGAAGTCCCCAGAGTGACATTTCAAATGCAAATGAAAAGAATAAAAATATCAGTTCCTGTTATAACTTTGTTGCTGCTGTAACCAAATCTAAACGAAGGCTTGAAGCCATCCCCTCTGCCTGACTGGCAGCAGAGCTGCGAGTCACTGTTTATTTTCATTCCCAGCCCAAGTGGATGAGGACTCAGCCATGAGCTGAGGAACAGGGTGAGGAGCTGGGGCTGACCAGACAGTCTTGTTGTGGCACCTGCCAGATGTTAATCCTGTTTCAGGCATGCAAAATGAAGAGTGACAGCAGTTCTGTATGGTGTGACTAATAACTAACCCAGCACCCAGCAGAGCCCTGCAGTGAGCCCTTGAACCTGCCCTGGCTGGGCAATGTGGGCTTTGGCTTTCCAGGAGTAAAGCACTCCAGCCCTGGGATGGGAAATGCTTGTGGAGTGGGTCCAGCAGGACAGATTCCTTGCAGTTTGGATTTCAATCAGTCTTAAGAGTTGCTGTTCACCTCCAGTATCTGATGGCATCCCTTCTCTCTTCCTGCATTGACAGACAGACGCCTTGCCTTCCCTTTCAAGATGTCACAGTGCTGGCTGTTTGCTGCTGTGTTTTGTGGCCTTTGCACAAATGCACAGGGATATGTGCATTTTAATCTGAAATCACAGCATCATTCAGTTTTCAGTTTTAGTTAGAAACTTAGTGCAGTTTGTGTATGTCCTGGGAAGAGGGGAGGACTGGGTTGCAATGGTTTGGACTGGTGTGAGACCAGAGCCTCAGGGCTGCCTTCATCCCATGCACAAAGTAACCCCTATGGGCACAGCCCCACTCCCTGGTCCTGTGGTGAGTTTTCTGGAAATTCAGAAGCACGACTGCTAACCCATTTCTGAATTGTAAAAATAAGCCCTTTGATATTGATCACTCAGGACCAGTTTGGCTACCTGTGGGCAAATCTGGCAGCCAGCGAGCACAGACAAGATTTATGGTCACAGAGCACATGGAGGTGGCACTTATTTGGGCCATTCTCCTAGGAGTTTTTAAACCAAGATAAATCTCTTAACCTAAAGATCCTTTTATTTTTTTTTTCCCAGCAAAGAGATTGTTTGAGAATGAAACTGATGATTTAAAAAACAAAGAAGAGCAAAAAAGGGATCTGAAACTGCGCAGGCTATTTTCAGTCCCCAAGATGAATGAAACGTAAAAAAATAAAAAGGGCTGCAACTTTTGAATTCTAAAAGTGACCAGTCTGAAAACGTGAAAATCCAAGCAGGTGCTGTCAGCTGCAAGCACTGACAAGACAGGCTCTTCTGCTGGCAAGTAGTGGAAGATTTCAGCAGGCACACATGGGACAACACAAACCCGCTCATCTGCAGGGCTCTAATTACCAGGGGAGAGCTGAGACATATTAATGCTTTGCTGTTGCTCCGTATTCCTGCTTCCCAAGGCTGAAGGCTGCTGATGGAGCTGCTGACAGGGCAGGTCAGACCTGCAACCCTGCCACAGAAGGATGCAGCAGAGACCAGCAGGAAGGGAGTTAATGCATCAAGGGAGAGAAGGTGATGCAGCTCAGCCTCACCCACAGTGCTATCCACAGTCTTCCAACCTCTCCCTTGTCCTGTGACTTTTCCTATCATTTACCTCGGCACGAAGAAGGGGGAGATGATCAGGGCAGTCGGGGCTATGAGGACAGACAGCCTCACCAGTGTAAAAAAATGTAAAAAAACCTCGAGATTTCTATCCTCCAGAACCATTGCCCCGTCCCATAGGCCACAACACTAATTCAAGAAAGGAAACCACGCACAGCAATTTGGAAACAAATCTGAGCTGCCCATTTCAAGATGTGACCCTGAAAATGCATTTTCTAGTGTGTAGTGCCACCATGGGTGGGTGGAGGATGGAGGGCAGGACCTGTGAGTGCACATCACTAGTGGCTGAGGCAGCTCGTTGTGCCATCCATGGCAAAAGGAGCTGCTCCAGGGAAGGATGGACACTGCTGGAAGGGCAGCATTTACCCCAGGGCAGTGGGAGACACCCAGCCTCGGGGGTCTCCACTGGGCAGCAGCACTAGGACCCAGCAAAGCCCCTTCCAGCATAAAGCCCTTGCGAATCAGAGACTGGAGGCCCCAAAGGTCCTGGAACTGAGGGCTGAGGAGATTTCCAACCCACTGCACTTGTATTTGGGGCATCTCCTGCCTTTGTCAGTGACTGTGACCATCAGCTGCTCCCAGGGCCATGTCCCCATCCCTGCCTAAAGACAGGGGTGTGATGGAACACAGTCATGCTGGCACTGGTACATGAAACAGGAATACATTGAACAGAAGGGGCAAAAGCACCTTCTAACCCACAGGTGTGGATTTTTATTCAGGGGCAGCAGTGATCCTTCCCTGGCAGAAGCAGAAAACCTTTCCCAGAGCCCTTCCCCTCTGGTCTCTTGGTCACAGCAATTTGGGTTGGTCAACTTCATTATATTTAAGTTGCCTATCAAGCAGTTGCAGTACATGGTCTCAAGCACTATGACCACGTCTGACTGCCCCGGGGGTGTCTGTACAGCTAAGGATCTGCTGACAGCACTGATGCTTCCTGCCCTGGTGACCATACAGATGCACAAACAGAGCAATGGGGCTTCCAGAGGCTCTACTGAAGTTTATTAGTTTTTATAACGGTCATGAAAATAATTGGATCTTAGACGCATGCCAGCAATTTGGTACGAAGGGAAAAAAAATGAGGCCAGATGAGGCGTAAATCAGGATTAACTCCAGGGCTGTTGGAGCAGTGTGAGCAGAGCAGTGTGAGGTGGAGAGGCAGAGTACAATGAGTCCTGGCAAAGTGGTGGGGTGTAGGGAGATCCCAGAGTCCATCCTTGATGCAGTCAGAGTTACCTGGCCCATGGCAGTGAGGAAGGGGATGATGCAGGAATGCCTGGGCCAGGTGCTGCACCCAGGAGCTGTACATGCCCCAGTGATTCCATTCACACCTTGCAGGTGTCACAGCACCACTGTGTGATGTGGATTAGATCTTTGGTGCCCCTATGGGCACTGCCTGATGGCTGTGGGCACTGGCAGCACTTGCCCCACTGTCTGCCCTGCTCCCATAAACAGCCACAAGCTGCTGCCAAGCTCAGGGCTGCCTTTCTCTAGCAGCTGGGAGCCTCTCACCTTGCTCAGCATTCATTCCAGCCCTGCTCCAGGGCCAGCAATGCTGATGGCAGCTCCTGTCCTGGGGCAGGTTTTCCTGCACGATTTTCCCTCTGAAGCACTTCAAGGAGACAGCATCACCCCTTCCATTTTGCAGCTGGGGAAACTGAGACCTTGAGGAGCAACCTCAAGCAAGTGAGCAGCCCAAAGAGCCTGCAGTCTCTGGGGTTTGTCCTGTGGGCTGGCATAAGGGGGTTTTCCCAACACTGTTCCCTGCTGTGAGCTGTTCTGCCAGGCCTGCTCTGGGAGGAGCAGAGCAGAGGTTGGGATGTGCTGACCCCAGGCAGGGGCTCTGGGTGCTGCTGGGAGCCATGGATGGGCTGAGCCATGCCAGGAGCAGTGCAAGGAGCAGCTGACCATGAGCTTTCAACCACAAAGCCACCGATCCTCTTCACCCAGCTCCATCCATGCACACATGCTGTCCATGCCAGCTCCGTCCCAACAAAGCAGTCCCTGTTCCCTGCTCCTCCCCTAAGCCTCATCCCAGCCAGTGCTGGATTTATGAATGAGTGCCCTGCTCTGGTGACAGAGGGCCCTGCCAGCCTGGGGTGTCTCACTCCCAGGATGAGGCACAGCAGGATTTCGCTGACATCAGGAGCAGCACAAGATGGGCATGGCAGAGCTTTGGGGTGCAAAACCCACACCCCACAGGGAGCATGGTGCCATGCTCCCCTCCCTGCCCCAGCCTGGCCCCATGCCCACTTGCTGGGGACTATTTTGGATTATAACTCATGAGCTGCCTGTGCCAGGTTGCCAGCTGGCAGCACTGCACGGGAAACAGCTCCTGAGTCCTCACGTCGTGGCGCAGCAGCACAGGCTGTGTTGGTGCTGCTTCCCTCTGCTACGCTGGGCTGGAAACTCCAGCCCTCCCAGGGCTTTCCTGGGAGAGAGGCATCCCCACTGCCATGCCGGGACCTCTGGCAGGCAGGCAACCCAAGCAGCTGGCCTGCAGCCCTTCTACATCACCACACTCAGCACTTTGTGTTTCTCCCAGCAGCTAACACAACACAGATGAAGCATGGCTGATTTCAACACACTCCATGCAAAATGAAGATATGGAGCTGGCAAAGCACTCGGCAGCATCACACGCTCGAGGCACATCGTGTAAACCTGTCAGTGACAGCTTGTTCGCTTGCCCAACACCTTGTGTGCCCAAGAGCTCTACCCATACTCTTGGGAAAACCCTTCCAGCACCTCGCTGAGCCAGGTCAGGGCTCATCAACATCCAGTCACTCAGGAGCTGAGCTGTCTTACACCTGACATTTTCTGGTGAAGTTGATGTTCAGCACCCACAGCTTCCCAGGAGCCAGGATTTCACCCTGTGCTTCCAGACCACACTGGAAGTGAGCAGCAGCCTTGGTGTCATGTGTCCCCTCCCCTTTGCATCCTGTAGCCCTGTGAACCATAACAAACCTTTGTTGCTGCTTTTGGAGTGGCTTTGGATCAGGATTGTGCCAACAGCTGGCCCAGTGTATTTACATTTATTTCTTCTGCATTTTGATTGCTCCAAGTACAATCATCAAAAAACAGTTCCCAGCACGGCAGGGGCTGTGGTCTTCGTGGGCAGAATGAATGGAAATTGCTGCCTGTGGCATTTCATGGCTCTACAGCTCCATCTCCAACTCTCTTCCTTCTGCTGCATCTGGGAGGTCTTGGAAAATGAGAGGGGGGTGCGGCAGCAACCACAGCTGAGGCTCAGCTTGGAGGTGAGGAAGGAGCTGGTCCCACCTGGCTGTGTTCTCACTTGGTGCCTAGAAGCAGATAGCAGTTGCAGTGCATCTCCATTCTCTCCGGAACCTTTCTTCCTCCTCCTATCTCCCCCACAATCTCCCTGCTGACTGCTCCCCTCGGAGCCACAGAGCCTGGCTGCAGCACTGCAATGGGCTCGGAGCCTCTCCCGTGTCCCTGGAAGGAAATATGAGCCCCAGACCACAGCAGCAGGAACTCAGAGAGACCAAGACCTGGACAAAACCACTACTGCTGTCTTCCCACTCCAGCTCCAGGCTCTGAAGTGACACTGTTCCATGGGCTCCTTGTTACTTTTATTTATTTTTTAAAGGCTCCTTCATATCCACATGGCTGGGCTGTGATGTGAGCTATGATTTGCTTTGCCACCAGGCTGCTTTCCTATAAACTACTGCTTATACCCACCCTACCAAAAGATATTTAAGCCTGTATTTCAAACCACCTACTTAGGGCTGGCTAAGCCTCTCCTTATAACTGTATCGGCACACATTTACTTCATTACCTATAGTTAATACTCCCACATCTCCATGATGAATTCAGAGGTGCATAACCCTAATAAAAGCTTCAGGAAGTTGTCTACTCTCTGTGTCACAGTCTGCTGGCAGGAGGTCTTGTGGCTGCATGGAAGAAACCCTCAGACACACAAAAAAAGCTCCCTGTCTTGAGAAGGGCTGATCCTGCTGCCAGCTGCCTCTGTGTGTGCCCCAAGCAGACACCAGGGGCTGCTTGCACAGAGCTCCTGCTGTTCTGGAAACGGTAGCAAAAGATAAGCATCCTCATCAGCATCAGACAGAGGCCTTAGATTAAATTAGAGATCATCTTAGATAGCTGGTTATCCACATCTCTGTGCTGTCTCCACAGCCTCTGAGCTCTCTAAACTTGTAATAATTTTTTTCTCTCTCTCTCTCTATTGACACAAATGTTGATTCAGACAGATGGTACAGACTCAAGACAAAATTTGCTGGACAATCCTTTTGCTCATTTTGATTTGTGTGTTTTGCCTTGCTCCAGCTTGCCCAACCAGATGTGGACATGCTGTTGAACAGGGTTTAGAGAAGTTTATCCCACCACCTTGACACAGTGGGTAACTGCAACTTCCCTCCTGCCCCATTCTTGGCTTCATCAAGAAAAAAGGTCTCTATTAAAGGAAAAACATTGTTGGTGGTTGTTGTTGTTGTTGTTATTAAGCCAGCAGTTTGTTTCTCTGACCCAAAGATGTAATTCACCCACAGTGTAAGCTTCCCTTAGCATGGAGGAGTGCTCACCTAAGGTCTAATCACTGAACTAATTAAACTGATTTGCTGCTGTGTTAAATCAGTGCAGCTATATTGAGCAGATCAGGTCTATGTTTCTATTCCACCTCATCTTAATAAATGATAATAAAAAGCACCTTCAAGACATCAGTGCAAAGAATTTAAACAGAAAGTTACATTTATTATTTTAAATCTAGTCTCATTATTTCTAGGATAGGGATTTTTGAAAGGAGGTATGAAATCCTTGGCCATGACAATATTCATCTCACATTTTATCAAGAGCTCTATAAGACATGGAAATATTTCTTAATGTTCCAGAAAGGTTTAGAGAGTTTTAAAATCTACATTCCAATGAAGATGACAGCCCTCTTTTAAAAATAAAGTAAAAAAGGCATGCCAAAACCCTCATTATTTTAAAAATAAGTTTCATCATTATATTCATTCATTGTTCAAGACTGATTATTGTTTCCTTATGAAGTATCTTCATTACTTCCTCCTTGACAAAATTACATTAAAGTAGGTATTTCCACTTAAGGCTTTGGTGGATTTCCTGATCAAGGGTTCATGCTTTGGCTTTTGTAGCTCCGTTACAATAACAACATTGCAAGTTATTTTAGGAAAGATTTATGTTCCAGCAAAAACCATGAAAAAGAAATTTAAAACCAGTGATATGTCCATTTTTAAACATAGCTATCAGATGTACAAATTTGCTCATTGGCTTTTCAGAGCCAGCAGCCTTCAGCTGACAGCAGGACAGCCCTAGGCTTAGACACAAGCACTGCTCCAAAACCTTTCCAGCCTGTAGTGATGCTGTCTGTAGACACTGACTCCAGCTGTGACATGGCATTCATGGTCAGCACCCAGGGTCAGGTGCTGCTGTCTCGTGGGTTTGCTCTGCAGGGTGAACCATGGCAGTCCTGCCCTGAGTGAACACAGTGCCCTGATGTGTTCTGCACTCGCCTCTGCCACTGGTTTGCAGCATCCTGATATTCAGCCAAGGATTTGCACCCAGGCTGGACCCAGGCCCTGTCTGATGGACTGGGAGGGGGTGCCAAGAGCTAACCCAGCTCCAGGGAGAGGATGGTCCTTAACAGACCCCACCTTGAGCTACATCTGCTCAGTAACGGCAGCGTTAATCAGGCTGATTAGTTCAGACCTGAAAATGTCCCCACTGCTTTGGGTCGCTCTCACCTGATGAGATTAATTTCTCACCCCATCACCTACACTGGTAGGGAGGAACGATGAGTCTCATTTGCTAGGTGATTAGTTGAACCACAGAGAGCTTAAAAACGGAGTAATTTACAGAGCACCCTCCTCGGAGCAGGGGGTTTGCAGCCCCAAAAGCAGGGCTGGTCTCTATCTCACTTTTACTAAGTGTCAACTCGCAAAGACCTTCTGGTTTATTTTCTTTTTGTGCCGAGAGGGGACCAGGTGTATCCGGAGCCTGGGAAGAGCCACAGCAGAGAGCTGAGGCACTCGGGAAGAGCTGCCAGTGTCAGTATGGCTGTGCAAGGACTGCGCTGAAGGGGTGCAGGATGGGGTCCCCCAGACAGCCCTGTGCCCCAGGCAGGGCACAACACTCCTGGGCCATCCCTGCCCGGTGAAAGCAGCAGTTCAGGGAGCACACACAAGAGAAAGTCGTGCCACAGCAGGAACCAAGCAGCCCTTGAAGCCCTGCGAGCACAGGGATCTCCTTCCCGCTGGGAAGCGCCGCCCAACTGCATGGGGACACCAGAGCTAATAAAGCCATTAATGGGGCCACATGTCACCTCCTAACCAAGGCGTGAGCAATTCACACCTCACTCGAGCTTTCAAGTCGGAATGCACCCACGTTTGGCCAGACTCCTCTCCAGCCTGCAGGGCAGCCAGATTAAGGTCACTTTCCCACATTTTGGGGGCTCTTTTCCAATGAGTTTTCCAAGCGAGGCTGAGCTTAGTCTGCCTCAAAGCCCTCCAGCTAAAAGCAAATTTTTGGCATGGGACAGGGGGGCGATGGCACGCTGGCATGTCACAGGGAAGCTGTGCCAAGAGTCTCTGCTGAATTTTCAGCGCTTGCCACTGACTTGAGCAAAGTCTTTAAAGGCTCCTTTTCTAAAGTGCTCCCGAGTTCAGCAGGGCCAGTCTCTGGGATACGTCTGGCCTGGCACTGGGAGTGACGAGTATCTGAGCTCCCGTGGATTTTGGATGGGTTTAGGCTGCTCGGATCTCCTGGAGTCGGGCCCAGCATTCTCCACGTGGCGCAACTCCAGAAATGGAAACACTCCAAGTGAGCAGTTTCTTTCCCAAAATGGGGATTCTTCTCTCCTTTGGATGGAAAACACTGGAGACAGGGGAAATATTATCTCATTGTACTGTGAAGGAGAGCCATTTATTAACTGTGGGTACCAAATTTAACTCTGGGTATTTTTTTAATAGCAGTTCTGATGTAAATAGAAATGCTTGCACACTTTCCTTACAATGTCAGGAATCTGCATCGCAGAATTATGTCATATTGTGAGAAACAGCGACTGAAATCAACCACGGGAGCTAAAAGCGAAACCAGCTAGCCTAAATTCACGAGAAATTCATTCCAGGGGCACAGATTATATGGAATGGCTCCTTATCTCAGCTATATTTGCAACATGTGAATGCTCTAACAGAGCCATCCTATTGCCTCCTACGCCTGCCACGTTATGCAAGGGTGGCTTTTCTCACGTGCTTTGGGGCTCCCAAAGCGCCCACGCTCTGTTGCCGGGAGCCCCGGGGTGGAGTAATCTCCAAATACAGGGCACTGACTGGCCTGCATGGTAAAATTAGGAGGCCAGGCTGAAGGAAGGTGTTGTTTATGGGTTTCTCATCGTTTTCTCAAGCAGGGGTTTCACTTTTATTAGCTAGGAGCAGGGAAGCAATGAGGCACAGAGGGATATATGTGCCTGATTGCATTTGGTGTCACACACTGGCCATGCAGCAGCCACAAACCATCTCAGCAGATGTGTGTAAGTGCTTGGGAATGTTAGCTGAAAATGCAGGTAATGTGCTCTTTAGATTATGATCCAAATGTTCTCCTCTCCATTGCACCAACCTCTCTGCCACTGCTGGCTCCCTTAACCAAAGCAAACGAGGACATAATAAAGTTCAAGTGATATCAGCTATTGTTTTCTAACTAGTAATTTCCCAGGACTGTTCCAAGCTTCTCCCATCCCGGGTGAAACTCAGTAATTAAGACTGACCTTTGAAAGCTCCCACTTACAATTGTATCTGCTGGTTCTGCTTAATTTGCTCCCTTGTCTTACATATAAAACTGTGAATAATTGCTGCAGTTTATTAAAGTGGATTTCTTTCAGAGCACTGAGATCATTTAGTTTCAATGTATCCGACAGTACATAATAGGTATGAGTGTTTTGAGCAGGTCATGCTAATGAAAAATGAGTGGGGAGTCGTGTATCTCACTGTTCCTATTTTGTACCAGTGTCATTTGGTTCTAGAGACAGCAGATTTACAGGATGACGCCAGTTGGGAATCCTGCACATCAGGCAGGTCTCTAGCTGTGAAAAAAATGTAGACTAGTGATAGAAGTATCCAAACCATAGCTCTTACAAATGAGCTGAGGTTAAAAAAATCATTACAGGCTTCAAAAATGAGATTTTTGCTTTTAAATATGTTTTTTAACTGGTTCTTTGTTACCTCTTCAGACACAGAATGCACTTGGTTCATATTCAGATGGGGGTTTGTTGTTTTTTTTTCTCCTAAAATATAAATCCTAGCAACTGGCTGCTGCCTCTGACAAAAGTAAAAGTTTTACAAAATTATCTAAGGGAAAACTAAACAAGTGAACTTGGATCTGTGGGGCTGCTAATAAAATTGAACAAGTTGGCAACATTGCGTTCTTCCTTCTACACTCCAAAATAAGCTCTAAGGCCTGAACGTTCAAAATTGTAATCAGAAATACCAAGATACGAGTGTATTTAATTACCAGTTCTGTTTTGCTTTCAAACTTGAATTGTATAATCAGGTTAAATATAAAGGAGAATTAACTGAAGGAACACAGTGTAGATGGCTTCACCTGAGGCTAAAAGCAAGGCTTGGAAAGAGTACTATAGACGGTTTAGGTGTTCGGATGTCGAGGTTTCTTTTCTTGGGTTTGTCTGTGCACAGGAGTAGGGACTGAGGCTGAAGCAAGGTGTAGGATCCCATCCGGACACAGGACTGCAAAGCTGGCCAGGAAAACAGCACCAACCTCCCTCTTCCGAAACATGCACCCTGAGCACAGCGAGAAGCCCCGAGTGCACCAGATAAATCAAATCTCACCATTCACCAGGATCAAGAATGGAGGGTTTTCTACTAGTTTTATATCCTGGATGATTTATGATTTAATTTAAACACATAGTTTCCAGCTGTTTCTTTTTGCAGGCAATCACCTAGGCTACATTAACCCGATGGTGATGTACTGGTCCCAGGGAGCCCCGGAGAGAGACCACAGCACTCAGAGGTGTGAACTTCCCCCATTTATCTTGATGGGGTGTGCACAGCCCTGACAGGGAAAGCAGGTCCAAGCGTGTTAACCCCTTCACTGCCGGCCTTCACCGTGGAAAGGGCTGGTTAGAATCACAGAATCTCCCGAGCTGGAAGGGACCCACAAGGATCACCGAGTCCACCTCCCACATAGGACAGCCCCCAGAATCCCATGTGCTTGAGAGCATTGCCCAAATGCTTGTCTAACTCTAGCAGGCCTGGGGTAATGACCACATCCCTGGGTTGTACAGTGGTGTGCCCTGTATGAGCCTTCTTCTTCTTTGGTTGACCCTCCTGGGTCCCAAGGGATGTCGGTGTGGAAAGGGATGAGAGGGGTGCAGCCTCCTGGACGGTGGTGCTGTAGGTTATAGGTTGGGAGATCAGAAGGTTTTTTATCATACAGCTCACTGCAACAGATGGGGCCAGGCAGGTGTTACAGTTTAATGTGCTTTTGAACAAGCTGTATATTTCCTGTCTCTTGGGTTCTAGTAGCAAAGCAGGGGCTCCCTGCAGGCTCAAGGATAACCCTATGGAAGACTGGGGACAAAACAGATCACACAGCATGGCTGGGATAGGGAGTGGCCTCTGGCGAGCACCCAGTCCAGCCCCCAGCTAAAGCAAGCTCACCTACAGTGGGTTGCGAGTATCTCCAGAGAAGGAGACTCCATGTAGCAGATGGGAACCGATTCCTGGGAGACAGCTCGCTCTGGCTCGAGCACTGCTGTCTCAGCTGCAGGTTTCCCCCACGGCATGAGCAGTGTTTGACAGCAGAGCACAAGGTTTTGCTTGTCACTAATGGCTCTGGCACTGCTGCCGCGGGAGTGGTCGTTGTCAGGACCTGAGATAGCAAACCGGGAAGCTCCCTGTTCCTTCTGTTCCTTCAGAGCTCTCCCATCCTGCTGTCAGCAGGTTCCTGCAGGCAGCAGAGCACTGAGCCTCTCGTGTGCCAGTTTTAGGGGCTCTGCTTTGCAACCAGACGTGCTTGCAAACGCCTGTGAAGGCGGCAGCTGCTGGAAGGGGCTGTGCTCCCTTCCCCTGCACAGGGCTGGCTGCAACTACAGCGCGCCTGGGGTTGTGGCAGGTCCCTTTCTTGTGGCAGGCACAGCCAGCCACCTGAGCAGGGATTCTTGGGGAGGCAGAGATGTAAGATTTAAAGTGAAATTGCTGCTTCAAAGAGAGGAATTTTAGGAATTTCTGGTGTTGGAAGCTGGAGGTGCCAGCCCGCTCCCAGGCTGTCCCAAAAGACGCGGCCCTGCAGCCCTGGATGGCAGCAAGGAGGGGCTCAAACCCAGAGCAAAGCCTGTTTTCACCTCATTCTTGTCAGCCAGGGGCACACACCTCTTCCCCGGGTCTGAAACAGCCCTTTCATTATGTTTATATTTAAAAATCTAACAGTGACTAAAGCAGTTTGCATAATAAACAGCTCCAGAGCCAGAAATATTTGCCTGCTCTTGGTAAAAAAAGGAAGTCCTCAGATCCTCTTCTGAAGACGGTAAGAAAGTGACAGAGTTTTCCCTTTGCAGGATATAAATATGCAGTGCAAATAGGTGGCTGCTGTCACTGCTTACATTTTGAT
The DNA here is from genome assembly GCF_008360975.1 of Lichenostomus cassidix. Lineage (NCBI taxonomy): Eukaryota > Metazoa > Chordata > Aves > Passeriformes > Meliphagidae > Lichenostomus > Lichenostomus cassidix. Next base: position 9,462,208 of record NC_139500.1, on the reverse strand, counting down.
GTATCTCTTCAGATAGCCTGGCAGCGCCAGGTTATTTTAGTGTCAAATCAAAGCTGTGGTTGTGTAAAGAAGCTGAGGAAAGGTACAGTCTGTGTTGCAGCAGAGGATGGAAGCTCCAAGAAGACTGGAGGCAGTCCTGTGAGACACGTACCAGCCATGCATACTAAACCTGCCATTTAGTACACCGACAAGAAAACCCGCTCGTAAGAGCCTCTGCAGAACAGAAATAAATGTCTCCAGGTTTGTGCTGGGGAAGGAGGGCCGTTTTTCTAGGCAGGCACATGCTTCATTATCATGTTAGCTAAAAGAAAATAAAGCTTTCGCTTCTCTTCACCCTCTGTTTTCTTGTGAGGGAAAGAAATTAAAGGGCCTGCTTACGCCAGGAGAAAAACCTTGCGGGCTGATCCCTTTTTAAAGCTCCTGTATGCAATGCACCATTGCTGTCCTTGATTTAAGCGAGTCAAGTGAGTCCAAACCGGCCTGATCCGCATCCCCCCTCAGCACCATCCTCATCATCCGCGCGTGGAGCCTGCCGCCACTGCTCCAGCCTGGAGCGGTGGGGTACAGAGGGTGACAGCGAGGGGTCAGCCGCACCGAGCAGAGACTCGGTAACGCCGGCTCTGTGGGACAGGTGCGCGCACCCCGCCCGCCTCCTCCCGCTTGGAAATGCTCGAATTGCCCGTGAGCTGGTATCTCTAGGGGGATCTGGTGCGGCAGGACTTCGGGGGAAGCCCCGAGGGTCCCTGAGGCCGTCCCGCACAGGGGTGAGGGCCCGGCGGGTGCGGGAGTGTCACTGCGGGGTTATCGCGGGGAGGCAGCGGAACCACCTCCCCTCACAGCCGCCCTCCCGCCCGCCCGCCATGCGGCCCGGGGGCGGGGCCTGCGGGAAGGGGCGGAGCTTGTATGCAAATACTGTCGGGGCGGGGAGGCCGCGCATGCGCGCTGAGCGCACGGAGCAGCACGGGTTCTTACACAATGCACCGGGCCCGGCAGCCGCGGGGAAGGGGCGGGGCCTCGCATGTAAATGAGGCCAGGTTTTGCCGCGCCATTGGGGGAGAGTGAGAAAAGGCGGGACCGGATATGTAAAGCAGCGAGCCGGCGCGGCGCGCAGCAGGGGGGCGGCGGTTCGGAGCGGTCACGCCGGCGGGGCGTGGCCTGTATGCAAATATGCCGGCTGCGGGGGGCGTGGCTCGGATGCAAATACGCGCGCGGCCGCTTCCCGCCCCCTGCTCGTCAGTCCGCTCCCCGCCGCTTTAAAAGGCGCCGCGCCTGCGCAGAGCGCCGAAACCGGGACTTAGTCTGTTACACAACCGCGCTGCGCTCCCCGCGTCCCGCTCCGCCCGGCGCTCCTCTGCCCGCCGCTCCTCCCGCTCCGCCCGGCCGTCCGCGCCTCCGGCATGAGCGGGGACCAGCTGCACAACGATTCCCAGGTGAGCGCTCCGTGCCCGCCCGCAGGGCGCGCTCCCGGGGGACCCCCGCCGCGGTGCTCGCATCCCCCCGTGCCGGCCCTGGGCTGGCCGCCTCGCCGCCCCCCGGTAACCCCGGTGAGGGGACCGTGCCCTACGGCCGCCCCCGCGTGTCCGGGCAGGGCCGTGTCAGCCCGGGTGTCCCCCCGCGGCGGGATGGAGGGCGGTGGGAGCGGGACCCGCGTGTGACCCCCTGGCCGGGCGGACAAGGGGAGGGGGCGGCTGCCGCGCTCCCCCGGCTCGCTCCCTTCTGGGGGGCTCGGGGAGCGTCCTACCGTGAGCTGTGCGGGGGCCGGGGGGCGCTTCACCCACTCCCCCATCACCTTCCGCATCGCGCCGGGCTTCTCTCGTTTGGTATTTAATTCCCCTAAAAACGAGGGTGAGGGCGGGGGTGGGGGTCCCCCGGGTGGCCGCGGCCCCGGCCGTGCTGACGGTGTGTCCCTGTGTGCTCTCCCCGCAGATCGAGGCGGATTTCCGAGCGAACGGTGAGTGCGGCCCCGGCGCGCCCCTCGCACAGACATGGCGTCCCAGAGACTAAGTCCCGGCTCCGCGCTCACCGGCCCCATTGTTCCCATCGAGCTGCCAAAAGCGCCCCTTTCCCGCCGGGATCGGCGCCCCCCGACCCCCGCCGCCCCGAGTGGGGGCACCGCAGGCCCCCGATCCGAGCGCAGCGGCTCTGCCGGGGTCGCCTTTGGGCCCCGATTCCTCCCTGGAAAGTCGCCTTGTCGACGGTCGGGACTTAGTCTCTGCGCCATTTTCTTTTTCTCTCGCTCTCTGTGGCTTTTCTCTCCTTCTCCTCCTCCCCGAGCTGCCGCCGAGCCGCCTCTGCAGAGGCACCGGGCCGCCATCCCCGGCACCAGCCCCTCGGAACCGAGGGGAAAGCTAAGTTTTTAGCTTAAAAAAAAAATTAAAATCCCAAGTCGCCTTTTTTTTTTTTTTTTTTTCCTCGCAGGCTCCCTCCCCCCACTGCTCCCCGTCTCTGTTCCTTTGAGGCAATGCCTCCCTTCCCCTAAAATGAAAGGTGATTGCAACATGTTGCTCTTTAAAAGAAGCTGCTGCATCCATTTTAAGATCAGGCTTATTTTCTTCCTTGCTATTTAAATGATGTGACTTTACCTTGTTGGGTGGGTTTTTTTTAAAATTAAAATAAAAACCTACTTTAAAAAAACCCAACAGACCACAGTGTAGACAATTCCAGAAAGGTAGACAGCATCACTTCAGGGAGTTTGCAGGCTAACTTCATTTTGTTCAGAAACATTTACAGCAGTCCTGTAATTTAATAAATATATACACACTTACATGTAATTTTTAATATATGTATATATTTATATATGAATATATATGCTTGTATGTCTGTATATATTTATATTCCTATAGATGTACAGACATACAATATTATCTTTTCTAATCAGCCTGATGACTGCTAACTTTTTCTGATAATTTAATAATTTTTATAGGAAGCAAGCTAATTGCAAGCCTGTCCCATTTGGTAGGTGTCAAATTGAGGGGCTTAAGTAGGGTGAAGGGGAGTTGAGGACATACAGCCAACCTTTGTGTGTGTGTGTGTTATTTTCACTGTTTGGGATGTGTAAGGAGCTCTGAGCTGTCTTCTGACTGCTGAGGTAGTAAAGGACACAAAAGGTGGTTGAAAATATCTGCCTGACTTATAGTTACACTAATTTTTAAAATGCTTTTCTGGATGATGTCCACGTGCCTGGTTGCTTTGTAGGCTACTGCGTGTAAATATTTACAGATCTACGCTTGTGAGCACCTTTCTGTCTGTCAGTTCATTGGAATGTGATTGTGTGTGTGCAGCAGGAGCAGACGGTATCAAATATGCAGGGTTTGAACTCTTTATTTCCATTCTGAATTTACAGTGGCTCTCTATGAATAATTCTTATCAGGAAAAAAAGGGTGCAGTGGATTTCCCAAGAAGTGCGGGTGTAAGTCTTGAAGCAATTTAAATATAAGCGTATATAGGAATGCTTGTACCCTTCTTATGCTGGAAAATACTGCCTTCATCTTCATTTAGGGAAAAATACTCCCTGGTAAGCTTTAGTTATTTAGTACTGTTGTACAAAGAGGCAGTGATGTATATTTCACTTTTCCACTCCAGCTTCCAGTGAAACTTTAAGAGGGATTTTTCTCCTCTATTGTGTCCATGTGCTGTTTTATTCTTCTAAGAGTTTTAGTCCTACAGCTCTTAAAACTCCTGTGGTTTTTATTTCTACCATGTGTCAGAGGAATTCAATACAGAAATTCAGAGTAAGACACCTTGACGGAAAAACCAAATTCCTGGTAAATCGAGCACACCCAACAAATCCACACCAGTGTAGATATCAGCACCTTTTCCCTCCTATTGTAATTATTTATGGCAGTCGTGTAACACCATTGTCACTGATCAGAGGCCCCTAAACCCCAAAATCCTTTTCAGCACTGGAAGGTACGTGTAACCCTGTTAGTCTTGCTAAGGGAATAATGCTGAATAGACACTGCCAGCTCTGACCTTGTGACCACCCCTGATCTCCCTGAAAACCTGTCACCTCTGCTTGCTCTGAGTCTTGTTTCCTCTGCACAGGAATTCTTTGCACTCGAGTGTTGGGAATTGTCACGCGCAGATCCCAGAACAGCGGTTCTCCTTCAGGCAGAGCACTGAGGCTCTTGCTCTTATTTTCTTGTTTTGATCCTGTTTAGTGGCAAATACTAGGAGTGGGTGGTAGGAATCTCAAGTGTTGGTTTTCCTCCCCCCAGATGTTTAGAATTGGTTTGTACTTTGCTTATTGTCAGGCAGCACTAAATGGTAGAGCCAAACTCCTTTCAGGCCTCTTGTACCTCACATTTGGGAGAAGGGAAGTTTTTCTGGGGGCTGGGACTGACTCATTCTGAATGTTGAGTGTAGCAGCAGTAAACATTTTAGTTAATAAAGAATGTTTCGGGTGACTTTTAGCTAGTGTATCAGCAATAGGGCAGCTTAAGCACTTTGACGCTTCCTGTTGTTATTAGTGTTCCTATCTGGGTCAGTGGACACAGTAGCTCAGGTTGTGGTCACACAAGTTGTTGCAGCTGCAATAGGTTGGGTGGATCTGCCCATTGCAGGTCACCAGGGAGCAGCCTGGTTGTAGCTGGGAGCCTGGATCTGGTTACACACCCGTTTCATTGATAGCAGGGTAGTGTTGGGCATGAGAGAGGGTGCCAGCAGCAAATATGTGTTCCTGGCTATTTCTTGTCATTAAATAGCCAGATCACTCTAAGCAAGAGTGTCCTGGGCAAATTCCAACTTGAGTAATTGCATTGCATCTCAATATCCAGGTTCTCCCTTCTGTTTGGCTGTAGTGGGTATTTTTTTCACCTTAGCTGTATTTTTAGTATCTGTACACATTGCAAAGAATTTTCCGTGTTCAGTTCTAGCAGTGCCTGTTTGCAGACCATGCTGAGAACAGTATTGTGCTGAAACAGCGAGCCTTTTCTGCAAGTAACATCCTTGCAGTCTTCAGCATTCAGAAGGGAAATGGAGTCCAAAACTGTTGTTTCCAACTACAGCTTGGATGCTGAAAATGTCTCCACCTCCACAGATTTGGATTCTATTGAGTTTTGCCTTTAAGAGCTTTGTTTTTAAGGTTGGATGTAACAACCTCTTACCGCTGAGGACAATGTTGAGACTAAAAGCAATTTATCTTGACTTTCAGCTCTCCCATTGTGTTTGGAGAGTGCAGTAGATAAAAATGACTTTTGTTTGCAAAATAATCAAATTGCATTCCAAAGCTACTAAATTCCACTAACTGCTATTATAATGTGCCTTGGCTGTTCAGCAGCCTGTGATCAGAACTGGTGTAAAATCCAGAACTGCTCGGTGTGAAGAGTGAGGACATCACCCCAAGCGGTGCTTTTTGCCTCCAGTTGGTTTGGCCAGTAATGTTCAGATGCAGTTTGAGGTCAGTATCACTGGAGTAACCATTACAGAGCATTAACAGGAGTTAAGTGTGAATTTGTCCAGCATCACAGAGGTGCCTTCTGGAATTCAAACATGCTTGAAGGAGGGGCTTACTTTAACAGTGAGTGTTTTTGGGGGGAAGAAAATGAAGCCCTTACTGCTGCAGCATCTTATCAGGAACTGGCAGGTTTTTTATGTTGGCCTGAGTTCTCGTGGGGCATCTGTGTATTTATCAGGCTGGCAACATGAAGGAATGAGCAAAAGGGAAATTCAAATTAAATAACAGGAGCGCTGAACCAAATGCCTTACAAGTTAAGGAATTTCAGCACGTTTTGTGTTTTGCATTAAATTCATGTTTCATGTATGACAGAGCTGTGCAGTGAGAGGTGTGGGTGATTTAAATGCTGACAAACTGTAGAGCAACATAGCAGAGATCTTTAGGATTTCTCAGTGGTTGTGAAACAGTCTGTTGGAGACCAGATTTGTGCCTCCTTGCTGCTGCCTTTGCTGGCGCCTTCTGGATGGGTGAGAGTTTTTTGAAGGAGAGCAGGGCCACTTCTGGCATAGGGCTGTGTGTACCTTAGCACTGCTGTTAGAGCCACTGTGCTAAACAAACTGCACGGATTTAGGAAGCTTGGAGGCACTGCCTGTGCTGTGTGCTGTGTGTGACACGTCAGGGAGAAACTGTCTTTTAAGTTCCCTGGGAGCACATCTCACCAATGCTTTAAATGTCAAGCGTTTGGCAAGGGATCCAAAGTACAAAAGGTAGTTAATGGTATTTAGGTGCAGATTGATATCTCCGCTGAAAATTTCCTTTGCCTTTTCTGTGATGCATGGAGATGAGAATCCCAAAGAATGTAGCTTGTTCCTTCCTCGCTCCCTGCCTTCACTCCACACTGCAGTGCTGGTGGTGAGCCTACATTGTGGGAAGTGCTGCCCACAGCCTCAGAACAATACTTGGGTAGTTTTAAGTCTGCAACCACTTAGCTTCTTTATTTCAGAAGTATTTTACATCAGGCGCCGATCTCTGCAAAATTTCTTAATTTTGTTTTTGCATTGATTTTCAATATGAACACAGCAATCTCTCCGCAGGGCTTGTTAGGATGTAACAGTGTAGCTTTACTATTGGAATCTTCAGATAGTCATAGGTGAGAGTACTCTGAAGGAAATTGATCATTCACGACATTTCTCTGATGTGTAAATAAACATACTGTTGGTAAGTTGCTCTTCACTGTCATGTGCTACATAAATTGGTTGCATCTATTTTCACAGCAGAAGCCTCAGAGGGGCTTTGCTAGAGACCTTGAGGTCTGTTGTGTTAATTGTTCTGACACATTCAGCATTTAGGCTAAAACTTAATGGGTGTCTAAGGGGAGTGGGGAGTTGAGTGCATCTGTGGGAGCTGCGGCCAACTTGTGTTTTTGTTAAAACTCAGCAGAATTACTTAAATGTGCTGGAAGATGTGTTTTGGGGGTTAATGGCCCATGTGTTCCTTCTTTCCAGCAGGTTTTCTTAAGATGTTTTTCTTCTTACTCCAGTGTTAGGCACTCTATGTTTTTAATGTGTTATCAGCACTTCTTTGTTTACTTTGTAAAATATGAAAAATTTTGAATCAGGGGACCATTGTAAAAGTGTGCTTTTTGTTCATGGCTTCATGTAAATTAGACACACAGCTCATAAATGTGATCAAGCACAAATCAGATTTAATTTCATTTACAACTGTGACTTCAGATATTCGTTAGATAGTTCATTGAATTCCAACCTCCTGAGTTGCACTGTCAGCAGAAACTGCAATAATATGTAATTATAGCAAGTACTTAACATCTCATTGACTCAAATTCCTCTGTTAATGATTTCACTGGATTCCTGTTAAAGTAATACCTGCTGAAATAGCACAAGCCACTGCCCTATTAGAGGGAGGCTCCAGGTCAGATTCTTCCTGGTGTTGTAAATTGCTTTAGTTCTGCTAAAATCAGTGGAGCACTGCCAGTGTATCTGCTTTTTTTGTTACTGGACTGCAGGGATGGGCTTTAATGTCACAGTGACTGTCTAAGAGAAATACAATTTAACCTAGGAAATCAGTGCAGATTCATTTTCCTGTGGCTTTTCAAGATGGGACTTGAAAAGTCTGCTTGAGCTGGCTGTGCTGATACAGTTTCTGGAATCCTTGTAGGACATGTAGTCATTCACAAATATTTATTGACTTATTAAATTGAATTGGTTTTGCGGCTGCCACTTTTATAGATACTGCTCCACACTTTACAGAAAACCTCACACACCAGAACATGGGAGCAAAATGTTTAGTGTTATGTGTTACGCTTCTGCATGGGGTTTTGAAGGTCTGTGTCTTAGCTTTCCAAATCTGAGAGAGGATATTCGATATAGAAATCAGTGTTTATCACCTTGCTGTCCTGGGACTGTCCCTTTTGACAGAGCATATGACAGATCTGCCTGTACCTTCTCCCTGCAGGTCTCTCTGTTCTGAGCTGTTTAGCACTGTCAGTGTTTAAATGTGGATCACCTTTAGATTTCAGAATGGTTCCTCCTGTTAAGGGAATGGGAGAAGGGTATGGGCTTGCTGTAGTTTCAGCAGTGAATTTGCTGCTGTCCTGCTCTTCTGAAAAGACAGTAGAGAATCAATTTAAACCCCAGATCATAGCTACAGTAGGATTATTCCTTTGAAACAGTGTTCCCAGTTACTGCTGTCCTTACTCTGCCAGTAACTGCCTGCTCCAGGGAGCTCCTCTGTGTGTGCTCTGGTGGCTTCTGCTGTCCATCAGTGGTTGAACGCTGGAATTACTACAGTGTGGAAGTGCTGTTCCAGGCAGAGCAGAGAGAGCCTTTTCTGCTGCAGGCTCCTGCTACTTCCTAGCTCAGCTGAACACGTTGTAGTAGTGGTTTCACGGTGTGTATGAGACTACAGTATTTTTAGCACAGCGTTTGTTCAAAATGTCCTGGCTGACATAAATACTAAATAGTCCCAGTGGATTTAATGAGGTTTATAGTTGGAAGTATTTTCATCTTGAATGCCTGCTTTTTAAACTAATGATCTTAGTCAACTGCAGCAATATCTTGTGGTGTCACAGCGAGACTTAGGACATTTGGAAGGTGATATGAAAAGAAAGGGTGAAGTTAATTCTGGATTCTTGTGACCTGCACAGTATAAAGAGAGTTAGAAAATGTTTTTTGGCTTTAGAAATATGAGCATACCTGCATATTTTCAAGTGGAAATTTGGTTTCTAAATTTGACTTGCTCAGCTGATGAACACGTCAGAGGTCCAGAGCTGAGAATGAAAGTGGAGAATATGGAGTTGTAGTCAGTCTTCTTGAAAGTTTTTCTTTTGTAACACATTTTTAACATCAACGATTCTCAGACTTTTTTAAGATAAAAGTAGGATTTTTCTATCCTCTCCTGTGTCAGCAGGAGTGATGGCAGGAAATGCAGTTTTATGCCAGTCCTTGCAAGAAACAATAATCTGGGAGATCCTCCAACACAACTGGTGGAGATCAGACTTGATGCTTTTGGGGATGTGAGAGACCTTGGCGATTAGTTCTCCATTAATACTAATGATCGATGATGAGATGGAGTTCTCTGATGAGGAAAGACGAGTAGGAGAGGGACAGCGGTACAAATAAGAATTGCCTCACAATTTTCGAGCGTTGTCACAGAGTTCTGGTGATGTTTTCCATCATCTCACGGCCTGTTTCTCCGCTAGAATAAAATACTCTATTGCTGCTTCACCATGGGGAAGTTCCCCTTGTTTCATGGCTTTTGCTTGAATCTCAACAGCTTCTCTCAAAGGTGGTTGCAGCAGTAGTTCAGTTTGGACGAATGACTTGCACTGACAGCTGCTCTGTGTTTGGGATCTGCCAGCTCCCAATATGGAGGAGTCCCAAGGACAGACAGCAGTGAGCATGCCTTACTCCTGTCTTGGGAAGCTTTGGAGGTGGGGGGCTGGAAAATGTCTGAAGTGCTTTCCTTGATGGGATGGGGGCAGTGCAGGCTCACTGGAGGCACAGCAGGAAAGTTAGTGTAGGTGCTTGTCACTCAGCCTCAGCAGACAGTGTCTCCTCGAGAAAAACACTCTTTGTGTCCACCTGAAGGGTTTAAAGACCATTCCATGTCTGAAGGTGGTGACTTCTGAAATTGGGATGATGGCATGGCAAAGAGGGACAGCATGTGACTGTTGGGAAGTGGTTTTAATTGGAGTCTCCTGTCAGTCTCAAAGAGACAAAAGTTGCTTCCCACAGAGCTTCCGATGGGTAGATGGTTTTGGATTCCTTATCAATATTTTTGACGTGAGTGTGTTTGTTCATGCTCACAAGCTTGCCATATGCTTTGTGCAGTTGTGAGCTGTGTGGGTGTCCCTCTATGTATTTTTATCTTATACCTTCGTCAGAGAAGGAGCTTTTTAGGGAGTGTTAGCAAGACAATGGCTTCTTCCTATCAGTGTTGTGGAGTGCTGAGCCTCATGGTGCCCACCAAAATATAGAGATTTTCCTTCATAATTCTGCTCAGCATAGACATGGAACAGACAGATGGACATTCATGGAATTCAGCTCTGCAGCAGAGTAATTCTGCAGCTGCCTGTATCTTTCCATGACTGGAGAGAGATTGATTTCTGCCTCAGGAAAGCTTGGAGTGTACTTGCAGCTTCGCTAAAACATTTTCATCAGTCTATGTAACTCATCTGTGGCTGTGTCCATTAAACACATGTTCCATGGTGGGGATGTGCTGGTGTCCTGGTTTTGGCTGGGATAGAGTTAAGTTTCTTCATAGTAGCTGGTACAGTGCTGTGCTTTCAGATTTAGTATGAGAATGATGTTGATAACACACTGATGTTTCAGTTGTTTGGACAACTAGCTAAGTGCCTGCTAGGTCTCATCAGCTGCAGTGTACAGCTGACAGTCTCTTTCACACACACAGCATTCAGCAGATAGTGCAGCTTTATTTGGTGGAGAAACACTCTTACATTCTCAATGAAGGCATAGTTCTAGTTCTTCAAAATGTCCATTTTTCTTCCATAATGCTATTTTTCAATGTTTTTTCTAAAAATAAGACCCTGGTGGTTTTTATTCCTTATTGCTTGTTTTGTAATCCCAGTCACTGATTTGCATAGTCTTACTAATTTTTGCAGCAAGCATCCAGGACCTCAGTAGCTGAGTATTTTGCTGTGTTTAGGAATAAAGGATAAGCAGAAATGAAATACGAGGTCTGGTGTTGAACATGCATAAGCTGCATACAGCTTTTCTGTCTGAAACCCACTGTTTGGCTGCTCTGGAATGAGTTTTACCAAATGCTTTGGAATTTCTGAAGTGCTGGGCTCACTCCACTACTCAGTGTATGCAGCAGGAAATTGGAAGTTGTCTTGTTTCTATCCAAATGTCTTGTCAGTTTGGTGCAGCTAGATGTGTGGCAGTGTCTAAATGGGATAATTTTAAGAATTTTTAAGAGCAGTTGTTTTAGACATTGGCCAGAGACATGGCTTCATGGTTTAAAAAGTCAAGAAAATAATTCCTAGGGATGGAGCAATCCCCAAGTACAGATAGCTTTTTAATTTTTTCCTGGCATTTGTCACATACTCTGTTCTGTTGCCTAACACAGCTTCTGACACACGAGAGCATGAACTTGTAGAGTGTTATCCAGAACATTTTCTTTTCATTTGTCACTTCTGTACACATTTGCTGTGGTACAACATTGCAGCAGCTTTTCCTGTGTATGTAACATGGAATAGATGACCTGGGTTTTGTGGCCAGGGCAATGTACTTTAGTTGAACTTTTTATTGATGGCAATATTTTACTTCTCGAGGCTTATCCTGGTATTTGAACAAGGGCCAGACTTGTCAAAACAGCTGCTCCTCTTCCTCTGAGGTTGTACTTTTTTGCTTTGCAGAGGTGGCTTATAAAGACCTTTTAGGAGAGAAGACTCTTGACTTCAGTGTTTTTTCCCCTTTAAACTACCTTAAAGTGTCTGTTGCAGATTTTTCAGTAGCTGGAGGCAGAGTTGAGAAGCATGCAGTGATCTTCTAACCAAAATGCAGAGATTTCTGGAGTTAGAGTCAAAGCACAACTTAAACAGTTGTATTTTTGTGGTCTGTAAGCAGAGTTTTAGGAGGAGAAAGGTACAGGTGATGGCAGGGGACAGATACCCTGTTAGATACAGTCAATTTGGAGGCCTGATAACCAGGTGGGAAGGCTGTCTTCCTTCCTCTGCTCTGCAGCAGATGCAAGTGGATGGATTCTGTGCTGTCCTTAGGGACATTAGTAGCTGGTAAGTTGGCAGTTCTTATTCCAGCTTCTGGTTTTTTGCAGTGCTTCCTTGCCAGCTTCCAATGTGTCTGGAGTGCTTGGTGCTCTGCTCAGGACATGAGGGTGAAGGGTTGAATGTGAAGAGAGACTCCTTTGAAGCTGAAGGCAGGAAGCACTGGGGAGGGACGTTCTGTTACTCATGGATGCTGTGTCTGGGATTAAGGTCCTTTGTTCTGTACATTGTTATCCTGTCCTAAGGCCATATTGTTTAAAAAGGCAACACAGTGGGAAGAGGGAGTACTATGCTCTTCTCAGAGCTGGAGAAATCAGAACATAGTGGGAGTGATTTTTTTTCCAGCACAGAAATAGATATAAAGCTGTCTGGCTAGGGCTGAGATTCGGTTCCATCTTGGACATTTGCTTCTGACTTTTAATTCCGTCTCCAGCTGAAGACTGAGGTGCTTACCAAAGGGCACCACAAAAAAAAAAGGCAAAAAAGCTTCTGCAGTTTTAGCATGCTTGTATGCAAATCTTTTCTCAGGAGCTAAGATGTGCTTTTTTTTTCCTGTGGCACTGCATTATTTTACAAATACTTGTGATACAATACAGATTACAAATGTTGTGTGCAGGGTTCTGCAATTACTGAAATCACTGGATTTGCAGTAGGGAGACAGGTGCTTTCCTGGTTTGTGTGCAGGGTTCTGGTATCAGCTACGTCAATCTCTTGCACCATACAGGCCACCTTGGGATGAGTGTCTCCTAAGTGGGCCTGGAGCAATAGGAAGAGTAAATTATGTCTTCTCCCAGTTTGTGAATGCTGGCAAGTGTGTGAGTAAGATCAGTTTTTGGAAAGATAAAATAACTGGGATGGGCAGGTACTGGTTTAAACTTGCCTTAGGAAGGCACCTTACAAGTTAGACAAGCACTCTCCAGTTTAATCCAGCCTTTTGGGAAATGGGAAGTTGGAGCTCTTGGGAGATCCATGTGAAGGGGATGATTCATTGCAACACCAGCAGCATGTACAAAATGGAGGGATGGAATAGAGCTAGTGACGTACTCTGAGGTTTGTTCTCTAGAGTTAATGACCACCAGATGGGGAATAAAAGGCTGTCTGCTTTTCTTTTGAGGACCAGGAATGTCATTGAGGCTGTTAAAATGTGCTGTATCTGTGGTAATGCTGTTTGTGCACAGCAAACCCCTTGATGTGTGGATCAGAGTTAGCTTTCCTTGCTGGTGTTTCCCCTCAACACTTGGGTTTTAGCATGGCTTTTGGCTGAAGATGAGATTCCTGCAGTGTGGTTTACAGTGCACCTCAGGGATGCAGAGCAAAAGCCTTTGCTTTCTGCATTAGAAAAACTAAGATGCGAGTTGTGTTCCAGTGCACAGTGTAAATGGCCAAACCCAGGGGCAGTAGGTTCATGTGGAGAGAAAATGCAGTGCAAGAGATGAACTCATAGCAACAGTGGCCTTGATTAACTTCTGCAGTGTTGCCCAGTCCCATTGTAGGTGTCATCTCCATCCATCTTTTCAGTAAGCGAGCGCTGGCACAAATCAGAGTGAATGTCAGTGCTGTTAACTCTTGACACAAGTTGTCATGCTAGAGCTGTGTGGGTGTTTGGGTTATTTTGTCTTGCTCCATCAGATGGGACATCTCTCCACCTGTCCAGGATACCTTTGGACGTGATTGTGGAGAACATTTGCATTTTCCAAGAGCCTTTTACACTTTTGCAATCTCCTCCTGCCTTCTTCCTACTCTGAAACCTGGAAGACTGTCAGAGGAGCCGGCATCTTGTCTGAGTCATGTTATCATAGCTGTGTATGTCACCTGCACTTCATCAGGGAACGTAAGCAGGCTGTCCTTGAAATACCTGTTTTTGTGAGTAGATAGAGTCTTCTAATATAAAATATGCTGCTCTCTAGATTTTGGTAGCTGTCATACCAATGTTTTTCTTTTATCATCAAGTAGGCTTATTCAGCATCACCTGTGTCTAAAGGAAGCTGCTTTCTGGGTTTTAGGCTGTTGTAATCGTATAGATATAAAAAGTACAGCTTGGCCCTTGATGCTCTGTGCTTGGCAGCTTTAGTTGTCAGCATGTGGTCTTGGGAAAGCCCGGTATGATGTAGTTTTGTTTGCCCCAGTCTGTAGCTTGTCTTGCAGTAGATGGAGGCTGCAGCTGGCAATAAGATGGCTATCCAGTAATTTAATTCTCAAATTGAATCCTGGGCAAAAGGCAGAAGCAGTTGAATTAGTGAGTCCATCATTTTCTTGTTTCACAAAAGAAGGTGCAACGCTGTGGTTCTGGAAGCACTGCTTTCTGTCTAACACATTTTCCCCTTCCTTCTTGTCCAGCCCTGTTGTTGAGACTCCTGTCCACTGATGCATAATCGTCACTTTATGGTTTTGCTCTGCATCACTGTCAAAACATAAGCTTGTCTGTGTACAGGAAAAAGTGAATTTACATTAGAACCATAGCCTGAGATAAAATATTCCTTCTGTGTGCTCATGAGTGGGCCTCTCCTGCAGCACACATCTTGGGCAATATTTGCCTCTTTCAGGACTCTGACAGATTTTTCTTCAGAGCTGCAGTGTTGTCTTTGCACACCAGCTGAATCTGGTCTGTGAGCACTTCAGCAAGCTGGGCACCCTGGTGCTGACAGCAGGGACAGTGAGTTCAGCAGGGGCACTGCATCTCCCAGGAGCTCCTCTGTGCTTGGGCTGTGCCCATCGCTCCCCAGCGTGCTTGGTGAGAATGAGAAACGATGCTGACACCACGGCCACGTTTCTGAGGGGTCGGGAGCTTTGCTAAGTCTTTGTGTACTGAAGTTAGTGTGTATTTTTAAATGGTTTCCTTTGTAGGGAATGAAGCTGGGGAGCATTGTTTTGTGAAATAAGTCCCCTGTAGCTGTATTTCACAATAACATGAAACAGTGTTCGAAACAGATGTGAGCCTCGTTTATTAAGGGCAGAATTAGTTTGGTTTTAATTTAAGTTTTGTGTTTTTTCTCCCTTTTTGTAAATACCCCATCCATTCACCCAAGCACAGGAGCCTCATGCTCAGATGCTAATCCAGAATAAGAAGACTTGAATTCCAAAGGGAACTTGTTAATGTGTGATTTTTTTTTTTTTTTTTCCTGTGATGAGTTTTTATACTGTCTTTTTGTGTGTATTAACATCTTAATCTCAGCTGAGCTCTGGAATTAGTTTTTGGCAATTAGCTCCATAGGTAACCAGAGTCAAACAAGCCCTGACTTTAATTGTTCTTCTCCAGCACTAAGAAAAGTATTTTAAAAATATTGTAGTACATGGACTACAAACAAGTATACTGGTAATTTTTATCATCGCTTCAGAGGTTGGAAAAGTAAGTTTTGCACTGGTTTTCAGTTCAGGAAAGATTCAGTATTCAGAAGGGCTTTTTTCTAAGCATCCATGAAGTATTTGAAGGCTCAAGATTTAATGCAGATTGTGTCATTTCTAGGTTTGTCACAGGTCTGACGTGTTCTGAAGGTGGTGTCATTTGGTCAGCAAGTGTCAGGGATACTCACTCAGTTCCTCATCCTGTAAGCTCAAGCTCTTTCTTAAATCTTCTGTCTCCTCCCTGTCACTGCCAGGTATTTATATAGTGTGTGTACTACTAGGTGGTGTGGTTAGCACTTTGCTAACTGCAGGTACGTGATTTCCCAGATCCTGGCATGCCGAATGGGTTTGTTTGCATTCAGATCAAATTACTTGGGGAGATTACCACTCCAAAAAAGCACAGATTTAGGTTGTCAGGCATCTTTGTACAGCAAGTGTCAGAAGATGTTTCCTCCCTGTAGATCTCTGCAGTTTTTCTTTGCACTTAATCCACCCAGAATTACCCTTGTACATCGGACGTGCACTTAGTTCATAAAACACCCTCTCCTGGAACAAATGCTGGGCTTGACCTTAACTGCAGACTTTCCATGCAGATTTTTTTTTTAAAGCAAATCATGCTTGGTATTAGCAAATTGTCCCCTTTTACTTGTCTGTGCTTATGGCTTTCACTTAAAAAGGGAAATTGCAGTCTCTGTATCAGGGTAGCTGTCTTACTGTGAAGTGAGACAGGATTCCAGTACTTGTCACAGAGACTGCAGTGACGGAAAGTGTCTTGTTTTATATTTTCATCTCAAGTAACTCTTACTCTAAAGTCTCTCATTGTGAAAACCTAATGCTGTACTGTTTCTCTGGCTGTAGATCCTTTCTTGAGCAGAGACTACTACACTGCTTCACCTCCTAGAGACACAAACACGTCCTTAGAGAAACCGGGTTGAACTTACATTGTATCCAACAAATTTGGGGTATTTAGTGAACCATCACTAGAAGAGAAGTACTCCTGTTACAAGCTGTTACTTAATTCTTAGTTTTATTAACTTTTTCTCCAGGAGTAGCTTGATCTGTTCTAGCAGCTGCTTAGTTTTGGGAGCGGCACGTGAACTGTCTCATGTTGTTTGCTGATTTTCAGAATAGGTTATTCACAGTTATTCTTTCTTCTGGTATTAGGGCTACTTGTTGTGTAGCTTTCCCGACTTACAGACTTGGTTTAGTATTACTCAGTCCTTAATGAAAGCAGAAGGCTCCAGGGTTTGCACTGCTGGTGCCTTTTTACATCTGATAGGATCAAGTAAAATGGGATCACAGGTCGCAGTTGTGACCACAGGAAAAAGAGCAAGTTTTCCCTGGTCTGTGGAGACTGGAGTACAGGAAATAAGATAATTGCTGGTTTAAAAATAACTTGGTACACTTTAAAACTTGCAGAATAATGTCACTGAAATGCACGGAAACTCAGATTAAGTGTATTTGGGTATTGTAGTTTCAGAAACTGCTGTAGCTGCTGTGCACTCCTGGGTAAAGCTGAACTTGCTCAGAGGAGAGTGAGCCCTGCTCTCTGCTGGATACCTGAACAGTGCTCTCACTCCCAGAAGTGGTTTTGTCTAGCACAGGCTGGAAACACTTGGAAGATCAGGGTAGGAGGGAATGGTAAAGCTGCAGCTCTGGGCTCTTTATGTAGGAGCAAACTGCTAAATAAACTGGAGTGGCTGCAGCTTCCATGGTGGTATTAGTCCTTCATGTAAAATTGATAATAAATTTTAATAGATCTGTTGATTTAATTTTGACTCTAGTAAGAATCATAATAACTTTTAAAAAAATCTCAACATACATAAAATTGGCAGCCAAGAAACTTAAAAATATTACATAGCCTTACAGCTGAATCACTCAGGAATAAATTATGAGATTGTAAATAGTCTTAGATGTTCATCTTGTTTCCTTTGCCTATTTCTGCTGTCAAGTAATCAAATGGAAATAAGTATTTCTTAATGCATTGGAATACCCCTGAAAATAGGCTATATAACTTGAATTTCTCACTTTGTGTTATATTAAAGAGGAATAACAGAGTCTTAAATCTTTATGGTTGCTTCTGTAGTGCTCATAGTTTTTCAAGCGTGTTTCTACCCTTCTCACCAATCAACCTTTTAAAAATATTTAAATAATATTAGGTTCCATGTTCAGAAAACTTGAAAAGCAGAGAATGTGATTATGTTACAGTAGTTGTAAAGCAGAAGCTCTGATATGAAGGGAGCCTTTAGCTAAAGCACTTGGAGTTTGAAGTGTAGTGATAAATGAACTTTTGATGGCACTCTGCACCTGCAACCTATTTCCTTTGGTTTAAACAGCTCATTTAGTGGAGGGCATTTGAAAGCTGAAAAGAGAAAGCTGTTTCCACAACTTGTTATTTCTGTGTAGGTAAAGAAAGAGCTGCTCTGAAAATTGAGGTACAAGGTGACTAGAAGCAATTGACTCAGTTCAGTTTTTAAGGACTGTGCTTGGTTTCTTTTAGACTTGAAACAAATTACATAAATGTTTCCTCCCCTTCATGTCCTATTCAAGGCAGATTTGAGTTTTTCAAAAGGTGCAATCTGAAAATGTTGGCTGTGTGTTCCATGAAGAGATGCCAGCTATTAGTTTTAAAAAAAGAAAAAAAAAAACAGCAACCAAAAACCACAAACAAAACCCAACAAAAAGCCTCACCAAATTGATAATACATTGCGTGGAGTTTTTTAGTTGAAGTTAATCTTTAATTGAAGAGTGTATAGTGCATAATAATGTAGCCACAGCTTTTTATCCTGTGTCAATGGGTTATGGTTTCTATTCAGGTATCTGTAGTGGTATGATGTAACAGTTGTCAACTAGTGAGATTTGGCCTGGATTTAACAAAATAAACAGATTACAGCTGCATGAAGAGATTAAAATCAGTGACTTAAAGTAACATTTTGTAAATTGAAGACTTCCAGTGGAATTTAGTGCACCATTTCTAGGCGCTGTACTTACTAAAATATTGTAATCGTAGTGTTAAATTAAAGCTACTGTGTCCTAAACTGCTGTGCTGACAATTCTTTCTGTGTCCTCTTTCCCTTCCTTCAAAAGACTCACGAGTACAGAAGTGCAGAAATCACAACTGTCATTAAACATTTACCTTTTGTTTACTTTCTTGTGTGTTTTAGCTGGAATCAGGTTTCTTCTTGTATGCTACTTGTGGTAAAATCCCCTTAAGGCAGGGGAATTGAATTCCCTCCCTTGATTTGAGAGTGGGACTTGTGGCAAGGCAGAGTCTGGTGATAAAATGCTTCTAGACACTGTTGGAATTGGCCTCTTGTGGGTGAGTGATCAATTACCTCACCCACAATGGGGACAGAGGTGAAATGGGGCTGTGTCCATCCAGTGCAGCCTTACACTTGAAAGGAATCATTGTAGATAGGAGGGAAAAAAATCAAAACAAAACCAAAAACACCCAGCTGGGATCAGTGTGGGAGTTGCTCCTACAGTGAGGAACCAGCTTGAGTGTAATTAAAATAAGTTCTCAGTCTTCTGAAACAAAGTTCTTCTAAGTCTTTGACCATGCTACCCCATCGGTTCAGCTTAATAGGAATGATATTAAACAGGTAGTAGGAAAATAATCTTGACTCCAGTGCATAAAGCAGTGGTGCTGCTTGGCAGAGCTGATTTAAAGCTTCTACCAGCCACTTTTTTTGTCTTGTGCATTCAATTTACACTCTAAAACCAAGCATTGCAGAGGCTTCTTCCCAAGGGTGCTGCCTTTAAGTCTTTCCTCCCTACAGCAAGCAGGAGACCAGCACTGGCCAAAGCCACACGGAGTTGTCAAGGGATGGTTAATAAAAGGCTTTGAGCAAATGCCATTAGAGCCTCTCCCTGAGGACGCTGAGCATGTACCACTCCCATGTGTATAAACTGAGTGATCCTGGCTGCTGACACAGGCTGGGCATCCACTGCTGCAGGAGAGGCAGTTCAATGCGACTGCTTTTTTTTCCCCCCTGATTTGTTAAATTTTTCCACTGGGGGAGTTGTTGTTGTGGATTAACCCCAGGACAGTCAAACACACCAGCCCTGTCCTTGTGTGGTGTTGGTGTGAATACAGGCTCTGTGTGAGCTGTTCTTGGGACATCACTCTTGTGCTGAGGAGATGTCAGGATTTCAGGTAGTCTTTACAAAAAACTTCTTTTTAGTGAATCCAAGGAAAGTAGTGATTTACACAGCCAGCAAGAGAAAATGTTTTTCTAGTTGACATCATCACAGAGTAATTATTCCTGACAACACAGCAGTTTTCTTGTTATCTACTACAGTTTTTAAACTAATGCCCCAAAATAATAATCAACCTATTTTTTAAATATTGCTGAAGTCTCCATTATCATCTATAAGGACTAGGAAGTGTAGTTGTTTGCCCCTATTCTCTCCTGGTTTACCTTGTAAGCTTGCATGCAGCAATCAGCTGTTGCCTTTGCATCACAAATTGTGCTGTTTGCACCTTTCTAGTCTAATGATGGTATAAAGAGCATTTGGAGGCGGAAAGAGCTTGTGCTGGGGGCACTGACTCAGTCTGCTGATGGAGTACAGAACATGAAGTTCTCTTGTCTGCAGTGTGAAGTTGTGACAGATTGCACCAAAAGATTCTCTTTGCTCTTGACCCAGCGTGTTGAAGTAATTCTCAGGGCTGTTCCTGGGGCAGTTCTTAGCCAAAAATCTCCCAAAGGTGATTCAGCTCTCGCCTACCTGTGTCTGCGACAGGCAGCAGCACTGTCACTGCACACCTCACTTGAGGTCTGTGCTTGATTCTTGTGCTGCAGCTGAGCACAGGCTGAGGGTCTCCGGGCTCAGAAGCAACCAAAGAGTAGAAATGCCTCTAGCATATGTGCACTTGGTGTCTCAGTCCACCTGGCTGTGACACATCCTTTGTGAGAAGGGATTGATGACGAGTAATATGTTGTCCCCAATATTCTGCAGCCCAAATGATTAGCCAAGAGCTCCTGAAAGAAAGGATTCCTGCAAACCAGAAAAATAAGGGTTAATTAAATAAGGAGTTTGCTTTAGATAATGTTGAAGTAAGGGATAGGTTATCTCCTGCATAGCTCCGAAGTCTAAACAGGGCTGTAAATGCTGGGCTTGCCCTGTTTGCTTGCCTTCTGCCCTGGTTCTCCAGAGGCGAGCGCCCCTGGTTCTTTCTCCTGAGCTACTCGTGGGTGACCCTGGGCAGTTCTTTTTGTCCCTGTCTCCGGCACATACATCCCTCGGTGCGGTGGGTACATCCCTCCCTTTGTCTCTCCCCGAGAAAAGATTTTGTGTGACAGCACCGCGTGACAGTTTGTGTGCTAAGCCGTGGATCTGTGCTAAAGGTTGGTTTCTTTCTGACCATGAAAATAGGATTAGTCCCCCTTGCATTATCTATTTGAATGCCCTGAAATTTTACCTTCTTTCATAATTTTAAGCTAGTTTTACACCCCTGGATGGCAGACTGGTTTGTGAACAATTGTCCAGGCTTTCCCAGTCTGCCTGTCCTGCCCTGCCGGTTATGTTAACTGTGTTTTGCGCAATAGGGAAGAAACGGGAGAATTCAGCAAAGCCTGAGATTAGATGGTATAGTAAATTTTTTTAGTATTAGTGGATCTAAAATCCAGAAGGAACCTGCTTTTAACAGCTGCTTTATCAAAACGTTTCCCCTTCCTGTCGATTTGTAACAGCTACATTCACTTTATATACCTGTAAGTCCTTCAGGATCCCAGTCCTGTGTATTTGTGTACTAGTAAATGGTGGTGCAGATGGAGCTGCAAGGAGTGTGGGGCTTTTGAAACCCAAGAGGTAACTACAATCAAACTTGTTCTCCCTAGATCCTTCTTGTTCTCTTTAGATCCCACTCTCAGCCTCGTCCCAGCCTCCTGATGTGCAGGAGTGTGGGCTATGGCTGGTAAATTTTGAGGCAAAAGTGCGTTTTAGTTTTGCTACTTTTTTAAAGTGTAGTGCAGAACTTTGTTTATTCATGTGGTTGTAGACTCATAAAGCAGCAGGAAAAAGTTGCTGAAACTCTTTCTGCCCCAGTAAGGGAAGGCAAGGAACTCCAGTTCTGAATGGAGGAGGCGATGGAAAATAAGTACTTCCACTCATAAGAGTGTAGCCTTATAAGAATAAATACCACTAGGGACAAGAATGGATTTGCTCTTGTTTCCTTAGGAAACTACTCAGGACTATCCTCTCCATGCCAGCACAGCAGCATTTTAAGCTGTTCACTGACGCTGGTCATTTTCCTGAAGTTTTAATTTGCTGTTCTATTCTGCTTTGTTAGTGGAAACATACTAATGGGTTTCAGTCTCTGACTCTTATTTATACAATTACAGGAGAATGTTTTACATCTTGGGAATCCCTGGAAACACATGTTTCTGTTCACATGGAACTTTTTTGTTTTTGAATGCAAATAATGGATTGAAACTTCATTGTTGCTCTCAGTTGGGAGCCCTTTGGCATGTGTAAGAAGTAGCTATTAATTTAGCCTTTCTGTACTGATCAAACATGTATTTTCATGCTTTATAAGGCTTCCTTGGACTCGTCCTTTGTGTAATATTGTCTACTGCAATTTTACTTGCAGTGATTTTATGCATTTTTTACACAGAAACTAAGATATGCTGTGGAACAGGCATATGTGAACATTCCACCTTTTTGAGAAGGGGCCATGTAAAAGGTGCTGACAAGTCATTAAACTTGCTGTTTCTGTTTATGCTGTTAGTTGTTTTGTTGCAAAATGCCTATAGTGTAGCAGTTTCTTAAGGTCAGCATCCCTGTATGCCACACAGCTATCTCAATTACTTAAGTATTAATTACCCACAGAGTATTAGCTACTTCCCCAGCAGGTGAAAAAATGAGGTGCACAAAAAATAAGCAATTAATCCTGTGTGGCAGAAAAACATTTGAAGAAGGGCTCAAAACATGTGCACTAAGAGTGTCTGTCCTCTTTCTGAAGAGGCTCTTACAGCACGTCTTGCTTCACCTTCTGAGCTTCTGCAATCTGGGTGAGATTGATGAAATGCCAGCAGTGACATTTGCTTCAGGTTAACTTCATGTCCCAGAGGCTCCACGCAAGATAGGACTAATCAGTCAGGGGTTTTTTTGGGCATCCTTAACATCTCCCTGATAAGCTTTTAATATTTGGGATGGATGGACAAGTGTACACCCTAGCTTGCCTTGGTCCCATGCCCATCACATGCTCTCCCTGTCAGCAGTGCTGTCATGTTGTTTTACCTCTCTTCTTAGATTGAAGTTGTCCTGAGCTTTCGGTGGAGCAAAAGGTGCGTTGATCTTGTTTTGCAAACTTTGTGTTTCTAACAAACTATGTAATATCCTTGCTTGCATACTAAAACTTCGTTGGAGCATAGGGGAACTTCTTGAGAAGTTGGTGGAGCTGTTCTAAAGGACTGAGAATGGCTGGAGACAATTATTTTCTCTATCCATCTCTCTATTCTCCTGTCAAGATTTGTCACCAAGTCAGTCCATCGTTTTCTTCCTTGCCCTCTATTCAAAAGCAAGGAATACTAGGCTTTCAAATTACAAGATTAATGAAGAATGCAGTAACTAAGGGGTCTGTCTTGTTCTGAAGCCAAGTTTCCCAGACCAGTCCTTTTAAGGAAAAAGACATAATATCTGTCTGGCCCTGGAGTATCTTTTGCCTCAAGTAACTGCTGAAGTGTGGAAAAGGGTTGTGAGGTCATTGGTTTTATTCTTTTTATCAAAAGTACTAAGTTTTCAAGCTTTGACAGAACTGGTTATATGTGGTGTGGTCAGTTCTGGCTCAGCCCAGAATGGGTTTTGTCTTAGAGTAAATATAGTCTGGAAAATAAATGGACTAAAATCTATTCAGTCATGCTGTATTTTTTCATTTGAGCCCTTAGAAAAAGGAAGAATGCTCTCTGATGGAGTTTTACTTTTAGTAATAATGTTCCTGCCCTAGAAAGGAAAAACTGTTGGGTTGTTTTGCTGTATTTCTCCAGGCTCCCTTTTTGAGTTTTCACAACTTTTTGTCTTCTATTTCTTGTATGATTGGAAAATGAATGACTGCAGAACTAAGCTTGACAGTAAAAAGCTGCTTTGTATATTCCACTTGTACTTAGTCAAAGTTAGTTTAGTTGTTTTGCAGTAAACTATAAAATTCAGATTTTATCTGGTTTATGGAGGGAAACAGTGAAGTGCTGAAGTGTCAGCATCCCTGAACTGCTGCACCTGACCCAGCGAGGCACCTGAAGTGAAATAAGCTTGTGATAGCACAGTAACTTATTTCATCTGAATTTGACTTCAAGAAGGATTTTAAGGATTTATATTTCTGTAGCAATGTAGATTGTGGAAGTATCTTTATAAACAGTGGTAAAAGGTTTTGTGTCAAGTTGCTTTTGAAATGTGTATCTTTGCCATTAAGTATGGCATTATGAAATGAGGAAGCAGAAGCCAGACAGTCTTGCTTCAGTATCATTGTAGTTTTTCCTTTTTTGACTGAAAACCCAGATCTTGCTTCTGCTATTGAATTTCAGGCTTAAGTTATGGGAGACTCAAGTGATGGTCTTGCTGTTTCAGTCACTCTCATTTCAGGGTTCCAAATGTTTTGGAGTGAGTTATTGCAGAAATAAACCAGCACAGGAAACAGACCTGCAATACTTTTCCAGGGTGAATGTTTTATGTGTATTCTGTAGTTGTGTAAATAGGGCCAGTAAGTGACATATCCAGTTTCATATGGGAAGTTTATTTAAGATTATGGTTTTCTACTCCAGTGTATCATCCACAATACCATCATCTCTCTGAACAATGTCCTCTGGGTATGGCTTTCTGCTCTTGACACGTGTAGCTGTGTAGAGGGCTTTTTCAGTTTCTGTGCCTTTCATATGTACACTTTGGTTTTCTTTGTTTGCCCTGCTATATTGGGACAGGTGTTGTCTCCCATACCTAGATGCAGTTCTGTTTTCTATCCAGGAGCTTTTCTTTTTTCTGGGCTACAGCAATGTCAGTCCATTTACATAAATTCCTGAAATGCTGTTAAATCGATTACTGGAACACCATGACAATAATGTGACTTCCTCTAACTGGAATACAAATATTTTGGAAACATTTAGACCTCTTCCAGACTCATTAGGTGGGACTATTGTACAAGGGTTTAAAATTGTTAAATTGAAATACGTACAGTCAGGTGACTTGTCCAGAGTTAGAACCTGTTAAAGAGTGAGAGTCCCTGTGCCTCAGACCACTCCACATTCTCCATACAGTGGTTGTTCTGAGCCACACAGGGTCTGCAAATGGGGTTTTTTAATTCTACAGAGTGTTTGCTTTCTCAGGCAATATTTATAAATTGACCAGAACCTCATAGAGTGACCTTTACACATGGGATTGCATTGCCTGTTTAGGTAATGTACTATAACCCCATCACTATCTGGTTAAAGATCTTGGATAATGACTGAATGTTACACTCTTTCTGCTTGCTGGTATCTGTGTATTGTAAAAGTTAGTGCAATGCTAGACCATTCTGGTCAGATGCCAAGGGCAAAAGTATGTGTTCTTTGCCAGGAACACAAATAATATTTTAAACACCTTGGACTATATTCACATGTTTGAACACTCATAACCCTTTCTGGCATCATTTCATCAACTGAACTGTGGTAATTTTAATAGTAGTCTTTATATACAAAATGTAAGCAATTAAAACTCTAAAAGTGATATGATTTGAGAAAATAGGTGGTAAAAAATATGAAGCAGAAAGTAAAATCCTTTTGCTGATAATCTTAATCTTGAATGTTTATAAGGAGAGCGTGTGGGAGAGGAAAAAAATCAGTAAAATTCTTTCATTTAGGCAATAATAAAGAGACTTTAAGCTTTGCTTACTATTGCATCACAGCCAGTGAGAAGAAATCAGCCTAACTAGTAAAGAGCTGCTGATCTTACATGCAGGTGGTGTCTCAGCTGACACCACCTCCACGAGGTAAGAGTGAGAAGGGATTGACCATTTCTCCAGTGACAGGAAGTTTTTGAACTTGACCAGCTTTTGAACCTAATCCAGTGTTAGTGTTACCTCCCTTTCAGCTGCATAATTTAGTGGTGGAACTGGAGAAGTCTTTTTTTAAGACTCTCTTCTCCTTTCCAGAGAGGCTGAAAAGACCCTGCTGGTTTTGTCTTTGCCAGTAGCAAAGGGTTTCTTGCTCATGCTTCAGGTTGAGTGCTAGAGAGAGCATTGTGCTCATCCACACCAGTGATCCTGAGAGCCTTGAGAGCTTGTTTGTTTCTCTTGTAACACATAACTAACACTGAGGCATTGGACTTAGAAATTCTATTGGACAATAGAAATTTCAGCCATTCATCTGAAGGAGAAGTGTTACTGGAATAACAAGAAGTTAATGTTTTCCTTAGCTGGTAACAAGATGGATTTTTCATGCTGTGTGCTCAGATTTTGGGTACATATTTCAATGCCAAGAATCCAGAAAGCTTAAATCACCTTTCTGGCCATCAGTATTGAGATGATGCTTCAAACAGATTAAACACAAGCATACTCACTATTAGAGGTATTTCTAGGAAGAGGAAAAGAAATTGGGATGTTTCTGGAACCAGAAGGAAAATACAAGAAGTCCTTGTCCACAGAATCATGTAAAACATTTTAAAAGAACAAAGGAACCTCCCTGTAAGCAGGTTAATGAGCTATTAAAATTGTGCCCACAAAAACTTAGAAGAAGGTGAACAGAAAGACAGCAAATCTGAAAGGCTAATATTTATCTGGAAAAGCTACTGTTGACCAGAAATTGAGGTTACCACGTGTTAATTCGCCAGCTACCTCACTTAATTGGGGAAAAATTAGAAGGACCCAGATTGTGCTCATATCCTTTTTCTCAATTTGTTAAAAAAAAAAAAGATCTAATGCAAAGTGATGGAAGAGAAATAAAAGTGGGTGGTGGGAGTGGGATAAAATGGCATCTGTAGCATCCTGTATCATGTGCCAGCAACTACTCTCTTGACAGCTGTACTGATTGGGCATACAAGAGTTTACACCCCTCTCTGATTTCAGTATTTTATTACAAAAGGTGCTGTCAAAACTGAAATTAATGTAGGAAGTAGCCCAACTTTCCTTGATTGTGACATATAAGTATTTTGGGAGGTGTGCAGGGACAGGTGTTCAGAAGTGTTTTTGAGGCAAATGAATTTGTCTCGTGAATTAAGACATCACAGTCCTACATAATCATTTTGTCACCAGACTAATTAAGCCAAGCGTTGTTCTCATTATGAAAGGGGATTGCTCACCTTTGCTGTCTGTTGGGACTTTTCCTCTCCAGGTAACAACTGCTGGAAAAGGCTTTCTTTGACTTCATCCCTGTTCTTGCCATGCTGCAGCTGGAGATGCCTGACCTTTTAGAGCTCTGTTCCTGGATAAAGAGTAAAACTGCCCTGTTCCAGGCAGACATATATACAAGTATTGCAAATAGGGTTATGACTCAGCCTTTCCCCAGGGACTCAGCGCTGGAGCGAAGGCGGAGAGGGGAACAACACAGAGCCACAGACCAAAAGTGCTTAGAATTTCCCATCCTTAAATCAGCGTCCTTGTAATCTAGCAGAGTTAAAAGATGAATCAACTCTACAAAAATGCAGAGCTGCTCGTGATTTGTTGGAGGTACAGGGGAATGGCAGGAATAGTCCAGGGATTGCGGTAATCTTTTGGAGACATACCAGGCTCAGCGTTAACAGACAGAGATCCAGTGCCAGAGACATCAAGCTTTCTAGAACAGAAGAGATGCCAAAAGCTCTGTTTGGGTTAGAGGATACTGAAGGGAAAGCCTCAGGGGTAATGGATCCTTGCCCAGTGAGCATAACCCCTGTCCCTGCTGTAACCTTGTGCTGAAGAGAGACTTCGCATTTTCAGAAATACTTAAATATCACACAAGCTTTTGGGGGTTTGAACTTTGCTCACAGTAGATGGTGGATTTTGCTAATGGTCTTGGAGAAGGAATAGTATTTATCCCCATGTTTAGTGTAAGAAAGAACAGACATACTTAATGGAAGACATAAAAGGCAGGAAACAAGTCTGAATGTGTGATAATGTCAGACCTCTTTCTGTAGCTGATGTGAGGCTGAACGTAGTCAACTACTAATCAGCTGCAAGCTGGGAGAGAGTTACTGGAGGCTGGAAGATTCTTCTAGGAATCAATATGCTAAATATATCGAGGAAGATACATTACAGACAGGAGCACATCCCGTTGATTGCCTGTGTGCTGATGAGGCTTGCAGTGAGGTGGCCCCGTTCCCAACTCAGTCATCTGTTGCCTGTGTAGTTCAGTCAGTGGTGATGCTGCACTGGTTCCTGGGAGTTGGGCACACAAATGGGAGTGAAATGGCTTAAACTTGGTTCATGTCAGCCACCCAATAACCATTGGCTTGGACTCCTAGATGAAGCCAGTCTGGGATGAAGCATTTTTGTGTAGAACGCCAGAAAAAATAATTCTGTCGTTTTTAATGACCAAGTCTCTTGAACTTCATCCAGCTCCACCCTCAATGAAAAAGAAAGACCGACAGCTTTAATGCCTTCTGAAGACATACATATGTCAGTTCAAGACTATTAAATAAACTCTTTTGAAGTCTTCATTAACCTACCTCGTGGCATTGCGTCAGAAAGCAACACCATGGAGTTTGAATGCTAGGCAAATGCTCCAGAATAATTTAATCCTTAGGAGATACTGCCTGGGAGGTAGACCTCCATGGAAGTTCTAAATTTAAGTTGTTGTTCATAGTGAGAGACACCAGGTAGCTCTGCCTTGACTTCTTTTCCCATCTGTTTTTGAAACCGTGCACAGGACCCATTGCTCCCCAGCCACTGTGGCCTTTGAGCCAGACTACCACTGTAGAAGACGTTCCTGTTAGCAATCCTGTGGCAGGCAGCAAAGGAAAGCTGTCTGGCAACAAATCCTAGCAAGCAGAGCTAGTTTAACTAGTCAAGCTTTTTTATTTCTTGCTGCAGTACTAGGCTTTAATTGTCTGAAAATACCGAATCATTGTAAGCAGAGCCAAGGGCTGAGGAAACAGATACCCAGCTCCAGCAGTTCTAGGGTATATCCCTCTAACTGCTTTCCAAGAGGAAATATTCATTTCAGCTGCAAAGCACAAGACAGCAGCAAGGAAATCTGGTGATCAAGGTAACTTGTTCTGGTGTCTGCTTCTATTAGTGAAAATCATCGTGTGGCTCTGAGCTCTAAAGAGAATAGCACTGAGCGTGGTTACACACATTTTCCATTGATTGGTTGATAGGAAAAATTGATTGTGTGTGTGCTATACAGTGACTGTACATAGCTCTGCGCACAGCATCACGCTGGTTTCTCTCGCAATTTACCTATTCATCAAGTGTAAATAGCTGCTGTTTGCTGCAGCCGGGGCTGTGGGAATCAGTGAGTAAACCCTCTGTGGAATAAACCCCAGGCAGTTTGCAAACAGCCAGAGCTTCCAGCTCCTGGCTGAACTGAAGAATCATAAGTGTGAAACGCGCTGCGAAAACATTTTTGCCAGTGAAATGTGCGTTGTCCCGGTGGGAAGAAGGGCTCAGAGAAATTGCTTCTCTGCAGTTCAGAGCGTGTGGGTGTCCAGTCCCCACACAGTTTGCCAGAGATGCCTGCAGACTGTGCCTGCTGCGAAAGAGATTTTGCTCTTTAGGTACTTGAAAACTCTTGGGTGCCTTATGCTGTAACACCAAATGTTCCACCTAACCTGCCACATGCCTGTTTACCAAAATATAGAAAACTTAAGAGCTGTGATTTAGATGCGTGCACTGTGTACACCAGAGTGCTAGGAGGTATCACTGAGTTCAGGAGGGTGGAGGAAAGGTGCAGAAGGCAACTTGGAGGCTTGAATGTCAGCATTCCCATGTTGGTTCATGTTGTCTTTCTGCAGGTGTCTGAAAGCAAACCCTGAAGTTACAGAAAGCAATAGGTTAAAATCATGTTCTGTGGGTATGTTTCCTCTAAATCCATTGGAATGTTTTGAGGTTATAAGAGCTGGTGTCAGTTAAGGAGAAAAATGAATTTGTGGCGAAAGACTTGGAGTCAGGAGGATGAGGCTTGTTCCTGGCTCTGCAGTGCATTTCCCATGTGACTCAAAGTCACAAAATCCTTTTGTTGCAGTTTCCTATTCTTAGTGCAGGGATAGGAGCTTTTTTAGAGGCATGGTAGCATCTTTACAATTAATTTAGCATTAATACCTTACATCCAAGCTCTCTGGTGGAAATTCTAGCAGTGGTATTTCAAAAACAATTGCCAAAGCCAGCCCAGCTTTTAGGTTTCTTGAAGAGCCTGCTTAATTTTGGTTACTTTGAGTAGCATGTTCAAAGCAAATCC
This sequence comes from Lichenostomus cassidix, assembly GCF_008360975.1. Taxonomy (NCBI): domain Eukaryota; kingdom Metazoa; phylum Chordata; class Aves; order Passeriformes; family Meliphagidae; genus Lichenostomus; species Lichenostomus cassidix. Next base: position 9,432,867 of record NC_139500.1, on the reverse strand, counting down.
TGGGGAGAGTCTTCAGGTATGCACACATTCCTCCCATCACACTGATCTTGACTGTAAATGGCTTTTTGAGGTGGTTTAGAGGTGCTAGTTTAGCCTCAGCTCCTTTTTTATATACTTGTAAAGAAATGGTTGTAAATGGGTTTATTTACAATTCAATTATATGCTGCTCTGTTTCTGTGCTAAATTCATTTCCTTGTGCTTTAAAGGACTTCACTGTACAGCACAGTTGTCACTGAGGATGGGAAGTGTCACTCAGAGCAGAAACTGATAGCAATAAAATTACTGTGTTCACATAGATTCACTTGAGTGCCAACTCCCATTTCTGACCTGTCACATAATTGGAACCAACCCTGACCAGTGTAGGTGGCTGACCACCAGCGCAGCTCACTCGTTACAGCTGTCAGGTTGGATTTTCTTGGTGGGGCTGTTATCAGAGGGAAGTAAGTGTATCCTGCTGAAGAGAATTTTTGCTCCTTTTCTTTTCACCCTTTCTTTTCATCTTCTGCCATTACTCCCCATTTTCCTTGCTTTCTGCCTGTCATGTTATGTACTGTTGGGGATAAGAATAAAATGGTTTTAACTCAGAGCAGGAAGAAGGGAGGGATGCTTTGTCAAGATTAAATACTTCTGGAAGTAGAAATCTGAAATTTTGGGATTCAGCAGGCATAACGCCTCAGCTTTATGCATTATTCCTATATCCTTTCTGTGTATTCAACATGAATACTTGGAGGTATAGGAAGTCAGGCTGCCCATCTGCTAAATAAGGTTGAACTTGCTGTATCCATAGGTATCTAGTTAATGGAAGGGTTGCATTTCTTCAGGGTCTGTAAAGCATTTAAAGGTCGTTGAACTAAAGACCATGTAAGTGCAGCTGTTGCCAAGATGAATTAACTTGTGCTGCAGGAACAATGAATCCATTTAGAGCCTTGGAAACCAAGATTTTTGTTACAAACTTTGAATCACAGAAATACTAGAATGCGGTGGGGAAAAATACAGAGGTTCATGAGGGAGGTGTGGAGTTTTCTCCCGATTTAATTTCTTTTGTTTTGCCTCTCTGCTTACAGATTCTCACAAACACAAAGATAAACACAAAGACCGAGAGCACCGGCACAAAGAGCACAAGAAGGACAAGGAAAAAGACCGGGAAAAGTCCAAGCACAGTAATAGGTGAGGAAAAAGTGGATCAAGTCTTCGTAGGCTAAAACACCATTGAATGTGCATCCTTGCAAGAATTACTCTGATAATAAATGAGTATGTAACTGCTACATTTTGAGTGTGGTTTATGTAAGTGTAGGTGCTTTAAGTGATTTTTGTCATTGCCTGCATTTCCATGTGGGTGGCTGAAGCAGTGTATCTTGCAAATGTGAGCTGATACTAATGTATAAAAGATTTTTGTAGCTTAGTGTTGTTAAAGGTGTAGAAAAAGCTCAGCCTCACCTTCATGAAGATTGATCGGTTTTGTTCATAATCTTTTGTGTGTGGTTCCAGTTGTTTGTCAGAAATGTGAAGTTCTCTTCGTGCTGGTATAAACCCTCACTGCCTTAGTGTAGTGACCCCCATGTGACCACTAAGCCTTGTCATAATTAGAAGTGCTTGGAAAGATGGTCCCCTGGAGCCATGGGGATGTCCTTGGCCTGCCACCACAGTGGCTGAATATCTCAGCTGTGTGAGGCAGCACTGGGAAATTCTGCTGGGTTAGATGGATTTAAAAGGATCATGTGTTTTGTCCAATGTGATTTATACCCCACACAGCCACTGTATGGGGAAGCTGTTTGATGCCAGCCATTTGCCAGGTCACCCACACTGATGTGGTGGCCTGTAGCTCTTGAGCTGATGAATTCCATGGTCCAGTTGCTCACTAGGCTGGGCTATGAGCTGCAGGAACCAGGATGTGGAGGTGTGTGTGATTATTTGGTGTGGTGGAGCACGAGGCAAGTACGCCACAGCAAGGATGTTACTCAGAGAAGGTTTTCCTCATCGTAACTCCTGACACTCAGGTGTCATGGAGCCTACATTGCCACCAAAACTTGCAAAAACAGTCTCTGGAGGGAAAGCTTCTGGTGTGACACTTGGTGGATGACTGATAGTGTTTATGCTGTGGGCAAGCGAGTGTATTAAGTAATTGCTGGGCAACTATGATAGCACTGTCCAAAAAGGAACAAAAAGGCTTGTGTTAACAATGATTTCTATTAAGAAGCATGGAAAGGAGGAAGTCTGTGCAGAGCAGTGGGTTTGTTTCATTGGGGTCACAGTTGATTTGAATTTTCTGTGATCTTTTGAGAAGTTACACAAGCCTACTGTTCCATAATGTGTCTTTTTTTTTTTTTTTAATTAAAAGATTGATGGGGGAAAAAACCCTAGGCCAAATAACTTGCATTTGCTGGCTTTCGCAACAAGGATGAAATGCTTTGGACACATTCTTTGCCTTTGCTCACACATCTATATTGCCTTTATTTCTAGTTTCCATTTTCCTGATCATCATGCACCCCAAAACAGACTGCCTCACATTTGGAAATGTTCATTGTTTCGCTTGAAAAACCATTCTCCTGCAATCTTAGCAGAGCACATTATTTTGTCAGGAGTAATGTAAGCACTGTCATTAAATTCCCAAATTCATTAATGATTTGACTTCATTTGTGTAGGAGTTGGAAAATGGTCAGCGTGTTTTTAACTGGAAGAACTAATTACGGCTCATTACTCGAAGCTGATTCTGTAAACAATAAGTGCCAAAACAGTGGGAAGAAGATAGAACAGCTGTGATGTTTTGTGAGGTGTAGCTCAGGCGGTGATATATAATCATGCCCTATCTTGAAGTACTTCCTTCCTCCCTACCATGTTATCTTGAAATCCCTCTGAGAAAGGCATCATATTTTCTAGGCACTGTGCCTTAAGCTCCCAGTTGTTTTCATGTTTTCAAGTGCTCGTGTGTCCTGTTGGCACAGTATCTGCTGCACCCTCGGGTCCCAAAACAAGGTCCCTCTCTGGGGGTGGCATCACTGAGTGCATGCATGTGCAGGGGGTGTGTTCAAGGCGTTTTTTGGGGCAGAAATTACACAATAATGCTTTGCCCCTCAAGCTCCTTCCCAAGGGAGGACTTCACTCTCCCTGGCTGAGTGCACACTGTGGTGTGTTTTCTGCCTTTCAAAGCTGCCACCTTAAAAATGAATGTATTATAGTGCTGAATCTTGAGATTTAGTCTTGAAGGTGGTTCTCCAGAGAGATAACATACATGGACATGCTTGTGAGCCTGTTGCTGAAATTTAAGCATTTCTTCCCTAAACCCTTTAATACAGCTGTCATCCATGCAATTCCATAAATGTAAGTTATGTCTGTGAGAATCAGATTTTAGGTGACCATTGTTCCAAGGAAAAAAGCCTGCCTGTTTGTACTGAAGTGTCTCCTTTGACAATGAGAAACAAGTGAGAAATAGCCATGAGTCTGCTAGAAATCAAAGAAAAAATTCTCAAGGAAGCAAGAATGCAGGCTTTTACAATGGTTTTTACCCAAATGAAGAATTTTCAAAGCACTTGATAAAAGGCTGTGTAAATTAATCCTTTGGAAAAGTTTACTTTAGATTTATAGAACTGCATGTAAATCTTCACAAAATCCATTCTGTATTTCAGAAAAGCTGCTGTGTTACTGTCAAAGCTGTGCTGTATCTTTGGTAGCTCTCAAAAGAGGTTGAACGGTGCTTTAGCAGAAATCCAAGCCATTGTTTTCAGGGAGACTTGAATTGGTACCTTTGTGATATTTTATCTGCGGTGTGTGAAGAGCCTGATTGCATTCTGAGAAGCACAGTGCACACTGGGCACAGTTAAGAGCAATGTGTGGTTGTGTTTGAAGAAGATCGTTTTTGTGTCTGTCTGTAATAGTTTGACAGTTTCATTTCCTGTCCTGTACTTAAAAAAAGGCTTTTAAAATAAAACCTGCATCAAGAAGGCAGAACAACTCCAATGCAGGAGAATAAATGTTTCCTGTATCCAGACTTTGAATGATCTAAACTGCCAAGATAAGTCTCCAAAATACCTAAAATAGACAATTTTGATTTCGTATGACAGAAGTGTGTGGAGTGGTATGTAGAACTACTTAATTTTGGTGCTTGCTTTCCTCCTCTCCCACTCACAAGATGACACTTCTGTGTCTTAACCACTCATTTACAGCTGTAGTAAACTGGGAGAGAACATTTGTGTGCCTCAGACCTTCCTATCACCCCTCAAGGAAAGAAAACGGAAAGCCCACTTAAGAACAGTCTGTATCAGGGAATAAATCCACATCACTATCGAGCAAAGTGGATTTTTTTGCTCCTTTTCTCAGCCCTGTTCTTCCCGATCTCCAAACAAAAATCTAATACGCATCCATTAAATATAAATGTCAGTGGTTATAAAAATAAAATGAAACAAATCCCATGTGGCAATAGGTTTCTGATCTGTGGGAGTTAAGTGTTTCAGGCAAGTAGACCACATAAAATAATGGAATAACAGGTCCTTTGGAGCCAAGCCTTGTTAGGGACTGGGTTGGAAGTGTTGGCAGTAGCAGGTGTCTCTGTGCCAGGTGTCCTGGGCTCTCTGCATGGAGAGTGGGCTGCCAGGAGCCTGAGGAGGGCAGAGCTGGCTGTGACAGGGAATGGGAGCAGAGAGGCTGCTCTGCAGCACTGAGCCGTGCTGTCAGCATGACAGGCACCGGAGCCGCAGGAAGAAAATCTTCTGTCAGATTGCATATTTCCTCCATTTACTAAATCTCTCGTGATCACAGCTTGGGATGAACCGAGGCGTGGAACACAGAAGGGATTCACAGACCCCAGTCTTCACTGGCATCTTCTAATTTTATGGGTTTGCTAGGAAAAACACAGATTCCGGGCATTTGCTAGCCATGGATGAAGATAAATTTCAGTTCAGATTTCTAGGACAGCTCTTCTGGTTTATTACGTGATCCTGATTGGCTTGGAATGGTGTGCATTGGGGGCAGGAAGAGGCAGGGATACCCAATGTAGGGGTAAAGGCAATTTTAAAAGCAGACTTCACACCTGCTGTTCTCTAGCATGGGTGAGTTTGTTTTTTCTACCCCATTTTAGTGCACAGTTCACCTTGAGCAGCTTTCTAATGTGACACTGCTTTCCAGTAGCAAAAATATTTGCTTTTTATTTAGAAGCATGCTTGATACTCACACATCCATAGAAAGCATGTGCTAAGCATGATCCTCCTTTCAATATTTGAATATTGTTCTAATTTCTAAAGTTTTTATCAGCTGTTATTAGCCCAGCTTTTTATCTTGTTCCTCTTGCTGAAGGCTTGATCTCTTATCTGCGAAAAGACCACTGGGAAGAACAGTTTCAGGTTGTTTTACTGCATTGCTGGAAACCCAGCAGAACCTTTGGGGCTCACGTGTTTATTCCCTGTAATTCCCTATGATAACCCTCTACCAGCATCAAATCCTGCAAGCCAGCTGAAAACCTGTCCTTCCCTGGAGTGCTGCTGCTTTGGAAGTGCTCCCTGCGCAGGCAGCTCTTCCTTGGTGTGCATTAGCCTGGATGTGATCACAGGTTTCCATTAATACAGTCTTGCGTCAAAGCAGACACGGGCTGTGTCACCTGTGCCCTGTCCCCATCGTGATTTAGGCTGCTCTGAAATCACAGCTCCCTGTTATTTTACGCTTCAGTTGTGCTGCAGCAGCTCCCGAGTAGGCACAGCTCCGATGGCTGCCGGCTCTGGCACTCGCTAGTAGCAGATTCCCTGTCACGAGCTAATTACAGCAGAGAGAGGAAATAAGAGACACTTGAGATAAAGCATCCTTCCCAGCTTGTGGTTTTGAAGCTGGAATGGAAAGGGCCTGGGAAGGGATTATTAATGTACATAAATGGCACCTGAAGAATGCAGTGTTAAATTACTGCGAAGCTGTTGCAGTTTGAAGGAGGAAGCTGTGATCTGCACATCTGCTGTTCTTTGGAAACACTTTCCACTTGTGACTTTCCCATGTGATCTCGGCCTGAGCAGCTGCTGCCAGGTGCCTGGGCTCCCTTTCTGCCTCTCCTTTCTCCTGCAGGCATCCTCATTGGGAAATATATCTGTGCTTACAAGGGAAATGGCTGCTTCTTATGTATTTTCTGCTTCGTGTGCTTCAGCCTGAGCTCTCCACAGCCTTTGGATGTCCTTGTTCACACTAAAACTCTAAATGGAGGACAGTCAGCAAGCTGGCACAAAGGATGGAGTGCTTCAGGAAATGTGTGTACTCACCTGGCCTTTGTCTGAACTAAGCCAGTAGTACCACAATACACCTGTAGATGATGTAATCCCCTGTTCTGCCTGTGTTAATGTGATCCCCCGCTGTACTTTTGTTACCTTAAAAAACCACAAACAGTGCAGGTTTGTCAGCATTAAACACCTTCAAGAGGTATAAAGCTCTGAGTGCTGTTGCAGTGATGCAGCTGCAGTGGTCTGGGTGAGAAGGAGGATCTTATTTTGTCAGCAGGGCTGGCTATGAGCAGTTATTATGATCCAGTTTTCCCGTTTTCAGGCTAACTTCCCCTGAAGCTTCCCTCTATCTTACGGGGGTTTTGCTGTCCTAGTTCCATGACTCCAAGCTGGCTTGTTGGCAGAGAGGTATGTGCAGGAAAGGTAACAAAGGATTCACAGAGCCCTGAACAATGAATTCAAGATAAAATTAGCACTGTGCATGTGATCTTAAGACCATTTTGCCTGGTTTCTTCAAAGAAAAGGGATTTTTTTTTCCCCAGTTTTGAATTGACCAGGAAGATAGACTTCTGATCTTTAAATTGTTACCAGTCCCTCCTAATAATAGCTTTGGGGTTGTCTGGAAATAGCTTTCTGATAGAAGGTTGAAACTCCATCTTCAGGGTAAGGATGGCATCCTGTTGCCTTCTCTTTTCTTTTGAGATTAGTGTGGTGGTTAAATTGCGTTCCCTGTAGGCTCACATGTGTATCTGAGCCAAATGAAAGACCAAAGCATCTCAGTTTGACTGCAGTTAATATGTGAGCAACTTGCTTTGCTTTGGGAGAAGAAAGAAGTTACTATTCTAAGGATTTTTGCTTGAGGCCTTTGTTATCAGCTCATTTCCAAAGGGAGCTTTTCTGGGAGATGGAGATTTCCATCCCTCCAAGAGAAGAGGGTACAAGCCTTCCTTGATGCACACGTCCAAAGTTTTGTGCTGAGCTGTTGAAGAGCTGTGGTCCAGTGTCTGGAAACACACAGGGCTGACAAGCAGGCTACTTACAAATAAGGGAAAGAAATTTATGCTCTTTTAACATTGGAGTGAAAGTACATGATATCAGATTTTTATCTAGGGAATTCCTTCCAGTCACCGGGAGCAGCAGCAAGCAGGACCTCAGGGCCAAGCCACCAGTGCTGATCTTTGGAAAATGAAGCTGCAGAGTGAAACTGGAGACAGAGTTTCCTTAGGTTATCTGAGCCCACATTGCTTGGGTGAGAAATTTACTGCTCATTGCAGAGCAAAGGGGAAGGATAGTCTCATGATAAAAAGATTAAATTAAAACCAACAACTAAGACTGAATCGGGAAGCCAGACTTCTTGATTCTGGCTCTGATGCTGAAAAATCTGAGAAACTGTGCTGAAAAATTTAGATTAGATTGCATGACAGCTTTTCAATGCTGGCCACTTACTCTCTTTCAAGAGGGATGTCATTTGAGCTTCCACTTACACAAGCCTAAGTTTTTAGAGGTTTTAGCACTTTTTTTTATTCCAGCTGTAGTCTGTAAGCATTCAGCACACACAAATACTGTCTCTGCCTCTCTAGACCAATGGGATTTTCTTTCTGTTTCAATCTTAGCTTTGCAGATGTAGATTGTCATCTATTTGCTTTTAATTGTGCTTTGTGTGCATCCCAGGGCTCTTCCAGTCACATACTGAAAGCTAGTGCCTTTGGCTGCTAGAGAGAATGAGTATCGTGCTTTGAAAAAACAAAATGTTTCTCTTACTTTTTTTTTGCTATTCCAAACTCCCAAGCAGCAGCCAATGCCATGAACTTTACCTCAGAGCACTAGCTCCAGTGATTGCAGTGTGTATCATGCTTTGAAGATGCAAATTATTGTCTGAGTAAAACATGTTATTTCACGTGGGATTTAAATATCAAATAAGAACGAGTCAGAAAATAAACACAAGCAGACTTGAAAGGAGCAAGATAGGTCTGAGCCTTGTGTGTGTGTTTGTTATGATTTTTCATGTGTGTTAGAACTGCAAAATTACAAAATGGTTTGGGTTGAAAGGGAGCTTAAAGCTCATCATATTCCACTCCCTTGCCATGGACAGGGACACCTTCCACTAGATCAGGTTGTTCCAAGCCCCATCCAGCCTGGCCTTGAATACAGGCATAGGGCATCCACAACTTGGAATGATATATATGAAGGCTGAGTATTGATTATTGATATTGAATGTTATTATGAGTATTGATTTATATATGTGAAGGTTGAGATAACTCTTGAATTGTCAACCTTAAATCTTTGGCAAATCAGGTACCTGGCATACAGATGCAAGTGCAAGATATCAAGTCATGATTTCCAGCCCTTCCTAAGTTGAAAAATTACTAGTAATGTGTAGGGTTTATGCTTTCAGCCAATCAATGAATCTGATTAAGGCAAAGGAAAATCAAATAGGTGTCTTGAGCTTGGAATACTGATGAATAAACAGGGTGCAGAACGTGGGATGACAGATCTGAGCAAGAGCAGCAGGCATGTCGTGGATTTCCAAGATCAGTGTCAGGATGTTCTGTGTCTGTACTCTCATGTCCTGAGCACACTGTACATAACATGATCTGCTGGTAAGAATAGTCTGCAGTTGTTGAGTCTGCTCACAGGCAACATGTGGTGCTGTGTGTCTAACTACAAGCATTTCTGGAGTGCCTGGTGCCTTTTGATGTTTAGATACGCCTTCACTGCTTTGAATGCAGAGGTTGCTAGAGAGTTAAAATGAAGCTGGTTTCTCTTGCTGCTGATCTCTTAGTGTCACACAGTATGTAAATATACTGATTTCCTTCAGAGATGGATTTTCATGCTTTAGCTGCTTGGGCTTGGAGGGCTGGTGTGTGTTTATTGAATTTATTCAATGTATATTTATTGCAGTGTTATTATTCAAGCTACTCTCAGCTTGAATTATTTAGACCTTCAGCACGTTCAGATCCATTTGTCCATGCTGGCCTTGGAGCTGTAGGCTGGGTGTGGGTTGGTGTATTTGTGGCTGTGATTGCCTTGCTCCTAATCACACACAGACTGTGGGAACTGGTTAATGTGCTGCTGGTTTTCTCTAGCCATGAACCCTTTTGCAGTCTGTTTTTGTGATAGAAAGAAGTTTCGAGGAATCTATAATTTTTAAAAATCATGCTCTTGTCCAGCATTCCAAGCTCGTTTTTCAGAGCTATATTCATCCAGATTGGATTGGGCTTGCACCTGAGTGTTGAAATAACTGAAATACGGAAAGGGCCTTTTACTAGTAAAGCTTAATAGTGCATTTTGTAATCCTAAGGAGAAGCACAGTGTGTCCCAGAGAACAGTAGTGATGGGAGTGAAGTGCCGAGGAGGGAGAGTGTGAACAGCCAGCATGAGGAGGGCAGCTTGGTTGGTGCCTATCCATGCTGATTTACGCCATGCCTTTGACCTGCTAAAGCCCAGGGTAACCTCAGGGAGTCCACACAACCTTATAAGTGTGTACTGAAGGCCTGTAGAATTGCCAGGCTTGTTGCTTGGCTTCCATACCGCTGCTGCTAATCCTTGTGGCCAGTTCTTGATGTTTCTATTCTGAGTCTCCTGAGAGTATTGCCTCATTTTCTGGCTTCAAGGTTTGTCATTCCATGAGAAACCTCATTTTCATTTGAAAACAGCCATGTGTCTTTCTAGTTAAGAAGAAGAACTTGAAAATGGGATACAAATTTATCCAAATGTCTCAGAAATCAGAAGTGGGTAGAAACAGAATAATAAAGCTTGATTTTATTCTCCTTGTATGCATTTTTCTCCTGTATTCTGACTGAAAATTCTAGGTATTTAAACTCTCAATACTCCTATTCATAACACCAGAGTACTAACAGACCAGACTCTCACTTGGAAACACCTTTGTTGGGTTCTTGCCCCTCAGGATGGGGCTGTTTCAGCAGAGCTAGGCTAGCCATGGTCGCATCAACAGCTCCAGCTGAGGACTGCAGCATTATTCCTGCCTTTTCTGTTTGACTTTGCATAAACACAAGGACATCACATATCCTGTTTGCTCTGGTTTTCCCATCTGTTTGGGAATAATAGAGATCAGCGGTTTTCTCTTTAAGTTCCAGAGATGAGAGCTGCTACAATGACAAACTGTTGTCTGAGCAAAAGCTGACACGGGCATTGATGGGGCTGGCGGCTCTGTTCCAGTGACCTTTTATGTGGACTAGGAAAAAGAGGAAAAGCAGAGCCAGTGGGAATCCATCCTAAAGTGTTGAGCTTTAAGTGTAGCAGCTGTGGGTTTCCTCAGCAATCCAGGTTGATGGGGTGTTTCCTGAAGAGGAGGCTTGGGAACTGGGATTTGGTGGCATCTCTCCTGTTCTTCTTCCTCCCGAGGAGAATGGATGATGCCTGACAGGAGACTGTGGTGGATCTTCCTGTTAAGGTGATCCCCTCTTTTTTAGGGTTTGTCATCCTCAAAACCTGTGACTCTTTACAACTGGAAATTGTATTAGTCAAATCTCCTTGTGTTCCCCTCTGCAAACATGCTGTCTTGTCTTGCAGTGAGCACAAAGATTCCTCGGAAAAGAAACACAAAGACAAGGAGAAAACCAAACACAAAGATGGCAGCTCAGAGAAACACAAAGACAAACACAAAGATAAAGACAAGGAGAAGAGAAAGGAAGAGAAGGTGGGTGTCTCCTGTGGGAGAGACAAGAGGATGGGTCTGGCTCATAATACTGAATAGTACAAACTCGGTGGGTTAGATGTAGCTTGTACTCCAAGTTTTTATCAACCTGGAGAGAATTATCCCAATGCTAACCCAGACACTCTTTGTGGAGTGCTAGATATGAACTCAGGAGGGCTTTATCTGCAGGTATGTGAATGGAAGCAGTTCCACAGTGAGCTGTGTCCACTGACTCCACATTTTTTCCCCATTACATTTCACTTTGCCAAGCTTGGGTTCAGAGACAAGGGAGAAGCATCTGTCATATCACATTCAGTCCATGCAAGGACAAACTATATACTTCAATCTGCTGAGGGAATTGGAGGGCCAGTAAATACTGAATTGACTAAGACTTGCAGAAAATGTTGCCTCCCTGTCATGTAGGTCACTGAGGACTACAGGGGATGGAGATAGCCACAGTTCCTTCTGCTGTGTTGTATGTTGGAAGAACATGTGCTGGGCCATGCTAACCAGCTCCTACTTTTTATGTTTTTCAGATGAAGTCATCTTCTGGTGATATAAAAATAAAGAAGGAAAAGGAAAATGGTTTCTCCAGGTAAGGAATTGGGTCTGTGATCTGAAAAAAGCTGCAGTTTGACTTTTCTTAGGTGCTTAATGTTAGAATCTTCTCACTTGGTCTTGAGAAAATACTGGAACGCTCTTAAGCCCTTCGTAATATACATTCTTCTCAGTTCTGGGACTTGGTAGATCTGCTTATCCAGTAACTGGAGATGGGAGCTGTGGAATACCTGCAGTCTGCCTGCACATACTGGGTTTGTCTAAGTGTTAAGCAGCTGGATTCTGCTGGAACAGACTGAGCTGTGGGAACATTGGTAGCTGGATTTGAAAGAAGCTCTGTTGTAAAACTGGGATTTGAACCTTGCACAGTGTGGTGGAGGCAGGACCCAGCAAAGCCAGTCCATATTTGCCTTCTTTCTCTCCTGTATGTGACTGCAGCCTAAAGCCTTTGCAAAAGAGTGACAAGAGTGACGTGTAAAATCAGAAGAACCTTCAGGAAATGCAGATATGTCCTACTCTAGTACTAAATCCCCGCTAATAATAGAACCTCCTGGACTTGAGTGTTGTATCAGTCATGGATAAGTAGTCTGATTAAAAACATAAAGTGAGCAATTGATAGAAGAGTGCTTTTTCTTAATAGTCAACCAAGATCTCTTGTGACTTGTTTTCAATCCAGCCATTGGTTATTTTTAAGGTGTTAAATCCAGTCCACTGACTTACTGAAGGTGTGTGGTGTGGTGGATGTGTGCATCCATATCTGTTAGTCAGGAACAGCACTCAGTTCATTAATTCATTCAGTTTATGAATTCATTTAAAAATCAAACCAAACAAAATCCTTCCAGTCTCACCATGTTCTGTGGATACAGAGAGGTTGGGAGAAGGCACCTGTCTGGCCCATGCCTTTTAGGTATTCTTTGTTTTGAATGTGGCCTTTTGACATGAGTTCTTCCATCTGTTTCAGTTTCCCTGCTCCTATTTAAAAATGCAAACGAAGGAGTCAGGCTTGGCGCAGGGAAGAGGCGCCATCTCCAGGTCCTTTGGGGAATACTCTGGCACTAGGAAGCAGTGACATTTAGGTGTTTCATGGTGTAGCAGAGAGTTAATAATTCTCTAGCTTCTGCTGTTCAGCAGAATTGCATGGTGTGCTAATCTCACCAGGGATGTTGGATGTTCTCATATCAAGATAACTGAATCCTCTTTATGTCCAAGAGCATTTTTTCATGTGTTTGAGAAAAGCCTGGAGGAGCCATCACAATTGTGCCTTCTTCAGGGCCAAATGCTGGCTAAGAGTAAACTAATTATTTTCTTTTTTTTTCCTGCTGAAATGTTCTTTTAGAAATTCTGCAGAGAAAAATGTCTTCGCTCAGATGGTTCTGATTTTCTAACTTAAGGCTCGGTATGATGAGCAGCGTTAGAGTCTTGGAAACAATGCAAGTCAAGGTTCAGCTTGGCCATACAGTTCCTTTCTTTTCACAGACTCACACTTTATTTCCTCCATTACGAAATATTGTGCAATAATTCATTGTTAAAATAGATAAAATTCCTAGTGACTTTACACACAGTAGTTGTACATTTCTGCCTAAAAGGGAGAATATATTAAGTGGGACAGTTACCTCTTTTTCCATATATGTTTTGCAACTGTCTCTGTACTGCAGACTCATGTCTGCAACAGAAATGGCTTCATAGAGCAGCTTGTTTGTATCTCCCCTGAGCTGCATCTTTCAGCACTGCAGTAGCTTTAGAGCTGTGAAGGAGCAAACTGCTTGTTCTGCTTCATGGACACACTGCCAGCTAACATGAGACTCCCTGATGTCTCCTGCTGACTGTGGTCTACAAAGCTGAATGCTGCCTATTTTAACTCCTACTCCATCTGATTGCAAAATCTGCATGTTGACTTGGAAACTGAGTCAATTTGATACAGAAATTACTGATGGAACGTGAATAAGGAAGCCCGAGATGGCACTAAGTGCTTCCAAATGTAATTTTGGACTCTTTAAGACATCTTTTTCTTTATGAAGATCAGTGAAATGCCTCTGTGAAATCTAGGAGTAATGCGTTTGTCTAACAGAATAGTCTCTCTTGCTCTTATACTCTGGTTTTTTTCTTACTGCTAATGTCTTGGGATGTTAGGGCCAAAAACATTGAGCCTAACTTTGTGGTCTGTAGAAAGGGACAGGATTGTTTGCTTCCTGCAGTTTGGACAGTGAAAAGAGACTGATCTGTTTAACTTTGCCAAATCTTTGTTTCCTTTTCCGGTTTTCACATGCCTCAATATTTAGTTGGCAAAATATTCCAGGGAATAGCTTTCAAATCTTTGTTTAGTTGATAATCTTTTTCTCTCTTAGAAGGCTCAATAAGGATATTGAGTTGAAACTAAACAACATCCTGCATTTGGCTCCACACAGGCATTTCAGTTTTTAAGTGGATTTGAAAGTGGTGGAAGCCACAGTTGTTTTCACTCAAAACCTCAGAGAAACGAAATGAACTTTGAGCCATTGAAATTGAACTTGATGTTGCTTGAGAAATGGCAAATGTGTAGACATTGAATGACTCTCCTTACACAGTCTGAGGATATTCAGAGAATTACACATCTCAAGTCTTTGGGGTCTTGAGATGGCAGCACATTCTGTGGAAGACGTGCTTGTTTTGCAGATGATTATTTCTTAAAACTTAGTTGTTGCTGGTTTCCAAGAAACTTCCTCTTTGAAAGTAGAACCCTGTTTCTTTGCTTCTTTTTGTAGTCCACCACGTATTAAAGATGAACCAGATGATGATGGGTTTTATGCACCTCCTAAAGAGGACTCCAAACTCCTGAAGAGACCTCGAGAAGATGATGAGTAAGTGGCGTGGGTGCTGGTGACTTGGATGTTTGCCTTCAGTTTTAAAAAGAAAACATTGAGGGAGCCGGTGGAATTTCAAGTGATCAGCACAGACTTCCTGAGATGGGTACTGCAGGTCTGAGACCAGACTACTTATGCTATTACATGTTCTCTGAGCAGGGCAGGGATAGCATTTGTGCTGTGCAAGGCAAAATGCCATTACCTGCTACTGCAGATGGTGCTGTGAAATGTTGCAGAACTAGTAAATAAAAAAGAAAATCCCCAGAAGGCAGGTGAAGAGTGATGAAGGTTGTAAAACAGAAGTGTGAGCACGTGAGGTATTAACATGGCTAAGTGACTGCAGTGGTTTCTGTTGGATGAGGAAGTGCCTGCACAAGAGGCAGAAAATGCACTGTCAGCCTGTTGGCAGGCAGGGGAGCTTTGCCTGCACTGCCTGGCGTGGTTTGCCTGGAGTCTGAATGTGTCATGAGTTATGCTGAGGGTGATTGTCTCAAAGAGAAACACACATGACATTTGCCTGATACAGGAACCCACTGAAATTCCATCTGGCTGTGATCTGCCACTGTGTCCATCCAGCTCTTTAGGTAGTTTGTCCTTATTAGCAGTCAGGAGTTAAAGGGTTGGAAGAATTTCACTGTGGTGGCTCTCCATCCCTATGTGTCTCAGTTTTCAAGAGACATGGGTGGGACATCTTTTCTTTTGTGTAATCACTTGCTGCCTTCTGCTAGTTTTGTGTGACCTCCCATCTCATGTCTGCAATGGAAAGATTAAGAATTTGGGTGTTCCCGTTTGTTAGAGAGTGACAATAAGGTTGAGTGCCTATGGATGAGCATCAAGGGCAAGGCTGGAAAGGCAGATATCCTGCTGGGAGTCTGTTCCACACCACCCAACCAGGATGAGGAGGTGGATTAGCTATGCTGTAAGTGGCTGGCTGACTTTTCACCATTGCCAGCCCTTGTTCTTGTGGGAGACTTTAACCTGCTGGATATCTACTGGAAACTCAACACAGCAGAGAGGAGGCGGTATGGGAGGTGCCTGGAGTGTGTGGAAAAGAACTTCCTGTCTCAGCTGGTAAGGATAGCTGTGGCTTACCTACTGGACCTGCTGTTTACAAACAGAAGAGTCATCATCCCTTTAGGTGTTTAAGGAAAGACTAGATGTGGCATTAGGTGTCCTGGTCTGGTTGACAAGGTGGTGTTGAGTCACAGGTTGGGGTCAGTGATCTCAGAGGTCTTTTCCAGCCTCATTGGAAATGAGGTTGTGTTTATATAATTTGCCAGTACTCAATTTCCCTGTTGTTTGAACTAGTGGAGGATGCAAAAACTGAGCCTTGTGGGCAAGATCCCAGACTGATGACTGGAAAAAGAGTTGGGATAGAACATGCCAATAAGGTTTTACCCATTTATCCCATTCTTTGTAATCACTGGGTGGCTGCTAATGCTTTTGAATCGATTCTTCAGCGAGGACAATGTTTGCTTCAGCAGTGTGAAACTTGTGGAGAGGTATTGACAGTAACATCTTGTGGCTGTTGTGCTGGATTGGGATTATTGAATCTTGTGAGAGAGCAGGGTATAAAATTATATTATTTAGAAATTAAAAATGCTGGAGATACTGCAAGCTTCTGTACACAAACTTTGTCCATTTATGGTTTCATTTTATTTGTGCTGGAAAATGAATCACTTTCATCAGCAAGTCTTTGTTCTTAGTGCTGACTACAAACCCAAGAAAATCAAAACAGAAGACATCAAGAAAGCAAAGAAAAGGAAACAGGAGGAAGAAGAGGTAATGTGACAGACAAGTTTATTTCTATATTCCAGAAAAGCCAGGCTGTTTGGTGTGGAATTTTGCAGAGCCTTGAGAATCTTGATTTTGTCTGGAACAGAGCTGTGTGTGGCAGATCCCACCTATGGTGCAGGTTCACTTCTCTGAGCTATAATGTATAAAAAGTCTGGGGAACTTTCTTTCCTACCCTTAAAACAAAGGATGGGAGAAGATGCCTCCAGGACATGAACTTCCAGGCTGTTCCAGGCAATTCACAGTCCTTCTGTTAAGGAGCTGGCAGGGGGCAGGGCAGCCTTGCTCACAGCATGTGGTAATTGCACAGATGATGTGGCAGAGTTCAGAGGCAGGGGAGATGAAACAGAGATTAGATACTAGAAGAAAGCTTAAAGCATTAAGATGGAGCCTAGGGTGGAAGTTTCTTTGGAGAGGGACTTGGAAAGGTTGGCCATAATTTGAGACTTAAACAGCACTCCACATCTAGCAAAGACACCCCTTGTGAGACACATGTTGCAGCACCTCCTGGCAATAGGGTTAATTCTTCCCTTCAAAGGAAGTGTCTCAACACTGAGCATGCACCAGCATAATCCCAGAAGCCACCTGACAGTGATGGTTGTGCTCTGTAGCATTTGCCAGACCAGACAAACCAGTGTAGGCCAGGCAAGAGGTTCTGTAACTCAACGTTCCTGTGGCCCAGACTTGCCCTTATCAGGTGAGACAGAATAACTGGCTGTGTGCATTTAGCATGTCCCAAGTGTAATGTAAAAGAATTTGGCTGAAAACTTAAGTGGGACCATCAGCAGACTTTGACTGAATGGGATGACCTAAGAGCACATTTATGCAGTGAAGCCACAGGAATTCAGTTCTTATATACCCCAAGAGAGAGTCTTTTAGTTTTAACACATCTTTCCAGGGAAGGAGAAAATACAGTAGCTTGTTCTCACAGATTCTTACTCATTTTGCAGGACAGCAAAGCAAAGAAAATCAAGAGCAAAGATAAGAAAATCCCTGAAGCAGACAAAAGAAAGAAGCCGAAAAAAGAAGAGGAGCAAAAATGGAAATGGTAACTATATATAGTCAGTGCTGTAGGCTCCCATCTGCACCTGGACTTGCCTGCACCTCCCATGCTGGCTGAATAAGCACATCTGGCTTTCTCTTCTGTTGATTCATGAGGATTTGTTCTGAATAATTGGCTTACTTTCTGGTAAGCTCTAAATAAATATCTCATTCACTGTGTTGATCCTCTGAAGTAGAAGTGATATCCCTAAAACAGGAAATAAGTTTTTTGTGGGGTTGTCTGGGGGTGGTGGTTCCCTATCTGTGTCATGTAGAGGCTGCCTGTAATGATCAGATACCAATATTCTTGTGCCCAGAACCTGCTTTGTGCTGAATTTCTTCAGAGCAGAATAAAAGCTTCTAGGCTTGAGGGTGTCAGCAGAAATACATTAATAGGTGCAGTTGGATTACTGGATATATTAATATGTGCAGATGTGTTAACTGGTATTCTGGTAGAACTTACCTGTGTTATGCAGAGGTACAGCATGAGTAGGTGTCCACCTTTGCATTCTAGCTGGGTGTCAGCCTGTGCCTCTCAAAACTGCTTCTGCCTCTGGCACAAAAATGAAAGTTGATCAGATGACCAGTTAAGGTCAGGCTGTTGGACAACTGATTTCTGGAAATGAGTTTTAAATAGAAGACACTTAGTCTTGCCTAGGATCCTAAAGTAACATCAGTGAAGTTGTGCTTTCACCCACTCTTGAATTTTTTTAGAACCTTTTAAAAATAAATCTTGCCTTTGTGGTTCATTTGGAAGACAGACCTCTGATGCATCAGTAGTGCTTTGTGTAAGAAACCTGGATTTTTTTTCAACCCTCTGTAGTAATTTAAGCTGTTATTTCTAGATTTCTGGAGCTACTACTTGTGTGTTTTGAAGTTTTGGCCTTAGTACTTCCCTCATTTTAATGCATATGTACTTCTCAAAAGCATGTGTGTTTTCTGCCCTCCTGTAATGTATTTTTATGACCTTTCAGGGATGTTTCCATGAGCATTTTCTTTTCTCAGATCATTTAGATGTTTTTAATAGATCTGTAGAGTTGGGGAAAGTCTTTGCAATCTTCTTCAATCCTTTCAAGTTCAATCCTTTGCCCCTTTATTGACACTATTATTGATTCATCTTTAAAAAGAAAAGAATCTTCTGTAGTGTTTATAGTCTTTACATATTTCTCTTTGATTGTCAGAGCTTCCTCAGAACATCAGCATTTGTAAGTCTTTTTTATACTTGAATACTCTTAGAAACTTAGGTTTCCAGCCTCTCCCCAAAACTTCCCTTTCTCCTGAGCAATCCACTTTTTTCTTAATCCCTTTGACAGCACATTTTTAATGTGCTGTAACATTAACAAACTACAGGGACATGAAGCAATAGGAAGCTACAGAAAGTCTTTTTAAGCCTTAACGATCTGTTGTCTTTTTGGCTTTGTCTCAGCTGCCCTTGCTGGTTCTGTCTAACTTAATATTCTGTTATCCCAGCTCCCTCTCATTATGGGCTGTATCCTTGAGCAGCAGACCTTTACTGGAAAGCTGTGCTGTTCTCCCCTCACCTGCCTGGGCAGCACAGGTCCCTGTAGCTGTGTTAAGTTCTGCAGTTTGTGCTTACTGCTGAGGAAAACTGCCTTGGAAAGCACGTTTTGCAGAATTTGGCAGTAGGTAGCTGCATCCTTCTGCTGATGTTCCTGTCATCCATCTGCAGCTTCGTATAGTGTGTCTTTGCTGGACAAGGTTTCATCTGCACTTCAGTTGTTTCTCTTAAGGGCATTTTATGTTCCATCTGAGTCAATTTTCTGAGCATCTGATACCTTTTTTTGGCTGCTTCCTCGAGTGCTTGCTGCCTTGAGCATTTTCATCCTCACTTGTGTGAGTGCTTGATGCAGACATCCCCAAGGCACTGGCCTCATTCATCACCACGTGGAGCTCTTCCAGAGGTCATTTTCACGCCCCGTCAGCGTGTGAAGAGTGTGATCCAGAAGTGCACCTTATGAGCACTTCTCCCACCCTGTGTTACAGCAAGTTCATTTCCTTGAAATAACATATCCCTGGGGTATGTTCTGGTTTTTTTCCGAAGAATCTTCTATGTTTTCATGCCACTTGAAAGATCTTCCCCAACTTTTCCTTCATGAGCCACCCTGGCATATTTAGACAGGTTTGATGTGGGATTTAATTACAAAGCCTATATGACTGATGAGTTGTTGCTGAAATCAGAGACAGCTTTCCTAATAGGCAGCATTCTCCTTGCTCCCACAAAATCATGTGTAGAACGTTGCTTTAGAACCAGAAGCTGCCAAGGACAGTGGTGCTGTAATGCTCTTTCTGTTTGAAACCAAATGAGGATGAAAAATGAGCTACACTCAGGAGGCTTACTTTTACCTTTTGTCTTAATGCTTATGTATGATGTTTAGGAAGGTGGAGGTGGGATTGGGGATGATTTGTGGTCTTTTTGTGGCACACTTTCTGGTAGTTTTGAGCTTAGGAACTACCCCATGAATCCCATGGTTCCTTGTAGCCTTCCCAAAAGACACAGTGTCCTTCTGCTATCTATTTAAAATGCTGCCTTTCTAGTGCTCCTTTTACATGTGTCCTTTATAAAAGAATAGGAAGGGATAGAGGTAGAGAATTTCTCATCAGGTAAATACCAGAGGAATAAATTTAAAAAAACAAGAATGACAAACCTGTCCTGAAAAATAGTAACTACTGTGAATGATGCCCTTATTTTGTTCTTACTGGAATAAAATTGCTCATTGTCAGAGAGAAGAAGCTTTTTCTGGCTGGGAAGAGGAGAGAGTGGTTTAGATTTATTTTGCTGAAAGGAGCTTCTGGATGGAAGAACCTAGGCCTGTGTTTGACAAAATATTTATATTTCTAGCTTCTAATTAATTAAAAAAAAAAGAAAACACAACAATCATTAGGAATGTAAATATTTGGAATCTGTGTCAATATTGGTTTCTTATATCAACATAGTTTACTCAAGCCTTCCTCCCAGCCAGGGACTGAAGTCTGAATGCAATTCTGTCCTGATAGCTGGGGTTGGGTGCTTTGTTGTTAAAGATGATGATGTGCTTCTCATCAGAAGAAATAAGGCCCAGTGGTGTGGTCAAAGATGGTGCCTTTCAGACTATAGCCAGCTTCTGTGTTGCTGTTGTTCCTAAATTGTTGATGTACCGATACGAGTGAAGCTTTTTGAGTGTCTTCTAGCAGAAACTCTTGTCTCTGCACAGTGTTTATCTTCCATGCAGTGACTTTTATCTCAGTAGAGATGAAGCAATCTATCAGTAAATCACAGCTCCTGAGGTGCAGGCACTACATGCACATCTCTCCTCAGCTGCTGTGGCACCTGGAATGGGAACACTGCTCCTTAGGGCTGACACCAGACAGAAGCTTAAACTCCTTTTTTTTTATTGTCATGGCTGTTCAACAAAGTTGTCTGGGCAATTCAGAGACTGAGTGCTGTGACAGGTTAATGGTCCTCCAGCTGATTGATTGCTGAGGTGAAATAGCCTTTCCCAGCAGGGAATCCTGTGCCAGCAGCGTGGAGCAGTAACCTCATGGTAATCATGAAAGGAGCTCAGGGGGAGGAGTGTGGAATCAGTGGCCTGGGCACTGGGAACTGGGGGGAGGATCCTGGCCTGGCAGGACCCTTTTCTCTGCAGATGAATTGCTGACCCTGTTTGCTTGGAATGTGGGATTGGTGGCGCCTGCCTTGCTGTGTTGTGATACCAAATGCATCTCTTGCAAAGCATTTTTATAGAGCATTGTTTATAGAGCGTCCTTAAGGCAAACGTGCAGTTTTCTGGGCTGCTCTGTTTTTCTTCAATTATGCTTTTCTTACCCAGAGAATTGGAATGAATTTAAAATGGCAGAGCAGGTTTTAGTCTTCCTTGTCCAAGCAGGTTTGTTCTCATTTAGATCATAAATGAACATCTGTTTCTTTATCTCTGCCCTTAATGGCATATTGTCCACATCTGAAAACAGCTGTGCAATATACCACAATTGTTTGACTTTGCTGAGCAGGCATCCTGGACCTGATGTTAGATCACAGCTGAAGCTAATTTGGCATGATCCTAGCTGGTTTACAGGGCCCAAGTCTTATTTTCTTAAGATCTAAGCAATTTCAGCTGTGTGATTTTGTGAAAAGAGGAGCAAATGAGAGGTGAGGAATAGGGTGGCATCAGATAAACTGCAGCCCAACATGTTCTGTTCATGGACATGACTGTGCTTTGGGGAAAAAAAAAAGAGGAGAAAAAAAGGAATTAAATGGTGATAGTACATTGAGTATTTGTTGTTGGTGTGTACCTGACAAAGCAGTGATTTCTGGCTGGTTTGGCATACTCATACCCACACAGTAATAAAATGAAGATCGGGAGCTTAAAACTGTATTGGTTCATATTTCTCTCTTGAAGGTGGGAAGAAGAGCGCTACCCTGAAGGCATTAAATGGAAGTTCCTAGAGCACAAAGGTCCTGTATTTGCTCCACCATATGAACCTCTGCCTGAAAATGTCAAGTTTTATTATGATGGTGAGTTAATCTGTGTTTCTACTTGCTAGGAAGAGAAATAAACATCTCAGGGTATTGCAGTGTTCTTCTGGGGACTGAAGAGCTGAGGAGGTGCTTGTGTTTTAGTGGTTCACTTAAATCAGCTCCTTAGCAGCACAGTGAGGTCTGTGGAAGGAAAGGAATTCACCTGAGCCTGCTGAATTCTGCTCACTGAAGTGACATGGGGATGAATGACCCTGTTCTCACTGCCTTATGGTGGTGAATCTCTCAGGTTACTTAGCAGAAGGAGGGTGTCTGATGCCTCAGAGTAGCAGTGCCTGACCAGTGCAGTATGTAACTGTAGCTGCCTTGTCACTGGTCACCTCTAGGCTTGCTCTTGTTTTCTGGAACCTTAAGAATTGCAACTTCCGTCGTCTATGGTGAAATTCATGATTGTTTAGTGGCATGAGTGAAATAAAACACAATTGAATTTGGGTACAGATGACTAGGATCTTGTAGGAGTGAATGGGATGACCCTGGCCTCAAGGACACAGCCCTCTGGTGCAATTCATGGTCCCACTCCCTTCCCATTGCGTGTGGTAGAACTAATTGGTGTGGGATTCGAATATCCTGGGCTGCCTGGTTGGTAGAGACTCACATGGAAGGGATTATATGATATGATGCCTGCTGGGTCCTGGACTTGATGACCCGTGTGTTTCCTTTTAGTCCTGTGATCATGTTAAATGAAGGATCAAATTAACACAGGATTGAATTAAGTGGGAGGTATTTGAATGGATGAAAATGTAATTTTTGGTGATGGGAACATCTGCACATGGAACTCTTCCAGGAGCAATGTGCTGTTTTCATGTGACATGACACAGTGTTTTTAAGTACTGAGGAATAGGTGGCATTACATTTTCAGCAGGAAAGTAGTGAAATAAATACGCTGTAGCCTATTAAAGGCCATCTCCAAGTAAGCAGCACAGTGATCAAGGATGTCTGCAGCCTTCTTTCTTAGGGTTTGATAACAACTTGATGTAAGTTGGAAATTGTTTCCCTCTATTGAAAAATGCATGATCTCTCCTGTTGTCTAGAGAAGGGGAGGGGCTGACTGCACTGTAGCCATCCCTTGGTGCAGACAGCAATAAGCTCCTCATCTCTCCAGCCATCTATTTCACAGAGCCTCTGCAGGGATTTTTGTAACCTCTGCCTCTGTCATCACAGAAATTCATCAATAAGCTCAACAGTCATGGGGTGGGCAGGGAGGGGGTCTGGCAAATAAAGACGTCCCATAAGGCTTCCTTGAGAAACTGGGCAAAAATCAGATGTCTGATTTACACAGCAGCTGCTGAGAGCTGCTGTCTATGCTCACAAGGCATTGTCTCATTTCAAGATTACCCAGGATGATTTGTAGAGCCCACTAATGAGGCTGTGGCTGGCCAGTGGCCAGCTCACACAGGAGGAATCTGTCCCTGGCCTAGGGATTCACTGCCTGCTTTCATCTCACATAACAACTGCTGGGGCTCTTGGAAGTGCCTACAGTACTGACTCGGGGAAGGAGCTTGAAATGCCAAAGCTATCCCTTTTGAGTGCCTGTGGGTTAACCAGTCACTGCTCATAGTCCAGAGGTGGCTCAAACTTGCACATTTTTCTGTAGATGGGACAAGGTAAGAGTGTAGGTAGTGGCAGCTGCATTTCAGTCATGGCCTTGGGGTCTCTTCTGCTGGTTATGTCCCCTGGTTGCTCTCTCGTTTTCGGTTTTTTTAAATCAGGTAACTAATAGTCATGCCTCTGGAATAAATCCCCTTTTTCTTCAAATGTCCAGCTCTGTCACTGAGAGCTTTCTCAAACCTTTGTGGAAAAAAAAGAAGTTGTGTCCAATGAAATATATTCTAAGGTGATGAGATAAAGGTGACTGAGCCTTCAGCTAGCTGGGAAAAATATCAGACAGTTTAGCCCCACAACATGTTACTAACTCCATAGCCTCTTTCAAGCTAAAATTGTAGGCTGGAAAAACAGTTTCCCTTGCTGTCTGTCCCTGCCCCCATTTCCTGTTATAAGCAAACAAATGCTGTATTTTAGGTTACAGCTTAAAAATTGGCAGAGTTACTGTTGGTTTAATTTAATTGTGGAATATTCTCAGATCATTGGGAGGACCTTTTGCTAAGTCTTGTTTTACGAGGGTTTATGGATCTTAAGGCTTTATAGCTGACTCCCATGCTTTAATTTTAGAGATGATGCAACTTTTGAAAATATGTAGTAAATCCAAAGAGTGGCTTGGTTTTTTTTTTTTCCAGGAGCATAGATTGAACAGTTTCTTGTGCTCACTTTTGTGCGGTAAAATGGTTGTTAAAAATCCCCAGGTATTGACTGTCTGCCAGCCATTGGAACTTTAAATATTTCTCGCAACTAGCTGGGGATGTGAGCTGCATGCAGAATCCTTCAGAGGGATCACTGGCACCCCATGTTTCATCAGGAATGCAATCAGGGCCAAAAAGATGCTCGATAGGAATGTTAGATGTCGAATTCACAGCCTCCATGCTGCAGCAGCCTCTTTTCCCTTGTGTTTCAGTCTTCCCTTGCAGCAATTTCACTTTGTACTGCAGTCATGCAGAGAAGCTGGAATGTGACCCCTCCATTCACTGACAGCTCAGTCTTTCTTAGAAATGACTGGCTTTAGAGCCTGCTTTGGAGATGCAGGAGTGCATTCCCACAGCAGAGGGAACAATTAGCAGAATCCTGACACGTTTCCCCGCAATGGAGAAGAGTTCAATATTTGGCACTCTTTCCAGCCTATTTGTAGTGTATCCAGAGGAAGGGCTCTTCCTGCCTAGAAATAGCTAAAGGCTGGAAGGGGTGTTCCAAGGTGGAGTCTGTCTGTGCATTGAAAAAGAAAACAGGGACTGTATTTCTCATGTGTCTGAGTGCTGGAATATGAAATTTAATAAATTCCCTGCCTCTGACATCAAACAGCAGCGTCTCCCCAGGAGCACACCCAGCACGGGGGTGGCTCAGCGGAGGGTTTCCTGCAGCAGGCCTTTTCCTCTTCCTGCCCTGCAGCCCAGACCTGCCTCACATCAGATTGCTGTTGCTTTTTTTAATGTTTAGATTCCAGAGGAAACTTTTTTCAAAATGTTTATGGTGGAAGTCAAGCAATTGTGCTCCTCTGTTTCCTTTGTCCATTCAAGTTGCTGTATTATGTAACATTTTTAAGACAAACTTCTCTGTAGTAAAAATATAATACTTTAGGGTTGTTACTATGGTCTCTTTATGGCTTTGATTCCTGTTTACCATTTTCTTTAAGAAGAAAGCCTTTCTTTGTAGGTAAAGTCATGAAGCTGAGTACCAAAGCAGAAGAAGTTGCCACATTCTTTGCGAAAATGCTTGATCATGAGTACACTACGAAGGAGATCTTCAGGAAAAACTTCTTCAAGGACTGGAGAAAGGTATGCACATAGTCCTGGGCTGCAGTGACTGGGCATGGTCAGTGTCTCCTCAGCACTGACCAGTGAAAAGGGGCTGTTCTATGTACACAGAAGTTGGCTTGAAGCAATTAAGAGCTATCTCAGATTGTGGCTGTGAAATCTTCCATTTATCCTGTAGTTTCACCTGGAAGGACCCTGCAAGAAATGCCTTTTTAAACCAACAAAGGCAGGATTCTCTGTTCTAGTATGATGGGGGTGTGGCTGTCCTGCCTATTAAATGCCTTGTGTAAGAGCCAGATTTATTAGAAGGAAACTCTTTCTAAAGACCGAAAACTGAGGTGTTCACCTCAGTCATCAGCCATAACAGCAAACCTTTAGATCAGTTTGATGCAGTTTTCCTGGATGTGTTCCTGGGTTTTTCTCCCAGTCCCTCAGCAGTCCCAGTCACAGCTGGGTGTGTGCAGGAGTGCTTTGGAAAGTGGTGCAGCACTGCCCAGTGCCTGGGGAGATCAGCCCCCTGCAAGGCCAGTGCTCCATAGGTTCTGCTGCTTGTCCTTTCCTCTTTCACCTCAGCTGGAGTGAGCCTGTGCGAGAATTTGGGGATTCTTGGGGTGTTGTTGTGAGAACCTTTCTGTTGCTCCTGTTTAAACTGCCTGGAGTAGGGTAAGCTCTGCTATGCGTGAAAACGTTAGTGTGTGTGGAAACTTAAAAATCACTGTTTTCTTTCTGCAAGGAAATGACCTCTGAAGAGAAGAGCACTATCACCAACCTCAGCAAGTGTGACTTCACCCACATGAGCCAGTATTTCAAAGCTCAGTCGGAAGCTAGGAAACAGATGTCCAAGGAGGAGAAACAGGTACCAGAGGGAATTCTAGGAGACTTGTGATCCTTGGCTGGCTTGTAAACATCTTAGTGTAATCATTCCCCTGCCTGCCTTGCTGTTAAAACGTCAGTGTTTTCACCAGCTTTCAGATTATTGCCTTCATTTGAACTGGAGGATTCTTCAGGTAGGGCAAAGCACTGTGTTTACAGCTGAATCTTCATCCTGACTTGAAATGATATTGATAGGGCTGATCCTGCTTAGGGAAATAAGTAAGTAACTGCTTAAGCTAAGTAACTGCTTAAGTTAACAAAGAGAATCAGAGGTGCTGCCTCTGGGCTCATTGGTCTCTGGGCAATAATAAGCAGTGGATACTCAGTTAAGGATGGGAGAGATGAGGATGGTGGAAAGGATGGAGCATTGCCCTTAGTGAATAACATGAGAGAAGAAATCTTAAACATTAAGTAAGGCTGTTCTTTGAATAAAAATGAACTTTATTATCCAGTAGCATGGCTACAGTGTCTCTTAGGTTGAGAATTAAGTTAACTGCAGTGGAAGTTGGAAGCTGGAAAATTTCCCCAAGTTCTCTGTTGTTCTTCTGCAACGCTCTAGTAGTTGTCCTTTGAATGATGGGCCTGGCAGCTTGGAATTACAGCCTTTGGGATCAGAGAGATCCCATCAAAATTGAGGGCCCTTGTCTTACTGCTGTTTCCATTTGATAAATGTGCATGAGTCCTTCAGTTCTTGTCTGTAGTAGTGCTTAAAATGGAGCAGAAGTGGCTTTTTCTGTTTCTTAGCTGGTGCAGCAGTGCTTGTCTGTGGGTCAGATGTTTTATTTTGAGCTGCAGTGTTTTTATTTTTCCTTCTATATAATTAGAGTTCAGGCACAGAAGTATGCAGTGAAATCTCAGCACATTCTTTCTTAGAAGACTGTGTTCTGCTTATGAGACCATTTGCTGACACAGGCTTGACATGCAGCAGCCTGGAGACATTCCTTTGCCTGCTTTCTGATGCTGAGTTCAAACACAGAAGTCTTTTATACACAGAATTTTTATACATAAACATCAAGATACGAAGTCCAGTGGATGTCAAATGCTCAGTAAAGAATATAAAGCAGCAGTACTGTGCTGGGGGTACCCTTGAAGCAGAGATATATGAGTAGAGGTACACGCCTCTGTTGTGGCAAAATTGTAGCTGCCTTCACCAGCTACAGCTAATCTGTTTCCCTCAAATACAAGTTTTCAGAGGGTTTTCACATATTCTTTCTGTTTTTCCAGTTTGTTTGTGCTGCTTGCATTTCATGAATGCTTTTATGGCCAGTCTGATACATTTGCCATGATGGGGATCTGGTTTTGGTTTGGGTCTTCAGCATTAGTGTGGTGCAAATATAAAAATTTGTGAAGTCTTGCCACATAAAGGTGTGTGTGGTACTGCGTGTGCCATACCAATAATCTTTGCTTTTGGCTTTTCCCAGAAAATCAAAGAGGAGAATGAGAGGCTATTGAAGGAGTATGGTTACTGTGTGATGGACAACCACAAGGAGAGAATTGCCAACTTCAAGATTGAGCCCCCAGGTCTCTTCCGAGGTCGTGGGAACCATCCCAAAATGGGAATGTTGAAGAGACGCATCATGCCCGAAGACATCATCATTAACTGCAGCAAGTGAGCACTGGACACTTCACCTTGGCTTTGCTTTTAAGAGCTCATTTTTTAAAACCCTATATAAATTGATATTCAAGCATGTAGAATTAGGGATGCAGCTTATCTTGTTCTTGTATGCATAAGAAACTGAGTCATACAAGCAAAGACTGAGCAAGGCAATCATGGATTTCTTGTAGAACTTTGTCAACATATTTTCTTCCTCACGCCTACAGCCTACATCTGCTTAAACTGCCCTTCCTGCTAGTATTTCCAGAAAATAATTTTTTTCTACATAGGTTGCCCTACTTTGTCTTCCTTGATGTTGAAGGTTAAGGTTTGATGGGCTTCTCCTTGCTCTCTAGTCCTGATAAGTGTCCACACTATTGCAGTGTGCACAAATCAAAGTTGGTGCCAGCAATGTGTCCCACCTACAGCATAATTCTTCAGCAGGTACATGCTGGTAGCAGTTACATTCCTGATCACTGACTGTTCATTTTGATTCACTTGATTTCCTGCTTGTGGAGATAAAGCATTTCTGTTGCCTCAGTTCCTTTCCCTGTGCTTTCGTTCTGTAATGCTGTTTATTACCTTCTCTTTTTTGATGCTGGTGAGAGTATCTAAATAGTTTTTATCTTCTGTTTTCTAATTTCTCTGTAGGGATTCCAAAATCCCTGCTCCTCCACCAGGACATAAATGGAAGGAGGTCAGGCATGATAACAAGGTGACCTGGCTGGTGTCGTGGACTGAGAACATCCAAGGCTCTATCAAATACATCATGTTGAACCCTAGCTCAAGAATTAAGGTAAAGATCTAGTTCATAAAACAAGACCAAAGCAATCTTCCTGGTCGTGTTTCCAAGAAGCAAATGTGGCTCTTGGTTAGAAAAGAGACAGGAGGTAAAGCTGCCTTGATATTTCATCCTACAGTGATTGAAAAACTTAGGGAAGCTTCTGACCCCCTTGAAAATAGAGGATACAGTTACTGCCCAGGAGAGCAGCTGAAATCTGGAAAATGTCTCCTGGAAAGCATCATTATGTCATTTCTAGCAGGAATCCTTTAACCTGTGTAAACCTAAAAATAATCAATTTATCCAAGAACAGACTTGCTCTGATACGTATTTCATGTACATTTGGCCTTAAATTCCCCTGCCTGGTCATATAGTGAAGTTCTAACCATGGGTTGTTAATTAGTTGTTTGTAAAATTAAAAACCCAGCCAGGCTCCTGGCTGAGAAAGCTGGTAAGGAGCTCATGACTGAAGAAAAACAAGCTCCTGCTGTGGGAGCAAATATCCAGTCAACGGATCAAGTCCATAAAAACAAGAATTTAAGCTCTTCTCATGAAGTCTTTTTCTGAGAGATTTTTTTCCTGGATTGGAAACAAGCAGTTTGTCCTACAAATACAGGAGGGAAAAAAACCAGTCTCAATGCCTTGTGAATTTCTGCCCTCTTTTTGCTATGTCTTGAATATATAATAATGATGATGAACTGTTGATGTTGCTCTTGCCTTTTATGGGTGTTTAATTACACAGCTGAAAGAACATAAGTGTCATCTGAATAAAGCAGAGGAAACCATTTGTATTTTGAGAAGCAGGGAAGATGTGTCTTTTGTGTCTCTCTCTAGTTGCTTCCATGGAAGCATTTAATATCATGGAAATCTGAATGACCTGCAGCTGTGTGGCAGCACAGTGTGAGGCTGAGCTGTGCAGCAGCAACATCTCAGTGCTTTTGTACAGCAAGACCATTTGCCACACGCAGGCTTGCAAAGCCTTGAGATGCAGATTGGAGCTGGTCCTCTGCCTGCTCTCTAGTGCTGACTCTAATCCAACTTCCCCTGCAGGGTGAGAAGGACTGGCAGAAGTACGAGACAGCTCGGAGGTTGAAGAAGTGTGTAGATAAAATCCGGAATCAATACCGAGAAGACTGGAAATCCAAAGAGATGAAAGTACGGCAGAGGGCTGTGGCACTCTACTTCATTGATAAGGTGAGGATCCTTCCTTGGCTCCTCTTGCCTTCCCTGTCCTGCTGGGAATACTTGGGAATGTCGTGTGTTTGTCTTGAAGGCAGAATTGAGCTCAGTTACTGAGGTATCCTGAGACTTCCTGGTGGGCAGGCTCCTTTTCCTTCTCATTACCTGGAATCCAGAGCAATAAACTATTGTACTAAATGCAGCTATTTCAGGCAGCATTGTTTAGTTCAGGCAAAACTCACAGCCTGGTTCCAGAATCGCCCAGTTGGATTACTGGGAAGTTTGTGTGGGCCTTTTGTCTCCAGCTGTTTCAGTTTTCTTGCTGGGAATTTCTGCTGGTTTGTCACCTCTTCAGTTTGAGGTCACAGTTGTGAGGTTTTGTAATTATGCTGATTTTTGCACTGCAGCGTAAAGAAAACTGCAGTTGTGTCGATGCATTTAAAGCAACATAAAACCAGTTCCCAGAGGGCTGTTCCCTAGTAGCATATGGTGAACTTGAGTGGCTAAATTAACAGGTTTTGTTCAAAATGGTTTGATGCAAACCAGGGGACTTTGATGTGAATAATTGTGGTTTCATATGACCACCGAAGGTTTCAAAAGTTAGAAATAGGTTTAGCCAGCACTGTTAAAATGTGTTTTTATGCAGCCAAATGTAGCCTTTAGATTATTTATACAAGCCAATATTCATATAACCTATATGCTATTTGAAATGTATTTAGTGTGCAGTGAATAAGTAGGATCATAGAAGATGAACAACTGAACTGATTTGTTTCAAGTTGAGTTCACACAGAAGTCAATTTGATTTTTAAAAGCTGCCACACTTCTTGAAATTTCTATTAGTCAGAACTGCCTTACAATTTGAGTTACTTAATGAGCAAAAGTTGGTAAAGCATATCTTAGGGTAAAAAAAGGAAATATTCTCCTCTTGACACCGATTCTAGGCCAGTGTGTGAAAGTTTGCAGCATCTCTGTATTCTGGGGATGGTTTGAATTCCTTACCTCTCTTGTCTTGATACAAATGTAGCTTGCCCTGAGAGCTGGTAATGAAAAGGAAGAAGGAGAGACAGCTGACACCGTGGGCTGCTGCTCTCTGAGAGTAGAGCACATCAAGCTGCATCCTGAGCTGGATGGGCAGGAATACGTGGTTGAGTTTGACTTCCTCGGGAAAGACTCCATCCGATACTACAACAAAGTCCCTGTGGAGAAGAGGGTAAGGCATCTCCACAAGCACAAAACAGGCTGAATTGCACAGAGATGTGGTCAGCACAGTTGGGGCGGCAATAATAGGTTGCTTTATCACTGCTCAGATACCAAGCCAGAAAGTAAGTCGATGTTACATCCTCTTTATTGGCCATGCCATGGAAGGTGGTGTGACACAGCCCAGCAGATGAGATGTTCAGACATCTTGCTGCTCTCTCCTGTGGTCTGTGTGAAGAGTTGACATACGTAACTGTGACAACTGTGTTAGACAGATTTCCTGGGTCTCATTCTGGTCACCAGAATTGGTTTTGTCACCTGTAGATGCTGGAGTTTCAGGCCCATGTGACAAGTAACAGCATAAAAGGTTCTGAAATACTGCTGGCACTGGCAGAGCAGCAGTTTGATTTGGGCTTTGATAATACACACATCTGTCACAGTGGTTTGGTTCATGTTGGAGCTGAGCCCTCACAGAGGTAGCTCTTGGTCTTGGCTGCTCCAGAGCCTATGGATTAGGTGCACTGATACCTCAGGCCTGTGAACCTGGGTGTCTACCAGCCAAGACTTCTTATGCCATGTCAGCTCTCTTATTTCTTTGTCATCCACCAATCTCAAATTTGCTGTGATTTTGGTCTCGTTCCAGAATCAATCCCTATCCAGCAGTGTGAACCTGGAGGGCACTATCTAAAATGTTTTTGTGAAACAGCTTTGCATCTGGCCCACAGCTCTGTGGTCTGTGTTAAGACACCCTGTGTACGCTGTGCTAATTGTAATGACAGTCAGCAGTAAACATTGGCCTCTTGAGGAGCAAAACAACTGAAAAAAAAATCATACTACTGCTGCTCTAGAAATTAATGTATGCTAGAATTCTTACCTCCCTGTGTAAAGAAGAAAACATGGTTTTCTGTTTAAATTTATTGGTATCTCGTGGTGTCTTTTCAGTGCTTGAAATGGGGAGTTGATTATTGTGGACCTAGAAATCTTTGTATATTGGGTGTCTATAGAAGAATGTGTGTTGTTGAGACGCTGGGGAATTGGAGCATGCAGAGCTGGGATTTGTGGTCTCTTAAAATCAAAGATGCTTTGATTATTCTCCCTACCCTAGTGAGACGTGTTCAGGATGAAATTGTATGAAACAATGCTGCAGTGAGAAGAGTCAGTTTCTTGTAGCTTCAATCCATGGAAAATGGCTCAGGACTCTCTTGGGCTCAAGTAATAATGGGAGAGTAAGGGGAGGGCAGTAGTTTTGAGGTTTCTTTCTCTGTTAGGCAGCTAAGCCAGGGCAGAGTCAGGTCTCCTGCAATTTTGATCCAAAGGATGAGGATAAAGGGCACTGAAGGCTCAGGACTCCTGTTGCTGGGGAGGAACCTGCAACACAAACACTGCATTGAGAGATGGGTCTTTGCCTGCTGGGAAGTAACATCCAACATCATCACTGTTCCCCAAAAACAGTTTAATGGCTCCCTGGCAGTACTGCTTTCATGCAACTTTGTACTGCCCAGTGCTGTCTGGTCTGTGTTCCTGAAGCTCCTGGCTTTCTTTCCTGCAGGTGTTCAAGAATCTTCAGTTGTTCATGGAGAACAAGCAGCCTGAGGATGACCTCTTTGACCGCCTCAATGTAAGCAAATGGTTCATGGTGAGGGTGGTGGGGCACCATGAACAGGCTCTCTCTGCACCAGACAGTAACAGCTGCTCTGTTCTAGAAATGGTTTCAGTGGAAATTACCTTCCAGAGCAGCCTTAAAGCAGTGAGAGTCTCAGTCTGGTGTCTGAATTGTCCACTGTGCCCACAGGTTCCCAAAGCAATGGGCCCTGGTCCTGGTGACCCTGCCTGGCTCTGACCTGGAGAGGTTTTTTCAGAGATGATGAATGTGTGAGGTGACAGATTTTCAGATTCCATCCCTGTCTGCACACTTGGCTCTGTGGGAGCACTGTGGTGGTCCAGACACATTTATTGTTACTGGAAACCAAAGCCTCCACACCAAAGAAATCCTTTTTGGCCACTTGTGGTATTTGTCACCCATCTAATACTTGTTAGTTCTTTGTTCACTTTTGCTGTGGTTTCAGTGATGCTGTGGCTATTCTGTTGTGGTCAAATCTGAGTACACCAGGCCTCAGCCTTGAGCTGCACGTCTGTGTCAGTGATGGGTCCAGAGGTTTCACAAATACTGTGGTCATTTCTTAGTGCTCACTGTCATCTCCTTTCTGCTTCTTTAGACCAGTATCTTAAATAAACACCTTCAAGACCTTATGGAGGGACTGACAGCCAAGGTATTCCGTACTTACAATGCCTCCATCACGCTACAGCAGCAGCTCAAGGAGCTCACTAATCGTAAGTCTTGTCCCTGAAGCTGTGAGGGGAGCAGATCTTACTCTGCAATACAGACCGGGCTTCCTTGGCTGAGCCACAAGTTGTAGATCTGTTCACCACTTCCTTGTTACAGTTCTCCCAGTACAAATGTCAGGCTGCTGAGGTCTGACCAAAAATCTGCTGTCAGGCAGTTTCTTGGGGTAGTTGGGCAGCCCAGCACTGGGGCAGGCCAGAGCTGATTTGTGAGCATACCAAAGTGTGCCTGCCAGGTTATGCCTATTTTACCAAATCTATTTCCTTACTGTTAATTGTGAGGTGCAGTAGATGACAGGCAAGGCAGATGCATCTGTAACAGCCCCGTGTTTCTTGGCTGCTCATGCACAAGCTCTGTGGGCAGTGCTGGCTTGCACTTGGCAGCTTTACCAAGTAGGCATGTTGAATCTGTGAGGCCCAGCAGTGTCCTGGGCAGTGTAGTCCTGCTGTCCCCTGCTCTGAGCATGCCTGTGCTTCCCCTCTGTTAAGATAGTGTCAGTGGTAACAAAAAGCATCCCAGAAGGAGTTAGGGGCTGGGAGGGCTGTGTCCAGCCTCTTGGGAGTGTAGTTAGAAGTACAGTGTTGAGACTGGCCACGGGAGGGCAAGGTTAATTCTGCAGTGACTGTGAGCATGCACCCAGTGGGACACTGCTTGGGGCAGCACACCCTGGAGAACACACTTGTTCACCACTCTCCTGTCCTTCACAGCGGATGACAACATCCCAGCAAAGATCCTCTCCTACAACCGTGCCAACAGAGCGGTGGCCATTCTGTGTAACCACCAGAGAGCTCCGCCCAAAACCTTCGAGAAGTCCATGATGAACCTGCAGAGCAAGGTACCTCCCCCTGCCCAGCTCTAGGGCAGCAGGGCTCCAAGTGCTGCCTCTCAGAAGCCAGGATCCTTTCCCTTGGGGTGAAAGCAGAGTGTGCTTTTCCCTGTCAGCAGTTGGTAGTTTGCATCAGAGATGGGCCTGCTTGGAGAGGAGCAGGGAGCTGGAAGGGGCTTCTCTGAGTTGTCTTTTACTTGTGAAGAACAAGACCAGACCCTTTTCCTGCCCTTCGTCCTATAGCTGTGTTCTGCTGCCACTGAAACTCAAGAGCAGCAGTCTGTAGCTCTAATCTGTGTCCCCTAAAGAACCTAGAGTAGGCATCCACCCCTGTTGTGTGAATCCCAGGCCACTGTCAGTGTGTACATAGCACATTATGTCCCTCTGACTCAACCTCTTCCTTTGCAGATTGTTTCTGGTGAAGGCCATGAGGTCCAAAGGGGTTAGGTCTGTTCCTGGTCTGGCTTTAGAGTAACCTTCACCATAAGGAGTTCTGGTTTGGCACTGCAGTGTCCCCTGCTTCCATAACACCTAACATGGCTGCCTTCACCCTAGATCCTAGAGCTTGGAGATGTTTAATGGGGATGGTTGAGCAGGGGCTGCAAAATGCTAAATCTCCCTGAATCCTAAGCTTACTGGAAAAGAACTGCCTGAAGCATTAACACCTTTCAGTGTGTAGGATTTGGGGCTGATTCCTGCTGAGGGATCAGTGGTCATCCTTCCATGTAGCCATCAGAGAGCTGGTAGTGATGGGATGCAGTGGAGAAGGACAAGCTGCCAGGAGGGGTTGGCCAGGCCAGACAAAGCCAGTTCCTTGGCCTGTGTGGTTGTAGCTGTGTGTGACAGCTCCCAGCATCAGTTTGTCTTTGGAAATTAGTGAGGCCCTGTTTTCTGAGGGGGATATCAACCCAAACTTGGCTGTGCAGTGGCCAGTGGCTTGACTGTTCTGCTGAAGTGGATCTGACTGCTGGTAGATTCTGAACGTGGTCACAAACTGGCTACCTGGGTATGCTGCCCAGGGGTGACTGCCACAGCTGTCAGCAGGTTGTTCACAGTGCTGCCATCTGGTTTTGCCTCTCCTAGATTGATGCCAAGAAGGAGCAATTAGCTGATGCCAGGAGGGAACTGAAAAGCGCCAAAGCTGATGCCAAGATCCGGAGGGATGAGAAGTCTAAAAAGTAAGGCTGGTGTTACTGGGCTCTGCAATGCTCCCAGAAGGGGTCCTTCACCCTGTATCCCACTTTCTGGCCTGTGATTTGGGAAGGCTTTCTTTCACACTTTTCATTCTGTGCATGAAGAGATGGCCACCCACTGGGTGATCTGACCCTGCAGTTCCTGACATGGTCACTCATGCCCAGCCCTCACAGCTGAGCACCTGCCAGTGCTCACCTACCCCAGTGCTGCCCAGGACCAGCAGAGGGATGGATCCAGTGTGCAGCATTGCTGTCTTCCTGGGGAGCCAGGGCTCACACAATTAATTATTGCACAGGCAGTTCCCTGAGTTCCACTCTCCCCATCAGAAGCCCACGGCACAGGCGATGTGCTGGGGCTCCATGTGGGCTCTGCAGAGCAGCCACAGGGGAGCTGAGTTACAGGAGCTCTGAGAGCAGGATCACAGCATGACTTACTGAGGGATAGATGGGCTGGTGTGGGAGTGGGTGTAGCATCAGAACAGTTCAGGCTGTTGCTTCCAACCATTTAAAACAAAACTGCTGCTTAAGATTCCTGCTCTGCCTCCTGGAAAATGTCAGTTCTTAATTGCATGTGCTGAGTGTGTTGTGTCACCATCTGTGCTGACACAGCTGCCCTGTGTGACTGGTGGCATTGCTTACCTTGAGCAGAGTCCCTTTGGGTTCCCACCGTGCTGGCAGGGCATGAGGAATTCAATGCTTTGTTCTTTGCCACCCCAGGACAGTGGAGAGCAAGAAGAAAGCGGTGCAGAGGATCGAGGAGCAGCTGATGAAGCTGGAGGTTCAGGCTACAGATAGGGAGGAGAACAAGCAGATTGCTTTGGGCACCTCCAAACTCAACTATCTGGATCCCAGGATCTCTGTTGCTTGGTAAGCACCTGCCTGGGGTGTGCTGGGGTGATCCACCCCTTCACTTCTGTCTTGTCCCCACACATAGACAAGGGAAGGGTCTCTGGCCTTCCTTTTATCCCTAACTCTAACAGCATCTCCTCTCCTGCAGGTGTAAGAAGTGGGGAATTCCTATAGAGAAGATTTATAACAAAACCCAACGAGAGAAATTTGCCTGGGCTATCGACATGGCAGAGGAGGACTATGAGTTTTAACCTGTTTTTATTGAGCTGAATTTTATGGGAAAAGGGAGTAGCCTGGTTTTTAGGGAGATTGATAAACTGTGAGCCTTACTTGTCCTTGGATGCTGGGGAAGGGGGAGGAAAGGGGCAAGTGAGCATCAGATAAAACAGCCAACATCTTGCAGAAAGCATAACCTGGAAATATCCTAAAGGAGCTGAGCCAGTTGTCCTATGGACAACTTATTTAAAAATGTTTCAGAGATCCAAATTCTAGCTGTCTGGTTTGTGTGGTTTTTCTCTTGAGGCAGGGCAAGTGGATGGGGGATTTGTCAACCTTCCGCCAGGCAAATTCACCATCACACTGAGAGCGTGGGAATCTTTAGCTACTGTATACAAAATCCAATTATATTGGTGCGTTTTTACAGTTAGGGTTTTGCAATAACTTCTATATTTTAATAGAAAATGGACTCCTTAACCCCTGCCCTTCCCCTCCCCCTCCCGCCCCATTTCAGAATTTAACAAATAAACAAAATTTAAGGAACCCAACGCACCTGTTACAGCTATCACTATAGTCATGGAAATACCCAAATCTTTTTCAATTTGTCACTTGAACAGTCGTGGCATTGGAACATGAATTACAAATATCCACCACATTTGTTCAGAGCAAATCATGATGGGAAATCGGCCTCCTGACTTGAGTGTTCCTATTTTAAATGTGAATTTTTATTTCTTTTTAATTATTTTAAAATATTTAAACAGTTTTCTTTCTTTTTGATCTTAAAGATCATCGTGTAGGTTTGGGGAGCGGGTGGGGGGGAGGGGGCCGTGTGATGGGAAGATGTGTGTGGAATTTGAGGACAAATGAATTGGAAACAAATGACATTCCCATCACCCTTTGTTCTGAACACGCTCTGTACACTTCCAAGAATTATCTACTTTTTAGGTTTGTCAGACTGTTTTACCTTTTTTCCCCCCCCTTTTTTTCTAAGCCCCATTCCCCTCTTTTACTTGAAAGATTTTATTGTGTAAAAAGAAGTTTCACAGGTCAATAAATTTCGAGGGAAATGAGCATTGGTCCAAAAAGGAAAATAATCAAGATTTTAGGGCTTTTATTTTTTTCTTTTGTAATTGTGTAAAAAAATTTTAAAAATTAAAAAGCAGAATTTTAATGTGAAACCTTTTTTTGCTATAATCATTAGTCTTAGAGGCATTGTTAGCGTAGTGTG
This sequence comes from Lichenostomus cassidix, assembly GCF_008360975.1. Classification (NCBI taxonomy): domain Eukaryota; kingdom Metazoa; phylum Chordata; class Aves; order Passeriformes; family Meliphagidae; genus Lichenostomus; species Lichenostomus cassidix. The sequence continues at coordinate 9,395,616 of NC_139500.1, read as the reverse complement.
TGTGCAAGACCATTTCCTGCAGCCTTTCCTCAACAAGTATCTTCTATTTTTATCATGAATTCCCTTTTAATCAACTGTAGGTTATTTAAAATAAATTCCTACAACTTAACTGAGTGTTGGTGTCTGTGTGTTCTTTCACCTCCAGCCCTGGACGTGAGGCTGCTGTCGTCTCTGGGCTGGGGGACATGGTGGGGTACAATTCCTGTTCCCAGCAGGAATTCCCTGAAGGATGTGGTCTGTCAGTGCCTTGCCATGGTTGTGCTTCTCCCCTCTCTGGCCAAGTGGTCACTGTGGGTTTCCATGCAGGCACAGCTCACCGTCAGTTGGCTTTGTCCTGGAAAAAGCCCTGCCAGGGACAGCAGGGAGCAGCAGCAGGGAGATGCAGTGACAGCAGAGCTACTCTTCCTGGCCTGCTTTCTCTGCTGCCTTTTATTCACCCCCAGCCCTCTGCACAGAGGAGGATGGAGGGAGAGCAACTCCCTCCCTCCCCTTGATGCTTAAAATGCTGGTAAAAATAAGACACTGCAGTATAGGGAAAAAGGTATTACTTTGGTTTAATGTGATCCCAGGTGCACCATTGTCAAAGGTGGTACCATGACAAAGAAAAGGCCCTGGGTACAATGCATATACAATTTTATGGACCTCACCAATTAGCATACCTATCTAAAATCCCCCAATAAGAAACCTAACAAATGAAGTAATTACCCCCTTATTCTAATTATCTCCCCCCCCCAAAAGGCTACACCTTAGTTTACAAAAAGATGTTCCATAGATGAGGCTCTGTTCAAGGTTGGTGCCTCATGTTCTGGAGATTGTGGGGATGTTTCGTCTTCCCCAAAGAATTCTGAGCTAGGCTAGAGTACAAGGGTTATAAACATGTGGGGCTAAGATACAGGGAGTGAAAAGTACAGGAATGGGAAAGAGTAAAAAGTAAATAAAAAGGGTATAAAAGTATAAAGAAAAAGGACAAAAAACCCATCAGGCATCACCCTCACGGCTGGGAAGGGCAGGAGACTGGGCAGGGGCAGGGTGAGGAGGCTGATGGATGCATTCATCTCCCTGGCGCTGGGAGCAGCACTGGCCTGCTGTCCTTGGGGACTGTGGAGCAGACAGTGCTCCTCTGCAGCCACCTCCCCGTGACCCCAGTGCTGGGTTGGGCTCCCAGGCCCCCAAGGGTGGCTGTGGGGTCAGGCTCAGCCAGCTGAGGAGCCTCTGGGCAGCCAGCCCTGAGCAGGGCTTCCTGCTGCCTGCTGCGATCTTCCAGGCACTTTGTTGTGGCTGCACAGACCTGGAGCTTGGCAGGAGCTGCCGTTTGCTCTCTGGGGCCTTTCCAAGGTGCAGCGGTGAAAATGCCAGCGGAGGGGGAGAGGGGCTCATTGTGCTCCTGACCTGCCCGTGCCTGGAACAATGCAGCCTGTAAAAACATCATTTCTATTTATACAGCCCTCCTTCCCGCCTGCAGACCTGGCCCAATTATCCCATATCTTACAAATTCCCATATCTTACACCACTGAACAGGGAGTTGTTGAATGCAGTGGGAAGGCATGTACTCCCACAGAGCTATCGCTGCCGGCAGATCCACCTTCTTGCTGGGCATGGTGGGATGCTCTGGCCAGGCTGGGAGAGCTGTGCTCTGCCTGCAAGTGCAAGGCCAGGCTGGTGTCCGAGGCTGGAGTGTGCTTTGCCTCTCTCTGTCAGCAAGAAGGAGAAGGATGTTGGTGCAAAACCTGAAATGCACCCAACTCCCTCCCACTGCTGGGGGGCACAAGCTCTGTCCAGGGCAGGGAGCTGAGGAGGGTTTAATCTGTGGTTTTGCCTGTGGCACAGGAGGGTGAGGACCACACACCCCACACTTTCCATGGAGAATTCCCAGATCCCACTGACTCACTGTGCAAACACAGAAATGGCCACAAACATGCCACATCCCGACTTGTATCCCACCGCTGCAGTGCCACCCCCCAGTCTGGCTTTCCTGTCCCACAACAGGGCCTGTGTTTGGCAGCCAGGGAAACTGAGGCAGCAGTGCCATGACCAGTGGAGGGAGCAAAATGTGGGCTTGAATCTGGATCTTGTGCTTCACGACCCCATGGACAGGGTCTGGCAGCCAAGGGGAGGTGCAAACCCTGCAGGATGCAGCCCCATCCCCCTTGAAGTCTTAGAGGATTCCAGGGCTGAAAATTGAAACCAGGTGAATTCAAGATATTAAAAAAGTGTGTTCTCCCCGCACAGCACGGGGGAGCAGGGACAAGGAGCCCGGGGCTGCAGTGGGTTCCCCACCAGGTGCTGGCTGTAACCCAGAGGGATGTTGCCGTGCCTGGAAGGGGCAGGAGGAGTGGGGGATGGCATCCTGCGGGCACGGCTTCGCCCAGCTCCGCGGAGAGCGTGCGGCACGGAGCCGGCACCGCGCCAGCATCCGCGGCAGCTCCACAGCCCCGGGCGGCTCTGCTTTCCATCGCCGGCACAACACTGCTCTGTGTCTGCCAACACCAGCCCGGGCAGGAGGCAGCTCCGCACCGCATTCCCGCGGGGCTTTCCAGATCCCGCTCCCTGCAGCGCCAGGGAAGCTCTTCCCCCGTGGTGATTTTCTCAGCCCAGGGGCTGGTGTTGCCTTTACCCAGCCCGGGCAGCGCAGGGCAGGCAGGAATGATTAAATAACCGGGAGAGGGGCATCTCTCCCAGGGATTGCTCCACTCGTTCAGATGTGCATCTGGCACCTCGTCTCTACGTGGTCCCAAGGCAGGAGAAGGATGCATCCATTCGCAGCCACTGGGGTCAGAGGGGATGCTGGGCTGCAGGGACCCCCCCACTCTTGCCTGTAGGATGGCCTCAGAGTGCTGTTTCCCTGGATTTTGCTCCCCAGGCCTTGAGCATGCCTGGGGCTGTCCTTAAGCCAGAGGTCACCTGGCTATTGGCCTGTTCCTGGTGGGAGGATGCAGCTGCTCCATGAATCCTGCAGGATATGGGGGTTGGCATCCCGTGATTCGGAACTGTGAAGGGGAAAGGTGCAGGGGCCACTCAGAGGGGAAAATCCCCTTTTTCCCAGAGGTGTTTGCAAGGGGAGGTTGCAGAACCCCCAGCCTTCCACAGCCACATGATGAACACAATCCAGGGAATTTCTTCAAAAGCAAAACAGGAATGTAATTGAAGTTTTTGCTGGCCTTAGGGGTGGGGATGATAATTCACAGCCTGGCTGGTACAGGAGCTGGGGACCACCAAACAGGGCTGTCAGGTAACAGGCATACAAAGACTGTCAAATTTCCTGTGCTCTCAAATTAAACAGTGAAATTCCTTGGCATGCAGCTTCTCGGACATGGAGACCTAATGCAAGGCTAAAAAGTGATCAGTCAAACTTGGAAAATCAAAAATATTGATCTCCAACACCTCATATTAAAGCACATCCTCCACATGCTGGCTCCAGCCTCCCGAGCTCTGGAGCTGAGGACACACCTTGCTGGGTGCTCTCCATCAGCACGAGCAATCTCTGGGAGTGAGGGAGTTACCTTTTCTGCTTCTTCGATGGCCACACTCCCTTCTCAGGTTTTGCCCTCAAAAACAAGGGTGTGCCCATAATGCTCAGCTATTTTAAGACCACTGGGAGCCGGCTGCTTCCTGCCGGTCCCAAGCGAGGCTGTTACACAAGCCAGGAGCAACTTCTCCAGCGGCCCTGGCAGCTCACCCCAGAGAGAATGAGGCCCAGAGTGCTGTGCCAACACCAAGCACAGGCTCCAGGGGCTATGGCTCAGCTGAGCACATCCCCAAAGTCCTGTCAGCCCTTACACTGCTCATTTTTCTCAGGGCAGTTTTAGGTTCTTAACCCGTATGTCTGTCCTTGCCTGTTTGATGCCCAGACACCAGATAGAATCCTAAAAAGCCTCATAGGCTTTTTTGTGTGCATGTGTGTGTGCTGGGGAATGTCCCTTTGGAGGCAGGTGAAGCGGTAGGACAGAGGGAGCTGCTCATGTGGGATGCACTCAGGGATGGGCCCCTCACTTAGAAAATGATGCCCCTCCCTGTCCCAGCCATGAGCTGGGGGGGTGAGATAAGGAGTGCTCAGCACAGGCTGCCTTGCCATGGGCCTGTGGACATGTGTGTGTATTCACAGAATCACTAAGTTTGGAAAAAGAAAAAAATCATAGGATCATTAAGGTTGGAAAAGTCCTCTAAGATCATCAAGTCCAACCATTAACCCGTATTTATATGTATATGTGCATGTGTGCATTTACAGATGGGGTAAATCCCCTCCAGCCTGCCCCTTCCCTGCTCTCCTGCAGCAGGGACATGCTCGACTTGGAAAACCTGCCAGGTTGGGGATGCACTGGCCACTGGACCCAGGACACTGCCCAGCCTGGGTCAGCCTGGGCAGCCAGTGCTCCCTGGGGTGCTCTGATGGAGAGGAGGGCACAGGGAAGGAGGTCAGTGGCACACAGAAAGGGAAATTGCAAGCTTTAACCACATGAATGGACCAAACGGTACTGAAACGCTTCCCAGTGCAACCACTTATCCCCTCGCTAACCCTGCTTTTGTGTGGTCTCCAGCCGGGCTGGAGAGGAGCTGGAGAGTGCCCAGTGACCCCCAGCTCCCTAACATCCCCAGGGGCAGGATGCCACAGGCCACCCTGCAAGCCCCATCCCGCTTTCCATGCCAGCACAGATCCAGCTGGAATCAGTGTGGAGGAAACTACAGCAAACGCAGACCTGGCTTCACCGAGAAACCACACCTCGGTGCCAGCGGCAGCCAGACCGAGGGGTCTGTCCCCAGGAAAAGCCACCGTGGGACACAGTGCTGGGACCCCACATGTGCCATGCCAGGGTCCCACGCAAACCCTGCTGTGGGTGCCGGGGCCCCGAGTGTCCTGTGCAGTGGGGTGTGCGGCACACGGGGTGTGCGGGGTGCGGGGTGGCACCCCAGGCGTGCCGTGGTGAGCAGGGTGCCGCTGTCCCCAGGCGTGCTGGGTGGTCTGCAGCACTGGCATCCCGCACCACGAGAGGGGTCCGCCTCCCCCGCTACCCCCGGCCGGCAGGGCGGGGATGCTGCTCCCCCCGAGCCCCCGGGCGGGGATGCTGCTCCCCCCGAGCCCCAGGGCGGGCAGGGAGCGGGCTGCGTGTTCCCCCCGCGGACCCCCCGCGCTGCGCGTCCGCCCGCCCCCCGCGCCGGCACCGCTCCTCCCCTTCCCCTGCCTCCTCCCTCCTCCTTCCTCGCTCCTCCTCCTCCTCCCTCTCCCTCTCCTCCTCCTCCTCCTCCTCCTCTGCTCCCCTCCCGCGGCGGCGGCGCGGGGCGCGGCGGGGCTCGGGCGCTCCCGCTCCCCTTTGTTCGCCGCGCCGATGGCGGCCGGGCCGGGCGGCGGCCCCGGGGCGCCCAGCGAGGCGGAGGCGGTGCAGCTCTGCCGCAGCCTGGAGGTGGGCACCGTCATGACCCTCTTCTACTCCAAAAAGTCGCAGCGACCCGAGCGGAAAACTTTCCAGGTGAAGCTGGAGACGCGGCAGGTCACCTGGAGCCGCGGCTCCGAGAAGGTGGAGGGCGCCGGTGAGTGCGCGGGGGGAGAGCCGGCGGGGAGGGCCGGGAGAGGGGCTGCGCTCCCTCGGGCGGCGGTGCGGGGCCGGAGCCCCCCGGGAGCCGCCGTGCGGGGAGCGCCGCGGGCTGCGTGGCGAGGAGGAAGGAGGAGATGAAAAACAATGAAGGTCCAGGCTCTCCGTGCCCGGCGTCTCCTCGGGGGGCGGAGGGGGTCCGTGTCCCAGCGCGGGCCCCGAGCGCTCCGTGCGCGGGGGATGCGCGGGCCGGTACCGCCGCTGCCCCCGCCCAGCGCCGCCTCCCAACTTTCCGCATCCCCGCTCGGCACCAAACTTCCCCTGGGATAAACGAGGTGTTTTCCCGGGTGGTGCCTTGGCGAGCAGCACCTAAGGGCCGTGGGGAGCGTCAGAAGGAGGCAGGATTAGTGCGAGCCCGTTTGCCATTGCACGTCGGAGCAACAGATGTGACGAAACGGAAAAGGCAAAAAGTAGGAAAAGCAACACAAAATGTTGTACTGGAGTTCGGTCGTCCTCCTCGTTGCCCTGTGCACGTCAGCCCGAGGGGGGTGGCACAGGGTCAGCCGAGTTCGGTGCCGTTACGGCAGCACCACGCTGGCTCTGGGCTCCGTGCTGGATGGGGGCAAGGAGGACAGAGGAGAGGATGCGTGAGAAACCTGAGTGTCAGACCACAAAGATGGGTGGGAAGGGGGTGAGATCTGGCATGCCCTGTGCTCTTAATCTCAGTGTTGGTTTCCCAGGTTCTCTGAAATCATCTTTCCCGCCCCCGTGTGCACCAGCACTGGGACAGGGTCTCTGCTCTGTGCTGGACATGAGGAGAAGGGGATGTGCATGAAGGCCAAGTGATGGGAGTGCTGGTGCTGGCCGTGGCACTGACCTTCCCCGTGTTGAGGGTTGTTGAGGCCCAGCGAGGCCAGGGAGGGATTGTCATCTCTCCTGGCAAATGCTGCTGGTCCAGGGTGGAAAGGTGGGATGCTGTTGCTACCAGGGGGACTCAGATGAGGAAAGGGCATGGAGATGGTGGCCACATCTCTGTGGCAGGTTCACAAAATGCCAGTTTGGGGCTTTTGGCTTGCCCTAAGACCCTTCGAGTCCTCTACCTTCTGCCCTGTGGTGTCTCCAGGCAGATCTGGAGGGAGCCTTGGGGTCCTTTAGCATCATGAGGATGTGAAGCTCCCCCATCTCTTTCCTAGGATGGCCTCTGGGAGCAATGAGGCAGTGGGAGAGGGAGGAGAGAGCAGCATTCTATTGACCCTGAGCTTCAGTTGCTCTTAAAGTAAGGCACAGCAAACGTTGGCTTTGCTGGGGGGAATCTGGTCTCAGACAGAGCCTACAATCCACATGTGCCCATGGTGGGACAGATGTCCCCAGTAGTGTCTGCACAGGTGATTGTTCACGGGGACAGACCAGGAACAGGCGTGTCCCTGTAACCTGGGACCTTAACTTGGGGCAAATCTAGAGAACTTCACCTTCTGTACCAGAACTGTGGGGGTACCAATGATGGTAATGCTGCAAGGAATTCTCATGCTGTGCAGACATCCAAGAGCAGAACAGTGAAAGCAGAGTGTCCCAGGGACTGAGATGATTGTATTTCTTTTAATGTCACAGTGGAAAATTACTTGGGTCTTCTCTACTGTGCCTCAAGTGAGCTATCAGACTGGTGGCTCTGGGCTCTGAGCTCCTCACGTGTGCCTCCTGACACTCATGGTGTTCCCACACTACGTGTGACCCTCCTGAGGGGCAAAATGGGCCATGCTGGACACAGAGGACACCAGACTAAAGAGGTCCTGTGTCTTCAGCCCCATCTCTCTGATGCTGATGCTTTCCCCATGGCCTCCTCTCTCACCTGAGCATCTCACCCTGTCCTCAGTCCCCTGCTCTGGTGTCGCTCAGCACCCTGAGCTTGCAGGGCTGAGGAGCAGAGCTTTGCTTTAGCACTTCCTGGACAGAGCTGTAGCAGCTCCAGGTGGAAATATCAGCCTGTGTACACAAATAGTGACTGTGTTTCTAGGCAGGCAAGGCAAAGCCACGGGATCGATGGCCAGCCATACTAGGTTTTTGGCCAGCTTCCCTTTTTTTATCTGGATGTGCTTTACTGGGTAGAAAAGGGATGCCTGGGAAAAGCCAGATGTATGACAGCTCCCTTCATATGGCAAATACACCAATGTGTTCCCCTCCCAGCTCAATCCCCTTGAAGACAGCATCCACATGGCCATGATGGAACCAGAGGGGGAAGTAATCTGGAGCTGAGCTCATCACTTTCAGTGCAGAGTAGTTTCAGCCATGAGCAATGACTGATCCAGTTCTCCCCATGAAGACAAGCCATGCCAGTGTGGGGAGAAGTAGGTTGGGACTGGTAGGAAGACTGGATTTTGCTTTCTGTGGTGGTTCTGGTTTGGCCCCAGCTTTCACTGTGAGGACATAAGCAGATGTCAGGAGGTAAGATGTTCATTCCCATGGAGCAGCATCTCCACCAAACAGTGTCTGAGGCCCTGCAGGTCAAAGACTGCTGTGATCATGGGTCAGTAATGGATAGTTTTGTGTTTCCTGAGACCAGGAGACCACCAGGAAGCTTTAGACCACCCTGGATACAAGTTAATTGTCTAAGTAGGAATGATCCTGGTTTTTTTTCCATTTCAGAACAGGTGAATATCCACAGTATATCACATATGAAGGTCTCGGACTTGGGGTATATCTGTGTGGATGGTCATGTCTTGGAGAGGTTTGTCTCATGGACACCAAGTACAGAGAATCTGTGCTCCTTTCTCTGCACTTGATGGCTTGTGCAGAAAGGAGATGTGTATTTGTCCCAGCAAGGGGTGGGCAGAGATGGGGACCTGGCAGCATGTCTGACAGTGCTGGGAAGAGCACAGCCCCCGTGGCTGCAGTTTGGGAAGCTCCTGTTGCATGGTGGGCAGTGTGTGAAGGGACAGAGGGTTGGCTGGCTCATCTCCAGGGGACCTCAGGGCTAAAGCTGCAGTGTGTCAGGAGGAGAAGGTTCTGGGCACAGCCACTGCCATCGTTGCTTGGTGTGGTGCTGCTCATTTCAGAGCTCTGCCATCACTGTGGGAGGTGTCACGGAGCAGCTGCTGCCCCAGGGTCTGCAAGGGCTGCTCTGTCAGTACTTCTGATCTCTGCTGAGCTCTGCGGGGTTGCAACAGGCAACCAGCTCTTTGCCCTAAAACAATGTTCTGGTGGTGATTGGCTTTCTGTGCATGCTGACCTGGTGCTTCGAGGGGAGCAGAGCCTGAGCAGCCTGCAGGTCACCCTGACAGTGGGAGAAAGTCCAGGGAAGCCTTATCCTCTGTGCCTTTGGTGCCTCAAGAGCACAGTGCTGTCAGTCTGAGTTCCCTCCCTGACCCTGCCATGCTGCTGTGCCCAGAGGTGATGTGCCACCCTTTATTTCAAGTTACTTACTGAAGCAAGCAGGGTCTGACTGGCCTCTGCAAGGAACTTTTGGCACTTAAGGACACAGGCCTCTATGTGCATCAGCACCTCCTAACTGCAGGGAGGCTGGTCCAGGGGGATGCTGGCTGTGGAGGAGCCTGTGTAGGTTTGGCACCTGGGGACATGGTTTAGTGGTGGCAGTGCTGGGTTAAGGGTTGGACTGGATGGTCTTAGAGGACTTTTTCAACACTAATAATTCTGTGATTCTGTGAAGGGTTGGGTGGCATCACCACTTGTGCTGTAGATGGACAGGCTACCAGCCAGCCTCGTTGGCCACCATGAAGCTGCCCAGCCTTGCCTGCCCGTGAGCCAGGAGGTGCTGGGGGACCGAGGGGGGGGAGCCTTGCTGGTGTGACAGCCCTGTCCTCGTCCCCTGCTTTGTGACCCTTGTGTAGCGCTTTGTGAGCGCTGCATAAAGAGTGACCTTGTGTATTGGCTGTCACTGTGTGTGTCCCCCACGTCTCCCCTCCGTGAGCAGAGCAGGGACTCCAGCCAGCTGGGCTGCCACATGAAGAGCCTCTTCTCTTGGACAGGACCCTGCTCCTCGCTGAGCTCTTCAGCTCACTCCAGAGTGCTGAGAATCTCCATGAGCTGAGGGCTGGGGAGGAGGGGGAGATCCCCTGTGGGTGAAACTTCTCCCTTTCGAAAGTGGTCGCCTCTTTCTCCTGTGCTCTTTTCAAAACTGCGCAAAATGCAATCCTGGTTTGTGCAAAAAAAATAAAAAAAGGCATTTTTTTCAATTAATACTTGTTTTTATCCTTAGGGTTCCAGCCAGGTTTAATTACCAATGCATTGCTTTCTTGCTAATCAACTCTGCAGAGGGCCTGGCTGCTACAATAGGAAGAGTGCTAATAATTTTCTATTCTTTTTGTTAATCACCCGGAGCAAAGTGGAGCTAATCCCTTAAGTCAATTGTCTTTTATGCATTTATATATATTTTTTTTAACTTCCTGTGTTTCCTGTGTTAACTAATTCTTTATTTTTAATAAAAATGGGTCTTGCATTCTTACCTCTACGTGCTGGGGGATTATAGGCCAGCTTCAAATTGAGCTGCTTGCCTTGAAACACGTCAGAAAATTCAGAGAGTTTGTTCAGAGAGTGAGCTGAAAATTTGGAGCAGATGTTTGTTTTATAGGGGAGAGAGAGGAGGAAAAAAAACTACCTCAAAAAAACCCTGGTTGCATTCTTGCTTTCAGTGAAATGAGCTCAGTCCCTTGGAGGTGGAGAAAAGCCATTGCCTGTGTAAAAGAAAAGAAATGACCTGTAAAATATTAATGCAAAGTGGCTCTGAAGTGTGGCTCATACTCGCCTCAGCCGCTTCAAGCACAAACCTCTTTCATTAGTCCGCTGGGGCACAGCTTTTTCTTTTTTAATTATGATTTTTTGGGGGCCATTTGCTTAAGCTGAGGAGCTTGGAGCTCTTAAGACGTGAGCACGCCAGAAATGGTTTTCAAGGATAAAGTAACTTCAGAGTGGGCTCCTCCTGGGGTGCAGGACGGCTCCTGCACTGGAGGGTCCCCTCCTGCTCCACCACCCACAGATGCAGGATGCAGCCCTTGTGGTGGGCAGGAACAGGAGGAGGGAGCTCCCCCTGAACTCCCCCTGGAGCAGGGGGCTGCAGCATGGCTGGGGTGGGAAGGGGAGAGCATGGCTTGTGGCTGTGGGGATGGTTAAAGCTTCCCCTGCTGTCTCTCTGCTGCTGGAGTTTCTCGAGGACAGGTTTTTTGTGTCATTACCAGTCCCCTTCCTGCTTACCAGGACATCTGTGCTACACACAAAGCCAGTGAGCTCTGCTCTGCCTTCACCACCAAACTGAAACAGCCTCCCTCCTCACCTCACATCCCTTTGTCATCCCGTTTTTATTCTTGGTAGCATCTTTTAGGAGGAACAGATTAGAAAACCCCTACTCATGCAGTAGTAAGAGACGTCACAAATTACCTCTTCCCTTGGCATCTCCAAAGCTTCTCCATGGCCTGGAGAACAGCTGGAAGTTGGCTGGCTGGGAGGCCAGTGTTTTCCTCTAGTACTTGCACCCACATCATGCATCCATCTGGTTCCTTCCTCTGCCAGTCAGCTACGTGGAAGGAATTGGCTTATGGGGTTCAAGCCCACTAATTAGAATGTGCTGGAGAGGTTTTGGATAGTGTTGGACTGATTATTTCTCACCTACATCACAGGCCTGAGTGTTTCAGCACTTGGCTTTCTCCTTGCTTGTTGGCTGGACAGCCTGTATGGCAACAGGAGCACCTGAGAAAGCTGGCCCTGGACATCTGGCTTTGCAGAGTGCATGCAAAGAGGTGCCATGCTCAGCTCTGTCACCTCCTGTCCCCAGGGGCAATTCTGCTGTGGGATTTTATACAGGACTTTCATGTGCCTCTTCTCCAAGCTGAGCCAGCAGTTGCCCAGCCCAGTCTGCAATCTCTTTACTGCTCTGTTGAGCTCCCTTGGCTGCACAGCAGGGATGGTCATCCTTATCTCAGAGCGTTTGCTCAGCTCCGTTATCTGATCGCAGTGGCTGCACTGTGAACATCCCCAGGACATGCTGACAGTCAGCAGTGCCCAAGGCCTGTCCCCCCGGAGCAGGTGTGTGACCTCCTGCATATCTTACAGATTGCAGACACAGGAGGAAAGCTCTGCAGTTTCTCAGTGCCAAAGTCCCTGTCTATGAGCCATCCTGAGGTCCCCAAGCACTGCATGTGGCAGAGCAGGCTTGACCACTGAGTTGCCCAGGGGTGCAGGCTTGGTGTAAATTTTGTGTTCCTAGGAACTTGGGCACTGCTCTTTTTCTGGGACCTTTCCCTGCAGAGCACAGGTGCTGTTGTGTCCCTTTGGAACTGACCCAGGTGAAAGCAGTGCACCCTGATGGGCAGCCTGGCCAGGATGGAAAACTTGGCAGCACCTGGGGTGGAGCAGGAGCTCTCAGAACCGACCCTCAGCTGTGACTGCCTTACACTTTTGGCTACATCACACAAACTTCTGCGTGAGTTGCAGATTTACTGGCGAGCTGCAGCAGCTCAGCCTGTGGATGGCAGCTTCAGAAGCTGCTGGAAGTGGAGCACGTTGGACTGTGTGTCCAACTCCTGTCTCTGACAAAGTGGGATCCTGCTGGGGTTGGCTTGACAGACAGTTGGTGCTGAGCATCTCATCCAGGCCATGGAGCTGGCTGGCAGGAGCTGTGACACCTCTCCCAGATCAGCCTGTGATTGCTGTGCTGCAGGGCTGCAGGAGTACTCCAGGACTGCCCTGGTGCTGGGCTGTGGTCTGGTAGGTGAAGAGGCCAACAGTGACAGTCTGTGCTTACTGCTGGCTCAGCCAGGAGCTGGGCTGGTGGTTTTGGGCTCAGAGGTGTGTGACAGTGTCTCTAGGAGCTGTGTGGCCTGGCAGGGCTGCAGCCAGCCCCCGTGCTGTGTCCCTGCTTCAGAGCTGCTGCAGGTTTGATAAGACCCAGTGTAAAGCTCACAGTGAAGGAGGGTGTGGGGAGTCCAGGAAGAACTTGCAGCGTGTGGTGAGGAGGTGTGGGGCTTTGAGCACAGAAAACCTGAGCAGCTCTGAGTTTAACAACCATTGGCTGAACCTCTAGCATACAGTAAAAGGAAATGTCTGAAGTCAGTGGAGAAGACTTTTTACTTTTCTAGTGTTCTCTGAGGTTTAAGGGCATTAGGGATCAGAAAATTTTGAAGTCCTTAGAATGCTTTTGAAAAGTTATCCCCCACACCCTCCCTTCTTCCCCTTGGCCAAACAGGCTTGGAGAGTAGGTGTGGAAGATGATGCTGGAATAGGGCAACTGCAGGGATACCTGTCTAGAGAAGGATAAATGGAGACAGGTTTGGGTGTGCAACAGATCCTGCAGCTGTATGGAGAAAGCTGTGTGGTGTCTGACATCTAGGGATGCTCACAGAATCCTGTGACCGTCCCAGCAAACCTGTGAGGCTCCTCAGCTCACTTGGTCGTGGTGTTTGCTGCTGCTGGCTGTGCTGCTGGTATCACACATGAGATCAGTTTAACATCGAGCACATCCTCTGCCAGTGACTGCATCCTGTCTGCACGGGGGTGGCTGGGTGATCTCATGGCTTCTCCCTGCTCATCTGTTCCGCTGAGCGCGGTTTTGCTGCCGGAGGTGTTACATCAGGCAGCGGTGGGAGGGTGTCTTCCCAGCTGGGGAGAGCCCTTAGGAAGGGACATGGTGACAGCAGCCGTTCCTAAAGGGACTTTTGCAGTGCTGGAAAAAGCTGTCCTTCTACATGGTTTTAATCTTGAGGTTTTCAGTATTCTTGTTTTGCACAAAGTGCTGTTTTACATGGAACAAGCTTTTTGACATTGATTCCAATGAGAAACTTCTTAACTTCTGAGAAGTTTCAGCTTTTCTGAAGATTCCCTGAATACTCAGAACTCTCTGCCAGGGCTTTCTGTTTCTAGTTTGCCAGACTTGTTCCTCCTGTCCCAGGGGTCCTTATCTCTGGGCATCTTGCTGCCTCTTGATCTATTCCTGTCATGTATTGAACACCTTGATATACTGGGTGGCAGGAGGATATGGGATTGTGGAGCACCCTGAGCATCCAAATGGCCTGTGTCTGGCTGGTGTCTCCAGGAGAAGCCAGGCTGGTGTCTCCAGGAGAAGCTGGCCACTAAATCTGAACAAGTCAGCAGAGCTTTAGGATGCTGCCAGCCCATACTCTGAAAGTCTCTGTGATTTTCAAACTATTTTTTAGCTGTCTCTGCTGTCCCTGTGGTCTGGTGGCACTTCAGCCTGATCTGGAACTGGGGGTCCTGAAATTGGCTGGCTGGGGAACCGTGGAAAGCCTTCCAGAGTCTGGGATGGATCTCTCCCTTGTTTTCCTCTGCAGATCCTCACTTCTGTTTGCAAACATTAGTGGTTCTGAGGTTTTGGTCAGCCCCTTCTTGTGCTGTCAATAGGGTGCTCCAGAGCATTCCTGGCCACCTACAGCCAGGCAAACCAATGGTGCTGGTTTAAAATCATCCCAGGGAAGGTCGTGGACCAGCACATGATCTCCTGTGATGTGGGATGCTGTGCTGAGTTGTTTGCCCACTGGCTTTAGGGATGCAATAGCTAAAAACCACAGCAGAAGGGTCAGGGCTGTGACTTACAGGTTGTGTTTTCTCTCCAACCCATCACAAACGCATTCATTTCCTTGTTCTTGGAATATGACTCTTTTATTTCCTGCCTTGACATATGGAGTCCCAGAGCTCTGCTGCCTTGTGTTTGCAGCTCACCCCCAGCTTTTATATATGGGGGTGTGTGCAGGACTCCTGCCTTCCCAGTCATGGTCCTTTGGGAGGTGACCTGCTGGCTGAACTGTCTTAGGATCGAGGGCTGCCTCTTCTGCTAGCTCCAAACCCCATCCCTAGGAGCTGGATGTGTGGTGTGTCCCCTGCACTGCCAGGATCCCAGAGCCTGGAGGGATGGCTGCAGAAGGTCCACTGTGCTCCGGGTGACACACAGTGATGCTGTGGATGCCCTGCTGCCTCCTGACTCCGGGAGCTGCTCCAACCATCCTGCTCTCCATCCCTGCTGGAGCTCCCCTGATTCCCTCTGTGGCATCCTGTGCTCCTCTCCTCCTGGGATTGCCCCGTGCAATGCCCCATCCTGCTCCCTTTGAGCATCACCCCGTGGCAGGACCAGACCAGCCAGGCTTGGAAATCACCACATCAAGGAAGGCTGTCACTGCAGGCTGTGCTCCACAGGGACGCTGGGTAGAACAGCTGCTTGAGAGCCTTTTTCCTGTTTACTTGCTCCCAGAAGTGCTGATGGTGTGGTGATTAAAGGACAGCCCCCCTGCATGTGCCAGTGCATCCTTCATCCCTCCTCCTCCCCCTCACCTCTGGTGGTGTAATCCTCAGCCCAAATAATGGGGGTGGCTGCAGGTAGGGGGCTTTGCCATGTAGGGAGCAGGGAATGTCCGAGAGGACTTTCACCCCGTTGGCTCCCTGCCCTGGAAATCTGCGCCCCATAAATCTGCTTCCCAGCTGGCAGGAGGTGGGGCAGGGACTGGCTGGGTTTGTTTGCTGAGCATTTGGACACTGCCTGCCAAGGTCCTTCTTGGTGTGAGGCTCTTGTGCTGCTGGGCTCACTGGGGCAGAGCACAGAGCCTGCTGCCCTGTCTCTCCAAGCTCCTGTGCTTGGGTACTTGTCCCGGAGGCATCATTCATCCTTCCACCTCTGGCTCCTCTTGCCAGGATCCTGTGGCACTCAGGGTACCCCACTTTTCCCTTGAGCTTACAGTGCTTGTCCTGTTCACCCCTGACAGCTCACAGCCCTCCTCAGCTTCAGAAGACCAAAAAGCTGTGTCCTTGGCCACAGAGCAGACCCCAAACAGTGCCAGACTTGCACTGGCGTCCCCGTAATCCCCAAAAGCTCAGGTTCTGGGGCACATTATGAAGAGGTCTGGAGGTGAAGGCATAAAATTTTTAGAGCATTGGTACATTGGGTTTGATATGAGCCATGGAGCAGGTTGGAGTACAAGCAGGAAGAGTCTCGAGTGCTGGAGACCAAATAAATCCCCGGTGAGGTCATTAAGGAAAAAACAATCCAGAGTAGTTTCACACCATCGCTGTGAGCTTCTGCTTCTCCCCCATCAGTTGAAAATGCTGTTACCTGCCAGGGCAGTGTGTGGCTTGATCTGCTCAAGTGCCTGGAAATCTTCAGTTGGATGGTGCTGCAAGGAGGTGCTGTTAGCTGGTTATCCACCAAAATCTTGCCTTGGTGTTCAGAGGTGAAGCCAGCCCAGGGTGGTCTCATCGTGGTTTGTGCAGATAAAGCAAATCTGGCGGAAAGGGAAGAGGAGAGTCACTGTTTCCATTTGTAATCACTTAGATTCAGGTTTGATTTCAGCAGTAGCTGCTCTGGTAACTTTGTGTCTGCTTCATGTTGGGGTGGGTGGAAAGGACTCAGATGGAGAATCCACAGAGGAGGAGGTGACAGGGAGAGGTGCTTCCCCATGATGTTGGTGGAGACAGTCCAGCCCTTGGGCTTCTCCACAGACACTGGCACAGAGGCAGATCGAGGGGAGGACACACATCTGGAAGTCACATCTGTGCTCTGGCAAACACTCAGCTCTTCCAGTTTCATAACAGCTTTTGATTTGGGCGTGAGGTAGGAAGAGGTCAGGCTGTTGTGGTGACCTTGAAGAGCTTGGCAGCAGATGGGATCTTTGTCCTATCCTTCTCTTCCCAGTGTTGCCCTACACTGCAGAGTTCAAGCCCTGGTAGGGACAGGACAAGCCCCTTCCCTGCTGCCACTGAGGGTCCTGGCCAGCAGGCACCTCTGCTGTCAAATCCTGTCACAGAAACTTGGTAGGGTGGATGAAAAATGAGTCACAGCACCTGAACACCACTGACATTTGCTATCACTGTGACAAATCTCTCCTGGGTTTCAGTTTTCACTCCTCCTTTGTCGTGAGGACAATGTGCGGTCATCCTTGTCTCCAATTACTTTGTGACCAGGCATGAATCCTGGGTGTGAAAGTCGAGAAGGCACCTTTTAGAGTTCAGAAATCCTCAGAAAGCTCCAAGGAGAGCTTTCTGCTGGTGGTCCTACTCAGGTCCCCAGTTCCACCTCTGCTAGGGCTTCCTCACTGGCTGTCAGGACCTGGCGAGCTGTGCATTTGGAACTGCTGCATTGCTAAGTCTGCCTTTCCTGCTTGTTTTTTGCCAGTCTGTTCAGTCCCATCCCCTTCCCCTCACTGGCAGGGGGCACTCTGGCTGGCTGAGAGCCTGGGGACTTCAATCACCCTGTAAGGTCCAGGAGAGGGATGCAGAGATGTTGCACAGAAGGGCTCCCTGTTCAGCCCGTCCATGTGGGACACCTCACCTACCTGCAGAGCAGCTTCCTTGAGCCTCTCACCCTCTTCCATGCTGATCCACAGCATGTATTGGTGCCTCATCGATCTGTCCCTGCCCTCTCAGATCACCTGACAGCTGTGCATCCCCTTTGGAGGAGGAGTGGCAGAGGCAGGAGCTGTGCTCACAGACCTTCAATCCCACCTTCCCTCTGGTTTATTCTGCTCCTTTAAGGTCACTGCATTTCTTACCCAGGCAGGGCTGAGGGGGATGGAACCTGCAATGCCACGCAGAAAAAAGGTCACCTTGGGGGTGGATTGTGGAGCCTTCCTAGACAGGCTGTCCAGAGCACCAGTGCTGAGCTTCCCCTTTCCAGATGAGTCAGTGGAACCTTGTGCCTGTCAAACAGACGGGGTGGTGACCGAAGGGTCTCTCTGCTGACTGCCACCAGCCTGATTTCATCTGGGACAGGGACCAACATCTGTCCAACACCAACATCTTCAGAGCAGCATCTGTGCAAGCAAAAACTGGGGCTTTACCTCAGCTGGAGCAGCTCTGCCTCTCTTTGGGGTGGAAATGTGCTCCCATGTCCTGTATGGTGACAGTGCAGCAAGTCCAGGGCTCTTGCAGGTGCCAGTCTTGCTGTGGGAGTGGGAGCAGCCAGCAGCTCTGGATGCCCACCCTGGGGTTTGGTACAAAACCCCACAGCTTCACAAAGACAACATTTCCATGGAGGACAAGAGGGAGCCACAAAGCATTCCAGGAGGAGGATTGCTGGAGCTCTCACCTGGCATTTGCCATCTGCTGCTTGTGTCCCTGAGCTCCCCACTGCTGGCTGTGGGCAGAGGCTGTGAGGTAGCAGCATCCTGCTTTGCTCACTTGGAGGATCAGCTTTGGTTTTTTTACTCATATTTTCTTGTAGCTGAGGGTGAGCAGGAGAGATGTGCTGATGATAACAGGTCAGGGAGCTGCCAGCCCACAGCTGCCTCTCTTTCTCACGTCAGGAGGATGTTCAAGAGCTCTTGAAGGCCACCTGTGTGAGGCTGATGCTAACAAGGCAGCCTGGGAAGAAGCCACCGTGCCCTTTAGAAGCAATGTCAGGGCAGGGCCTCTGCCCCCCTGCTCCAGCCCCTAACGTGGGATATGTGTGGGGTAGAGGAGGGAGGGTCTCCTCCTCACATCCCCTCCTCTAGCCCGCAGAGCAGTGTGGCAGCACAGCATCTCCTAATCTCCCTGCACATCTCCTCTAGCTTCCTCTGCAGGTGATAAGGATTTTGGAGGGGGGACAGGGGAGGGAGGAGCGGGAGCTCAGAAGCCACAGGACATGTGACCCAGGGGCACAGCAGAGGCAGAGGCACAGGCAGGAAGCCCTGGTGCCCACAGAGCAGCCAGTGCATCCCTGTGTGCCCTGCCTGGGGCACCCTGCTGGCACCACTGCCCAAGTGCCACTTCCCAGGTGGTGTTTAAGCTCTCTGCCAAATCCTCTCACTCCACATGGAGTGACAGGGATTGCTGAGAGGTGAGTCAGGGTCCAGGCTAGCCCCAGTTACCCTGGCTAATCAGGACCTCCCTGTTGTCCCATCTCCAGCTGACTGAGCTATTTTTCCCCCCAGCATCTCTCTGAAGGTGCTTTCTGCATGAATGTTTCTGACTCTGGGGTAGAGCTATTGAGACAGTTGCTTCGTAGCAAAAATCCAGTGGCTTGGAGCAAAAATCCAATTTGCTGGTGCAGGTGAGGTGAAGCACCTTGTTAGAGCAAACTGAGACAGCTGAGCTGAGTCTGGAGGGCAAAATGGCTTTCCCTGCATCATTTCCTAAGGCAGAAATACCACCTGCAACATGCAGCAACAGGAGCAGTGGGACCTGATGGTCCCCAGGGCACCAGAGTGGCTCCTCCCTGGTATAGCAGTGGAGGTGATAGAACTTTTTACAGGGATTTTGGTGCCTCACTGAAAGGGCAGAGTGGCCTTTTTAGGTCACAGGGTGAGGGATGCACTGGGGCACAGGGCACTGCTGGTTTGGTGATTGTTGGCCTCTGTGGATGCTCAGCCATGCTCCCTGCCCTCTGAAAAACCAGTTAAGGTCAAATGAGAGGCCTCAGCTGGTATCTTGTTGTCCTGTCTGGATAAGCCATCTGTTAATGGCACTGGCTCTTCCTCTGGAAACCTGATAGGTGACACTGAGCAGTGCAGGGGGATGCAGTAACCTCTCTGAGCAGGGATGTTCAATCCATCATTACTGTCTGCTGGAGCCCTGTGGATGAAGGGAAGGAAGCTTGTGGGATTGAGAGGCTGAGCTGTTGTCTCTCTGAACACCAATACTGATGTGAGATGCACCAGAATCTGTTCCTAATCACTTGGGCTGACTGCTTGGCTTCTTGCACAGGGGACATAAAGGCTAGGACCCCATTTTCTGTGTTCATTATGGGAGTGACCCACCTGTCCTGAGAGCCACCTTCATTTCCACAGTGCAGCCAAATTCCAGCTCAGGTGGCTGCCAGCTGCCCGATTCCTCCTGCACATCCCAGACACGGGGATGGGTCTGTGCAGGGACAAACACGGGGCTCAGCAGGCAGAAGGGGCTCGATAAACATGAAGGGCAGGCAGCAAGCTCCAGACTGAGAGGTGCTGAGGGCTCTGGCCCCCATCCAGCCAAGCACTTAGAGCTCACAGGGGAGTTCTGGTGGGGTTTTTGTTTTTCTTGCAGGCGGTGTTGGGTTGCAGCAGCAGAGCTGAGGCACTGGGCTGGGCAGGGCTGCTCGGCTGCTGGGTGCTGGCAGGAGGAGGTGAGCCAGGATCCTCCTCCAGACTCCTGCAGCTCCTAATAGCCACGGCTGGTCTGAATATCCACTTCAGGATGCTTCCGTTTAAATATTACAAGGGAGATGGCACTGCTTTACTCTCCACGCTGTTGCATAATAGATTTTTCTTGTTTTTACTCACATGCACATACATGTCTTTTTCCTCTTTCTCCCTGGGATGGCTCTGACACCCCCAGTGCCCCTTCCAGTGCTGGGAAGCCTGGGGATGACCACATGGCTGTGCTCAGTGGGATCCACAATGCTAAATAGCAGGAAGAGTCTTTTTATTAACCTCTTTTTCTTTGCCAGAGTGAGTAGGCTGGAAGTTTTTCCGCTGCCCCTGAGCAGAATCAGTCCATGTAAGCCAGCTGTGGTCAGGATGGGCTGGCAGTGACCCTGTGGCTCTCACTGCACCATTTCTCCCCAGGGAGACACAGACCCAGCAATGCCTATTGAGGGGGTGGGTGTTTGCTTGGAGGCTGTCCCTGATAAACCCATCCTGGAAGGTAATCTGGCTAAGTGTTCCTTTCGTCAGCTTTTTAATTTTTTTTTTTTTTTTTTATTTAATCAGTTTTCCATCTTTCCAAAAATCCTCTGGAGGTGGCGATTTTGCAACCCTCAGAGCCTGTTCCAGGCTGTCCTTATCCTTACATGTTACAACACCCTATCCATCAGCGGGTAAATGAGGCTCGGATGAAGTTTCAGTTTTAAATGACTTCAAGGGTGGATCTGGTTTTCATGTAACCAGAGGGTAATTTGGTGGGTTTTTTTCTTACATGGTGAGGGAGGTGGATCTGGGGTCAGTTTTTTCTTCCTGATGCAACCCACTCCTTCTGAAAGGAGGGCTCTTTGCCCAGAAATGTGATCCTTTTTTTTTTCCTTCTTTTTTTTCTGTTTTTTTTCTCACTGCTGGAGGCAAAAGGAGAGCCACGCTGTTTCTGCTGGCAGTGGGCTGGGGGGAAGTTTGGCATCTCAGTGTGCAGTGTGGAACCATGTGGGGAGCTCAGAGCATCTCTGGGGTGGATGGTCTTTGCTTCCTCCTTGCTGGAGCCTCTCTTGGCTCCTGCCTGTGCACCCACCCAGGAGGGCTGGAGAGGAGCCAGCCTGCTCCAGGCCTCCCATCTCATCCACTGCTCATCCATCCCTGCTCTCTGCTGGTTCCTACTCTGGGGCATGCAGCTCTGCCGGGCTGCAGCAGGGCTCATATCCCATCAGAGAGCTTCCCTCCACCTCTGCCATTGCTGTGGGACCAAGCTCTTCCTCTCTTGCCTCATCCCAGCTGGGATAAGGACGAGTTTGTGTGCTCTGCCTCCCACAGCATGCTCTGGGAGAGGACAGCTCAGGGAGGAGGAGATGTGGCTCACCTTGGTGACACAGGACTTGTCCTTGCAGGGCTCACCCCAGGTCACCTGTCCTTGTTCCCTGCCCAGGTGTGTGTGTGGCCTGTGGAGCTAGGACCCCAGCAGATGCTTAACCCCATGTCTTTGCCCACGTCCTTGGCAGGTCTTTCCCTGCAAGGACTCAAGGTGCAGCCCCATATGGGACAGGTGGGTCATGTCACTGAGCCCACACCATGGCTGAAAATGGCAGAGCCTCCAGAGTGTCTCTGTGGGACCTGGGCTATAGCAAAATCCCTCCATCCCTCCTTTTCCTGGTGACTCCCAGTCCTGTGCTGCCAGAGAGAGGATCTGCAGTGGGATGGAGGTGGGCAGGGAGCAATGCAGGGAAGCATCATTCCAGCCCTTGCTGGTTTGGGTTGGTGGCATTTGTGCTTGCTGTGCTTCCTGCTCAGAGTCACTTCCTTCCAGCTGCAGGGGGGCTGGGAAGGTGTTTGAGGCAGGGGTGGGAGAGGCTGCTGTGCTGCTGTGTGGTGAGAAAAGGGCTGCACAAACCAAACCCCAGCTGCCTTCCCCCGGAACACTCAGGCAGGTTTGGGAGGACGAGAGAGAGGAGCAAGCAGCTGCAAGCATGCGTGGGCTGCAGGTTCCTGCCCCATCCTCACAGAGGCTGCCCTTTGCCCTAGGAATTCCCTGCGTGCTTTTGTCGTTGATAAGCACCTCACTTGCTCCAGGGCTCTCTCCACTGTGTGGATTTTAGGTATGCATTGTGTAACAACAGCTCTGTGCTACTCACTTAGTAACCTGCTGGTGCTCTGTGCAGGGAGAGGTGAGCACAGGGTGCAGCCAGCACTGAGCATCCCAAAGTGCAGGAATATTCCAGCACCTTGCTTTGGTAGTTATTGCCTGGTAAACCACCATGAAAACCCATCTGCTGGGGTTTTCCCACTGTGTTGGTCAAACCCTGCATCCTCCTGTAAAGACAGGATTAGCCTTCAGCCCCACTGTGCATGTCCTGGATATATATCTGCAAATACCTGAAGTGTGATGGATTTTTAAGGGCTAAAATAACCTGCTGTGTCACTGACATTGTGAGCACATGGGCAGGTTATGGCAGGGCATGCTAATGTTTGAACTTCCAGCCAGCTCCTTTCCAAAGGGTAGGTGATGCTTCAAAAAGTCACTCTTGCTTATTTTAGGAAGCTTGTCTGTCCTTCCTTTGCAGCCCCAAGGAATTGGGTCATTCTTTGCTCTTGTCACAACTTGATGAGCTTTAGAGGGTTATTAGATTCACAGAATATCCTGACTTGGGAGGGACCCACCAGAATCATCAAGTCCAGCTCCTGGCTCGTCACAGGACACCCCCAAAATTCATAGAGTGGGCAATCTGGATATGTCCTGTGCCAGGAAATGAGCAGGCTGCCATCATTTCCAAATGCACCCACACTGCTGCATGGGAGCAGGATCCAGGAGAGAATCCCACATTCTTTGTGCTTTGCAAGACCTCCCAAAGTCAATCAAGGGGTTTGGAGGGAGCATCATCTTTCATGATGCAGTTTAGTGCTGTTGGTGGCTGCTGTGGGTGATTAGCAGGTCACATTTCTGTCTAGTTTTAAACTGCAGTAAATAGAAATGAAAGGCGAGACGATCCACAGTGAGTGCAGTAAGTGGAGTTTAATTGGGATGAATTACATGCCAGGTTTGCAGTAATCTCCGTCCTGCATTGCTCAGAAGCATCATCTGCTTTGGAAACGTGACTCAGAAATGTTGTTATTTGATTCCCACGAGCATTTAGAGAAACTATTTTTCCAGGAAGCAAAGATTCTTGGGTTTGGGTTGGGATGGGGGTTTTTTTTGCCTTGTTGCTGCTGTTGTTTTCTCTTTGTTCTACGGCAATAGGAGTCCTTTCCCAGAATTTCCTCTGGGGAGGGAGGCTGTGAGATGCTCCCTTACCAGTGTCTCTTCAGCTCCTTCTCCTTGCTTGGCACTAATGCTCCAGCATGCTCACAGGTGCCCTTTCCTGGGGATCCCTGTGGGGGACACATTCAGCCATTTTTGGGGAACACAGAGGAAAATAGGGGGGGAAACCTCCTAGGGAAGCAGTAAGAGGGGGCTGTGCTTACAGCCTGGAGGCCTAGGGCTGCCATCGTGTAACAGATAGTAACCCAGCTCTTGAGATGACTAAACCCACTTCATCTGTGCTCTCCCTTCTCCAGTGTCATGGGAATTCCAAGCTGTTTGCTGAACATCCCTTTTGTTTTCCCTTCCTCTTAGTGGATATTCGTGAAATCAAAGAGATTCGTCCAGGCAAGAACTCCCGGGACTTTGATCGGTACCAGGAGGATCCCTGTTTCCGGCCAGACCACTCTCACTGCTTCGTTGTCCTCTATGGCACAGAATTCCGGCTGAAGACCCTCAGCTTGCAAGGTAAAGCTCTTGTGGCCTTGGGGTTGTGCCAGGACAGGGTTGGGCCAGAGCTTCATCCTCACAGGACCCAGACAGCTTCACTGCTTGGGGACAAAGATGACTCCCAGCTCTTGGGAACTGAAGGAGGAGAGAGTGAGATGTGCAGGGGCAAGAGGTCCAGCCAGCCACATTCATCCCACAGGAGCGGAGCAGGAGCTTGGCAGGGAGAGGAGCCAGCCAGAGCATCTGTGTATGGGGGGGAAATGTTGCCAGAAAGGGGATGAAGCGAGGAATAGGGGATATAAGGGGCTGGGGATAGTCCCAAGAGGTTTGGGTTGGTGATCAGCCTCTGTGTCCCTTCTTCCCACTTCTGTTCACTTTCCACAGCCACTTCTGAGGATGAGGTCAATATGTGGATCAAGGGGCTGAACTGGCTGGTGACAGACACTCTGAGGGCACCAACCCCCCTGCAGATTGAAAGGTGAGAAAAACTCATCCTTTTCCTGCGCTTGTTTTCTTTTTTCCCCTCTCTGTCTGTTTTGACAGAAAAAGGTGAGCACAGTGACATCTCATTCCCTCTCTGAGCTGCGCTGACCCGGCACTTCTGCCTCTGCACTCCAGAGGCTTCATCTTGTTGACCTCAAAGTTTGATCTCGTGCACCAGGGAAAAGGAGTTTTACCATGAAATTGATGTTTCTGTGTGTGCACAGCCTGTGTTATCTGTAGCAGTTCAGTGCAGAGGCATTTTTAAAGGGGAGCAGGTTCCCTGCATGAAAATAGGGTCGGCTGCCTCTGGAAAGGGGGCAGAGCTGGGTTCTCTGGTGGGAAGGAGGGGTGTGGGAGTGGATGGTGAGGCACTGAGCATCTTCCAGAGAGAGATTGGAGCAGGGGCTGGTTGTTGAGGAGCTGGGGCTGAGTGTGTGCCTGTTTGTGCCTTCCCACCTAGGTGGCTCCGGAAGCAGTTCTACTCCCTGGATCGCAACCGGGAAGACAGGTGAGGAAGGGGAAACTTGGAGTCGTGTTCAGGGAAGGGCTTGAGCTGGAAGGGTTCACCTCTGACTTGAAACTCCAGCCTTTGTTTGGATTTTTTTGTTGGGTTCTTTAGGCTTTTAATGGTCTTTTTCAAGGAACCTTACCCCCAGTCCCAAACTTCTCTCAGTGATTTTCACTGAATTTAAAAGAGCATAAAGAGGCTGTCTTGTTTCCCTGACCTATTTCTCAGCTGTTCAGACCCAGTAACACCTTGAGAGCCTGCAGCTGTGAAACACCTTCCCCCCCAGCTGGCACCACCCAAGGAAGCACACATCAAAGAGCCGAGAGGCAGTTCAGGGCACCCCATCAGGGCTGAACTGGGTTGTGTTTATTAGTCTCCACTCTGTTTGGTTTATCCTCCTTTTCTGAGGCCCATGAGACCATGGATCATCCCACAGCTGGGCTGCAGCAGGGTCACTGCTTGTGGGGCTCTTGGGTGAATGCTTAGTGATGTCCCAGCAGGTTAAAATCTCATGCTCAGGCCTGTCAGGAGGAGGGAAGGGAAGGGAATTGGGTCATGATTCACCATGAGATAAGGGAGGGGACATTTTCCCATTGGGGAGGTGAGTTCCACCATGCTCTGCTCTGTCCCACTGCCGTCACCAGTTCCAGCCCCCATGCTGGCTGCCAGCCTGCTCTTCCTGAGCTGCTGTTGTTTGCCTCCTTTCATCCCTGGGACATGCTTTTCCCCTGTGATGTTAACTGAGCCCATTAACCTTTCAGCATTGATTTCCACACTAATGTGCTCCCCTGGGGGCACCAGCTCATGCCCCCTGGCTGCTGTGGAGCATGTGGGTCCCACCTGCCCCCTTTCCATGCTCTGATGTTCGGACAGAGCCCTGGGATCCACAGCATCCCCTGCTTTGTCCTTGCTGTGTCCCTCCCAGAACAGCCAGCCAGCCCTGAGCAGCCTGCCAGGGGATAAATTCAACCTGTCCAGGAGCAGGGCAGGAGTGTGTTTCATGGGGAAAATCCTGCTGCACTGGACATTTTGCCTTTTCAGTGATTTATACTGTGGAGTGACGAGAGCACCGCTGGGTGCACAGGGATTTTGTGGAGGAGGGATAAATCCTAGCAGAGACAGAAAGGGAAGGAGATGTTTAATCTGTTGCAGCTGTTCTGCATATGCTACACACCTTTCAAATCCAGGCTTGGTTTCTATACACAGTGGTGACTAGGGCACAGTATTTCCTAATTCTGCCATGGAGAGCACTGAGGCAGGTGCAGGGGTAGCTGTGTGGAGGTTTTGGAGGAGGAGTGCAGGTAAAGTGGAAATAACTGGTCCTTTTTACCTTCTGGTTATGCAGTAAAACAGATGAACTGGCATCCCAACAGTACAAAAGGAGATTGCATGTATAGATCTGTCTGCCCAAGGCAGGCCAGCAGAGCTGACAGCCAGCCTGTTGCATCCCTGTTGTTTCTATTGATATCATCTTTCTATTAGCATTTAGCATTAAGGCAGCAAAATCCAATATATTCCTTACCTGTCAACCACAGGGAGAGGTTTCAGTGCAAAAGCCTTAATTAGGAGAGCTGCTGCTCCAGCCCAGGCAGCGAGAGGAGCAAAACAGCAAGAGGTGGAATGCAGAAAGATTTGGGTTCTTCCCATTTTACAAGCAGTCATGTGTTTTCTGCGAGGTAGTGGCAACAGTTATGGGACATACACATCTTCTGGATTTAATCTTGGCCCTTGTGAGGCATTTCAGCATTAAATTTAATGTCACTGAGCTCTTTGCTTTGGCTTCTCAGCCTGAAAGTGGGTTTTTAAAGGGAACAGTGAGTTGTGGTTTTGTTTTTTATAAAAAAAACCCACCACTTGCAAACCATCCTTGATCCTTTCAAGAGCAGGCAGGGTTTTGGCAGCTGCAGAAATCACTCCCAGCATTTGTGTACCCCTCTTGTGCTGGAGCCCTTTCCTCTCCTTTCTGCCCCGGCTGGGTGCTGGGCTGTACCTTCCAGCAGATGGTGGCTGTTTTCTCTGGCTGCTGGGCCTTTGGCTATTTGTTTTTCCAAGGGAGGTTAGGTGGAAAGAGGAGGATAACAGGATGCTGGGGTTTTTTTTTCCTAACTGCTGCAGAGGAGACTGTTTCACCTCTGGCCAGGAGAGCTGCCCATGGCTGGGAGCAGCATTTACAGCGCTGAGGGCTGGCAGGGGAATGTTTCCATCCCCTGTGAGAGGGCTGGGCCAGTCCTTTGGACTGTTTGTCATGAAACCTTAAAAAAGTTCCGTAGAAAAAAAGTAGTTTGTTTATTTTGTTTTTACTTTCTAGTCTGAAAATACTACTGAGCTGTTTATCCAAGGTCTCCAGCACTTTAGCATGATGAATAACACACAGTAAATAAAATCCTTCCCTACCCTGTCCTCCTGAAGCCGAGGGAAATGCTGGTCACAGCTTTGACAGGGCTTGCTCTTGTCACATCAACGAGCAGTGCTGTGGTCCAGCACCTCCTGTGAAACAGCTCAGCATCACCAGAGCTCAGTGCCAGCTCCAGTGGGTCTCCAGGGATGCCTGCTGCTGGTTCTGCTGTTCCAGCACCTCCTGCTCTTTTTCCATGAGCTTTTTTGCAGTCTCATGCTCTCACCAAGGAGGGATTGCTGCTGGGTGGCTCTGGGGACTCTGGGTGTCCTGTTGGGGGTCCTATGACAGCTGTTACATGCTGGGAGGGCATGGGAGGGCATATCTCATCCTCCTGGGTCACTCCACACATTTCTCTGTCACCCAGAACCCCATAGCTGGGACTCCCTGCCTGGGGGATCTCACAGCACCCTGGATGTGAGAATGAATGCTTGGTCTGTTGGAGAAGGGAAAGGGCAAAATCTCCTCAGAACACTCACCCTGAGCCCCTGAGGTAACTTTACTTGCTGGAGGAAGGTGGAGGTGCAGGGGGAGATAGCAATGCTGAGTGTGTGTTGCTGACTGTACAGCTGTGAGGGAAGGAGGGGCTGGGGCCATTTCCCAGCCCTTTTTTACCTCCTTTTTCTATTCCTGTTCTGCCAGTGAGTGGCAGGGCACTGCACAGTCCTTGGATGGCTGGGTGCTGGCCTTGGGCACGGCACAGGAGCTGGGCCAGGTCCTGCTGTGGCCGTGTGTGTCCACCCCAGGAACAAGGGCTCTCTGTGTCCCGCTGGCTGCCGAGCCCTCGTCTCTGCAGCGCCTGACACCAGCCGGTTTCTCCCTCTCCGTGGAGCTCCCTCCATCCCTCCTCCTTCCTGTGGGGTTTGAGATCACCCTGCTTTCAGGGAAGAGTGTAAAAGGGATGTGGTTCACATGTGAATGCCAGCATGCACCTGGGTTAAATCTCCTGTGCAGGACATCTTCCCAGGTATTTTTATATTTGCACCCCAAAGCCATAAGGATTTCCAGGGTCAGACTTCCCCAACACATTGTGGGATGGGGGAGCATCCTGTAGGATCTTGTGTTCCCACGTGCTCGGTGGGGGACAAAAGCACCATCTGTGATTGCAGGGGTGGACTCCCAGGACTTGCTTTTAAGGCAGGAGTTGCCAGAAAATGATTGGACACAGACCTCTCAGCTTCTAAATCCTGCAGATGGGAGGCATCCTTGTTTTTCCTTGCTGCAGGGCCGTTGCCCCATGGAGAGACAGCTCTGGAACAGGCAGGGGCAGCCCAGAGCTCCCTGCTGCCTGTCTATGCCCTCCTGGGTGTGGGATCCTGCTCAGGATTGACACTGGATCTCTCCCTGATGCAGGAAGCAGCACATTTGGTGTGAAGGGCCTTGGGAAGCAGAGCCACGCAGGCTGCTCTGTGCCTGCAGCAGGAGTGGCTGGGAGAGCACAGCTGGGCACGACGTGGCAGTGCTGTGCTTGTGGCTGGAGACTGGAAATGGCTTTTTTCCCTCTCCTGAAGATAAAATTGGCTGAGTTCTAACCACTTAAGAGAGCCTGTTCTCCTCTAGCAGACCAGGGAGTGGGTTTTGGAAAGGAGTTGGTCACCCAGCATCCATGTTAGGGCACAGATACTTGAAAAATACTTCTTCCTGGCTGTTCCTGTAAAGCAGTGGGTGCTGCCTGTCAGCTGTGGTGTCAGCTTGAGTAGGCTGAGAGTGCTGGGCTTGCCCAGCTCTGTCAGGAGCTTGTAGGAGCAGTGTTTGCAGTTCCCCCTGACACGCAGCCATCTCTCTGCTCCCCACATCCTCCACTGTTGTGCCTTTGGTCCCAGCCTCAGCATCGTTCTGGGGTCACACATCCATCCTTGTGTCACTGCTGATGTCCCTTTGGGAACAGCCACTCTGTGCACCTGGTGTTCTGGCCCTAGGGTGAGACCCCTCCATCCCAGACCTCCTGAACACGTTTCTCCTCTTTCCCCTGCCGAGCCAGGATCTCTGCCAAGGATCTGAAGAGCATGCTGTCTCAGGTCAACTACCGTGTCCCCAACATGAGGTTCCTGCGGGAGAGACTCACGGTGAGTGTGTGACCCCTCCACTCTCCCTCTCAGCACTGGGGACCCTCAGCACTCCATTGCCTGCCTTTGAGCAAAACCTGGTGGTGGTTCAACTCCCAGGGAGTGTTTGCATATTGCAGAGCCTCCCAGCCTTTCCTGGGAGGGCCCCCACCCACGGCGGTGACTGAAGAGGTGCCAGCTCCCACTGGGTGCCGCACCCTGGCCTATTTGTGGCCAGCACCCTCTTCTTACCCCACCCTGCCTCCCACACTCCCCTCATTGCTCCTGGCTCCAGTCATGGCCTTGGTGCTGGTGGGGTAGAGTGCAGAACAGCTATCAGGTGCTGCATACTGGCTCTTGCAAGCCACTGCCACCGAGTGATGCTCTGCCAGCATCACCACTGACCCAGGGTTGAAGGGTCATCTTGTGATGACCAGCTGGTCCCACCAGCATGGAATTCTGAGGCCAGAGAGTGGTGTATCCTAAGCAGAGCACACACTTCGGGTCTTGTGGCTTCCAGACACTTCAGATAGTCTCAGCAAAAAAAAATCAAATTATTGTTTTGTAACTATTTAAGTAAGTGGTGATGCTTTGATCAATGTGCTGATGCCTTTATGGGGAACTGTGGAACTCATTTTGGGATGTTTCTGTGTCCTGGGCACTGTGGGGTCCTGCTGGCTCCAGCAGAAACTGTGGAATCACAGATTTGTTAAGGTTGGAAAAGCCTTCTAAGATCACTGAGTCCAGCCATTACCCAGCATTGCCATATCCACCAGTGAACCATGTCCCCAGGTGCCACATCCACATGTTTTTTGAACCCTTAGGGATGGTGACTCCATCACTGCCCGGGCAGCCTGTTTCAATGTCTGACCACTGTTTTCATGAATTTTTTATAATATCCAATCTAAACCTCCCCTGGCACAGCTTGAGGCCATTGTGCAGGAGGCAAAGTCTGGACAGGTTTTGACCTTTTCCGCCTCCTGTTTTTTCCCTGGTGATCCTGGTAGGAGGAGGCACTCCTTCAGCCCTGCAGAGTTACCTGTGGCCCCTGTAAAACCTCTGGGTTTGGGTTTTTTCCAGGATGTGGAGCAGAGGAACGGGGATATCACATATGGGCAGTTTGCACAGCTCTACCGCAGCCTGATGTTCAGTGCCCAGAAAACGGTAAGAGCTGAATTCTCCTGGGGAGGAAAGGGAAGGAAGAAACCTTATTTGTTACTGGGCATTCCCTCTTAATTGACTTTTTAACCCTGCTGCCCTTGGGGTGAGCTCTTGTCTCATGAGAGTAAAGAAGTTACTGAGTGCAAACCTAATGCTTGTGCTTCTTCTTTTGCAGATGGATGTTCCATTCTTGGAAAGGTGGATATTTCTCTATATTTGCTGGGGAAGGGGCTGATTTCTTTTGCTCCATAACATGCTTTGGGGCCTGCAGCAGCATGTTGGGATGAGGCATTATGCCCTTCTCCTGCATAGGTCTGCCTGTGGTTCTGTGCTCTGAACAAGCATTTTCATGTAGACACTTCAGCTCGGGGCAGGGAGGACTCTCTCCCTCCCCGACATTCCAGTGAGATCCAGCTCAGGTCAGTTGATTGATGTGATCAGACCTCGAGCCACCTCCCAGGGATTATGCTCATGGTGGCTGCAGAGCCCTCCTTTCCCAGGCAGTGTCTCTGGTGCCATTGCCAGCCCTCTGCACACCTTGGCTGTGATAGAAAGAGCTTGAATTTAGACACGGGAGCTAAAGAGTGAAAGGCTTACTGACTTGTCCAGGTAATTCCCAATTACCTATAACCATAGAAGAGAGTCAGGACCCTCAGCAGACCATCAGACTCATCCCTCTGCCCAGGGCAGCCAGCACTGCCCAGTCCACTTTGGGTTTTGTGGTGTTAACGCCCAGCATGGCCCTTGGCTGCCCACTGCAGCTTGGTGCACTCATGGACCAGTCTTTTGAGATTATCAGCTACAAACAGTTCCCTCCTTCATTCCCTGTGACTTGCCTCCCTGAGTCCATATCCTCTGCATACCTGTAGGTCTGTCCTGTCTGCAGTCACCCCTTTACTGCTGTGCACCTATTTAGTTCTTTTCATTCAGCTACAGGCCAGACCCTCTCTTTTGGTTTTTTTTAACAAATCATTCCCTCTGATGGTTTTTGCTGCTCTTCACCACAGTTTCATGTTATCATGCCCTTGTCAGTGTGAATCCTGGACTGCTCCTGGAGTAGTCCCTGGTTCCGAGATGTGAACATGCCATCTCAGCTGCTCCATGTTTGCTCTCCTCAGCTCTCTGCTCATCCCACTCTGCTCCTGCAGCACTGCTTGCTTGGGGCACATCTGGCTGCACATGCCAGAGAGGTGGCAAATGGCATCTCACATGATGTGCTGCACAAGTGACTGAAACTTCTCTCTCTCTGCTTGTCAGGGGTGGAGAAAGGTCTGAGCACTTCAGGGTGTCGCTGCTGGAGCTGCAGAAGTTTTTGCTGGAGTACCAGAGGGTGAGCTCAACACAGGCAGTGGGGAGGGGCAGTGGAGGCACTGGTGACATTAGGGATCCAGTGTTGCAAGGATAACCTTACTGTGGAGCTGGGATGATTTGGCTCTGGGCTGCTCTGCCTGGCACAGTGCATCCTTCCTGGAGCAGGAGGTGTTGTAGGGGAAGCACTGGGGAGGACAAGGAACCCTGGCCAGAAAAGGAAAGGGGAGATCTGGGATGAGCAGGGGTCCCAGGAGGCAGGAACTGATCAATGGAGGTTTACCCAGTCCCAGTGACCTCGGCTGGTTACCTAAGGTTTGCTGCAGCCAAGAAGTGTATTCATCCTGTTGCTCTGGACGTGTCAGCAGTTCCTGAAGAGCAGCTGATGGATTCAACTGCTGATCTTTCAATTTAAAAGCGATCTTGGGTCATTCAGTGAGCACAGCACATGCAGACTCACGCAGGCACCAGCAGTGCATTGGTGGGCAGCGCAGACCCTTTGGCTCTTGCCAGGCTCCTGTCTCATTGCTGGCCTCCTCCAGCAAGGCAGGGCTGGCTGCTGAAAACACTGCTGTGGCTCGTGGCTCCTGCTCTGCCCTGTCCTCCACTGCCACCTCCCTGCCTGTGGTCTGCAGCCAGCAGGGAGTTAACCAGAGGGGAGATGCAGTGTTTTGATGGCTAATGAAAGAAACCCAGGGGGAGAGAGCCAAAGGAAGCTGGGTTGGCTTCTGCTGCCGAAGGAGGAGGGATGGCAGATGTGTTCAAAGGAGCTATCGGAGAGAAAAATGCACGGCATTGAGAAAATGAAGCCCACTCAGAAGCAGGGCAGATTTCCTCCTTGTGTGCTATCCAGCATTTGTGCTGACAGTTGAGTTCCTGGCAGAGATGGCCTTGCATCAAAAACCGCCTCCTTAATGGTTAAAGCTTCTAACTGGACGAGCTGCATGTGGTTTGCAGTAATACATTCTGAAATGGCTTCTTTTATGTCTCCCCTGGGCTTTGCAGGAGCTCTGGGCTGCAGATACCCTTCAGGTACAGGAATTCATGTTCAACTTCCTGAGAGACCCTTTGAGGGAGATTGACGAGCCTTATTTCACCCTGGATGAAGTAAGACACCTTCAACGTGGCGTGTGTGGAGTGGGGTGACGCAGGGGGTGACATCCCCGGTGCGATGTGTGCTGTGGTGTGACAGCTCTGCTGTCTGTGCCTCTGCTGCAGGGTGGGGGTGCTGGAAGGGGCACAGCTCCTGTGTGAGCTGCCCTGGGAGATGGACATGGTTGGCAAAGGGAATGGCTTCTGGGCTGTCTCCTTGTGCTGAGTGTGTGCAGCTGGGAGTACTCACCAGGCAGTTCATCTGGAGGAGGAGAGGGGCTGCCTTTGGGTTAAGGCTGCCTTGGGGTACATGAGGATCTCTTCAAAGCAAGAAGAGCCAAAAAAAGAATAAAAACAACTAGAGATGACCATGTCACTGGCACTTTGGACCAAGCCAAGGTCCCTTGACCCACATGGCCTTAGTAAGCTAT
Organism: Lichenostomus cassidix; assembly: GCF_008360975.1. Classification (NCBI taxonomy): domain Eukaryota; kingdom Metazoa; phylum Chordata; class Aves; order Passeriformes; family Meliphagidae; genus Lichenostomus; species Lichenostomus cassidix. The sequence goes on along the minus strand of NC_139500.1, from coordinate 9,362,878 downwards.
TGCCTGCCATGTGAGCTGTAAAATAAAATGCAGAGCCAATAATTTGTCTCCAGCTGGGTCAAAGGGTCTGACACACAGATATCTGGCACAGCTCAGTGGGTAGGTGGCAGTGCCCAGGATGTGGTCACTCGAGCAGCCTGGCTCAGGTAGCTGTAGGGCAGCCCCTGGTCAGTGTGCTGGGTGTCTGCTGGAACAGGAGATGCGTGTGAAGCTAAACCACAGCACCCAGCTCCTCTGCATCATTAACACCTTTCTGTTTCTTCCTGAGCAGTTTCTCACCTTCCTGTTTTCCAAAGAGAACAGCATCTGGAACTCACAACTGGACATGGTGTGTCTGGAGAACATGAACAACCCCCTCTCCCATTACTGGATCTCCTCCTCACACAACACGTAAGGACTCAGGGAGGACTCTCTCCACCTGCCTGTGCTCAGCATCCTTCTCTCATGAAAGGGTGGGAGTCTCCTGATTTGGTCCGTTTCCAGTCAAGTAGGCTTTTCCAAACCAAAGCTAGTACATCAGAGACCTTCCTCTTGGTGCCCCATTTCTCCCTTCTGTCATTTAGCCATAAATGTTTTGCTCAGACATTATCAGCAGGACACATCTGCACAGACCTTCAGGTGCCTTCATGTCCTGAGCTGTCACTCTGGTAATTTCTCACTATTAACAATGCCATTTTCCAGAGCCTCCCAGGACAGATGCGATAAACCCTGTCAGACTGAAATTGGCTATTTTCCACTCTCTGCTGCTAGAATAATTTTGCAGGAAGTGCTTTCTGTGCAGACAGGCTCTGTCTGTGCTCTGTGTTCATGCTAACCCAAATTTAAAGGACTGAGAGCCAGCTGAGCATCCCTGAGGGCACTCAGTGAGATCCTGTCTGCTCTCAGGCTAAGGGGGCTCTTTGTGGCACCAGTGCTGATACTGCTGTCTGAGGTTTATCTCAGGAGCCAAGGCTGGATCTCAGAGTAGTGCTGGCAGCCCCTTGCAGCAGGGGCAGAGCTGAACCCCTCGCCCAGGGAAAGTGGTGGGTGGCACCATTCCCTGCATGGCAGAGGCAGGTCCACGATGTCCCAGCAGCCAGCTGTGCCCACAGTGAGTGTGTCACTGATGTGTTCTCTCACCTGGAAGGTACCTGACGGGGGATCAGTTCTCGAGCGAGTCCTCGCTGGAGGCGTATGCCCGCTGCCTGCGCATGGGCTGCCGCTGCATCGAGCGTGAGTACCCTGGGCTAACCCTTCTGTCTCTGTCATCACCACAGCTTGTGGTGCTCAGGGGAGGCTTTACAAGGAAGGCAGGGCTGAAGGTTCTGGCAACCATATCACCATGATGTGCAGAAAGAGATGAGGCTGTTTGCTGGTGGGACTGGGTGATCTATGCCCAAGGTTTTGGTCTCACAGAAAGATCAGGGCTTTCACCTTACTCCTTTACTGCCTTCCAATACATTTCCCAGCAGCACTTGGCTCAGACCATCTCATGTCCATGTCCTGCCTGTATTCCAGCCTTTGGGCTGAGTTTCCCTCATGGATCTCTTTCAGTGGATTGCTGGGATGGTCCTGATGGCATGCCAGTCATCTACCATGGACACACCTTAACCACCAAGATCAAGTTCTCCGATGTCTTGGTCACTATCAAGGAGCATGCCTTTGTCACCTCTGAGTGAGTACAGCAGGACTGCAGCTAGTAGAGCAGAGAGAGGGTGGAGCCAAGGCTGTAGCAAAGTGAAGACCACCTTTATCCAGAGCTCCAGCACAGGGCTTGGGATGTGGTGGGAAGAAAGCATGTCATGTCTCCCAGCCAAAGGGAGATTTTTCCCAGAAAGATGTTGTGGGAGGGAGGGCTTTGGGTAAACCCCAGTAGTTTGCCAGTCCTTCTCTACCCTGTGCACTCCTGAAAGGTGGCTACACTGGGTGCTCAAAGCAGCACAGGTCACTGTTAATGTGAGCTGCTCCTGGAGGGTGCAGAGGCTTTGCAACAGAGCTCAGAAGTCTTTGGTTCCATCCAGATCCCATGCTGGCTTTGATGGCTCTTCTCCTTCTCCCAGTTTCCCTGTCATTCTGTCCATCGAGGACCACTGCAGCATTGCTCAGCAGAGGAACATGGCTCAGAATTTCAAGAAGGTCTTTGGGGATATGCTCTTGACCAAACCAGTCGATATTTCTGCTGATGGCCTTCCCTCTCCAAACCAGCTCAAGAGGAAGATTCTCATCAAGGTGAACTCCCTTGCTCAGCAAGGCTCCTAAGTGAGGCAGTGAGGGCAGAATGGGGTGAGGGTGTGGGACTGAGGGCAGCTGCCTTTCGAAGGGGGTGGTTGGCAGTGCAGGGGTGGAAGTGGAGACCTGATGCTAAGAACAACTGGAGATAAAAAGCTCTCCTGCTTCAGAGAATATGCTGGGAAATGAGCTCAGCAGCTGGGTGCTGCCTTTCTTTGAGGGCATGGGGAATGTTGGTATTTTTGCTTTAGGAATCACCTTTGGGAAGGAAAGGTGGGACTTCAGTGCTGTTTGATGATCCATGTGGCATGGGTCTTGGTTCTTCTGATCCGGAGGAACCCCCTGCAGCAGACCTGGGGTTTTAGGGCTGTTCACCAGGAAATCCATGCTGCTTTCTGAGTGCCTGACCTGCTCTCTCATCCCACAGCACAAGAAGCTGGCAGAGGGCAGTGCTTACGAGGAGCTGCCCACCTCTGTGATGTACTCAGAGAATGACATCAGCAACTCCATCAAGAATGGGATCCTCTACCTGGAAGACCCCATCAATCACGTATGTCTGTGCCCTGGTCACCCTGTCCCTGCTCTGAGGGCTCCATCAATGTCATGGTGGCCTTGTCAGGTTCCGTGTGTGCTGGAAGGAAGGGCTGTGCTGCAAATGATTGAAGGGGCTCTTGGTCTGTCTGGTTTCTCGGGTGTCCCTGAAGGTTAGGGGTGTGTTATGCTGGCTGTCTCTGTGCTCTTCCCTAGGAATCTCCTGTGGGCCTTTGCTAGAGGCAGAAGGCTGAGCTAGAGGGAGCTCTGGGCCAAGGCACTGCAGCCTGTGTCTGTGCTGCAGGAATTTCTGGAGATGGCTGCACTTCCAGCCCTGCCTCCTGCCAAGAGCCTGCACTCCTGATGCACCTAAGCAAGGGTTTAGCTTTGTAGAGCACCAAGTGCTCATTTCTGTGTGCATTTACTCACACACAGACCACTTCTACAGCAGCTTTGCCTTGCTGAGGGATTTGTCTGGCAAAGCCACATGCAAATGAAACAGTTTGGTGTTTTTTAATAGAAAAGTACAAGGGTAAATCCACATAACCATCTCTGATATCTTCACCTCTGATTGCCCCAGTGCTGAGTCCATGCAGACTGTTTTCTTTTTGCATTGATTTGTGATCTCCTTTTAATATGTTTTGGGCTGTTTCCAGTGTGATTTGTTACATGCTGGGTGTTTTGCTACTGATAAATCCATGCTTCAGATCTGGGGGATGTCTCGAAAGCTCCTGTGACTCTCTGGAATCACTGTTGGTGACTGTCCTTCACAAACCTGATTGTCCCTCCTTGCTTGTGCTGGTCAGGAAGAGATGATCCCATGGATTTGTGGTGGGCAAGTTGGTGCTTCCCCAGGGGTCTCTTTGCCAGAGTTTGTTTCCTTGCAGGAGTGGAACCCACATTACTTTGTGCTGACCAGCAGCAAGATCTATTACTCTGGGGAGACAACCAGTGACCAAGCAAATGAGGATGAGGAAGAGCAGAAGGAGGTGAGGGCTCCTCTGTGTGACTGTGAGTTGCTCTCTAAGGAAAGGACTTGACTGCCCAAGGGTCTGAGCACTGCCATGGCCAGCTGACTTCAGGGGGACATCCTGTGGTGGGAAGGGTGGGAGCTGCCTCAGGAACTCCCTGGTCCCAGCTGGAAGACCCCTGAGCAGAGCAGACTCCAGCACCATGAACCTGCCCTCAGTAACCCAAGACAATGGCTTTTCCCCCCTGCCAGGTGAGCAACAGCACTGAGCTTCACTCCACAGAGAAGTGGTTCCACGGGAAGCTGGGAGCTGGACGTGACGGGCGGCACATCGCAGAGCGGCTGCTGACGGAATATTGCATCGAGACAGGAGCCCCTGATGGCTCCTTCCTCGTCAGAGAGAGCGAGACCTTTGTTGGAGACTACACCCTCTCCTTCTGGTGAGGGCCCCTGCTCTGTGTCACTCTGGGGGTTGTTTCCTCCTGATGGTGTTTTCAGTGGTGGGGTCTCATTCCCTGGTGGCCTGTGAGCAGTTTCTTCCCTATTTCTATGTCCCAGCATCGTGTCAGCTCCCTGTCCCAGTGCAGAAGGGTGAAGTTCCTCGGGATCCTTATGCAGTCACTCTCCTTTGGGGCAGGAATGCCATGTCAGGCCGGAGCTGTGCCTGAGGCAGGTGTAAAATCTCCATGGACAGCCCTGGCTCACCCCTTCCCTCCCTCCCTGTTCCGCAGGCGCAATGGGAAGGTGCAGCACTGCCGCATCCACTCGCGGCAGGATGCCGGCAGCCCCAAGTTCTTCCTGACGGACAACCTGGTGTTTGACAGCCTCTACGACCTCATCACCCACTACCAGGAGGTGCCACTGAGGTGCAACGAGTTTGAGATGAGGCTCACAGAGCCAGTGCCACAGACCAATGCCCATGAGAGCAAAGAGTGAGTGCACATTTGTGTCCATTGGGCAGCTGGGACCCTGTGGGAAGCTCTCCCAGGTCTCTCCTCAATCATTCCTCTCTTGCTGGAGCTTTCTGGTCTGCACTTTCTCCCCATGGAGCTCTGTCACAGCAGCTGTGCTGGCCAGCTTCATTGTGCACAGAGCTGATTGTTGTGGATGCTCAGTGCAGAGCACAGAGGTGCCGGGTTTGGTTGGGATGTTTTTGCCCATGCCGTGCCTCACCAAAAGGCTCTGATCCTGCCTGCCCCATTGCAGTCCCTGTCTTCCTCTTGAGGATTCAAGGAGCTTTTTAGGGGCTAGAGGGGAAGCCTCGTACCATGGCAGCAGTGTGGGATGGGCTGGGTGTGTGTGAGCTGTGCACAAGGATGTCTCTCTCCCAACAGATGGTACCACGCCAACCTCACACGGGCCCAAGCCGAGCACATGCTGATGCGAGTGCCCCGCGATGGAGCCTTCCTGGTGCGCAAGAGGAGCGAGCCCAGCTCCTACGCCATCTCCTTCAGGTGTGACCCTGGGACGGGGTGGTGGGTGCTGGAGGTGGAGCTGGGATGCTGTGCTGTTTGAGAGAGCAGGAAAGGTGTCAGCAGCCTGACATGAACCCTCCCAGAGCTCCTCTTGCTCTCTGGTGGCTCTGGATAAGTCCTTGAGATCCTGCTCTTCCTCTCATCTTCCAACGGGAGATGGCTGTGCTCAACCACCAGCCCAGGGACACCTTTTCCTTGGGAGTCTTTACTTTGGCAGAGACCTTCTCTTGCTGTGTGCCAAGTGGCTTCTCTCTGTCTTTCCTCCTTCCAGGGCAGAAGGGAAGATCAAGCACTGCCGGGTGCAGCAGGAGGGCCAGACTGTGCTGCTGGGCAACTCCGATTTCGAGAGCCTGGTGGACTTGATCAGCTACTACGAGAAGCACCCCCTGTACCGCAAGATGAAGCTGCGCTACCCCATCAATGAGGAGACCCTGGAGAAGATCGGGACAGCGGTGAGTGCAGGAGCCAAGGAATGATGGACAGGTCATTTTTGAGCTGGTGCCTTGAGGTGGGGGTGTGTGAGCCATCTCTGCTTTGTAGCCCACACCTCTTGGGGCTCCTGAAACTTGGGTGGAGTTTGGTGCTGCCCCTCTGAGCCAGGCTTGGGCTGCTGTTTGCTCTTTGCAGCATCATCTTTGGTCCTGTGCCTTCCTGGGGTGCTGTCCCACCTTCCCCAAGGTAGGGGACCTGTTCTCCCACAGCACTGCTGTAACCACTGTGTCCCTTTGCTTCCTCAGGAGCCAGACTATGGAGCTCTGTATGAGGGACGCCACCCTGGGTTCTATGTGGAAGCCAACCCCATGCCCACCTTCAAGGTATACTCTCACTGTTTGGCACAAAACAACCTGCAGGGCTGGAGGGTTTGGCAAGGGCCTTTTTATTTTCCAAGAGCTGTGTTAGTTTGTACACTCATTTCTAGACCATGAAGAAAGAGATGATGTAGGGTGAACCTTCAGGTTCCCAGGCTGGGTCACCTCTTGTTCTGAGCTCTCCAAAGTAAACCCATCAGTGGCTCTGTGACAAAGGAAAGTGCCTGTGTGGGGCCATACCAGACTTGTGAGCTCTGCTTTGAGAGAAATGGGGGTCTTGATTTGCTCTGCAAGGTGTCACTAGGGTCTGGCAGCCTCTGGCAGCAGGGCTGGATGCTGCGTGCTGGTACATGATGTGCCTCATAGACCCCTCAGCAAACACATTTGGGTTTAGAGCTGATTTCTCATCCTGTGGGCTCGTTGTCCATGTGTCCATCCCCTGCCCAGCCTCATGGGACCCCTCCTCATTGCAGTGTGCAGTCAAAGCCCTGTTTGACTACAAGGCACAGAGGGAGGACGAGCTCACCTTCACCAAAAACGCCATCATCCAGAATGTGGAGAAGCAGGAAGGAGGCTGGTGAGTTGGTCCTGAGCCTTCCTTTTCCCTAGGGGATATGGTCAAGCCTTGCTGTCACCATCCATACAAAGGTGTGTCCACTCTAAGAGTGTCTGTCTGGGAATTGCCCATGAGCTGCACAGTCCCAAAGCTTCACAAACCCTAAATGCAGATGATGGAAGAGCTGTCTGTTCCCCTGACTGCCACTCAGGATGCTCTGGGGTCCCATGGCAGGTGCTGACATTGCCCCTTCCCTCCCTTCCAGGTGGAGAGGAGATTATGGTGGCAAGAAGCAGCTGTGGTTCCCTTCCAACTATGTAGAGGAAATTACTAGTCCCAGTAGCCTGGAGCCAGAGAGGGAGGTGAGTATGGCCGTGAGTGGAGCAAGGAGGGCTGATGCCACTCTGCCCAGCAGCATGCCCAGCCCCATCCTGCTGTGCTTCCTTCCCAGCAGCAGCTGGATGAGAACAGCCCCTTGGGAGACCTGCTCGGAGGCGTTCTGGACGTGCCCTCCTGCCAGATTGGTGAGTGCCAGGGAGGGAGCATTGCAAAGGCCCCTTGAGGCTTCTCAGCCCCCTCAGGATACACTCTGCATCCTCACTTACTGCTTCCCATGCTCCATCTGTTGCTTCAAGTAACCAGAAATGGGAGCCTCCTGTAGCTGTAGAGTGCTAGGGCAGCCATGAGCTCTCTGTGTCTGTCTTCTCCCTTCCTCCCTGTGAAGGGCTTGGCTCAGCACCTGCTGTGACCTTGCCCTGTGCTGCCTGTCCCCACAGCCATCCGCCCCGAGGGGAAGAACAACCGCCTCTTCGTCTTCTCCATCAGCATGTCCTCGGTGTCACGCCTGTCCCTGGACGTGGCAGCTGACACGCATGAGGACCTGCTGGACTGGGTGAAGAAGATCCGGGAGGCAGCTCAGACAGCTGATGCCAGGGTGAGTGTGGAGAGCCTGTGGCAGGGGGGATAACTCCTGGCCAAGTCCTGGGTTTTCCAGGAGTCGAGGAGCAGGTGGAGGCTGGGTGGGTGGTGAGGTGGTGAGATGGTAAAGCCAGAGCAGTCTTGGACAATGTGGCAAGGGGTGGTGGCCACATGGCTTTAGAAGTTCAGGCTGGATATCTGGGAAAATTGGACAACTGGGTGAGTGTTGCAGCCTCGGGAAGTGAGGGATCTCCATCTGTGGAAGGTGGCAAGGTCTCAGCTGCCCTGTGCCTGGTACCAGTGCCAGTCTTGCTCCAGGCAGGAGGTGGGACCTACCCAGACCCTACCTGGTGTGGTGTCCTCCCATGCAGACCTGGCAGATCTGCTGGTGATCCCCACAGCATGGGCAGAAGCCACCCCAAGCAGTGAGGGTCTGTTCATGAGCTGTGGGTTATCCAACACCACAGCTCCTACCTGGCCTGACACCTCTGTCATCCTCTCTTGGCAGCTCTCTGAAGGGAAGATGATGGAGAGGAGAAAGAAGATTGCCCTGGAGCTTTCAGAGCTGGTGGTCTATTGCCGACCTGTGCCCTTCGATGAAGAGAGTGAGCATCTGCTGGGCTGGAGGCCATCACAGGCAATCACTGTGGCCTTACAGACCCTGTGGAGTCCCCCAAGGGTCTGATTTGGCTAGATCTCAGCAGAGGCCACGTGTCCAAGGTGTACAAATCACCAGTTTACTTTGGAGCTCTGGGTAGCTCCAGAGGGTACAAATTCCCATCCCTGTTCCTCTGTTGCTGGGCTCTGTCAGCATCCAGAGCAGCTGCTGAGGGAATGGGGCTGGGGAGCATCGTGCTCGGTCATGGAAAGCTGTGTCAGTGCTCTCACCATTGGTGTTGGGCACCTAGCAAACACCCACTGGGGCAGAGCAGGGTCTGCACAGCCTGATGACTGTGCCAGGGGTGAGAGGATGGCGTTAGGAAGGAGCTGGGGTGGTTAAGTGTCAGGAAAGGGAGTGTGATCCTGGCTTACACTGTGCTGTCCTCTCCCAGAGATCGGCACAGAGAGGGCCTGTTACCGAGACATGTCCTCCTTTCCTGAGACCAAGGCGGAAAAGTACGTCAACAAGATCAAAGGCAAGAAGTTCCTGCAGTACAACCGCCTGCAGCTCTCCCGCATCTACCCCAAGGGCCAGCGCCTCGACTCCTCCAACTATGACCCCCTGCCCATGTGGATCTGTGGCAGCCAGCTGGTGGCACTCAACTTCCAGACCCCAGGTGAGGGCAGCAGGCAGGGAGGGTGGGCTGGGGTGCCCTGTGCCTCCTCTGAGCCACCCTGCTCCTGGCAAATGAAGGGCCAGCAGGGGCTCTGGGTCTAGGAAGGGCTCTGCAGGCAGTGAGACACAGGGAAATGTGCTCCAAAGGGCTGGACTGTGCCATGAGAACAAGGTGAAATGTAGAGAAGGCAGGGAGTTCCCCCAGGTCCCTGGTGACAAGCAGGGCAGGCAGGGAAGCTGCCAGAGGGGATGGTGCAGCCCCAGGCTTGGGACACCAGCTGGCTGCAGGGTCTGAGTCCAGCTGGCTGCTCTTCTTGCCTTTCCCCAGCTTCCATTCCTGCTCCTGCCGTGCACTCCAGCCTTCCTCTTTCCCTGGCCCTTGCCAAACCCTGCTGTGAGCCTGTTCAGCTCACCAACACACCAGCAAACGACCTGCCTCTTTTTTCCTGCTGGCTTTTTCATTCCTTTTGTGAATTCAAACATCTCATGGGGGCTTTGGCAAATGCTACAGTCAGCACAAAGAAAGCTGAAAAAAGCAGGAGGAAGAGAGGGAGGTGACCCATGGAGCACTGGGTAGTTGGGCAGATCGTGCATGAAAGAGTCACCTCATGGCCCCAGCACATGCACAGGCTGCAGTGGGGCCACAGGACACAGGCATTGCCAAGGGGTGAGCCAGGTCCTCTTGCCAAGGGCTTCCTGTGAAGCATCAATGATGGTGGTGATGTTCCAGCTTGTGGAAAATGCACAGGGTCTCCTTCATCTCCTCCATCTCTGTCTCCTGCCTGTGCTCTCCAGACAAGCCCATGCAGATGAACCAGGCCTTATTCATGTCCAGTGGCCAGTGTGGGTATGTCCTGCAGCCGACCAACATGAGGGACGACATCTTCGACCCCTTCGACAAGAGCACGTTGCGGGGCACAGAACCACTCTCCATCTCCATTGAGGTCAGTACCTCCTCTGGTGTGGGGGAATTCAGGGTCAGACGCCAGTGGTTATACCAGATTTGGGGTGAGAGAATGGTTTTTCTGGGCTCCTGGCTCTGCCTGCAGCTGCTGCTCACCAAACCCCTCAGCCCCTGCCCAAGAGCTGTCCCATAGCAGAGGCTGGGAGAGCCCTGGCCAAAGAGGGGCACTCATGGGTGCTGCTGAGGTGCTCGAGAGGAGTATCCTTGGATGCTGAACTCCTGTCCAGGTCCCAGAGCCAGCAGGTGGCATCCACGAGCCACAGAGGTGGCATCCCTGTCGCCAGCGCCTGGCTGGGATTGTCGAGCATATCCACAGGCTAGCAACACAAGGGCTGTGCCTTGTCCCCTCCTTGTCTCTCAGTCGCTCCAGGCTCGATGTTTCCATTTTTCCTTGTTCATGGTCCCTCCTGGGAAGATACTTGAAGTCATGACAAACTTTTCAGGCCATTTCTGTGTTGCACTGCTGGTGATGATAAGAGGAGGAGGGCTGAGGGTGGGGTGTGCCAGAGGATGGGCTGTGGATGCTCAGTGAATTTTTTTTTCTTCCCTGATGGTGGGACTGGGGCTGGATTGTTCCTGTGTCAGCTCTCAGAGGGTCTTCAGGGGTATGGGACAGCTCAACAGGCAAAGCTCTTGGAGGGTTGTGCCAAACCAGGTGAATCTCATATTTGGACAAGCCGGGTCCAGTAGCCTGTACAGGCATTCCTTGTGATCTGAGAGCTGAGATGTGGGTCAACAGTCTCCTTTGCCAGTCCCCTCAGCTTGTGCAGACCTTGGGAAGGACACAGTGGAAATCCTGCCTTTAGATGCTCACAGGTTTCCTCTGCAGTCATCTCTGTTTTGGAGTGATTCCACACAAGAAAGCCACAGCCCTTTTCCATGAGGACACCCCCATTGTGTACCATCTGTGCCATTGATCCCATGTCCACCGTCTCCCTAAAAATTCCCTGCCCCATCTATTTTCCAAGCTCTTCTGCACCTCAGGATGCAGCTGCAACCACCACGTGTCAAGAGTCCTTGTGCCCTAGCCAGTCACTGTCGCCTTTAAGGGACAGGCTCAGCCTCTCGTTCTCTGGCAAAGCTGCCTGCTGTCCCCACCAAAGCCAGCTTTCATGGATGGAGAAGCCATCTCGAGCCCAGCATGACTCAAAGCACATGATCCAGTGTTGGCAGCAGGTCCTTCCCCTGCAACAGCAGCGTGCCGACAGCACGCTGGAGCGACATATGGCCACGGGCAAGAGGGAGCTGTGATTGCTTTCTCCTGTGAGGAAGCAGGTTGTCATTTGAGCAGAGCACAGACTGTGCTGCAAACATGAGGCAGAGCAGCGGTGGAGAGCAGCTCCTTTTCCTCCTTGCACCAAGGCAGGAGGGCTGAGAAGTTTCGGGAAAGATGAGGGTGTCCAGCATAGTGCTCCCGGCAGGGAACAGTGCTCGGCTTGGAGCCCAGCTCAGCTTGGCAGGCTGGGGGAGGGATGCTGTGCCCAGGCCTGGCTGTGCAGGCAGCAGGCAGGAACCTGGGGCAGTTCAGCTCCTTTTTTTTATGTCTTACAAGTCAAACTGGGGATCAGGAACACCATAGCAGCTTCCAGGGGTGGGAGCTGTTTCCCTCCAAGATGCTGGGCTGGGCTGGCTGTCAGTGCTGCTCCTCTCTCCAGTTAGCAAAGCCAGGGTGATTTATTTGGAAAGAAAATGTCTTGGTATGCAAACACTTTTTCCCCCTTTGTTTCCATCTCTTACCAAGTCTATTCTGCTCTCTGCTCAGGTTCTGGGGGCTCGGCACCTTCCCAAAAATGGAAGAGGAATCGTTTGTCCTTTTGTGGAGGTGGAGGTGTCTGGTGCTGAGTATGACAATGCCAAGCAGAAAACAGAGATCGTGGGTGAGTGGTTGGTGAAGGGAAGGGAGAGGGATGCACCAGCACTCCTGATCCTGGTGTGAGCCGTGGGCTCTGCAGCAAAGCCTGGTCCTGAGCTGGTTGCTGCCCTCATGCTGCCCCCCAGCCCAGCATCAGCCATGGGGGCAGTGGGGGGCTCAGCAGGGCTGTCCACTGACCACTGTGTTTTGTGAGCAGCTGACAATGGCCTGAACCCTCTCTGGACCCCGAAGCAGTTCCACTTTCAGGTCAGCAACCCTGACTTTGCCTTTCTCCGCTTCGTGGTGTATGAGGAGGACATGTTCAGTGACGAGAACTTCCTGGCTCAGGCCACCTTCCTGGTGAAAGGTTTGAAAACAGGTAAAGCACTTGGGGCAGCAGGGAGGGGGGTCATGATGGTTCTCACCAGTTCACATTGTTAGCCATGGAGATGCTGAGGTTCACGGAACAGTGTTGTCAGGCTCAGTCCCTCCTGTCCCCATGACAGGTCACATCCTCAACCAGGTAAAGGAAGGCAGAAACCATTTACTACCTTGGGACTGACTGCCACTTGAGGGTAATTGGGGTGTTTGGAGAATCATGGAATCAGAGAGTGGTTTGGATGAAAAGGGACCCAAAAGACCATCTTGTTTCAGCCCCACTACCATGGGCAGGGACACCTTCCACTAGAGCAGGTTGCTCTGAGCCCCATCCAACCTGGCCTTGGACACTTCCAGGGGTGGGGCAGCAGAGAAAAAGAGTCTTGTGGGAGAAGGAGCCCCCTTTAAGTTCTGTGCTAGGGCACTGACACATCACCACCTGTGCCATGAGTGATACTAAGGCTATCTCTGCTGTAGGTTTCCGAGCTGTTCCCTTGAAGAACAACTACAGTGAGAACCTGGAGCTGGCTTCTCTGCTTGTCAAGATAGACATTTTCCCTTGCAAGGTGAGACTGGGCTGCACACACGAGAAGGTGACCATGCTGTCAGGCTGAGGAGCAGAGTCAGTGAGCCCAGCCTGGCCCTGCCCACTTTTCTGCTGCAGTCAGGGCAGTGAGGCTCAGTGGTGCCTGGCCTGAGTGCCTGTGGATGGCTGAATTCCCAGTGCTGCTCCATGGTGATGCCCAGCAGGATAGCAAGCACTGGGTTTGCCTCCTGCAGCAGTCTGGGCGTTTCAGGCAGGGTCCTGCTGGCACTGTTTGACTTGCCGGGAAATCCCTTCAGCAAAAGTTGGGGGAGGCAGATTTCAGATTTGCCTTGTCCCAGTGCCTGTCTGTGCTCCAGGGACGTTGCAGCTCAGGATCACAGAGCTGGCTGGCCTGGGGCTGTCCCTGTTGGCATAAATGGAGGGCAGGGCTCCTTCTGAGACAGATGGTTCTTTTATTTCTTCATTTAAAATGATGCCAGTGGGAGCCAGCAATGGCTGTTAAAGCAGCTGCACATTGCAAACCCCAAGCCCCCATGAGCCCTGGACACCCTGCAGGACAGCCAGGGCTCTGCACCACAACTGCCCTTACTACAGGAAATCACAAGCCCTTGACTACTGCATTTTTTTTTCCTGATCCGAGCAGGAAAATGGCGAAATAAACCTCTTCAATGCTTCATCCCTACGGGAACGAGCAGGGGATGGCTCCAGCCAGCTGCTGACAAGCAGAGGCAGAGAGGGGTCCTTTGAGTCGCGGTACCAGCAGCCTTTTGAGGATTTCCGTGTGTCCCCAGAGCAGCTCGCTGACCACTTCGAGAGCCGGGAGCGAAGGTGAGGCCAGTGCTCATTCAGCTCTTCCCAGCACAAGGCCCCCCCTGCATTTAGTCTGGCTGGAGGCAAACGAATGCAGCCTCCCCATAACCCAGAGAGCAGAGCTGCAGCCTTATCTGCTGTGCAGAAACCCTAAATTTGAGTTGAAAGTTGTGCCAGTACTTGCAGGGGTCACTGCTGTGGGAGCAGGGTAGGACAAGGAGCTGCCACCCCACAGGTGCTGGCATTATCCCATCATGGGGAATGTGGCTGAGCCCTCCACTTTCTTCCAGTGGGCAACTTGGGACAGCAGAGCATTGTCCTGGCTCATCCCGTGGCGAGGCTGAGCTGTGTCCCCTCTCTGTGTCCCCTTCCAGGGTACTGCGGAGGACCCGAGTCAACGGGGACAACCGGCTGTAGCCCATCCCGGCGGGCGAAAGCACCTCCAGTGCTTGTGAATCTCACAGCACGCTGTGAACTGGTTTCTATGGAAACGGCACTGCTATGGCCTACTTTCAGGCAGCTTTTCCAGTTTCTCTGCTGAAGTGTGTTCAAGTGGAGAACTAAAAAAAAAAAAAAAAATTGGAAATAAACCCCACCCCTATCCAACCCCAAGCACCCACCAACCTTCACCACGAAGCCCTTAAAGAAGTGTGTCGGTGCGGACAGGCTGCCAGAGGTGAGAGACCAAACTGCCCATAATCACAAGGAGAGACCTAAAAAATCCCATCCAGCCTCTGCGTCACTGCTCTGCCCGCAATCCAGAGATGCTGCGCAGCTGCCGGAGCCCCTTTGCAGCCATCCTGTGCTGTGTCCATTCCCAGCGCTCGGGGCCAGGCGTGACTGCAGTGACCATGGCAGCACCTCTGTCTGTCCTGGTGACACCAGCTCTGACCTGTATAGCCACTGCCGAAGGGCCCAGTAGTGAAACTCTACATTTACAGGGCCGCTCTAGCTTTAAATGACAATAAAAGTGTCAGTATTACCTGTGTGCTGGCTCAGGTGTCTGGTGCTCTGTGCCCTGCAGAGCTGAGATGCGGCTGTTCCTGAGGGGAGGTTGCACTGCTCCCTCCTTCCTCCTGGCTTTAGAAGTTTGCAGAAGGGTAAAACAAAGTTATGTGCTCCAGCTGTTCTGACCCAGCCTGGGGACAGGACTCCCAGACGAAGAAGCACCCCTAGGACAGAGGTTCTGGGCTCAGGGTGCTGCTCAGGCACTCACTCCTGACCTTACCCCATGGAAAAATTGTCATGCTTTAAAAATAAATGAAGGGGTTGTGATGGAGCATTCCCAGGCACAGCCAGTCCTAGGCTTATGGGCACCACCCTGGGCTTTCCCAAACCCCAGCACAAGCACCAGTCGACTCACGTTTGTCTTTTACGCTCTTTATTTAGGAACAACCAAAAATGTCTGGTTTCATTTCAACAAACTGTACAAGCAAGCTCTTCCCCTCGCCCACCCTCACATCCACATATACAAAAGGAAGGGAAACTTGCCATTCACTTCTCAGAAGTGGCATTGTTGCTACAGGGAGTTCTTGCCCTCAGAATAAGAGCAGGTAAAGTCCATAGCAGGTACAAGCTACCCTAGCCCTAATAATAGCTACAGCCCACAATCACAGGCAGCTTCTTTTTTTTTTTTCTCCTCTTTAAAACCTTTACCAAAAGTAAAAACTATTTCCTGTTTCACACGATTGCCAAGGTGACCATTTAAAATTGTGGTCTTGAAAAGAAAAAACAAAAAACCAAAGTAACAACCCCCCTGGAACCCCCCACACCTCCCCGGTACAAAGACGGTTTTACACAGCAGAGCCCTCGCCCTGCTCTCCCTCACTGCACGGCCACCCTTATGAAAGGTCCCGTTGCAGCTACAATTACATTTTCCTTTGGATAAATCCAAGCAAAAATTCCAGGTCATTCAGCACCAGCGTGATTTCTAAATAACAATAATTAAAAAAAAAAAAAAGAAAAAAAAAAGAGACCCCGTTAGGCTGACTTTGTGGTCTGCTGAGAAACAAAGTGATCAACACACTGTTCCCAAAGTCTCTCTTTTAGTGCAATGTTAGTATGTGCAAGGGGAATCACAGCCACGTACCCATAACACCACCACGAGCCAGATGGGGCAAACAGAAAGTGCAATTTTAGCTAGAAATTTTCTATGCCATGGATTCCTAGCTCAACCTTCAGTAGCACCAGTAAGCAAGAGTCCTTCTAACACCACCCTCCATGAGTACAGCGGAAATGGGCTTTAATTGTGCCATCAGAATATGCCAAATGTCAGCCAACAGAACACTTGGGCCATAACAAGAAAACCCATAATTGAAAAAAAAAAATTTTCACTGCTTAAATAACAGAGCTCCCTTGCTCTGCTTTAAAGTTTTGTGATGTCAATCCAACATTCCTGGCACAGACCACTGCCAGTAAAACATACAGCAGAAACTAAACTTCCAAACAAAAAGAACACAAATAGCCAGCAAGTGCCTCATTCTCCTCCATGTTGCCTAATCTTACCCTGCTGGTTTTGGGATCAGCTGAGAAGTGACACCAGAGGTTACAGATGAGCTGAATCATATTGGGACCCTGACTGATTTGAAAACAGCAAAGCCAAAATTATCCGGGCAATGGGGGGAGAAGTTTACAAGCATTTTAAATACTGTCACCATGATGGGAATGTGAAGCATCACATTCACTTTTTAATTTGTGCCCAAGTGCTGAAAATCATCTTTCTCTTCTGATTCCCAGTGAGCCAGTTTCTGATCAGGTTGCATCTGTTACGTCTCTAAGAGAGGGGCTGCAGGGAAAACAATACAACACTTCTGCATGTGACCAAAATCTGTAGCTTTCCAATTAAAAAAAAAAAAAAATACCCCAAACCCTAAATGAAAAACCAGCCTTCTACAGCTTCATTCTCCTCTTGGACAGTCAGGGGACACATACACAAAAATTAATCCAGCAGTGTCTTGCATCCCCCAACTAGGTTAAGGACTACAGCATTTCTCTGCCAGCAGCTGGTGCTTTTGCTGGTGGCTTCTCCTGGTGACCATCTCAGGGAGGGGACACAAAATCACACTAAATACCTGCAAGCACCTGTGCACATCCTCCCACCACGCTGCAGGCCTGAAATGCAGCTGCGCTCAGGTCCCAGGCAAGTGGAGATAGGAGCCTGTAGATCATGGTTTGTTTAGTGTTCTGCTAAAAAACAAAAAGAAAAAAAGAAAAAAAAGGAAAAAGGAAAAAATAGTAATTTCCAAGATAATAATTTCTAATTACAGAGCTGAAAAATAAGGTACCCAAATGAAACATGGAACAATGTCTAGAAATCTCATGGCAGGGTCTGCTGACATCAATGAATAAAGAAACTCAGTTCCTTGCACCAGGAAATCCAGCAGCCCTTTCCATGGGCAAGCCAGGCAGGGCCAGCACAAATCAGGGTTTCGGGTTATTAAGCAATTGGATTGTGCCCTTAATCTAAGCAGCCTCAAAGACATAAGTAACAAGATTCACATGGATTAAAATTGATGGTTTCTGCTGTGCCTGCCAAGCCCAAGCTCAGGCACAGCGGATGGAGGTGGAGAATTTAATTTCCCTTCCTTACTGATGCTGGCTACATCACCTCGATCTTACACTCCTTTCAAGTCAAGATACTCATCTTTGATTAGATGATGATAAATATTCACACACTGAGTAGCATTGTGGTGACACTTCCTCTTAACACCACAAGAGCTGCTGTTGGGACTGTCAAGCCACCTCTCAATTTTTCCTTTCAGTTTCGGATGCAAACACATTTCCAATGTCCTGCACCAAAACCTGAGTCTGTTTGGAGATGGCACCTGTTTCTCCTCCTCAGCAGAGAAACAGAAGACCACAGAGCTAAACCCTCAAAAATCTTCAGCTTATACTTTGATGGAGATTTCAAGTCAACTAAAAAATGCAGTTAACAAGGAATGTAGGAGTTAGGGAACTTGATCATTTTTTGATTTCTTTTTTGTCTCTAAATCTTACCCTCCCCACGCAATGGCGTTTGCCAGCCCCGTCGCCACGTCCGAGGGGAGTCTGCATGGAACCACTTTTTAAAATTCCTCCGACCCAAAAGAAAGAAAACTCCTGCTGTGCTTGTATGAATGCGTGGAGGCAAAGCTCAAAAACCTCAGCAGCTTCCAACCCTCAAGGCTGCTTTTTCTGTGTACACCGGGAAATCCTCCCTCTAGCTCACAAGACTTCTTTCCAATTTTTGTGGAAAACTGGCTGAATACAATCTAAGTACAAAATATTTCAGCTAGTGCATCAAAACATGGTTTGAAGGGACCAGTTCATACTATAGTCCTTAAGCATTCCTGTAGATGGAGCGGGGATCACTCTTACAATCAGCCATAGGCCCTTAAGTGTACACCAAAAATCCCACAGAAAATCACCTTGAATGGGCAAACTACACTTCCAACGTATTTATATAGCAAGTAGTTAGTAAAAGTGTACATTTTTAATGTACATCTTAATGCAATAAAGAATCAATGGCATATTTGAACTGTATATATGTGTAGTTAAATAAATCTGCATGTACATAGACACTACAGAGTAAATTGACCTACCTGTATTTGTTCTCTGAAGGTGACACTGCACATACATCCATATTCTTAGGCCGCACGACTCCCAGATCTGCTTTCAGCTCTAGAACCACCCACATTCTCCCATCCTCTCTGATATTTTGGGGTGCACAGGATTGCACCCATGAGGGTGAACCTGTGGGGCCTCTGGCTGTCTCTGCAGAGCAGCTGCCCCAGGGATGCCACCGGCTGAGCCGTCACCAGCCGAGGTGGGATAGCTGCTGGTTACGCCTCCAACTGTGCCATGACCATCAACGGTGCTTCCAAAGAGAAATTTAGGGAGCCTGGTGCCACACAGGCTGCTCTGGGTCAGTGCCACTCCTGCTCCCAGCATGGTGAGATAGTTGGTCTGACCGCTATAGGATGCACAGTGTGAGTGGCCACATCCAAGGTGTCACGTCCATCTGGAGCAGATGGTCACACTTGGCCACAGTCTCACATCGTGTGCCAGGGAAGCCCTGTGAGCTCAGGACAGGCACCCAGCACATCCCACCAGGCGAGGGGAAGCCTCTCTGCCAAAGCACTGGGCAGCCTCAGCCCTTCCAGCAGCTGAGCAAGGCAGCCTCTTGAAGAGGGGGCAAAGAAAGAATTGCAAAAGCAAAGGCAATTAAAGGTAGAAATCAGACACCATCTCTGGAAGCGGTTCTGAAAGAGCCTTTTTGTTTTTAAACCAGATTTTTTGTAAATCTCTGGATCCGATCCTTTGGGGTTTGCTACCCACCCTCCTAATAAATATCATTTACCACCAACAATAAAGTCTCCCACATTAAAAAGCTCTCACTAAATAAAAACCTTCTACTGAAAAAGCTTGGCTGAGCTGGCTTGGCAAAAAATAAGGAGCTATGACTACTCTCCATAAATACATCAGCAGATAAACACCAAACACTATTTAAGTTAAAGAACAATGTTGGCTCCAAAACAAACCAGGAATGAACCAGCCACGAATTAATTCAAACTAGAAATTTAAATAAAGTTTCTAACCACTCAAAGGCAGTCAATTTCTGGAATAGCCTTCCAAGGGCAAAAGTGAAGGCAAAACATGGAACCAATTTGGAGCTGGGATTTGATTAGTTTGTGACAAAATGATCTGACACAGCATTTGGCTGGACTATTCAGCTCAAGAGTTTCCCTTCTAGACTTTGTTTTCTATGAGAAATTAATATTTAAAGCAAAAATGTTCAAGCAGTTGCATCACACAGCAACAACCCAAGACAACATACATTAAAAATGTACCGGTACCAGGCAGCAGGCAGGATAACTGGGAAATTTATTTTGCTCTTTTGCCAGAACTATTGCACATGGCCTGGGAAAAAAAAAAAAAGGGGAAAAAATTAGAAAAGGAAAAAAAGAAGACTGGAACAAACACTCGAAATCACCAGCAGTGCTGCAGGAGGATCTGCCTTGTAGGGCTGCAAGAAGGAAACTTCCCGATGGCAGCAGAGCTGCTGCCTTGGAGACAACAATGACTTGAACCACTCACAGCCACGCTGTGACTCTCCGCGTTTGTTCTCTGAGGAACAGACTGTTCTCTCCAAACAATGAAAAGGATTCCAGGTCAGGATGCAAAAATTATTATGTGCTAGTTCTCAGTGATTAAAGAGAGACTTGGAGATTTAACAGCCTATTACAGTCACTCTCCAAGAGCACAGGGGAAAGTTCTAGCCAGCAAGGGACAAACGACACCAAACTCCATCTCCCGGGCTGCCCAGGTCTGGGAACCTGCTACTTATCAGAGAGTAGGCAATGCTGACTCTAACCCCATCTGGAGGGATGAGAATCTCACTTAAATTCAAGACTGGCAGTTTTCTTCTCAAAACCTTTCCCTTTCCTAACTTACTCACACTTGTGTGCCCACAAAGCCCTTCACTGCCAGGGCTTAAGGACCAGAAAAGGCAGACAGGATATATGCAGCCATGCCAACCTTTAGAGAACAAACACCTTAACGGACAGATGAAAAAAAAAAAAAAAGAAAAAAGAAACAAGTTACTATGCCATGATAGTCCATATCTAAGCAATGACCTTGTTTACACAATGTCTGAGATTTGTTATGCTTGTATAGGCAGCTGTAGGCATCGGTATATGAATATGAAATCTGAAAGTCTGTCACTGAAAGCAAACAGGAGCATCCTATTTCCTGGGTGCGAGCTGAGCCCCGCCTCCACCAGCTCCCAGCCATCTCCTCAGCTGGGCCACCGAGAGCGTGGCACCA
Source organism: Lichenostomus cassidix (assembly GCF_008360975.1). Classification (NCBI taxonomy): domain Eukaryota; kingdom Metazoa; phylum Chordata; class Aves; order Passeriformes; family Meliphagidae; genus Lichenostomus; species Lichenostomus cassidix. The sequence goes on along the minus strand of NC_139500.1, from coordinate 9,342,780 downwards.
AGTGCTCAGTTTTTGCACATGTGTTGTCTTGTGTGCTGTGCTCAAAGGTCTCATCTATGGCAGTGCTTCATCACCACGTCCTGCTCCTCATGTTTGGATCAGGCCGGCCAATGGTTTTCTTAAAGATCACATATTTCTTCTCAAGGGTAAGTGCGGATCCTCCGGGGCTGGTGGCTTGAGCTCAGTCTGTTTCTAAAAAGAGAACAGAGGTGTCAGAGATGCTCCTGGCCTTGCTCCAGGCAGGACATTGGGTGGGGAGGGGATGCAGGAGTGCCTTGGGATAGGCAAAATCAGGAACCTTGACAGAGCTGGCTGCAAAGAAGGGCTAGCACCATTCAGAGGGGCCAGGAAGCCCAAAATCCTTGAAGGAGTGCACTTGGCTTTACATTCCTAAGGAGGGACACACCCTTGCTAAGCACCTCCTGCCTCAGTGCCACGAGGGTCGACAGGACCCCCTTGCTCTGGGTGGCATAAAGCCAAGCTTGGAGGGCACTAATAGGGGCACAGCCACCTCCCCAGCACAGGCACAAAAGCTGGCCCCCCACCAGTCCTCAAACCCACTCCTCCCCAGCAAAGAACACAGGGTGACATCCAGACCCCTCAGCTGCAGCAAGGGCAGGGCCCATCCAAAACCATGCTCCACTTCCTCCAAATCAGATGGGAAGGGAAGCAATGAATTTTACTTGATTTTTATAATTATTTTTTTAAGGCCTGCAGCCATGTCAGAGGTGTGTGGGAAATTCCAATGCAAGGCAGTGGGACTGGAGAAGATCCCAGCTGGCCAGCAAGTGGCTGCGTGCATGGATCACCATGGGACAGGGCCAGCCTCATCTGGTGGGAGCCCTGCCAGGGAGGAAACAGCCCCCAGCTGCACTGCGGAAAAGCCCACAGAGGGCTTGGAAAGCACCTCTCCTCTCCTCCTCTCGCACAAGCACACACAGACAGGCCTTCCAAAAGTGAGTCCTGGAGACTCCATGTCCCCTCCCTCCCTTGCAGCCTCCATCTTCACCACCTGAGCCTTGCTCCGAGCCAAACAAGGATATTTACATCTGGACAGCTGGCAGCAAGAGAGGGAAGGGCAGGCTAGGTGGGGACATGGAAGGAGACAGTGGCATAAGACAAGCAGCCACGCTCCTTTCTTCACAAATAAATAAATCCATGGGCCATCTTCCCACAGGGCAGGTAAAAGGACTGGACACTCCTGCTGGTTTATTCCAGCTTGAAATAAAGCCAGGATTTGAGTGGTGCCAGCACCCAATGACTGAGGCAGGAGGAGGCAGGCAGGCAGTGGCACTTGCGTCATCCTGCCAGACCGTCCTCACCCTCACGCCTTTCTGTCACAGAGAGCTCCTCACCACTTCCTCAGTTAAACCTCAAACACCAATCCCTTCGCTGAAGCTGCTTCCCCACCAGGAGAGGCCCAGTGTCCCGTGCCACCCCAAGCCCTCCCAAGCGGAGGCAGGGGCTTACCCAGCCTTGTGGCGGGCGGTGGGCCGGGGGCGTCGGGGGTCCCGGCGCTGCCCTCCTGGCCGCCCGGCTCCCACGCCTCGCTGCTCTCCGACGCCTCCGCGCCGGCTTCGCACGGCCCTTTCCGGCTCCCGGCCGCCTCGGGGCCGCAGCCCCTGCCCTCCTCCTCCGCCTTCACCGCAAACCACACCTTGAGCTGCTGGGCGCCGAGGCGGGCGCGCTCGCAGAGGCCGGGCACGTCCTCCTCCCGCAGCCCCTTGTGCTTCTCGTAGTAGTCCTCGAGCACCTCCCGGCTGGCGGGGCTGACCTCCACCAGCCCCGGGGGGAAGACCCCCCGCCGGTAGTTCTCATACCACTTCAGCTGCCCGTTCTTGTAGCCATAGCGGCTGTCCCCGAACCAGCGAATGACCTCGGCCCGCGGCAGGCCCGTCTGGGACACGATGGCGTCATACTCCTGGTTCGTGGGGCGCTGGGTCTGCACGAACATTTGCTTCAGCAGATGCCGCTGCTGGGCCGTTTTTTTGAAGTTCAGTTTGGTTTTGGGAGGGGTGGGCGGCCGGCTGGAGCTGCCGTCCCCCTTCTCATTTGCGCCGGTCCCCGGTACCTCGTTTTTGCCGTTGGACTCGGTCACTCGCAGGTTTTTCAGGTTGATTTTGATGGGACTCACCTTCCGCTCCGCTGAGTTCGGGTTGTTGCCGGAGGCGTCGACTGAGCTGTTTTCACTCGTGGCCCTCTGCTCATCCGAGGAGTCTTCCCCTTCCCCGCCGCCATTCTCCGCCTCCTCCTCCTCCTGTTGAGCCGCCTCCTCCACTTTCTTATTTTCCTCCGCCACCTTCTTCTTCCTCCTCTCCGAGAACCAGCTGTCGATCTCCCTCCGTGTCATCTTCGTTTCCCCCCTCAGGCGGTTCACCTCTTCTTCCGCGGGAAGGGGATTTTGGGCAAAACTGCTCTCCAGGGCCTTCAGCTGCTCTGGCGCTCGCTCCTTGTACTTGGTTGGGGTGAAGTCGGGTGCCTGGTGCCAGGACTGCCGCCGTGGCGGGTGGTGAGGGGCTGGTGTGGCTGCTGCAGCCGCAGGGCTCAGCTCGGCTCCTCTGGGTGGGACGTCAAAGGTGATTTCAGGCAGAGAATCAAGAGCACTGTCTCCAGGGAAGACAGCCCGGCCACCTCTCACATTCCTGTAGTGGTACCTCCTGTCGCTGAACCATTTCCGGATCTCCTTGGTGGACAAGCCCGTGATCTTTGTCAGCCGCTCGACTTCAGCCTGGCCAGGGAACTGGTTTCTGCAGAAGCTGCCTTTGAGGGCTGAGAGCTGCTCGTGGGATTTCTTGTTTTTGTAGACATTGGGATCCAGGAAGGTCTGCGAGGAGATGGCAGGGCAGGCAGTGAGCAGCGACTGGGCGCTGTTGACCACCTTGACCCCGGATGTGTTGCTGGAACTCACGGTGCTGTGCTGGGCCGCTGGCTGTGGCTTGGGGACAGAACTCACTGCCAAGGTGAAGGAGGAGCTGGTGCCCTTCAACCCGTTTGCCATAATGGGCTGTGTGACCAGCAGCCCCCCTGTCCCCTCTGGCTGCCCCACCACATGGCCTGGTAAAGTCGCCTGGATAAGATGGGGAACAGTCCCAGGATTTGCAACCAGGGGTGTGTTCAACACTGTAATGGTGGGTTGTGGCACGGACTGAATAACAGTGTTGAACATCTTTTTCCTGGCATCTTCGATCTCCTCCGGCGACCAGCTGATGCCCTGCTTCAGCCTCTGCGCAGTGAACCAGATCTTCAGCTGCTCTTCTGGGTACTTGGTCACCACGGTCAAGTAGCAGAGCTCAGCTTTGGTGGGGTAGGGGAACTTGTTGAAAGAGTTTTTCAGGAAGCTGTTGGAGTCCATGGCAGCATTGTACGTGGGAATGCTGCTCAGTGGAATCATCACCTTGGGAAGGGACTTGGACGTAGGGAGCTGCTGATGCAACGGGGGCTGCTGCTGCAGCGACACCAGTTGAGCAACCCCCGCCTGCAGAACAGGCACGTTTCCTATGATGGAACCATTCACTATGTGGGATGACTTGGTTGAACTTGCAGTGGGCTGGCTGACTGGCATGGACCCATTTGGGAATGAATGCTCTCCATCCTTCACCTCTGACTCACCGCCCAACTGACTTGACACATTCTCCTTCAGCGTGTGGATTTTTTTGGCCTCAGGTTTACCCTTCATTATCTTCATGATGGGGGTTTTGGTAATGATAATTTCAGACTGGCCATCTGCCCCTTCTTCAGGGACCTCTCCTGGCAGGTCATGGCTGCTGGTGGCCTCACAGAGACTTTGCTCCACAGTCACACGACTGTCCTGCTTCACCAGCCTCCAGACAAAGCTCGTCTCGCTGGCATGTGACTCTGTGTTGTGGTGCGAGAGCCCTTCGTGGCTGTTGGCCAAGAAGCTGCACCCAACACACGCGAATGCTGGGTCTTTGCTGAAGTCTGGGTGCTCAGAGTCCAAGTGGCCAAAGAACTGGTGAAGGTCTTGAGACCCGAAGTCACAAGGCTTGCAGATATAACTGTCACCATCGGCAATGCCGCGGTGCCCGTTGGACAAAGCTCCATTATTACTGTTGCTGGCCCCAGCATCACTCGCTGCTGGTCCTTCTGCAGGAGCCTCTTGTTGTGTTCCTTCACGATCATCTTCTCCAGGGTCCTGTTCGGTCTCCTGAAGCACCAGTGTTTTTACTGGTATCATGCAGGGAGTTGTGGATTTCCTTTTGCTAGCCATCGCTACAATTGATCCAGAGGACTATTTTTCTTTCATTTAAATTAAATTCAAATTTAGAAAGCGCAATTGCAAGTGCTCTGTGGTCCAGATTCCAGCAAATTCATGATGTCCCAATGAGTTGTTGTCAAATGTTGACAAATGTTCATATTTGCCACTGAACCTGAAGATAAAAAGAGGGAGGAAGGGTTAGTTCCCTTGGCATTAGACAAAGCACAACTGCCCTGGTATTTAACTGCTTCACTCAATAAATAATTTTTCCTCTTTCATTGGAAAAATCTAACTTGACCTTGGATTTATTGTATTTTCACACCTACAACCTGTGAATTATCTGTTTAAAAAGAAACACACAAACATGCCACTTTTAAGGCGCACATCAAATTCTCATTTGAGAAGGAAAACCACTGAATTTTCCCCTAATCCTGCCCTGTCGAGACCCATTCTTGGTGTTTCAGCAGGGAGAGCAGTGCTTGGACTCCCTGTGTGCCCCAGGTCCCAGCTCAGCCTCACACAGGAGGTGATACCAGGCAGGGTCACCTGGGAAAGCCGCCTGCTTTCCATCACTAAAAAACCATGAAAAAATCCACACATTCCCCTCACAACATTTGAATTTCTTCAAAGTCAGCATTTTCCATCCATCCTGTCAGGAAGTTTCTTGCCAGCTCAGAGCACTGTGCCTGTGCCAAGAGCCTCTGCAGACACCCGGAGCTGCTGCTGGGAGTGAGAAGGCTGCAGTATTTTAGCCTTCCTTGCTCAGCAAGTCTGCAAAGCATTTGGGAGATGCCTTCCCCATCCTGTGTACACTTCATTACAGTTTCAACAGCAGTTCTGAGTCTTCCTCTGGATCTGCAAGAGAAGGTAAAAGCCCCAAAGCTCAAGAGCAGCATCACAATGTTCCTGGCTCCCAGCCTTCCCCTCCCACCACCTCTGCAGCTTTTGGCAGTCACACCACCCAATGCACTGGGGTATTCCCTAACAAAGTGTAATTTCTCATCAACTCAAACCCGTCTTGCTGGGCTTGGGGTAACCAGAGATTTGTTACATTTAAAACCAAAACTCAACAAAAATAAACAAAACCCAAGCAACCAACCAACACTAACTTTTTCTCAATTTTTTTCTTCCTCTGAAAATAAAGCAGACCCTGAAGTGCTCCAGCCTGTGGAAGGCCTGGGCTGGTTGGGGCATTAGCCACAATCTTATTCCTGGCCTGATGTAGCTTTCCCATGTGCACAGCAAATGCTCTGTGCCTGAGATCATGACCCCAGGGCAGTAAAGCCGCTGTAGCTGGCACCAGGAATCACTTGCCTGGTGACAGCCCTCTGTCAACCTTTTCTACAGCAACTCTGCTTTTTTTCTCTTCAACAGAGGGATAAAATGGTATTTTTCCAGACTGCAAGGTCACTTGGAAGCATATGGACCCACTGATTCATATTACAAAGACTCTGTGCCAGATTTCCCTGGGATTTACAGTAACAGCAACTGAGCTTTATAAAAACACTCATAAAAACTTGAACTTTAAAAAAAAAAAAAAGACTTACCATCCTATGAGATGACTCACAGAGGTAACTCCTATCAGTTACAGCAGTTGTGCACCAGCAGCTTTCTCAGATCAGATATTTGGAGCTGATCTCATGCACTGAGAAATGCAGATCAGGCAAATGGCTTGGTGGTGCTTATGCAATACCTCCTGTGCTTAGTTTTGTTGGTAGTTTTTAGAACAGAGGCATGAAAGATTCTCATGCACAAAAAAAAAAAAATTGAAATGGAGGAAGTTCAATTTCAAATGACCTCCCTAACTTTATTAGATTTTTTTTTTTAAAGCTTCTTCTGAAAGCTGACATCATTTTTTCCAAACAGGAGAGCCTGGATGGCTGGCTCTGGCCTCAGCAACTCTCAGGCACCGTTTGAAAGACTGACGGGAAAACGTAACTTCCCGTTAATGTGGGCTGATCTGAGATTACAAAACAGTCCTGTAAATAGTGTTAGTCATCACTGAACTTGGCATCAGAAAAGAGTGCTCGCTATGCTAAAGCATCATGAAGAGCTAGAAATTATAACTTTAAAAAAACCCTATAAATAAAACAGTTATTAAAGCTGTGAGCTGGATTTAGACTGTGTGGATTGCACATCTCAATACCTGCTTTATGCCACTCTCATCTCACCTTCCTGAGGTTAGTCCTGCCCTCTGCAGAGGGCCAGAAAGTTATTCATTAGCATTAGCAAGCGGAATATTTGGATGACTATGAATGGGCTGTGCTATTCAGAGGGAAACAGCATCCATTTGACACCAATCCCGAGATCCTCATTTTTGATGCTAAGTTAAATATTACACAGTCTAGCAGGGTGCAATGACCTTTCCAAATCTAGTCGATTAGGGAAAAAACAGTAAGATCAGCCTGAAGGCTACAAAATACAGCTTTAAAGGCTGAGAGGAGTTTCATGTCAGGGAAGCAATGGTAAAAGGGAATACTTATTTCATTTTATCCTGCAGCTTTAACACAGGGAGAAGCTGCTGGGCCCTCTGCAAGCTTTTTCCTTTCCAGCAAACTCCAGAGATACAGTTCCAGAGTCTCCATCACTGAGCCAGCTTGTCCCTTACAGATCTGACCCAGTGTTTATGGAGTCTCCAGATATCAAAAAGATGATTTTTATCTGTCAACAGAGTAGATTTGATACAAAGCAACGGCGACACACAAAGACCCTCATTGTGCTACGTTAACAAAGTGCCTCTCCCGAGCACTCCACTGCTATTATTTTGGGTAAATGTGAATGGCCTGACCCACCTACAGAGAACCTAAAAGCTCTGCATTTCATTTACCGGCACATTTGCATCAAACTCTGTGCTCTCTCCAACAACTTTCCTTAAAAATGCAATCAAAGCCACCACAGCTCTCCTGCAGGGCTCCAATATTAATGCCACCTGAGAACACAGATTGCAAATTTTAGCTGGAAGTGAATCACAGTGGCAATTTACTGGGGAAAAAAATATTAATCAAGTGTACTGTTTGTCCATTTCATTTCCATGGAACAGTTGCATAACCACATGTTGGGAGCGTGTTTTATTCACTGCTCACCTTCTGGAATGCACTTAATACTTTAATACGCCATTAATATAGAACAAAGTGGATAATTCAATGATTTCTCCATCATTAAAGTAAGTGAGGCTGTTCTAATGGATAGGGTAAATTAATGGCAGAAAAATAAATCAATTCAAAAACATCCTTACAACTGATGTCAAGTTTGTAAACCACCACTGCAGATGCTTCAGACCCATCTACACAGCCATGGGTGAAGAACTGTTTGCTCCAGTTAATCATAAAATAATACATAGGAAACAGAGACATTAGCTGAACGGAAGAGCTACCTGTCAGCCGGGAAGACAAAGTTATTGTACTTAAATTCACAGTTCCTATTTAAATTATGCCTTCTACTTTCATGACAAGGTAGCAGAGTAAGCAGGACAAATGTCCAGTGCACCTAAACCGTCCCTTGCTGCTGGAAATTTGAGGGAAAACTGACTTAAAGCAGAGTCAAACCAATTCTGCCTCAGTGATGCTCACAGAGGAACTAGTGCCGGAAGGAAAGGTGGCAGCTCCAGGTACACAATCAACCCTCTGCAGTGCAGCTTTGCCTCCACTGAGGCAAACAATGCCCAGACTGGTCACAGTGAGCTCTGCAATAGCAGAAAATTTACTTCTGTAGAGATTGACAAAGGGAGGTTTCGAAATCTGCACTGCTGAGTATGAACTTTCAGCTTTTTCCAGCTTGGCTGGCTATAACTGGTTTGGTTTTAAATGTTTCACTGAATTAACGAGTTAGGTTGCTAATGCAAAACATTCACTGCGCACAGTGCCAAGGTCCCCAGTTAGAAGATTAATTTTTTGTGACCTTTTGCAAACCTCGCCTAGAAACAACAACCAGAAAACCCACCAGGCAGCAGCCCCAGCCAGGACACAGCAGCTCCAGTCCCACTGCCTAGGCAAGGGAATACAGGGACAGCTGCCCTCCCCTGCCCCCAGCCCTGCCAGCTCCTGGGTGCCAACGCTGACACCAGGGACAGGGCTCCATGGGGACACAAAGGATGGCTACGTGCTCCGTGGGCTCTGGTGCTCTGCTGAAGAGGGAATACTCTGTTAAAATAGAATGAAATTAATAAAAAATTAAATTTCAAGAAATCAGCACTAAAATAGAAGTAAAATAACAGTTTTCTCAACACTTTCAGTGCCTGCTAGGCAGGCAGACACGCTCCCCAGGTCAGAGACAAAGTTAATGTTTCTGTCTCATATGGAGCCAAGCACAATATTGGCACTTTAAATAAAAGCGGTTTGTTTTTAAGTTGAAACTCTGCAGGCCCCAGCTGATAGCATCATATGAGGGGGAAAAGAGGAAAAAAACCAAAGGAGGAAAGAAAAGTTGATGGTTTTGAGTTTTTGTCTCTCCCCTTCAGGCTCCAGCCAGGGTCAGAAGATGCAGTTCTGTCTTTGGGAGTTCCACATGACTTCCCAATTACACTGTAATTAGCAAGGCCATTAACTAAATGATCCCTGTGGCCAGCACCATCGACCCCAACCTGAGGGCTGAGCCCCCTTCCCCGTCCCATCACCCTAAACATCCCACCACATTTGACAGCAGGTCTCCCCAGCACAACAGACTTGCCCCAATTTCCCTTGCAGCACTGGGGGCAAGCTCAGTAGCCTGGACTGATGGCATTTATCAGGGTGCTGGGGAAGGCAGGAAAAACAGATCCATATATGTAGGGTACAGCCCCATGGCCACCCTGTTGCCAGCCATAGAAGTCCTGGGATTCTTCCTCTTCAGCTGGACATTAACTTTCCTTCTTCTTTTGGAGTCTGTTCATAAGAAGTCATGTAGAAGTTTCACCAGTTTGAATTATTTATTGCTAAAACATGTCCAGTGCAGGCTATTGCTAATCCATCCCAGGAACACACTATGGGGATGGACATGCTCAGCAAAGACCTCTCCAGGCTACATCCCAGTCATTCAAGATGGACAGACACAGTCATAGGGGACAGATCACCTCTCCAGAGAAACTTCCAAGGTGTGGATGGCACCTCTCTGCCAGTTGTGCCAGCATGGCTCTGTGAAGAAGAAAGGGCAAGATTTGGCAGGGCTGAGCTCCTCTGTTCCCAGTCTGCAGTTGTGCATCCCAGCTAGCTGGAGTCCAGCATCCTCCCTAGTAACTCTGCAAAGGCTGCAGCTGGGAGGAAGTCACAGGATGGGAACATCTCCAGCAGCCTAAAAATGCCAGCAGCAGAGCATCACCCCAGCTCCCAGCACACATCCTCATGCCATGCCCTTGCCCAGGGCTGGCACCTGGAGGGAGCATCTGCCACCCAGAGCCTGGTTCATAACCCAGACCAAGTTTGTGACACACTTCATTCTTTTGGGGTTTAACCCCATTCAGGGGTTCCCATCAAGTTCCCATCAATAAGCAGTTAATGAGATTTTCCCCTCCAGAGCAGATTGGTACCACACTAACTCTGTAGGCACTCAAACCTCAGGTGATCTCCACATGAACAAGCAGAGCCACCAGCAATACAATAACCACAGCCCCAGAGAGGCCATGCAGGCAAGAAAAGCCTCTTCACGTCTTATTATTTCACGCTGCACGAATGTACAAACACACGCACAAATTTCAGCGGTTTTGAGCTTCAAGCAGCATCACAGTCAACATTTGTACTAAGAAACAATTTCTCTTTATGCCAACTGGTCAGGGTGCTTTGTAGCTTAAGCCTGGCTTTGAAACTGCGGGTACAGTCTAAATGCAGTGGGAGCCGGTTGACCGAACAATCGTATTCATTCTCCATTCCTTGGCAGGCCTAGAGCAGAAAAGCGTCTTTTCCATTTAGACCAGTTAAACAGAGCTATTCATTAAAATTTCACCCTTCTTCAAACTGCTGGACTTCTCCATTTAAAATCTGCCTTTAAGAGAAGCCCTCTCTCCTCCACCCCACAGTGCTCCTCATCCCCCTGTCTCAAGTAGTCACCCATTTTCGAGCAGTGCTCTTGGATTGCTCTGGTGCTCCTGTGAGAGCAGCACCACGCCTGTGTGCTGGTATCCAGGCAGAGGCTGCCTCAGCACTTGGGGACTAATGGCAATTATCTCTGGGTTTTTTTTTTCCCAGACAAGCACAAAACTGAGCAAGATGGAAGGTTAGAAAGAGCCGGCTGAAACAGAACGCGATTAGAGTATAAAAATAGGTCACTGGGATAATATAACCTTTAGACTATTGGCAATGTGCCCCCCTTAGAGACAAGCCTGTGTGCTATATTTCAGGAGAATGTGAGGAATAAAAAACAACCACCATGACACACATCAAAACAAAACCACTGATCATCCCTCGGAGTTTTGCGTGCTTCTGTTTGAACATCGCTAACATTAATTCACTCCTTTTCCTCTGCCCTCATCCATTTGATTGAGCACAAAATAAATGTTATGCAATCATACCATTAACATCTTCCAAAAAAGTAATAATCTCTTCTGGCACAGAGGCTTCATTACAGATTTGCTCTGCATTGCGCTACCTTAGCAGGGTTCACAGTTTCAGCATCCCAAGGACCCACCTCCATAGCTTCAATCCTCACATTTTGTCCATGCTGTAAAACATTCCCGGCATTCCCCAAAAGCAAAAAGCCCAGCTGACAGATAATCACATCTCAGCAGAGACAGCTCTGAGGTTAGCACTACCAGCAGAGGACACCAGATAGCATTAATGGAGCTTCAAGAAGTCCCTCAGCTCACTGGTATCTGGGTGTTCCATCACCTCACTCTCAGCCAGCAGGTTGGTTTGTGCCTGAACAGGACAGTATGGCCATGCTTGTAAACACAGTGGAGTTCCCATTTCAGCCCCTTGTGCTTTCTCTGGGACATTTCATCTGTTTGCATGGCCAGGGCTTTGGTTGTGATTTCATCTCAAACACAGGCACCTCAAACAGCTCCTCACAGGTCAGTAATATCCTGCCACACCACTTTCAGTTCTGCCACACACCTTCTGATCCCACCCTGAGAGTTCATTGTCAAGCATCACCATTTATGTAGGACAAGTCCAGCTTGGGCAGATGCAGCCCTTTTGAATGTATGTGAAGATGAATAGGCTACACCTAAAATACACTTCTTTGTGTTTTTATTATCTGAAATTGCTGAACTGGCTCCAAGCCAAAAATCTACCAGGGAGCTCAGAGTAATGAGTAAGCACCAGAGGTAGATCTTAATCCATGTCAAATTTCTGACAAGGATATTTGAGACTTTTAAATCAGCAGGGAATACTTGGCTGAGCTGGTGAGGAGCTCACAGGTGTGAGCACCCAATGGCAGTAGTGCATCCACAGTACTCTCAGCACTGCTGCAGCCTGCCCCATCCCAAGGAATCATTTTGGGGAAGCCTTGGAGCCCACCTTTCTTATGCACCTCTGCTCACAACGCCACTGCCAGGTTTGCACATCCATCTCCATATGGGTGACTAACTGAGGGGCCACAGCCACCACCCCAAATTCAGGACCCACAGCTCTAATGCCAGCACAACATTTACTGTTATAAGAAAACCAGTGTCAGCTTTTATACCAGCACCGAAACAATCCCGCTGCAGACACAAACCCAAAAGCCTGTCACACGGGTTTCTCACCGAGCATCCAAGTCCCCTGTGGAATGAAGAACCGTTTGCTGAAGCCAGGCAGATCACCAGTTACTGAGCAGCCACAAAAGGGACAGACCCACAGCAATTCCAGGGAAATAAAGAGTGCCCAGAGCTTTAAAACAAGATGCGGGTGGGAAGGACGAAACCAAACTACTAAACAGTACCAGAGGCGCTGGAGCTGATCATCTGCAGCACAGCCTGATGACTACAAGTGCTGCAGCCCCTTCCCAGCTGAGCATTTTTGGATTACTTCATCCCCCATGCCCTTTTGCAATATGTAGCTTCGAGAGCTGCGTTATGTCCTGGCTCAGCCTCAGCTCCCATTCCCCCACTTACAGTTGCTATAACCAAAAAGAAAACTGCAAAATACTCTGTCTGAAAGCAAAGAAACGGGGTTTGGCAAGTTGGGATTGTGGATTTTTTTTTTCCATCCTCATGGATTCTGCTTCAGAGTCGTCCTTTCAGACCTTGCGCGCAGCCGATGGCTTTTGCAGCTTATTGAGCCCGCTGGTTTATGGCAATGTTTTTCTGCTCACTGAACTGGCTCATTCTTTCAGCAGAACAAACTGTTCCACGTTGAGGCAGGAGTTGGCTGTGTTTTAACAAAGGATTTTTCCCTTCTGACAGTGTTTTGCAAAAGACCCAAAAAAAGGAGTTTGGAGCCAAGTTACAAAAGGTCAGGAGAGGCGAGTCAAGCACTGGGTGTAGTTCCTGTATGTCACAGCCAGACAAGGAAATGGGTGGGGAGAAGAGGAATGGCTTTTTGAGCCGTAATAATATGTATAAAGTGATATTAAAGAGCAATGGGCTTTTAAATGAGGATGGCAAGTGTGCAGGCACTGTTATTTTTGCTGTACAACAGCAGGCTTGTTAGGTAGGCTGAGGCCTCCGCAATCATTTATCCATGTGAAGCATGCATTTGAGAGAGTTCAAGTAGCACTAGGAGTGAGAAAAAGGCAGTCTTATTTGCTTCCCCTCCCCAAGCTGATTTCAAGGAGCTACCGCACTCTCATCTCCCATCAGCCAAATGAATATTCAAAAGGCTTTTGCCAAGCCAACACCAGTCAATCACAGAAACAATGCTGCAGGGAAAAAAACACTGGGCTGAGAGACCTGAGTGAGACAGGCACCTTGTCCCTCACCACAGCTCTGCTGTAGCATCCAAACCTTTAATGTGGGGCAAGGTGTGCTGCTCTGGCTGCTCCATCCCTTGCCACCCTGCAGGGCAGCACGGCTACAGCAGAGCTGCTGGATGGAGGATGAGCATCCCGAGCCAGGGTGCTGTGAATAGGGAGGGACCTGGCACTGTGGCCCCAGCAGCACCGCCCTCCTGAGGGAGCTGGTGATAGCTCTTCCCTTTCCTCTGGGACCACAAATGCTTTTGGCATGGGATGGGCAGGTTCCTGGTGAGGCCCCACTCCCTGCTCAGCAGCAGCAGCTGGTAGGGACGGGTCTTTCTGCTCTGTGCACTGTACATGGACAAGCCAAGATGGACAACTCTGGCCTTGCAGATGTTAGAAGGAGACAGCCAAGGCGATATGCAACAGTTGACAGTATGCCATGCCTAATGCTCCAGCTTTTCCAGGCCTCAGAGGATCCCTGAATAGAAAGAAACCACCCACCACTGGAACACAGCCACTTTTGTGGCTGTAAGGGGCAGATGTTCAACCCCATACAACAATGCAACACAACAGTTGAGGCTGTAAGTGAAGAATGCTGCATCCACTTTAAACTGAAGAGGGAAATTAGGGACACCATCTAATTCTAGAATTACCATTTGGTCCTGATGCTTAAAGTTCACATACCTACTCTGCAAGAGTGGCACAGGGTTTTCTTCCATTGCCTTAAATAGGCAATATCCCAGACTAAAGCACTAAACCACAAGGACTTCAGAAGCATATGGTGAGACTGACACGTGTTCAGCTCCTTCAGTTGGAACACCAGTTTCCAAATAAGTTCAGTTCCTTTTAGCACCTACACAAGTGACAGACTTCCAGAAGTCCCAATTGGCCAGGACAGGACAGGCCCTGCTGGCACAGAGAAGGGCAGACCATTAAGAGAGTTCAGCATCCTAACAGCCAAACCTTTCGCTGAGATAAGCCTGGGGAGAAGCTGAGTTTCAGAAATCCTCCTCACCACAGCCAGCATCAGATCCTCCACCACTCAGCTGCCAAGAAGAGCTTGGTGTGGAAAACAACATCATCCCTACCACCACACCATCATTTACTGACCCACAAAAGCTCTCATGGGACAACCTTCTCCCTTTGTCTGAAATACTCACCATGTCTTTTAGGATTGATAGTAAGAAAAAAATGGATTTGGGATTTGACTTGAGACCTCTGTGGGCAAAATCTGGGCATCTGGATCATGCACCTGCCAGCCAGATGCAATCCTGGTCATTTGCTCCCTGGTTTGAAACTGTATTTGTTCAAAACCATTTGTCAAGACACTCTGGACAGAATGCAGAGTCACAGAACAAGGTTCAAGGGTTATTTGTGATATGAACCATGCCAGTCAGGACTCTCCTCTTCCTGCAGCTGTTTAGTGACACTTGGAATGGATTGGCCTTACTGGAGAGTCAATTATTTTTTTAGTTGAAAACTCACCATCCTCTAGATCAGCTGTGAGCTGAAAGCATCCCAGTTATTCACTGCTGGAAGCTAAAGGAATTTCCTTACTCTCAGAAGACAGACATTTAAAATTAGTTTCAAGTTCAGTTGTGATAAACAAATCACATTCTCCTCCTTTCCCTTACCCTTTTTCTTTTTTTTTTTTTGTTGTTGTTGCTTGTTTTTTTAATCATGCCTGCTGGTCCAGCCAGCCTTTTTCTTAGCTGCCCTTTGCAACTCCTTATTTAAAAACTCATTCACAAGGATGCAGAGGAACTACAGACATTTTCTGAGAAAAATCAGCAAAGCCAGATCCTTGATTTCAAAGCTTTCCCTTTGATACTTGACTCCCTGAAAACCACATTAAAAAGAAACAAACCACCATGCATGTAGGGTTTTTTTCCCCCTTTCCTATGAAGAGCAAAAGGTTGTGAGCTGGGATGGGGGTTCAGGACTTCAGCTCTCTGCTGACAACCAGCCAGTGGAGCTGGCTGGAAGATGAGCCCACTCCACCTACCCTGTCCAAAAGCTGGGGATGGAAACAGCTCCTAGCAGATTAAATAGGGAAGACAAAAGGTGTTTAAATTGATATAGCAGTGCAACTAAAGGGTTTGTGGTTTTGTACTGGGTCCTGCAAGCCTGAATTCTTATTGATGTACTTTGTACCTTGCGGATCACAAGGCCTTGATACAAGGAGATTCTTTTAAAAAATTCAGGCGTGCTGGGAGAATTGCCTCCTTGCCATGTTTTAGTGAGTTTGCCCATGAACTGCCAGCAATTACTAAGCTTCCACTCTGTATTCAAAGCTCTATACAATGGAGTTTATTATTTTTAAGCCTTTCAGACATCAATGTAGCAAACTTAAGAGAGCTATTTGGAAGATTAAGACATAAACACTACCATATTATTCAATTTAGCTCCAACACTGAACACTTATTTCAGTAAAGACTCACAGCTAATACATTGCCAGCTGCCAGCAGAGACAAACACTTAAAGCTTTGAGTCACATTGCAGCATGGTCTTATAAATCAAATTTAACATATGAGAAGAAGGAAATTACTATCATTATGCAAGTACAGCCCAATTACCACCAACCAATACTCAACCTATCTTCAGGTCTTGGCCACAGGCTTTAAAATCCACCCTTAGAAATGACAACCCAAGGAAATCCTCACTTTCTGTGCATGTAGCCAGGTGTGAACCTACTAGTGCATCTCCAATAGCTGTATTAGATGACTTTGCTAAATATTTTATATGTTCATGCAAGTGCAAAGAGATTTTGTTACCACCTCACCACCCCAGCTTGCAGTGGGGAGTTCACTAACAGCTGCTCTGTTTTCCAAATCAGACCTGCAGATAGGTGACAAAGGGGAGTGAGAGAAAACAAAAAGGATTTGTGCCTGTCTTCTGTCATTACAGTGCTCATAAGAGAGCTGACTGCTGCATTTTGCCTTTCTGAAACCATCCCATTCTTCACAAACAATTGCATGATCTTAGATTAGACTGGGTGCAGACGTAGCAGAGGGGGACAACATCCTTCCATAGAAATGAGGGAATGAAGTGAAATAAGAGTCAATTTCAAAAATATAAATCAGTTTACCATAGAAAGGTTGTCATTTCATTACAGCTGATTTAACCTGAAGCCTTTGGAGAAAATCCATCTGTCAGGAATTTAAAATCTCCCCCAGCCCTTCAAATGAACATGGAAAAGTTCTCATTGCAAAGTGTCCCATGTCTCATTGCAAAAAGTGTCCCTTTACACCAAAGGCATCACAGACTATGCAATAACCTCAGAGAGACAGAAATCAAGAATTCCTCCTCGCTTTTCAGAAAAAAATGAAGGGCGGTCTCATTATACCAGTCTAAAACATTCATCATCATCATTAGGGTGAAGGGCACAGCAACATTATTAACTCTGTTTCACAGCACTAAGAAAACAGCAGGATAAAGTAAACTGCAGGAGTCAGCACGGGGGACAGTAAGGTAAAAACATTCATGCTGTGTCAGCAGGCAGCCTGCAAACACAGGAATGGGGATGACCGACTGGTAATGCCATGATGGAACATTTCATTTCTAGGCCAGCAGCCCAAATCACAGTCAGGTCAGGAGAACATGGTCCTCCAGGCACCTGCCTTTTTCTCTGGACTAGGAGGGAACAGACTTGGAAGCATCTTAGTGATACTGCACAAAAATGACAACGTGTCACGCTGGATAAAGCTCAGGACAGCGGGAACTCCCTCCATGCAGAAGCCCATAATCACCCGGCAGAGGATTAAGGGAATAGATGCCTCCAGCATCAGGGCAGCCGGGGGACAGCAGTCACACCCAGCAGGACTCATCCCTCACAGTCTGCAGGACTCAGCCCTGATCAGGCAGGGGCAGACAGGGCAGCTCTGCAGAGAAACGCCACAAGAGCCACTCTTGAGGTCAATCCCACGAGTCCTCACTCTGAGCTGCTCCTGAGCACCAGCACCAGGCAGAGCAGTGAGCAGGAGGGCTTCTTCAGGTAACCCTCCATGGAATATTGCTGTAAACTGCACATACCTTCCAGAGATAGCTGGGGAAGTGGTTTGCAGTGCTGTCCAAAGCACTGCAGAACTACACTGCCACTGGGTTTGGGCTCTTCTGGACAATCTCTTTTCACATCAGCAATCACAGGGGTAGCACCCGAAATTCAGGGCCAGCTGCTCCTACCCATACCCTTCATCCTCTCCCCCCTTCTAAAATTGGGCACAAGTCTCATCATCACCTGGCAAGTGCTGAGAAGCTGCTAGTGAAGAAGATACCCTCACTGTTAAAATGACTCAAGCTGGCATCCTGGGCAAGGTCCCATGGGATGGCATCTCCCTGCTTGTGGGATATTCAGGTTACAGTTACTTGCCATTCCCCAGACTACATCAGTGGTCTGAAACCATTCACCAGGGCTCAGCTCTGCTAGAGAATTTCTGCCAGCCTCCTCCTTGTTGCCTGACATCTTCTCCACATCCCTCCCTTCCTCTGTCAGTGGTTATTTCCACAGCATTTTAGAATTTCCCAAGAGACATGTGCAGAGCCTCTCCCCAGAGCTCCAAGATCCTCCAACAGACAACCCTGAAGCCTTTTAGAAGTCACACATCCATGTGATCTTCCACACACGCCAGTCTGGAGCTCACCCTCCTCCAGACACAAAGTGGCTTGAACAACTAAAAGACTCACAACTTGGGGGAAAATCCACAGCCTTAAATGGTTGTTGTCCCAGCATGAGGATCACACAAACCACAAAGGGAGAAAACAAGACAGTTAGACAGCAGAAGTGCTTGAAGATACCACATCCTCTACACTGAGAACTCAATTTCTTTCCTTTCACCAGTGTCAGGACTGATGCAAGGCAGTGCAAGACAGTTTTACTCCTAGTTACAGGCAGAGTCTGAGGGAACAGCCAGACCTACCTGTAGCCTGAGATTTACAATCCCTGGTCTAGAATCAGCCCCAGCATGTTGCCTTGCCCTGGAGTCCACATGCTGCTAGCTCTTCAGCAGCATCCCACCCAGCTGGCCAGTCAGTAACTCAGGATACCTTGAAGCAGAAGGGGTTTGGGGTTTTGGCTCTTAAGAAGAGTGGGATGGAGATGAAAGCAAAGCTTCTGTCCAAAAAGGATGGATTTTTCCAGCTGCTGGGCCATGCCACTTGCACAGGTGATGGCAATTTTGTATGATATATTCACACCAAAGATGAAAAAGCAGCCACAATTCACACTCTGCTGCCTCTAAACAGCCTGCACAAGCCACTGAACCAGCTGTGTGACCCGAGTGAAATACAGATATCAGTATTTTCAATATTTCTTGATAGTCAGATAGTCCCCAGGAGCATTTTCCCACCCACAACAACCACACTGATCTTCTGCCACATCCCAAAGATGATCACTCCCACCTTGCTATTGTAGTTATGCCAGGAGCCCCAGGACCTTATGGATCATATTCTCTGGGTACCTGTAAAACCCTTTAAATGGATCACCCTGTTCTATTTCCCCCAGCCCATGAGATGGTCATGTTTTCTACTCCATCCAGGTTCTTCATGCAGCAGCTATGGAAAAGGGTACAGACACCTTCCCACTGACACAGCTCCTGGCTGGAAGGGAAATGCTGTCACCAGTGTGTTACAGAAAGGGAAATGAAGCACAAAGCAATTTTAAATAACTCGTCCAAGGTCACAGGAAGCTTATAGCAAAGTCAGTAATTGAACTCAGGACTTGTAAGTCCCCAGTCTAGTTATTTATCAGAAATCACCCTTTAATGGGTCACCTTTAGTCAGACACCCTCCTATTTTGCACTGCCACTGAATTATACTGGCACAGGGAATTATTACGAGTTTTCCTTACAGCCTAACATGCTTAAAGGGCTGTTTTGGAAATAAAATAAAACTTGCAGCATGCTCAGTGTGCTGGAACAGACAACTCCTCAGTGCTGCAGAGAGCTGAACCACCAAAGTGATTACAAGGCTCCAGATCAAGCTGGGAAATAAGCTGTTTTTCCTCTGCAGTGAATCACTTTGTTTTGAAGGGTGGCCTCCAGTGAGTAAGAACTCACCATTTCACCTTGGATGTACATCTTCTTCCACAAATACCTCTGGTGACACAGAATATTGCAGCATTAGCTCCAAGCCAGACATCCAGAAGCCTCTCCCTTCACAGCAGGCCTCTCCTTGAACCTGATGTGCCACTGGTTTGTGTTGGTACAAAACAATAGAATGGACTTTATCCAGGCTTTCCCAGGCTACAGGCAAAGCTCTTTCCCTTCCTAAAGAAAACCTGTTTAAGCACCTCTCAGCATACCCCAGTCCATTCACAAAGACTGGACACAGCCTTTGCTGGAGCCTTCCACAGCCTCAGGGCACCCCTGCCAGGCAGGGCTGGTTGAAGGCACCTCAGGAGCATCCAGCCTGGCTGCTCCTGGGAATCTCCAGCTGCTGGAGCCCAGTGCCTTCCTGGGGACTGCTCACCCCTCTCACCTTGCCAAGAGGAACAACAGAGTCCAGGCTGCAGCACCACTGCACATCCCAAACCCCTCCACACTCCAGCACAGGGAGAAGCCCTGCAAAGAGGAACAGCAAACCCAAACCCTCCTGATACACAGATGTGGTTTTGAACACAACAGGCAATCAAACCACATCTGTGGATATCTGCAGTGCTCAGATTCTTTTCAGCTGGTGACAAATAGTGGAAGTGTTGGGCAATAGGTTTGGAAAGGGATACACAGGACGGAATTTGCCTTTCACAAAATACAATGTGAGGGGCAGAAGTCAAACTTGTTAGTGTGCGGCTAGCCAAGAAGTTTATGCAGCATTTAGGCATCCGATGGCCTCATCTTTGTGAGTACAAGCAATTTAATTTGTCACACTAATATTGTATACATGTCCTGAGCAAATAGGTCAGTAAGAAGTAAGAGCAGGAAGGGTGGAATGAGGTAAAAGGATGCAAGGGCATCTGGAAAACTCCATCAGAGCTGCAAGGTGGGAAACTTTACAGTTATGAATACTGACTGCGGAGATAAAGGGGAGGTAAGAGGCTTCATAGCTTCATGCTCAGGGCAACAGCCACCTGCCTGGGAACTGAGGGGCACAGGTCAGTGCCAGCCCCCAGCCATCATCTTCCTAGGGAGCACCAAACACTGCCAGCTTAACAGAGAACAAAAGGAAAAAAGAGAGAGAACTTCGCCTCTTCTAAGACTGTTACAGAAAGAAACCCCACGTGCTACCAAATCATGTGGATAAAGGACAATTCTGTTTTGCAAAGCTTTTGAGTAGGGAATTCTTTGCTTTGAGCTCTGCTGCAGATTTGCAGGTGAACATTTCCTCTTGTGAAAAATTTACCTCTCAGGGTGAGGAAATGAAATCTCTTTTCCCCCCTCTTCTTCACTGGCAGAGCAGAGGCTCTGGATGGAAGGGCTGTATGAGTGGGATAATCCTGCCCCAGCCCATTCTGCTTACTCACCAGAAGTCATTGCTGTCACTCCACACCATAAACCCCAGTGAGGAGCACGTCCAGTGCTGCAGCTTCATGCAGGGCTCCCAGTTTTGTGAAAGCACAACATGTTTTTCCCACCACAGGTCCTGGCTCCCTTAACACCATCAGATCAGGGTGAACCCCTCAGCCCTCTGCAAGAACCAGCTCGGCAGAAGCACCTCCAGAGGGTTATTAGCAACAAGACCAAACTAGCAGCTGTGGGCCTCCAGATCCTTGGGCCCTAAACACAGGGCTGAAGAGGCGTGACATCAACTATGTCAAAAATTTGCTTGCTTTGAAATCCTACTCCTGCTTATTTATGTTACAGGAGCACCCAGAGGCTTCAGCCAAGCCCTACAGAGTTGGGGCTGGAGAAGTGCATTTGCACGTGTAATGGCCACAGGATCACAGAATGGTTTGCATTGGAAGGGCCCTTAAAGATCATCTAGCTCAGCCCTGCTGCCATGGGCAGGGACACCATCCACTGCACCAGGCTGCACAAAGCCCCACATCTCCACAGAGAGCTCCTGCCACAAGCAGCTCACAGTCTTCGCCAGAAACAACTCGCAGCCAGGTTTTGAGGTGAGGAGGGGCCATGGCAGGGCAGGCGACAGGAGAGATCCAGCACAAGGGCTGGGAAGCAAGCCAGCAGCCGGGCATCATGGACAGGGGTGTCCCTGGGCCTTCTCCAGTGCTCCCACAGCAGAGCTGAGCTCTGCCTCCAGCAGCCAAAACACCCAGGTGAGAATGCTGCACATGGAGCTCTGCAACCCCCACAAGGATGCAGAGAAGGCTGTTAACCTAAATAGACAGGTCTGAGATTGATTCACAGGAAGGATGAAATCAAGAGGCAAAAATAACATTTCCAACACACCAGTGACATACCAAGCCCTTAATCCAAGGGACTATTTACAGGCCAAGAGCATTCCTTGCTGCTCGTACCTTCAGCTGCAAGGTCTGGGTCAGCAGCTGCTTTGGAGGAGCGTGTTTGAAGGTAACAGACAGCCCAGGGAACAGCCAAGCCTAGAAACTGGGATTTGCAGAAGATGAATAATTAAAGGGCCAGCTGAGCACAACTCACTAGAGTTTGCTCCACAGTGCAAGCGCTGAACATGGAAAGCTCAAAACATTTCCTCCCCGAATGCATTAAACTCCCATTTTGCTATTTCAAAGTCTTCTACTTCCTTCAGCATCCAGATATTCACTTCCCAAATGCACTGTTAGGAACAGGGTCTTGTAAATAAAGTTTTACAAAAAAGGAAGGTTAACACACAACATATTTTTCCCATTACTTCAATACATCCTGCAAGCTCCGCAAGCTTGGTAAAGAAAGAGTCTATTTAAAAATCTAGGGTGGGGAAGAATTAGCTCACCAAAACCATAAACAGATTTGCTTTGCACTTTCAGGCCAAGAGAAAAACAAGACAGGCCATGCGCATATTGATGCACACAATGGCACAATCGTTTTAAAAACAAATGAATTGGGAGGGAGAGGACACCACAGGAGGGTGGGGGGAAAGGAGGAGCAGAGAGAAAGAGGCCAACTTCTGGAGCAGAGATCCTCAGTTTGGTTCTTAAACCTCCCTCAGAAGATATTGAAAAGCCTCCGTGGGCCAGTGCAGGACCATGAACTTGCAGGCACATGTTGCTACAAGGCCAGGATCCATCTCTAGGTGCTGGCCCTTCAGTAATGAACAACATCCTTTTCTGCAGATGGAATACAAAGGAATCCTTCTTATTTACCCAGAGATCTTCCACACGAACCATCCACATCCATCATTACTGCCTTCCCGTGGCAGATAGCAAGGGATATAAAATTTAATTCCCTTCTCCCTACACTCCCTCCTAAGAGACTCTGACTCTGTTTAGAAAGGCAGAGTGAAGCTACAAAAGCATCACCCTCTTCTGCCTGCAAAATTCTCTGTTTGTAACAGTCAGACAACCAGAGAGTCACAATGTTCACTGCACTTGCACAATTACTGCCATAAGGTATTGAGGACCCACCCAGATGCAATTAATGGAGGGAACTTCAAGGAGGACAGCTCTCAGGGGACTGAGGGTGCACGTGGATCCCAGCACATCATGTGCTTCAGACAGGGTGCCTTAGTTTATTCCTACCAGTTTAACAGGCTGCATTTAGGCTGCAGAACTGGAAGTGTGTCAGGAAAGCTGCACCAAACAGCATCAGTCCAGTCACTGCACTCCCAACGCTGATTATTTAATAAAGTCTAGAAACAACAAGTCTCCAGATGCAGCACAAGTTAGGTAGAAACCACTCTAGGGTTTGAAAACCCCCATTTCCATGGGGACACTGGCATTTACCACACAGCCATGAATTGGGGGAACAAATTCCCCACCAGTCTGCTTACTAATGTTCAACCATAGAGCTTATTTTTTGTACAAATAAAACAGCTTGGCTCTGCTATGAGACCCAATTTCTTCTTCAAAAGCCTGGAACGGTGTAATGGAAAACTGGAGTGTTATTTCCAAGCACACTTCTTCCATCCACAGAAGCCAAAGGGAAAAAGCATTGCTCTCCTGACCCCTCATCCACACTACAGGGCAGATGGATATTCATTAAGTTATATAGAAATAAAGTAAATCAGCAACTAGCATACAGATAGAGGAGCCCCAGCCAGGAGAAAAATACAAACATACAGGATATCTGAACTCTGTTTTGTCCACGGAGTGATATCCAGAAGCAAAAAAAAATGAAATAAAATAAAATTGCTCTCTTCTCAGGGACACCTGGAAGAATAAGCCAAGCTTGATTTGACCACAGAGCAGACCCTGTTCTCAAGGCAACAGAGCCAACCACTACATGATCACTTCCTTCAGCCTGCACAGATTCCCTGTGATACACTGGAATACACCACATTTCCCTGCCCAGGCTGCACAGGACATAAAGATCCACATCACAGACAGCACCCGAGGTGACAGCAGTGTCCTACCTGCACGAGGGACCACATCCTCAGCCTGTCGTTCTCCTGCCCCTCCTCTGTGCTCACCCACATCTTTAAAGTGCCTGCAGTCGCTTCAGCTGCACCAGGATTCAGGGCTGGAAGAGAAGACATTACACCAAAAATTACTGCTGCACCTTTGTAGGACAAGGCCACCCTTGGTTAGCAAAGGCTAAAAGAAAAATAAAACACTGATCAGTTCAAGGGGTTTCCCAGCTCATGCCATCCACCCTGCCATGCTCCCACAGCACATCCCCACTGAAGCAGTCTGAACACCCATCTTTGGGGTTTTTTTTCTGCCCTCATTTAGTAAAGACATTATTTATCAGAAGTTAACCAAGTTGGCTGAATAAATCACCAAGCCCTCGACCCAGTGAAAGCAACCTCTCAGCTGCAGTGTGCTGGAAACCAGTGACACTGCTGCCCAGCTCTCTATGGACTTGGTTGGAAACCTCAACTGGCCAGAACATATTTAGAGCAGCAACCACAGCACCCTGACTGCCACTGCTGCAGCAGCAGCTAAATATAACCTGCAGCTCTGCTTGTACTGTGGCCTTCTTTTCTCCCCTTCATTTCCCCCACTGCCACCCAATCCCTGTTCCCTCACCCCCAGAGAAGCAGCAGAGCCAACTCCATGTATTTCCTAATTTCTAAACTTTACTGTGTAAAGAGATAACGAGCCAAGTGGATTTCTGGGATTAAGTTCAGACCAGGGGGGAAAACAACATATTGAAAAACAAAGACTCACCCTGAAAAAAAGGTGAGCCAGAGCTTGCAACAAGGATGAAAAACAGGAAAATTTATGCTTGTTTGTTGCTGCTCCTGCCTGAGCATGGGCAATGACAGGTCCTCCTCTCCCAGCAGTATGTCCTAAGTGTCCCTTGCCTAATGGTAGGAGGGCTGGAACGATGTGATTTTTAAGATCCCTTCCAACCCAGACCATTCGGTGATTTTGTGAACTGTCTCTGTGCTTCAGCCAGCTCCAGTCCCTAAAGCCCTCTGCCGGAGCCCCACTGATCTCCTTCTCAGGTTGGATCCTGCTGACCATACACTTTGCACACAACTGTTGAGTTTCTTGGATTAAATAAGTGGCACAGAGAGATTTCACCAAATAACTGGCACAGATGCGTTACAACTCAGGGAAGGGCTCCCCAAACCCATCCAAAATCCTGCAGACAAGAAGTTTCCACTCTGGCTGTAATTGCACAGACCAAACCCAGCAGGATTTAAAAAGAAAAGAGAATAATAAAAAAAAGGCAAAGCAATTGGACAAGGGTGGAAGGACACAAAGGTTTTTCCTCACCAAGCACCCCAGTGTCCCGAAGCTCCCTGCTGGAGAGCCATGCTTGGAGAAAGCTTCCCCCAGACCTGCAGTGCTGGCTGCCCTATGTTATTTCCTATACATTATTTGCTGTATGTTATTTTCCCAATTAAATTCACTGGAAAAGAAAAACAAGCCAAGAACCAGGGGGAAAAAAAAAATCAGGAGGCCTAAGTCTGGCAAGTCACAAGAGTTGAGAGAACAAGAAAAAATGCTTTAAATGCCTGCTAGATGCCACAGCTTTTTCTTTTTTCCTCGCTTTTCTTTTTTTCCTCCCCTAAAATGAAGGGAAAGCTTATCCCTGACCAATTAGATTTCAGCACACTTGGAAGGATCCCAGCGTTGAATGCCGAGACCTTGACATAACAGGTGACAAACTCTGCTATGCCAGAAAAAGTTTAACATATAATAAGAAGCAAATACTAGACTGCTGACAGAGTGGGTTTTTATTCCAGCAATTAGTGTAAATGTCCTATATAGATTTGCACAACCCCAGCACCCCCCAAAAAGAGCGATAACAGCATGGCCCCACTGCTTATCTGCCATTCCTCCTTCTGTGAAACCGCAGCTCCTCTGCCTCTGCTATGGTACATTTAATATCATTCACACACTCCTTTGGCATATTCAGCATATGCCTAAGACTTTAACAAACAAGATTCTGTGTTCCTTGGAGTACCTAAATTAAAGAGTGACCTCAATCACAGCAGTCAGGACTACTAGAAATTAAAGGTGGCTTAAATAGAAACTTAAGCTGGAGGCAGAGATAAATCTGAGTCTCCCAAAACCTTGTTCTGAAATATGGAGTAAAGCCCCTGAAAATTTGGCACCATGAGCCATGATTACCCTGGCATCTCCTCCTTGAATTCCCTGGGATTGCTGCTTCAAGAAGAATAATGCAGAGAGCTGGGGTGAGGGGGCAAGGACTGGGGTTCCCTCGGAGCAGAACATGCAAACAGCTCAGCTGCTTATCACTGAAACTGGAACAGCAACAAGGACAACCAAGGCATGTTTTTTTCCCTAACTTCTTTCAGATATTAAAATCCCAGCATCCAACAGCCAAG
Organism: Lichenostomus cassidix; assembly: GCF_008360975.1. NCBI lineage: Eukaryota > Metazoa > Chordata > Aves > Passeriformes > Meliphagidae > Lichenostomus > Lichenostomus cassidix. The sequence continues at coordinate 9,316,970 of NC_139500.1, read as the reverse complement.
ATACACTGAGGTCCTTCTGTCTCAGTTATTTGCACTGTCTGCCAGAACCACAGACCATCGTTACCAACCCACTGCCTCCTTACAGCTTCCTCAGGCTTCACTGAGCAGCTCAAAACCTACAAACAGCTCCAGAATGGAGAATATCTTCCCCAAATACCAAATCCAGCACGCAGAGTAAGCCATCCTCCTGTACCTGGGAGTTTAACACTGCAATATCTCAACTAGCTGGACCAGTGGGCTCATGAAAAGGGAGAGAGAAATGCCAGCCCCCTAGCAGCACCCCTGTCTGGGATCCACCGAGGATCTGAACATTTCAAAGTCAAATCCACTGCACAGGCTTAAAAATAGAGATTATTCTGTTTTCCTTTCACCAGACAATGCTACCTCAGATTTATTTGTCTTTTTAAACAGCTGTTAGCTCTCTTTTGGGATCTTAACAGATCTTGCTCTCTTTCAGGATTTTTTTTTGACGAGGCTGAAAAGGGAACTAGGCTGTCCCAGAATAAAGCCTCCTTGCAGAGCAAAGCCTGGCTCATCCTGAGACTCACACAAGCAGATACAGCAGCCCCACACCCACCTCTCTGTCCCAACAGAGGTTGGGCTGAAGAACAATAAAATTATACAGAAAAAGACAAAAACAATTCCCCTGCCCACCACTCTCCAAAGTGGACACTTTGAGGGATGCTTCACCTTTTCTTGCTCTTCCCAGAGCTAGGAAATAGCTGAGCTATGAAGGTACCTTGTAAGACCCCAGCTTTGGCAGAGATGGACACCTTCCTGAGATGTCCACATGGACCTGAAGGAAGCTTCTCAGACATGAGAGACTCTCTGACACTGCCCAGCAGAAACTGCCGAGCCCTGCAGCCCCTGCTGCTTGTGGAACACTGATTTTAAAAGGTTACAATTCCCAAGATACAATTAAAGGACTGACAAGTTACTGTTCAGGATCTCTAAAGTGCCTGTTTCTATTTCTCCAGTATTTACAGAGCTGGGAACTTAACGATACTGCTATTTCTTTAAAGAGAAATAGCTGTACTAAAGGCAACATCATTCACTCCCCTCTCGTCTCTTCCAACTCAAGTGAACCAGCGTCCTGGAAAAGCTGCACCATTGAGAGAGGCAAGTTGCACAACTTAATGTCCATAACATTCAATTTGAGAAGCAAAGAGCATAAAATATTTCTAGGCAACATCTGCTTTTGTAGGGAAGCATGCGAACTTACATTATGTTTAGTCAATTCAATCTTTTTAAGTGCCTGAAAATTTAAGCCACAGAACATAATTTCTCATCTCTTGCTTATTTTAGACCAAAAACAACCCTCTCCAACCTCACCACTCCAGGCCAGCACTGTAGCAAGGGAGCACAGGACAGCAGCAAGACAACTCCCACTGCAGGAGAATAAATTGCATCTTCCTCATGCAACAATGACCATCAAGAAATATCAGAAAGATATTTCCAAGCCATTTTAACCTCCAGCAACAGGTGCTCCACAAGCTCTTCAGATCATCAAATCTTGTTACTTTCAGGAAAAGCACTGCCCTAATTTTGCCCAATCAGAACATTTTTCTCCACAATTTTAGGACAGTGACTCCTTGCTTTACCCACTGTGTACCCAGAGAGCAACCACCACCTTCCCTTTAAGGCACCTGAAGATGTATTTCCTGCTCTGCTCTTCTCCCATCTACAGCCACATAGCTCAGGTTTGTTAAGACCAGGGATTTCTAGACCTCCAGTCAATCTCTTTACAGCTCTCTGGATCTCCTCCAGCCAAGCTCTTCTCCTCTCTCGTGCCAGAACCAGAAGAGGACATTTTCCCCCATCCTTCTGTACTATACTACTGATGCTGATGTTTATTTTCAGCTGAGTTTTATGCCCAACCTCCAAGAATTTACAAGCAGATCATGGTCCAATCCATGTCTACTGGAATAATTTTTTCCATTGCGAAGAGAAGGAATTATGGAATATTCCCATGACGCTAAAAATTCCTATTGCAGAGTTTGAAAAATTTCAAGTCCTATTCAGTTTGGATTTAAAAACAACCAAACAGGTATATACAGCATGGAGCAGTAAAGCTCAGCAAATGATAGCTTCTCATCCAAGAAAGGGAAACAACAGGTCCCCACTCCTCTCATTTTCATCTCACTGCCCAAAGGATGCTCCGAGGACCACAGGGGACACAAAGAGCTAAATTTAACTATCTATTATTTGAGAGCAGTAATCACCACTTTGTTCCATGTTTTATTCAAGGCCTGATGGGGCTCTGATCATCTGTATGATTATCCAGTTCTCGGAAACAGAGGAGCACTGGTTTCCCTTTCATCCAAAAATCCCAAGCCTACAGCAGGACGTGGGAAGCTGCGGCTCCATTCCTGCATTGCCTGGAGGTTTTGGCATCTTTCACTTCAGCTCCTGCTGTGAGCTGGGATATTCTGGGATGGGGAACTCTGTCAGTCCCCTGGGATCTGCTTTCCATGCCGAATACCATATTTAAACTGTCAATACATTCACTAACATGGCTGAACAGTTCCTCTGCCCTTATCTGCAGCCTCTCCCAGCTGCCATTACTGGTTCCATTCACAAACAGTTTGTGGGAGCAAAGAGACAACAAAAGCAAAAATAAGTTTTTTCCAACAAAAATTCCCTTTGACAGGCAGCCCTGCCATTAACTCAGGGATAAAAAAAGCCTGGGAGCCAGCAGTGACAATGCTATTATAATACAAATTATTAATTCAAGGGACCTCATTGCTCTGCGCTTCCACATGCAGCTTGGCAAAAGCCAAAGGTTCCTATTTTTTTGGAAGCACAGACCTTGAAAACTCCACAGTTAGCAAGGCAAAAACCACACTGACAGTCTTTACACTGTCCACAATATCTTTTTAAGGTGACTTGTCACATAAACTGTCAGTTTGAAATCTAATCATTTTTAAAAATGAATATAATATTATGTATTACACTCACAGGCTGCAACTACTGCCAAATTCCTCTGACAGTTTTTACAGGATTATAATCACATTTCTCTTTTAATGTTTTATTCTCTTGCTCTGTGCCAAAGAGAAGGGGAGTAAATGGCTACTTAAGAACAATGTATGATGATCCAAACCAAAACTGGAAATGGAGTGAAGAGCTGTGTTCCCCCTCCTCAGAGCGGGGATGCCTAGCAGCCAAAACACTGTCAGACACTAGTGTGATTTTAAAGCAAGTTTTCCCATGAAAAATCCTTTTATTAAAGGAAAATCAGTTATAATTATGGGGCAAACATGTGGGAGGACAAGCTTTATGTTTCTGTCATTGAGAAATACCAGGCTCTTGCAGAGACCAGACACAGCTCAACTCAACAGTGGCTACAAAGGGAGCATCAGTGGGATCTCGAGCAGAGACAAGAGCTGAGCACACCAGAGCCCTGTGCCACAGGCTGCACATCCTCCATCACTACTCCATCTACTGCTCAGAAACCTGCCTTTCCTTCTGCTTAAATTCTCCTATTAAGATGGACCAGATGAACAGACTCATCTTTCAAGTTCGCTCCCCACACTACGAACGAGGCCAGTCTGAGCAAAGTGCCAGCTGGGTCCCAATCCCAGCTCCTGCAGGGACCTGGCTGGGGCTCAGCCTGGGGAGAGTTACACAAAACAACGTTTCTGGCGTCCCTTAGCTGAACCTAAATGTCTTCCCCCCCCCCCCCCCCCCAAAAAAATGCCTGGAGCACAACAGTGCTTGTTCGTACAAAGAGGACAAACAAAATTGTCTAGAAATGGAAGCAAAACCTTATTCACCCAAATTAATGGGCAAATTTTACAACATGAACACATGAAAAATGTTGGGCTTTTTTTTTTTCTTTTTTTTTTGCCTGCAAGGTCCTTTTTTTTTTTTTTTCTGCAGGACAGTGTTCCCTTACAAAAGCATTCTTCTGAAAGAACTTCTCCCGTGAAGCTCCCCTCCGACAGCTACTGTTACAAATCTGTGATAAAAGATGTATTCAGTAGGGTTTGGCACACAAGTAGCACCCAAATGGGCACTGCCAAAGCCTTGCAATTTTATCATGAGCTCCAAAATACTTGGAGAGAGAAAAGATGCCTTTACAGGCAGCATCAGCTTAAGAGAAGCTCCAGCTCTTGGGATCACGAGGACCTCAGATTTGATCAGGATGGGGAAAAAGTGTGTCTAGAGACAATTCTGGAGAAAATCTCTCAAGTAGGATGGCAAAGTGATCCATATTTTCAAGGACTGATGGCCAAGCAGAAGGAAACTTTGATGAATTATCACTTGATTTGTTCGAGCCTCAGGATTTTGCAGTGACCCACTGGTGACTACTTTTTGGGAGGAACTTACCAGACCTCTCCAAGACTTTCTGGACCAATAGAAAGCTGTCCGAGGATATCCCTTAGCATCAGATCAGCTGCCTCACAAACCTCCAATTTAAACTTGGAAGGGAAATATAAATTGAAATAAAACCCCACACTGACTCAGCAAGGTCCATCAAAGTCTGGGTGACACACAGAGCTCCTGATGCAGGAGGAGAAGCCTCGGTGACACAGAGCAGTGGCTTTGCTGCTGCTCTGGAAGTGTGGCTGAGCCTAAACACGAGTGTGTGACAGGGAACCTCTGCAGGACATAGCAACACACACCCAGCACAAGCACAGCTCTTCTGCCCTGCTGCTCCTCCCTTTGTGCCAGAAACAACCCACAGCCAAACTGGACCCAGCATCCACGACATGGGGGAAAAGAAACATCACAGCAATTAACAGACTTCAGCTGGAATCTCCCAGGAGACAGTATTAAAATGAAGGAGGGAAGAAATAAATAAACAGAGGAGAAAAGAACCAACCTACTAGTGTCTGCCATGCCAACTTCTAAAGCTGTAAGTCAAGTCCAGGACCCCATGGCACTGTTCCCAGTCTGGGATACTGGGAAACAGCCAGGCTAATGCATCTCCCTACCACTTTCTGCCCAAAAATTCCCATTTTCCAGCTTTTCTCCATAACCACAAAGCTCTGGAGGTTTTGTTTTCCTTAAAGAAGCTGAGATTTTCACTGAAGACCCTAGCTCTGAGTGCTGGGCTTTAATCCAAGAGCCCCAAGAGCCAGACATCAAGAGGTAGCACTGGGCTGCAGGCGCTGGCCACCAGCCGAACCCTTTTCCAACCAGCTCAGCTGGGGTCAGGATTTGAGATTCCACACTGATGCATTCAGGAAGTAGTTCCCAAAATGCAGAGTTTAACCCCAAAATTGTATCATGAAGCAGCAAGCACGACTCTCTAACACACTATAAATCACACTCACCAAGTCCAGCTCTAAATCTGGTTCACCCATAAGTCACAGAAAATATAAATATTCTCCCTTGATTTCAGTGTAATATTCCTAAGCAGATCCAGAGAACCTATAGAGTCACTAAGCTATAATTAGAGGTTTATTATAAAAGGTGTTTGGGATGCCTGTCAGCACTGAAGGACACTCTATATTTAAGGAACCCTTAACATACACAGTGGCAGTGGGCCATTTTTTGGGTTTTCATTAAACAAAAAAAGCCAACTTGTTTACTCACCTCAAATGACTTTTCTCAGTCTCTGCTTTGTGTATTTTCAGTCTCTAACTTGATTAATGGCATTTTAAAAAGGCAAAAAGAAAAACCCATCAGTGAGGTGGTTTAAAACATACATTTTTATCCATGGCTCATAACACAATTGCCAGATAAATCTTGCTTTTCACAAAAAAAAAAAAGAAAAAGAAAAAAAATTAACTGGGTGCAGAACGTGCATATTCACACACTGGTTATTGTAGGGTTGTTGACATTAGCTTTTATTTAAAAAAAAACATCAAGTGTAGAAGGGAAATGAAACAATGTGATACTTCTTTGAGACTGTCCCTAACATTAGGAAAACATGCAAAGAAAAATCCCATGGTGATCCACTTGCAGACCTTCCCACAGAGCACTGGGCTCAAATTGATAAAATAACAAATTCTGTTTTAAAGCACTTGGGCTCGCCTGGCTTTTTTAAATTGATTTTTAAATAATATATGACAATAATATCATACACCACTGTATCCTGAGCCTTTGGGAGGGAGAGAACCCGAGCTCCACACAGCAGGGATGCTCTCTGGGACCTGGTCTCCCTCCTGGCTGTCACACCATGGGTGGCTCTGGGCAGGTGTCATTCCCCACTCTGAAAACAGGAAGCACATGGGATTGCCAGCTTCATGCCACAGTGAGCATTTTGCATTAATAAAATGCAGCTCCATCACACACTCCAGGATTTCTCACCACGGCAGCACAGCATGGACCCACCACTCATATGGCCAGGGTTTCAGCACTTCTAAGTGAAATAGTTTTTAGCCTACAAGCACCAAGCTTTATCACAATTTAGCTAATGTTACTAAAATTGAGTTTAAACTGGAATGACAAAGCATGTTTAAAGTGATGCTCTGGTCCAACACCTGGTTGCAGCATCACCTGCACTTTGCTGCTCAAAAATAAGCCCAGAGGGTGAGGTGGCCATGGCCAGGAGGGGAAAAACATCATTAGGAGATAAAATCATCTCTGCTAATCCTGACTGTGAATTCAGGTGCATAATTAGACCAGCTGCCAGGTACAGCTCTGCAGAGGTGACCTTTCCTGGGGCTGTCTGGATGTGACACCACGGAGGTATCAAGGCTGAGAGAGGATTCCTCCCTCCTCCAAACAACACACACCTTTGGGGCAGAAGCAGCCAAGAAAAAGCAGCAGAGGAAAGCAGAGCAGAGCAGGGCTGCAGATCCCTGTGTCAAGAGGGTGTACAGCTCCTGGATGCTCTGAAATCACCCCTTCCCAAACACCAATTTCCATCCTTCCCTTCAAAACACAGCAACAAAATATTTGGGAGCTGGATGGATGCACAGTAAACATATTTCACTACTGATGGTCTCCAGTGGACTTGTTTTGCATCCTGCAGCAAAGCATGACTGCAAGGGAATGTTTTCTTCTTCCAGTAGACTATTTACTGTTACACACCTACATAAAATTATGGATATTTGACTTACCATTCTATTTCTCTTCCCAAAAAAGCAGGTGAAATTGAGCTTCTCGGTTGCAAAATTAGCAATACTTTGTTGCTTATTCAGTTCCAAGAACCTCCCTCAGCTCTTTTTTCTAATCACATGCAGAACAGCTACACTGCACATACCATTTTTCGCTACATTGAGCTTGACGAAAATTTAAGACTTCCTCCCCGCCCCGTCTTCTTTTTAATGGGAGATGTGATTATTGAAATTAATTCGGAAAACAGTCAGCATTCACCAATCAGCTCAGCAGTTTGGGTTTTCTTCATCTGCTGGTTACATGCTAATTATTGTACTGGTGAGATTATTTCCCCATTCACATTTGGAATTTACAACACAGTAGGGAATTGATTAAATTAGAAGAAAAATACAAAAAAATAGAGAAAGAAATCAATGACATTTTACATTCAACATGGTATTGGGTTTTTTTTATATTCATTCTCTTCCCAGCCTCATGCCTACAATGCCCTGAAAAACTCAGCCCCAGCAGAGCAGGCACACAAGGCAGCATTTCCCAGCATTAAGGAGCAGAGCAGAAATTAAATCCACGGAGCAGATATTCTGGGAAGGCAATGCAACTCTCCCATGTTCACAAACCCATCTGTTGCTCCCCCCATCCTCTGCTCACCCCATCCTCTCCATTCCAACCATCCCCTTGAAAACTGCAATCAAAAAAACACACCAAAAAACCAAACAATCGAAACCTAACCTAGGTGTCAGAGAAGATCAAAGTAGGAGCACGAAGGCTTTAAAATTCCTTTAAACACCCCAGTCTCCTGCTTCCCACAAACTGCTGGGCACCCACAAGCTGCTCTGAGACCTGCCCTGAAGGTAACAAGAAAACCAAAGAGAAACATACAGGTGACCCCCACAGAGGAAAATAAAATTGAAAAACCACATCCAAATAACTGACAAAGCAAGAGAAGGATGCCAGGAAAATTGGGAGAGCGTAGAGTAGCAAAAGGACCTTGGAAAAGGGATAGGAACAGGTGGACACACAGTGACTGTTCACAAGAGAGGAGCTTTGCAAAATTAATCCCCAATACACCGACTCCAAAGATGCCTCCTCCAAAGCACCTTCATTTCTAGTGCTCTAATGAGCACTGCTGTGATCCCCAGGGCCAAATTTCCAGCCTCCAGAAATTATGCTGGCACATGGCAGAGCAAACACAGCTCAGGGCTGGGAGAGCAGGACAACACCACACCACACCACCGAGACAAACAACAGAGAGAAAACAACTAAAAGCAAAGGACCTGCAAACCTGCAGTGGTTGCTACATCATCCTCAGTCTCTGTCTTTCCTGCCTGTAAAGCAACATGGAGATGCCAGACACTGGAGCAGGGAGAGCTGGCTGCCATTTAAAACATCTGCTACACTTCCCAGTGCATGCAGGGCTGGGGGAGCAAAGCCCAACAGGTGGATTAAGGTCTAAATGAAATATCCACATCATTTGCTTGCTCACAGCCCAGATTACAGCCTGCCTCCCCTGTGCCAGCACAGCTGAGGGGTTCTGTGCTTGGATTTTTGGGTTTAAGTCAGCTCTGCCTCTACAAAACAGAGACACTCCCTTCTCTTAAATATTTTCTGGCGTGGAAATGATTCCTAGCAAAGAAAGAAAGAGCAGGATACATTTCAGAAGGGGAGCCTGCTTTTACATCCTGTTTAACAAATCAAAGCACAACATACACCAGGCTTGCTCAACCTCCAGCACAGGCGTCAGGGTGACCTGTCTCTAATGACCACCCCGCATCCAGGAACACAGCAAGAGCCAATTAACCTTTAATGCAAAGTGTAAATACCTGTCTTACCAGGGCTGTGAAAAATGACATCACATTCAACCCTTCAAGGTCTCCAAAGCCACCTGCTCAAGGTGCTGGTTGGGAGATGCCCACCTCTGCAAGGCTGGCCAGAGCCTGAAGGCTGCAGGCTGTAAGAGAAAGCCCAGTGCTTTCTGTCATGGGAAGCTGTCATGGGATCCTTGTGCTACTCGTGCCCCAAAGCAGGACCTGGAGCCACCAAGAAGGTCTCCAGACACTGCAGCCTGCCCTGAGTAGAAGCACAAGCAGGAATGCATTTGGATCCTTCATGCAGAGACGCAAGACTTCAGTTCATTAAATATGCTGCACATCAAAAAGCATCCAAGACAACCCCATCTCAAACATCCTCTTACACAAAGTACACTCCAAGTACTTCACTGCACTCCAGCACAGACCCTTGCTACTCCTGCACTGAGGAGATCTGCAGATGAAGCACTGCAAGATCAAGTATCCAAGACCTCAAGCCTAATTTTGGTCCTCTTCAATAAACTCTTTATTTTTCCCATTTTAAGAACAGACAAGAAGTTTCAGTCCCTCTTTAAAGACAAACAGCGACCGACTGATCCCTGACTATTTGGGGAAGACAGAAGGAGCTCCATCAGACAGCAAGGTACAAGCTTTTGACAGTAACTGCACTCTCCATCTGTGGGTCAACCCAGGCATTGGATTTACTTTCCAAAGGGACACCAGTACCACAGCTGAGGCTTTAGGACAGGCAAGCAAGACACCACTATGGCCATTTTGTTGACCTTTGCTGTATTCTGGGAGTTTTGTTTCAAATTCATTGCAGCAGCTGACCCACCGCTGATCTGAAACTCTTCTGAAGAACAAAAAATATCCCCAAAGTTGAGAAGCACCTGAATGTAAAGAAAAAAGTGTCACAACTTCAAACTTATAGCCCTGCAATTGTAGAGCACGCGCCCATAGGAGATGCACAGGCTTCCAGATGGAGAGAGAGACAGGACTGATTACATACAATTATTAATGTGTGTCCCTACACCACTGGAAAAAAAGAACTGAATGTGCTTAAGAAGAAACAAAGCAGGGAAAATAAAATGGCTACCCATTCAAGTATTTGTGCAACAGTGGCATGACACCGTAGGGAAATAAATATTTGCTTGACCTATTTCCAAAAGAGAAGTTTTTTATAAGTCCCATGAAAACCTCTTTATTTATTGAGGCATGAGAGCAGAGCATTTGCAAGCATCCTGCACACCAAGCCATGCTCCAGGAGAACTAACTCCCTTTTTATCCTTCCCAGAGGAGCCAACTTATGCCCTTTACACCAGTGGGACAAAATCAGCCTGAAAACAACATCAAGACAATACCTTCAGGAGAAGAAGAGTTAAATGACACTGACACAAATAACAAAGAGCCACCTTGCACCCCCAAAGCCCCTTTCAACTGATCCATCTGCATTTTGCTCAGGGAATTTTTGAGTCCTTGCAGTATAAACCTGTCCCATCCAGGCTCTTTATTAAGGAGCCAGGTGCCAGAGCTCATTCCCCACCTTATTCCTGACATGGTTCTCAAGCATCTCTGTATTAAAAGAAAAAAAAAAAAAAACCAAAACTAAACTAAAAGCTATTCCCTTCCCCCCAAGAAGCCCAGCAGCAAGGCAGGCAGGGAAGCCCCATCACCCAGACTGAATTTTCTGAGCATTACTGGGCAGGAGTGTTTGGGTGGAGCTCTAATGGAAACTTTTGCAACCTCAACACCATGTTATTTTATTTCATTTTTTTCCCCTAGCAAGTGCTAAAACACATGAGGGGCCTGGAATAGCAAGGGCAGCACTCGCCTGCAGTAGGAGGAACGTTACAGATGCCATGGCTGCAACTGGACACACAGTGTAGAAGGCTCATTCTCCAGTTTTTTCCATTTCTAATTAAAAAAAAAGCAGGAATAAGGAGTGAAGAGCACTCATATAAAAGGGAGTTCAGCTAAATGTCCCCTTATTGTGCCTGTAGAACAAGGAGAGGACACCCTCACACAGTGTCCCTCTGAATGGGGAGAGGAAAGAGAAACCACAAAGCCTTTGAAGCACATGAGACTGTCCTCCACGTGGAGATGAGGCACTGCTGCCATGGCTGTGACTGCTCTGGTGACAACCCAAGTGCCTCGGCTCTGCTCTTGTGCCATGTGTCATCACCAGCTCCTGGAGCTCCACCACAGTCCTCCCCAACCAGGCCTTCACAGTCACTTCACACAGGCTCACTCCATTTGCATTTTAAGCATTGTTATTTAGAACATTTGTCAAGAGGGGGAAAAAAAAAAAAAGAAAGAGAAAAAACAAACAAACAAAGAAGGGGAGAAGTACAAGACTTTTTCCTTTATAATTAGAAACATCACCCCTCTCCTACTTAAAACAGAAGAGCCATCACAGTTGCCAGAGGGAGAGAGGCTGCTGACCTTCACCACGCAGACCATCAGGTACTAACAAGCAGGATCTTCTCCAAATTAGCCTCCACAGCAAGACTAGAGTTATTCTACCTGGAACAGATGTTTAAGTTACTAACATAATCCTCCTGGGCTCCCATGTAGTTAATGCAAAGAGAGAGGCAACTCAGAGTGATTCTGAGTCTGCATGGGACAAATAACCCTTAGGATGTGTAGGGTGGGGGGAACCTGGACCTGGCTCGGGGCTCCTGCTCTCCCAGAAAAACTCTCTATTCCAGGGTGATACCAGCTCCCTGCAAGAATGAGTGTGACAGTAATTTACACTAGCCGAGAGCAAACCAAGGACCTCTCCACAGGGTGAACATCCCTCATGCTTTTTTACATGCAAATCAGAGGGAAAAGACAGAAAGGAATAATAATATCAGGTGAAGGGAAGCAAGGGACCTGCTGTGGTGAAGTGGGCAGCAAGGAGCCAGCCCGTGGGGGCTCACTTGCACAAGCTGGGGGGGAAATGTCTGCTCCCACCTTCTGCCTTTTGCTTGCACAGATTCCCACGATCCCCAGTTATTTGTCTCCACTCCCAACAGTTTTCAGGGGGAGCTGATGCCCTGTCCGCAGTCGGCCCAGTCCCTGGAGGGGATGAATGTGAGCAGGTCTTGCAGGGCTCATCACTGCACAGATACTGCCCCACATTCAGGAATTGGCAGAGATGCACCTGTGTGACAGCCTTGCACGGAGCAATGGGATCCTGGTGCCCAGAAACCTGGAGGAGGTCCCGTGGGACCAAGACACAGCCATGCCCTGCAGACAGTGCTGCCTCCAGACCTGTCCCATCACACGGACAGGGAAAGGCTGGACAAGGGATGGACACAGGCCCGTGTCCCAGGGCTGGACTGCAAACCCAAGTTGCAGATAATTCCCGGAGCTACCAGGCGAGCTGTTTTTACATAGTAACACCATAGTAACCAAGGCGGAGGGTAAAGCTCGCAATACACAAGGGGACCGCGATTTTGGAGGGGAGGAGCAGGAGGTCTAAATAGAAGGAAAACCCTGCAGAGCAAGGAGATACACTTACATAAAGGAGAACTGGAGCCACGCTGCTGTTTAAATCTCCCCACGCTGACAACCCAGATGGCTCCCACTACCAGCCTGGCTCACCTGCTCCAGGCTTCCCTGCTCCAGGCTGTCAGCACCGCCTGCATCCATCCCTGCGCCTCCCCGATGACAGCCAGCGGTCCCCATGGGGCTGATTTCACTTGGCTTTACAACAAGGAATTTATTGACAGGGATGTGCTCCCACGAGTGACTTCAGGGCTTCAAGTTACTACAGCTTTTCTACAGTAGCAAGAATTGCGGAGGCTGAGCCCTGTCAGAAAAACCTATGCTAAACCCCAACCCATCCATAATATAATTAACACCAGCTACATATTAGGCTGTATCTGAAGCAAATCAGATCCAACAGCCTCCTCTTTCCCACCCCCAAAGGTGGGTCAGAACTCCAGAACTGTGTGGGCATCCATGTACTGCGAGTTCCTGGGATTCACTAAGAGGAAACAATAAACAGACTGGAACAGTCTGCTCCCTCTTCTCAGCTATGTTGTAAAATACATCAAGGTCACAGACCCAACCTAGTTAATAGAAGTTATCATTAAATTGCTGTTTTCTTTTACGGTAAATAAAACGCTTGTAAGCATCTGGGTGTTTTTCCCTTCTTCCTCATCTCTTAAAGAGAGATTAGTTTAGATTAAGCTGTTCCAGATAATGAAGTAAACTTCTGGCTTCCTATCCATGGAGAAATGTTCCTCAGGACACTACAATTCTTGTTTGGAGTCTGCGACCAGAGTAGGTGGTCAGAGAGAGGAGCAGGGAAACCATCCCTGTCTGACTGGAGCCACACTATGGCACTGGGCAGAGAGAAAGCTTGTGGCTGGGCAGAGCTGACACCCTTAATGGAGCAGAAACGGGAAAAATCAGATCAAGAAAGGCTTGTATGTGAGTTTTTCCAGGTACGTCACATGGCCTGACAAGACACATCACCTACCTCCCCCACAAAAGTTTCCCATCGCGAAATCAGAATAGCAGAGAACTCCTTAGAAAAACCTTATTGTTTGAGATTTCAGGGCACAGACAAAGTGTGCCCTCAGCAGGAGGATGGGGCCACTTCTCACGCAGGCCAGCTGGCCAAGCAAATGTGACACCCGAGGGTCACACACCCACTCTCCACCTTGGACCCACATCCCACCCAAAGGGACATTGCTGCTCGCCAAATCCCCTTCTCTGAGCAGAGAGGCCTCGGTCTGCTGGCACCTGGCCACACGCCCGGCTGCCACTGCAGGAGCCCTGGCTAGGAGCTGGCATAGCCCAGGCAGGACTTTACCCCGGCAGCCCGAGGGTGTGAGGTTAAACCACTGCCCCCAGCCAGCCAAGAAGAGCACCGAACGGGAAATCTGGGGTTTAGCCCCAGCTCCGTCACAGATTTCCTGTGCGGCCTCAGGCTCGGCACTTAGCTGCCGCTCAGTTTTCCTACCTGTGAGAAAAGGGAGATGCCGTCTGCTCACATCCCGGTTTGTCCCAACCACCGGCACTTTAAACCTGGCACTGCCGCAACACCAGGAGCTCCAAAAATCCTCACCGTGACCAACCCTCCCACCCCCAAGCTGCGACACGAGTGGGGTCTGCTGCCCCGCTGTCCACGGAGCGAGCAGCCAATGACGCCTGGAAAATAGCACTTTTCTACCTCTAAAAACCCAGACTAAAGGAAAAACAAGCCAGACCACCCCGGAGGAGAGGGGTTCCGAGCCGCTCCATGTAGCCGGGTGGGTCCCGGGCCGCCCCGCACAGCGGGGTGCTCAGGCAAAGCTCCCACCGCGGCGGGACCGAATTTTTAATGGGATTTATTTCAATTTTAATTGCCGACCAGCCCACGGCAGCGCAGCCCCGCCGATCCCCGGCCAGCGGCAGGGCAGGGCTGAGCACACCGGGGCGGCGGCGGGGCGGGGGGGTCCACGCGTGTCCCGACCGCCGCCCGGACGCCCCGCACGGGGACGGGGGCAGTGCGACCGCCTCGGCCCCGCTGCCCCGCACCTGCCGGAGGCTGCGGGACCGGGGGCAGCGGGTGCGGACGGGAGCGAAGAGCGGGGCGCGGGATCGTCCCCGCCGCGCCGGGCGCCGGGCACTCACCCGCGGCAGGTCCGTGGCGGCTCGGCGGGGCTCGGCGCGGGGCGGTCCGGTCCGGTGCGGTCCGGCGGAGGCCCCGGCCCCGAGCGCGGGGCGGGCGGCGCGGCGGGGCGGGCGGGCGCCGCCGAGCCCAGGCATCGGCGGGGGGAGCGCGGGGCGGGCGGGCGCGACACACACCGGCATCAGCCGGGCTCCATCGCCGGGCGGGGGGGCGCTGACGTCACCGCAGCCGGGCCGGAGCGCGCGTGCGCGGGGGGACACCGGGCGGGCCGGGGCAGCCCCGGGATGGGGACCTGGCACCGGGACCGGCACCGGGATCGGGTCTGGAACGGGCACTGGGAACTGCGGCGAGCGCCTGCACCGGCGGTTCGCCCCGGCTGCTCGTAGGAGCCCCCCGAGCGCCCGTGGGTGCTCTTAGCGGGGAGCAGCACCGAGCGCGGGGAGGGTGCTGAGGAGCGTGCGGCCATCCCCGCGGCTCGGGCGCGGAGCGGTGCACACGGGACCCCGCTGCCTCCGCACCGTCTGCCGCTCCCCGCAAGGAGCTGGACCGGCCGCTGGGCTCACGGTGGGGCCGGCGGACGGCGACGAGTCCGGTCGGTCCGTGGTCTCCATCAGCGCTGTCAAGAACCGCGGGCGGCTCGGGGCGGGCAGCGCTGCAGAGGTCCAACGCGGTGGACCCGGCACGGATGGCTGGAAGCCCCCAGCCCGTTCCCAATCCCAGCCGGTGTCCCCCGGGGAGGTGGGACTGTCCCACCCGGTGATGGAGGGAGGCTGCTGCGGGCGGGGGCTCAGGAGTCCAGCCACGGGGTGAGCTGCGCTCTGCGGGGCTGAACCGCAGAACTCCTCCCTGGCCCCCCGGACTGGAGAGGTGCTTGGGGTGCCCGAACTGCTGCACCCCAAGGCTTTGGCAGCGTCACTCTCAGCCTGTCGTGAGCAGGTCAGCAATCGAACTGAGCACCAGCTATTTATTTTAAATAAAGCGTGGCTTGGAAAGATCTTGTCTTGAAATCAGACACCAGCTTTGGACAAAAGATAAAAGATTTTCCAGCTGCCTAAATGTGTACGTCATTCCACTTCTGGGTTTGGAGCTGATGGTCAGACTTTGCTCAGAGTTACATTGATGTAAATATGTTGCTTATCTAAAGCGGTTTGCTTTAGAGGTCCTGGCTGGATTTGTCAGCAGCTGGGACATAAAAGCTGAGGGCTCAGTTCAGAGACTTCATTTTTTAGGACCATGTTTTGCTCAGGGCTGTCAGCTCTCCCGGTTTGTGTGTATGGCTAGATTTCTCTGCAATCCCTGGCTCATGGAGCCACACAACTGCGTGGGAATTGCAGCTTTCTGGTTTTTCTTTTTAAGTAAGCTTGAACCCTTTGTGTTTATAGAAGAAATGTGAACTTCCAACAGGTCAGAAACTAGGAGCCAAATCAGCAAAGCATGTTTTCAAACCAGAATGGATGGTTTCAACCAGTCCTGCGGCTGTAATTTAGCTTTTTCAATGCTTGTGATTGGGGAGTGAGGATGGCATTTCCTCCTCTTCAGGCAAAATGGCTTTCCCACCCACTCCATCGCATGCCAGGCCAGTCTGACTTGATTTTTCTGGGAATGGGAAAGAAAAAACAAAACCAACAACACTCTTTTCCTGTTGTATTCCTGACTCCACAGCTGGTATGCAAAACAGCTGGACTTTCAGGAGTTTTCCCTATGCCTGAGGGAGTAGGACACCTGAGCCTTGCTCCCCGTGGCTTTCACAGGATGGGAATTTCACCCCATCCAGCTGTGCTGACTTGGTGTTTCTGCCTCTCCTCTCATCCTGTTTTGCTGAATCACCCCTTTCACAAGCCTCTGGAGCTCTTTGTTGATCCAGGAAAGGAAATGGGAGCCCCAGCCCAGTCAGCTGAGGAAGCTCTGCCGGCCTTTCCCAAGCTCCCCCTCCTCTTAAAATGCTGTTTCTCCCTGCTGGAAGAAAGGGTCATGATAATGAGAAAGCCCTTTCACATCGCAGCCTCTGGCAGGGATTCCCTGGAGGGTCACAGCCCAGGAATGTCAGTCAGGGATGACAGTTCTGCCAGCAGCAGGCAGCTGCTCCAGGGAGCTGCCCAGCACAGGGACCTTGGACCTGGTGGGTTGATTGACTGCTGCTGCCCAGCCCGATGGCTCTGGCCATCCCTCACCAGACATGTGGTGCCTGCAGCATCTTGCTCAGTGCACAGCACTCAGGAAAAGGCATCTTTACAGCTATGCCTCAGCCTGCCTGGCTGCTGCCTGGATTTTGCCAGCATCTCAGGAAACCCCCATGTAAAGGGGCCACTGGTGAAGGTGAAGACAGAGCAGATCCAGGGAGAAAAGAGCCAGGCCAGTGGTCATCAGAGGATTGTGCCACAGAAGAGTGAGGTCCTGCAGCATCCTTCCAGTGTGGAAAGGGAACAGGAGAACAGTTTCCTGGCTCAGGAGTGCAAAGAGGATTCAGATGCTGCAGGGGTTTGCAATATGGGCTTCCAGCCATTAGACAATGTTTATGTCCCCAGCTATTGGCTGAGCCCCACAGCTGGAGGGATTTCTCCTGTTCCAGCCCCAGCTTCACTTGTCTGCAAAACAAAGTAAGACCCTTTTTTAGTCAACTTGGTCCTGTCCTGTCCTGTCCTCTGCAGTTTCTGGTGAGCTGAGCTGTGTCAGGTCTCAGCCAGCACAGAGGCAGGTGGGTTGGCCAGCTCCCCGAGTCTGTCTCACTGCTAGATTGTCCACCCTTCCTCCAAACATTTCACCTCAGCCCACGTAGAGGCAGGGAGAAAGGGGGGATCCAAGGAGATGCATCCCAAAGGACTGCCAGGCAGCTCAAATACGACATCAAGCAGCTGGGAAAATCCCAGAGAAATAATGTATTGGTCAAGGGAGGAGGCAAACCCTTCATGAACTCCCACCTTGGAGGTAGCTGGAGAATCGGCTGTGGCCTGGCTGGGCTGCAGTAGCTGTCAAAATGTGAAGACAGGGAGAAACAAGCCCATCTTTTTGACACAGGTTGTCCACTCTCCCATGCTGCAACTGAAGGCACAACTTGTTGTTTTGGGACAGAGGAAAACTTAGGAGTCTCCTGGGCAGTTTCTGGGTGCTCTCAACTGTCAAGTGGATGGATGGATGGATGGATGGATGGATGGATGGATGGATGGATGGGTTTTTCTGGAGAGGCCCAAGATCTTAGGATGTACGCTCTCAGCACTACAGTCAGTGGAGGCACAGGCAGCCCACAAGGCAGTGGTGCCCCATATAGGGTGAAGGCTGTCATCTGGGACAGACAGGGAGTGCTGGGATGCAGGACAAAAGCTGCTAAGATGAACGTGGGTGTGAGCTTCTGGGAACACAAGGAGCTGAAAATATTGCATCTCAGTTGACTAATAAAAAATCTGTCTTGTTTTGCAAAGGCTCATTGCAAACATCTGTGAGTTGTGGAGTTCCCAAAAGGGGGAAGAAACATATCCCTGTCAGAGCAGCCCCTGGGGGAGGATGTATAAGATATACAGAGAAATTGCGGTGTGCAGGGCTACAAGCAGAGGGAGGGATGGATCTGTATAGTTCACCTTCCAAAAAAGAGGAAAGGGGAGTAAAAGGAAGTATGAAAAGCAGCTGGCAGGAGCCAAGGATGATTTTATGGCTTTGCAAAAAATTACCATGGCAATTGAAAGTGCTCTAAGCTTCTTGGAGGAGAAAGAAGAGGAGGGAAGTAAAAGGCTGGATTGCAGGGTAGGATGCAGGGAGGAACAGCCATCACCCAAAACGGCCATGGCACAGCGGGGCATCTGCTGCAGGGGCATGGGGGCACAAGCAAAGATTGGTGTGTCAGGAATCAGGGGTTAGGATTGGTGGAGAAAACCAGCTGGGCAAGGAGCCTTGGAGGTAAGTGATGGCGACTGTACTTCTGCAGGGTGCCCAAGTCCCAGGAGCTCATCCCTGTGTCCCGAGGGTGGGGGCTTGGAGCCACAGCAAGGCTGAGCTGTCCACATGGTCCTGCTGGCTTTCTGTTCCTTCTCCATGCTCACCTGCAGATACACTTGGCTGGCTGAGGAAGAAATGGTGTCCTGTGCTCAAATGTCCTCTGTTCAATGTCCTCTGCAGCATTTTTTATCAGTTACCAGGCATCTGCAGCCCAGATCTGTCCTTGCTTTTGTGTCCCAGCCCTGGGGCTTGTGTTACAGCCTCAGGGCTTGCAGGGTGTAACCCCCTGCCCTGGGTGAGACCCATTCAAGTAGCATCAGCAAGCACTGGTCTAAGGACAATAACTGAAGTGTCACACCCAAGGTGTCTTGCTGGAGGTTCCAGCAGGCTCCTTCCCTGCTGGGCACAAGTGCCCAGTGACTTGACCATGGGCTGTCGGTTTGGTGGCAAATGACCACCCTGCAGTGCCAGCCCACCCTCCTCAGGGATTGCAGCCATGCCCAGCCTCCCACAATAGCTGCTTTCAGTCCAATTTCACCGAGGGGCAGAGCTCTCAGAACCCTAAGCTGCTGGAAAATAGGCTTCCTTCCTCAGCAGATTTGTCACAGCCTTCGGAAAGTTCCCATGTTGGGACTGGGATCTTGTGTCCAGACCATGCTTGGCACTGGATGGGCACAGGGGGGATCTCTGTGCCTCCAACTGCCATCAGCATAGCTGAGGAGAGTGAGGCACTGGGAGGTAACAGGGCTTGCCTGCAAATGATCTGTGGCATTTCTGCACATCCACCCAACAACTTGGACCAACAAGCTTTGGATCCTTCTTCTGAGGGATGAAAGACATCCTAGGCAGCCACCCTCCAGCTTTGGTGCTTCCCTGCTCTCAGGGCACAATGTCAGCTCCATGAGTGATGTGTTGGAGAGCCTTCATCCCAAAAGTGCCACCACTCAATCCCCATCACTCCAAAACCCAGCAGAGAGGCTGCTGAGGAATCACCAGCACAGGGGTTGGGTAAATACAGAACAGAGCCCACACCAGCCACATCCCTGCCCTGGAGTTACAGTATGGTGGGAGTCAATGCACTTTTTGGGGGGGCACAAAAAACCACCTCAGTTTCTTGCATGAATCCACCCAGCTATTCCCACATCACTTCCCCACTGCTGTCAGGCTCCCTGAGATCTGGAGAGCCTCAGTTTTTTTTAAAGTGTCTTGTTTTTTGTGCTTTCCTTTCACCGTGCCCTCTTTTCCCATCTCCCTGCAGACGATGCAGGGCAGAGGAGCCCCTGGGCTTTGGCCACACTCTGTATCTCATTAAGACTTCCCCGTGTCCTTGCGGGATGGTGGGTTGGAGAAGGAAGGGTCTCGGTGGGCACAAGGCAGCTGTGGCCGGAGCTGTTGGAGCAAACACGACTGTTGGATGAGTCCCGGGTGTCAGGTGCCACCCCAGAGCCACCCCAGAGCCACCCCGGCCTCCCGGGGCCTGCACGGGCTCAGCAGGCTGTGGAGCCTGGGGCTGCTCGGGAGACAGGCCCTCCACTCGCTCAGGTGGGAGGAAGGAAGCAGCAGGGAGAGGAGGAGCTGAGGGGTGTTGGGCCGGCAGAGAGCAACTCACAGGGTTTAGTTTTGTCCCAAAGTCGAGGGGGTGCTAAGGCTCAGCAGGTAATGGAGGAGGTCCTGCTGGTCTGCAGTGTGTGCTGGATGGGAGCGTGGATGTGTATGTGGGGAGGGTGTGCTGCTAGCGGAGTGGCCCAGGAGCAGAGCAGGCTGGAGCCAGCAAGGTACCTGGTTTATTCTGGGAGGCTGTTTGGCTCTGGAGCTCGATGTGAGTTGTGTTGCTTAAACAGGGGAGGAGTGTCCCCATCACCCTCCGCAAGAGCTGCATGGTGGAGGACTGCCATCCTGGCTGGTTTGGGGACTGAGGGCTGGAGATGCCCCATTCTTCTAGAAGGTTTATTTATTGTGTGTGACTTGAAGACCCTCTCACTTGCCCTGTTTGTCTATTAATCTCTTTCCAGACTATAGCCTACCCTTCACCTCCCTAACGGGCCTGCTCCATGGTGGGGCTGAGGCCTGCAGGGAAAAGCCTCTTCTCTCCATTCCCTGTCTTCCTCCAGCTGTCCTGGGTGAGGCCCACAAGAAATTAAATTCAGTGAGCTGAAAGCTGTACCAGAGCCATGCTGAGCAGTCCCCAGCAATGAGATGCCTGGGGAGGGAGCAGTTGTCCATGTAGGCAAGGAGGGACAGTGGCTCTGCAGAGGGGACATGGCCCTGGCACTTATTTTGCTGTGTGGCTGCAGCGTTATGTTAAGCTCTTGCACCCTGCTTTCACCATGAAGGTGATGCTCAGTGTGGGATTGTTTCTGGAAATAATTTGCAAGCTCCCACCCCATATCCTATGGGATTTCTCTGCCCGGGGTTTTCCCTATGCACTTTTCAGCTCTGTGTCAGTGTATATCACAGCTGGGATCTCATCAATGCTGCCCTGGGAGCAGAAGGGTCAGTCTGATCATTCCTCCTCTCCAAAACTCTCCCCCTGTGCAGTGAGGAGCTCTGTCCTGTTTGCTGCCAGGCCCTGCGGCACAGCAGGAAAGGCAGCTGGAGGGCTGCCCACCCCAGCAGCAATGCCTGGGAAAGCTGGGCTCAGCAGGTTGGTGAGTGGCCCTGTGACCCTGGCCCCACTCACAGCAGAGCTGATGGAGGCACGGAAGCTTCGGGAGCTGGCTAGCACTTCCCTGCTGTCATCCCCCAGAGAGGATCTGGGATTTGGGTGTTTTACTGGCTGTCAGGGAGAGATGGGGGACGGTGCATAGAGCAGGAACCATGCCTGACTGCCTTCCAGGAGGGATGTCTGGGAATGGGACAGGGCTGGGCTTGTGCAAAATAGATTGGAGAGGCTGGGTGCGTGCTGGGGCAGAGGGCTTATTGCATGGCACATGGTTGTTGTCATCCTTTTGGGTAAGGAACCAATTCCCCCTAGCAGCCCTTTGGGTTGAGTGTGCTCTGGGGTCTGTGCTGAGAGTCCCTCCAGACACCACGCCATTGCCTAGCTGTGTTGCCAGCACAAGGGATTTCCTTTAGTTCATCATGGCCATCCTGTGCTTTCCTGCTCTGCCTGGGACAAGGTGAGGTGCAGAGCTGGCAACTGGGGGAGCTGGGCTCAGCCTCCGTGGTTCCCAGCCCCTGGTGTGATGACACCACAATCTCTGTCCTGCTGGTGTGGCTGTCTTGCTGATGCTGGGTGCTGAGCAAATGGAGCAAGGGGCTCCTCTGGCCAAGGCCTGGGAACAACACCCTGTACCCAAACCGAGATCTTCAGGGAAATGCTGCAGGGACTTTAGTGCATTAACCAGGAAGCAGCTGCCAGCAGTGGGCTGCAGAAAGTGGGGCTGCATGAGAGATGTTTGGAGCCTGTGTGTGCCACCCTGCGTGGCTGGAGGCAAGGCTGTGCTGCAAAGCCCAGCATGGACCATGTGATTCTCAGGCTTGGCAGCCAGGCCTCTGCTCCAGCATGATGGAGGGGAATTGTCTCCACGCAGGGAGCAACTGGCTGAAGGACGTGAGCAGGCAAGGGGATGAGCAGGAAGTAGGCAAGGCTTTCCTTCCACATGTTCTTGCTAATGAAAACCAGGAGCTGTACAACCTTGGAGTGCAGCCTTGTGAAAGCGGCATGGCAGAGCTGTCTGGGTGTTCTCCAGGCAGCACAGCCCCTTTACTGGGATTCCCTGGGAAAGATGGATGATGGTGGCAGGGGCCAAGATGTGGAGACCAGGGAGTACTGGCTTGTACAAGAGCCGTGTCTGGCCAATTCTGCAGTCCCTAAGTGGGATGCCTTCCCCTCCGAGTGGGAAATGCTAGGTTTGGACTTTGTTCAAAGTGAATGTGTGTGTATGCAGCAGCTCAGACTTCCCACCTCTCTGCCCTGAGTTGTTTGGGAATTTCTAAGGACAGTGTAGGGCAGGAAGTCTCCTGCCAGCCCAGTTCTTGTTTGAATGGGATGTTGACAGCTTGATTGTGCAGTGTTGCTGTGGGGTTGTATTTACCCTCCCAAGGGGCAAATGTGATGGTATATCCCAATGGCAAAGACATCTCTCCTCCAAGGTGGATGCAATAACTCATGCTTTGCCTTCTGTCCTGTTTTCTGATACTCACAGAGGCCCTGGCTGATGTTCATCAAGGCCCTTCAGGTGTTTGCCTCAGTTTCTCTAGAAAGAGGCTTACCTGTCCCCATGACAGGGCTGTGTTTGCAGCCATGACTCAACTCTCCTAGAGTAAATTCGCCTTGCTTTTAGCTGCTGGAGTTCTCTTTCCTTACCTGAGTTCATTCCTGTCACTCACTTGTAGTCTCAAACCATGAATTACGTGGGGCACCTGGCTGAGACTGTCTTCGTCAGGGTGAAGGAGCTATACCAGGAACTGAACCCTGCCACCCTGTCAGGCAGCATTGATGTGGTCGTGGTGAGGCAGCCTGACAACTCCTTCAAGTGCTCCCCATTTCATGTGCGCTTTGGGAAGCTGGGAGTGCTGCGTTCCAAGGAGAAGGTGGTAAGTGGTGCCTGCCCTGGGGTACACTTCATTTCCAGTGTCTCCAGACCCAGGATCTTCTATAACCTACAGGTTATGGAAGGATTTTGTTTGAGGGGAATGGGATCCCACTGAAAGGGGTGCTTGCCAGGTTTTTGAGGGGATGCCCCCAAATGGAACCCATCCATTTCCAGAGAGCAATGTGCTCTCCAGGAAAATTGGGAGAGGTGCCTTGCCTCAAAGGCTGTGTGGCTGTCAGCTCTTGTGAGCAACTTCAACCCATCCCCTCCCTCAGGAAGTGCCTGTGTGCTCCAGTGGATGAGGGTGATCAGATTGACGGGCTCCTTCTGTCCCTTGCTAGGTTGACATTGAAATCAATGGAGAGCCTGTGGATCTGCACATGAAGCTGGGAGACAATGGAGAGGCCTTCTTTGTCCAGGAGTCAGAGGAGCATGAGGTTGGTGATGAGGAGGTGCTGCAGGTCTGTGTCGTGCTGTGACTACCTGGAAGTGCAGGTTTGAGGTGGAATGACCAGGTTTGGAATGCTGCTCTTCCCCAGAGTGACTCCATTGTCCTGTCTGATGTTTTCTGTGTCTGGAGAGGTTCCTGCTCAAAGGACCTTGCAACCTGGGTGGTGGAGTGCCCTGAGGGAGTGTTAGACCAAATATCTGCATCCCAGACTGGTCTCCATCAATGGGCATGGCTGCTGGCCAGACAGGCGGATATCTTGGAGCTTGGCCTCTCAGGGGATCTTGTGACAGGGATGAGAATGAGACAGATGCTGTGGCAGGCTGCCTGCTCCAGTGGGAAGTGGGATGAGACTAGTTGTGGGTTCCAGAAATCCTGGCAGCTCTTCTCTCAGGCAGATTTGTGGTCACTGCTGGCTTGGGCAGGGTTTGGAAGTAGGAAGGGGCTCTGGAGTCAAATCCCATTTGCAGCCTTGGTAATTCTGGTCTTGTGGTGCCATCTCCTGCCTGTCTCTCCTTGCCCATGTTGAAGATGTCTTTAGCTTGTGGCTGGATCACCCTGTTGCTCTTTTATTCACATGTTGTAGGTACAAACCCTTTCCTTTTAGGCCAGGCCACAAAACCACCCCTTGGCTGAGGGCTCAGTGCTCTTGGTTGTGCTGTTCCATAGAGAGCAAGGAGCTGCTAGGCTGAAAAGGAGGGTGCTAGAGGGAGCTGATGAGCTCTTCCCCATTTCTTTTCCAGGACAGCATCCCCTTCCTCCTTCGCACGTCCCCCATCTTCATGAATCAGAGCCTAAAGGGGGCTGTTCAGCCCTCCAGTGGGCCAGAGGCTGCCAGTGCTGGAGTGATCCTGCGCAAGAGGAGGCGACGCAAGAGAAGGCCCAAGAGGAGGGAGGTGTTGGACTTGGATTCTGACAGCTCTGATGAGACCAAAAGCAAGGTGTCCATGAAGAAGCCAAGCAAGCTGCCAGCCCCAAGGTGAATTGCTTGGTGTGGGCAGGGTGATGCAGTGGGTCAGGCCTGTGGGTTCACTTGGTGATGTGCAGCAGTAAAACAGGGAAAGTGTTTGCAAATTGGAGCTCAGTCTCCTGTAGAGTAAAAAGCCAATAGGAATAGAGAAGCTTGGTATTGCTAGCTTACTGGAGAGGAGGATGTTGCTTGAGAATAGCACAAGTGCCCTCTCTTTCCTCCTTTGCAGGGATGCAGCCAGTTCATCCTTTGCTGATCTCCTTGAAGAAAGCAGGTCACAGCAGTCCCAAGAGATACACCCATACTCCGATGGGGGGCTGTTTGAAGCAGACAGGTAATGCACAAAACCAAGGCATTCTGCTCAGCTCTGGTGAGAGCAGGGCACGGGCATCATGACAGGGAAGGTGGTATGGAAAAGTGACTTGGAGGTGTCAGGAGAGGAGAATTTTCCTAGCCTTATTTGATGTGGCTGGAGGAAAGCCAAGAGACACTTGTGGCAGTGGTCACAGGTGTTGAGAACCTGTGTGCACAGGGCTTTCTGCTGCTGAGCTGCTCTGGACAGCACTTTTTGCTTCCTTGGGCCTCAGCTTCCATAGGTCCTTATCCTTTGGGAGTGACAATCTCATAGGGCAGAAGTGACTTTATGGGTAACCAGCCTTACAAGGTTCTTGGCCCTAAATGTTCTTGCACTGATAGGAGAGCATGGGGCTGTAGTGTAGGTGAGGTCCCACATCACCTTCTCTTCTTGCAGCTTCATACTGAGCCAGCCATCTCCTCCCAAAAGTGATTCTGAATTGGAGATAAAACTACAGCAGGGTTTTGATGCAGGGGCTGAATCCCTTGTGAAGTGGACCTGGGGAAGGCTCCCTCAGGTGAGTCCCTGCTCTTGCTCTTCTGCTAGGAATAGGTGTCAAAAAGACCTGCAAAAAGCAGACAAGGCTGTAGCCTTAGGGAAGTTATCCTCTTCTGCCTGATGCTTTGGGCAACTTCCCATCCTCAAACCTTTTCTTCTGCTTTTCTTGAGGTGAATAAATGGAAGCGAGTTGAACCAGCCAAGTCCAGAAACATCCTTGCTGCTGTAGCAAGCACCATCTCTGCGACACTGGAAAAGGCAATCCCTCTTGTTGCCACCTCTGAAGGTCTGGGAGGGGATTCAAGCCCAGCAGAACCTCAGGGCTTACCCTGTTCCTCAGCTGTGTCTGTTACTGAGCCAACACTTGCACCCCAGGCTGGGAACACTATCCCCAGGCTGAAGGATGTCTTCAGTACTGTCAGGGCAAAGAGATTTTGGGGGGCCTACTCAGTCCCACAAAAGAAACAGAAGGGATATGTGGATGTTGTGCCAGAGGTCCAGCCAGATATAGAGCCCTTTGAGGGAGCCACTGCTCCAAGGCAGGCAGGCTCAGAAGGCCTCAAGTCTCAGCTGGAGAGACGCAGGTGGAAAGGTGAGAGGGTGACTGGTGATGCAGGAAATGGTGTTTGAGCCTGCAAATGTGTCTGACTTGGATGAGTGCCTGGGTGGTTTGTTTAGTGTAACTCCTTCATAATTGCCCCAGGTCTTCCAGGTGTGGTGTGTTTGCTTTGCCTTCTCTGTGTGCTACCAGCTCCTTTGCTTTGAAGAGACACCCCTTAGGTGTCCACCCTTCAGTGATCACCCAGCTCCCAGGAAGGCTTTCTTGCCTCATGTTCCCTGAAGTCCATCCTTGGATGTCTCTGCTTTTGCATACTTCAAAGGTTTCTCAGCAGTACAGGCCATACCTTAACTTCAAGTGACAGCACCTGGCCTGGCTTGTGGCTTCATCCTGAGCATGCCAAGTCAGGGAAAATCTCAGAAGAATATTTATGTACCCCCCCCTTGACAGTGTAGTTGAGGATCATGCTAGTGCAGGTGTCTTGAGGCACTTCTGTTGCTGTTGACTTACAGCGGCTTTTCCAGCAGGAAAATGGCTGCACTGTTTATGTGGTACATGGATATGATGAAAGAAAATGCTGTTGGCTTTCTCGATACAATCTGGGTTCGAAATGTGATTTAGCTAAGCTCTCTCTCTTCTGTCTGTGCTTTGAGGATCCATCAAAAGAAGTCCTCGCTTGGTTCCCGGTGGTATTTACCTGGAAGACCTCTCCAAGCCAGACAAGAAGCAGGTGGCTCACTATTTGCCCAGGAGGTATAAGTTGCCCCAGCTGGCCAAGCTCAGACATTCTTGAGCAATTTCCCTGGCACAAAGGATGGAGGTGTGTTTATAGCTATTCTCTGATATCACCACTGTTTCTTCCCTTGCTGGCAGTGACACAGAGCAGAGTCTGAGGCCTGTGACAGACCCCAGCAACCCTCTGTGTGTCCAGCTGCAGTCCACCTTGCCTGCCAACCAGCCCATGGGCTCTGACTCAATGCCCACAGTTGCCTTGTCACTGTGCGGGGGCCTCAGGGGCAACAGGCAGATCTCTCATGGTAAGTGGGAGGGGAGGCGGAGCCTGCAGCCCTGAAATCCTTTCTACCCTCCAGTGGCATGACATAGCCTCTGTCCCACCAGAGAAGTTCGTGGAGCACATGGTTTCCTACCAGCAATTTGCTGAGAATCCAAGGCTTGTCAGTGACCCGAACCTGGTGATAATGATCAACAAGAAGTGAGTGGCCTGCTCTTCCTCCTGCTTCATCCCACAATGGACAGCATGGTCCCTCTGCCTCTGTTTCCTGTTCCTGTAGAAATGTGACTCCATCCCAGAGCATGATTGTACCGAGGCAGTTGTGGGACCTGGCCATGCTGCAGGATGGTGATGTGCCCATCCCTCTTGCTTTTTCCAGGTATTACAGCTGGGCAGTGGCTGGTCCCATAGTCCTGTCCCTGCAGGCTTTCCAGAGGAACATTCCTGAGGTCAGTGGCACATTTACTGGCTATGATTCTCAGCAGGGCCTGGGCTGAGCCTCCCTGGGCTGAGGACAGAGTTCATCCTATGTTCTGCCATGTTCACAGAGCATCATCGATGAATTGGTGAAGGAGAAGATGCCCAAGGAAGGCAGAAAGTGGTGGTGCTCCTGGAGGAGGAGAGAATTCTCAACAGAGCGGGTATGTTTGCAGCAGTGGATAGGACAACCATGTCCCCGGGGGACAGGCATCATTCTGGTGACTGGCAGGGATGGGAGTAGGGTCCTGGGGATGGCCTGAGGGTGACTATGAGGACATCCAGGGTCTGATGAGGTGACTTCTGAAGGTTGCTACCTGTCCCCTTTGGTCTGTTAATTCCTGAGCAGCAGACCAGCACCTGGTGATGCAGTAATATGGACCTTGTAATGGTGAGATGTCCTGCCATGTGCCCCTCATGCCACTTCCCCAGGCACTGCATGTGCTTGCTAGTCTCCCTGTCCCACCACAGCACCAGGCTGTGCTGCCTCTTCCACAAGCAATGTCCCAGTGAAGGCAGGGGCTGTATTCTTACCTCTTTTGGTGTTGCTGTTCCAACTGGCAGAAAAGCAAAGCAGCCCCTGCTCTTGCTCTTGGCTCTGTGCAAGCACTGCTCAGCAATAACAGAAACATCTCTGTTATCAACACTGTGTTGAGCCCCAAACCAGAACACAGCCCCATTTCAGCCACTGTGAACAAAATTAACTCTACTTCAGCCAAAACCAGCACACCTCTCTCTGCCTGCAGCAGCAGCCAAGGCCAGGGAAGGCCAGCCTGGGAACACTGCAGCCTGACCCTGCTCAGCAGAGGTGAGTGCCTCCCTCCCAGGTCATCTTCAGGAGTCTCGATGCTCCTGGTCTCTTCTCCTATGTGACTAGTTATTCCCAAATTTGCCTAATGAAAGAGGGTAAAAGCTTTGTTAAGACTGGCTGACCACTTCCCTTCTTTGTGTAGGCAGGAGGAAAAGGAGTCATCCAGTGACATCCAGGGTGCTGAGTCCCAGCACTCTGGTGACATGTTGGCAACCGAGGCTTCTGCTCAGAAACCTTTATCAACCTACAGGAAATCCCTGCGGCTCTCCTCCAAACAAATTGTATGTATTTATTCCTCCACCCTCACTGCCTCTGTGTGTGTAGGGGCAAGACAAACCCTTAAACAGGGATTTCTCTACTCCTGACTTCATGTTTTCATAGGACATCCTATGAAAAGGTGGCTAACCAAGTATTTTACCCTGGTTGGCCACCTTGTAGAGGCTTGGGGTCTCTGGCCTGGCTGAGTGGCACTCTGGCCTCTGGCAAGCCTTGGACTGTTGTGAATTGGTGGTGGTGTAACACTTTTGCTGCCCCTCTGCCACAGGGAAAGTTGAATCTGCAGGATGGCCCCAACCAGGTGTCATTCAGTGTGACTACTCAGTACCAGGGCACATGCCGCTGTGAGGCCACCATCTACCTGTGGAACTGGAATGAAAAAGTGGTGATCTCGGACATTGATGGCACTATCACCAAGTAAAAAGCCTTCCTCCCAGCCCAAAATCCTTGTTTTCCCCTCTTTGGGGAAAGTCTCCTTTAAAGGCTTGCATAAGCAGGCAGAAGGGATCACAAACCCTATTGGGGTGGGGGTGGATACTCACCACATTGGATCACCACACTAACCCGGTCTCCTTTCCTTTTAGGTCGGATGCTCTTGGACACATCTTGCCACATCTGGGTAAAGACTGGACTCATCATGGGATTGTTAAACTCTTCCACAAAATCCACATGTAGGTATTGGGTCAGCTGAGGCCAAGGGGAAGTGGGAAGCTGAGGGAGTAAGAGTCAGGGCTTCTTACTCGCTGATGCAGGCCCAGATATTGGCACTGTCTGCTGTCAGTGGTGGCTGATGCTGGCTGCGCTGCCTGCATGACATTGAGAGGTGAAAGCAGGGGGTCCCCTGGGAGCAGTTGCCAGCATTGCCTTCCTTGGGAGGAATGTGTGTCAGTGGAGGCTTTGCTGGAGAGATAGCTGAGCACCGAAGGAGACGAGACCACCCAAGGTCACACCTGAGAGTGGTGGCACGGCAATCCCCAGCACTGCGGTGCTGGCACCTCTCTGGGCACCTAGTGATCGCTTCCCACAGCCCAGGGGACACACGTGCGGGGGGTGACACCAGCAGTGAGTCCCCGCGGAGCCTCCAGCTCGGTCGCTGTCTCCTGTGGCCATTGAGAGGCGCTGTGGGCCCGTGGATGGTTCGTTCTAGCCCCGGGAGGAGCATGGTAGGGATGCACTCCCGGGGTCTGCAGGGACGCGACCCGCTCCTCAACTGCCTTTGTCCACCCTGGTACCACCTCTGCCGGGCTGTCCCCTGCCCGGGCGTCTGCAAGGGCTGGGTACAGCTCTCACAATTGACAGGCAGTGCTGTGGGATGAAAGTGCTATGTGAGGGTGCTGAGCAGCAATGGGTACCGTGCAGCTGAGCTGGGTGGGTGTGTGACTGCTGGGGTGAGCGTGGAGGGTGGTGCAGGGACTCCCAGTGTGAGGCAGGTGGGGATTTAGCTTAGTCTGGGTTTCCAGATAAGTGATTCATGTTGTTTGTAGAACCACCTTGCTTACTGGAGTAGTGAACAGGTTTGGGCTTAGGCCAGGTGCTTGGCTACCTCTTCCTCCTCGGAGCAGGAGAATGCCTTGCTCAGGTCACAGCTCAGAGGGATTCCCTGTGTTCTCTCTAGGAACGGCTACAAGTTCCTCTACTGCTCAGCCAGGGCTATTGGCATGGCTCACATCACCAAAGGCTACCTCGAATGGGTCAATGACCAAGGTTGTGGCCTCCCCATGGGCCCCATGCTGCTTTCCCCCAGTAGCCTCTTGTCTGCCTTCCACAGGTACTGTCCTTTCCTGTACTTCCTATATCCCTGGGGACAGTACTCCCTTCTCCAGTGTGACCCTGAGGGATGTCCCAGCCTTAAACTGCTCTGCCCTCCTTGGTGCACTGTGCCTTTTGTGGGAGGCAGCAGGAGAGCTGCTTGACTTAGCTGGAGCTTCACAGTGAAGCTTCTGATGCACAAAACCCTCAAATCACTTCCTTAAGCCCCAGACAGGTTTGGTGCCCACTGTGACTGTGTCTCTTGTGCTGCAGGGAGGTGATTGAGAAGAAGCCAGAGGTGTTCAAGATCCCCTGCTTGACAGACATCCGAAACCTGTTTGCCACAACGTGTCCCTTTTACGCGGCCTTTGGGAACAGGCCCAATGTAAGTGGGTCTCCTGGGCTTGGAGGGAGGGCTCAGGCTGGGTGGTGTTGCCTTCCTGCTCCTCTCATGCTGTGCTGGCCTTCCTTGGGCAGGATGTCTATGCTTACAAGCAAGTGGGGCTGCCAGAGAGCCGCATATTCACAGTAAACCCCAAGGGAGAGCTGATCCAGGAGCTGGCAAAGCATCAGAAGTCAACGTAAGCAAAGTGTTTATTCCTTGGCATCTTTGGAAAAACCTGGTTTTCATGCAGAGAAGGCATTTCATGGGGTAGGAAAGCAAACCAACACCCAATGAGCCCAATCTAACTTCTTTCTTACCCCCACAGATACGAGCAGCTGTCGGAGCTGGTGGAGGTTGTCTTCCCTCCTCTGGAACAGAGGGAGAATGCTGGTCAGGTGTCCCCAGAGTACAGCAACTTGGCCTACAGGAGATCAACGCTGCCTGATGTTGACGTGGATGGCATACCCTAACCCTGTCCATGTGGAGACCTGACCCAGGGCTCTCCTGCATGTTCTTTGCAGTATTAATGTTCCAGATGCACCTTGTCCTCCCTGTTTACTGCATGGGCATTTTGCACTTAAGATAGAAGTCATTAGCACGTGGCAAACAGGATAAGAGGGAACTCTGACTATACAAAAACTCCGGTTAGTAAACACGAATTCCTACAAGCTGGGTCTCTTCTAGTGTTTGTACCTCCTCTAAAGCCTGGCTCCTTTCTAAAGGTGCTGGTTGTTCACTGTTATATTTATTGATGAGCCTCTAGCAGAGCTATTTTTACCTCTGCTATGACCAGTGTTCCAGACAGTCCCGCTAGCTGCAGTTTGGTAGCTTAAACTGCCCACCCACTGGTAAACATTGATGGAAGATGTTGGAGTTTTGAGTGTTCTGGACTAAAAGCAATAATAAATGGTGCCTTAATGCAGGCTGCCTCTCCTCTGCTCTAGCCCTGTGTATAGAAGTGGGTGCCAGGCTCCAAGTCCTTTTCAAATGTGATTGGACTTATTCTGCTGAAGCAACAAAAATGGACTCCATCATGTATTTACAATGTAAGAATCTTTATAACAACAACAATCTATAGAACGTATTTACATGAGAACCTATCTAACAACAATGTATGAAACGTATTTACAGGAGAAAAACTTTCTAAAACATATGTACAGAAGACTGCTGAAGAACGCTGTCAAAACATATATACAGAAGGCTGGTGTCCATGCCTCACATCGCCGTCAATCCTGGAAGAAAAGCAAGCAGCACGGTCACTGCAGTCAGGCCCTGAGGGTTTGTTCCCTGTGCCCCCAGGCTGGCACACGCTGGCAGAGCAGGACTGTGCCGCCAGCACTGAGCTGGGCTGGGGCTGGGAGCTGGGCCCAGGTGCTGGGACGGGGCTGGCGTGGCCCAAAGCAAGCGCAGGACAGGCTGGGGCTGGTGCTTGTGCCACCAGAATCCAGGGATGCCCCGGGTCCCCGTGTCCCTGAGCAGGGCCACACAGCCCAGCCCCAGCCTGGCAGCAGGGGACCCAGTGTGCCTGTGGGCAGGGCATGGGGAGCACGTGCCTGTCCTGCTGCCTGGGTCGGTCTTCATCCCAAGACCATGTCCTCCTCCTCATCTTTTTCATCAACTTCCATGTCTTCAAGACAATCTTGCATTTCCACTTCCATCTCTTCCTCTGTCTCCTCCTCCTCCACCTCCATATCTTCCTCCATGTCCTCCACATCTATCTCCATCTCTTCATCCATCTCAACCGTGTCCACCTCCATCTCTTCCATCTCATCAACGTCCACCTCCATCTCTTCCTCTTCTAGATCTATCTCCATGCTCTCCTCTACTTCAGTCTTCGTATCGATTTCCATCTGTTCTTCCGTCTCTCTGACAGCCTGCACAGGGAGCAAAACCTCAGAGTGGGGTCCCTGTCCCACAGCACCCCCTCAGAGCTCCAGCCTGCCCGGGCTGTCAGGGGGTGTGCACCTCCATGGAATGCCACTGTACCTTCATTGGGGCAAATGGGAGAATCCTGCAGGGATGGATGGTAAATTCCAGGCAGCAGGGAGCGTTCAGGACCGACGGCAGTATCTGGGAACGTGTGACAAACAGGGTTGCACAGGGAGCTCTCAGAGCAGGGTGACACACGTCCTCACACAAGGGCAACAGGTTGTGTTGTGCCCTTGGCTGGGCGATGGCAGTCCCAGCTGGAACACCAACTGTGACATGACAGGACATCCAGGACCACACCCCTGTGGACCATGGCAACCTCAGAATGATTGAGTCCCTGAAGGGTTTTCCTTGGGATGGACCCTGCAGGTCATCTTGTTCCAACCTGAGCAAGCTCCCACCAGAGCAGGTTGCTCAGAGTGCTGTCCCAGCTGGCCTAGGATGTTCCCAGGGATGAGGCATCCACAGCCCCTGTGCACAGCCTGGGCCAGTGCCTCAGCAAACTCAGTGTAAAATACCAGTTTCCTCAGAGACAAGCTAAATTGACCCCCTTGCAGTTGAAAGTCATTTCCCGTTCTCCTCTCCCCACATCTTTCCTATTGGTCCCTGCAAGTCCTGCATGGCCGCAGTGAGGCTTTCCCATGGCCTTCTCTCCTGCAGGCTGAGCATCCCCAACTCTGTCTTCACGGGAGGTTAGAAAGTCAAGCAAAACAGGCAGAAGCACTGCTGGGCTCCTTCTTTCTCCACTCAGGCAACTCCCTTCTCCTTCCCTGAGCCCTAGGTGTGAGTGTAAGTCATCTCCTAGCCTGCCACTTCTGGAAGCCACACGAGTCATTTTGATCCTGGAAACCTCAGCAAGACATACTTTATTTTTTTCCTTTCCAGTACAAACACTTTTTCAGCTTTTAAAATCTGAACAAATCAACAAGGTTTTAAAAACAAAAGGACACAGTCTTTTAACAGGATCGCTTATCAACAGCCTCGGAAAGCTGCCCATGCAAGGACAACCCCGTGGGCACCATTGCCTTACTCTGCAAGCAACTTAAAAAAATGCCCAGTTTTGTACCAAGTTCCTTTCACTTTCTAAACATGAAGAGCTGAGAGCTGAAATAACAAACTATCCATAGCTTCAAGTGACTAGTCAGGAATAGTCCAACATAGCACCATTTTCCGGAAGGTCAGACTTCTTCCTTGCCCTAGTTTTGTTATGGGCACTCCTGGCTCCCTCTTTTCTGGGGAAGCTCTTCCTGCTCAGCCACTCTAAGGCAGCCCTGGCCAGGGCCCAGGGAACCTGGCCCTTGGCTTGCCTTTCTCTTTGCTTTTCTCTTTGCTTTTCTCCCTGGTGTGAGGGAATGGACAGGGGGCTTAGGCAGGATGCTCCCCCTCACCTTCGGGGTGAGGACTCCCCTGGCCCATCCCAAGGTACTGAGGGTTGGCTTGATACTCCTTCCTTGGGCTGGAGAAGAAAAATAGGTTTTGATGTCTAAGAGCAGGTTTTGCAGTATGCCCAATGGCAGCTGGAGCTCGTTCCTCAGCTGCAGAAGCATGTCAGCAGCTGGAGAGTAGCTCCAGATCAGCAAAGCCCAGAGCAGCGAGAGCACAGTCTGGTGCTGTGAGCATGTGGCAGGGCTGGGTAAGTGCTGTGGGGCCAGGTGTCCTCTCCATGCCCCTACAGCTGATGGTTCATGCTTCTCTGCCAGGAGAAGGAGTTCTTAGTGCATCAGGGGAGCATGATGTGGCCAAGTGGACAGCGAGATGCTTGTGGTCCTCCCCAGCCTGGAAGCATGTTTCAGGCAGCTCAGGCAGTGTTTGCTGGGGGAGAAAAGGTGGCCAGGTGCATCTCTGCTGGGAGCTGCTGCTGCTTTGTGCTGCTTGGAGCACAGAGCTGCTCCTTTGTGCACATGGGGGGATCAGGGAGGGAAGTGTGGTGCACAAGAGCAGGGACAGCCTGGTGAGGGTGACAGGCACTGTGTGGGAGCCAAAGAGTGGCTGGTGTGGAAGGCTTCATGAGCTACAACACTGAGGTGATAGAAAAATATGTTCCTATGCCATGAAGTGCCCGAGTTGCTTGGATGGAGGCTCTTGAATTTCCTCCTCATCCTAGTAGTGAAGTCCCCATTGGCTGATGAGTGGAGGGTGCCCACGCTGGGCTCCCAGGGAGAGGCAGATTCTGTGTGCAACAGCTCTGTAGGACAAGGCTGGAGCTGCTCAGGAATGTGGAGAACCTCTTCCAGCCTGCCTGTTCAAGGGAAACCAGAGTCCTCTAAAGCCTGGCTCCTTTCTAAAGGTGCTGGTTGTTCACTGTTATATTTATTGATGAGCCTCTAGCAGAGCTATTTTTACCTCTGCTATGACCAGTGTTCTAGACACTCCCGCTAGCTGCAGTTTGGTAGCTTAAACTGCCCGCTAACTTGTAAACATTGATGGAAGAGGTTGGGGTTTTGAGTGTTCTGGACTAAAAGCAATAATAAATGGTGCCTTAATGCAGGCTGCCTCTCCTCTGCTCTAGCCCTGTGTATAGAAGTGGGTGCCAGGCTCCAAGTCCTTTTCAAATGTGATTGGACTTATTCTGCTGAAGCAACAAAAATGGACTCCATCATGTATTTACAATGTAAGAATCTTTATAACAACAACAATCTATAGAACGTATTTACATGAGAACCTATCTAACAACAATGTATGAAACGTATTTACAGGAGAAAAACTTTCTAAAACATATGTACAGAAGACTGCTGAACAACGCTGTCAAAACATATATACAGAAGGCTGGTGTCCATGCCTCACATCGCCGTCAGTCCTGGAAGAAAAGCAAGCAGCACGGTCACTGCAGTCAGGCCCTGAGGGTTTGTTCCCTGTGCCCCCAGGCTGGCACACTCTGGCAGAGCAGGACTGTGCCACCAGCACTGAGCCCGGCTGGGGCTGGGAGCTGGGCCCAGGTGCTGGGACGGGGCTGGCGTGGCCCAAAGCAAGTGCAGGACAGGCTGGGGCTGGTGCTTGTGCCACCAGAATCCAGGGATGCCCCGGGTCCCCGTGTCCCTGAGCAGGGCCACCCAGCCCAGCCCCAGCCTGGCAGCAGGGGACCCAGTGTGCCTGTGGGCAGGGCATGGGGAGCACGTGCCTGTCCTGCTGCCTGGGTCGGTCTTCATCCCAAGACCATGTCCTCCTCCTCATCTTTTTCATCAACTTCCATGTCTTCAAGACAATCTTGCATTTCCACTTCCATCTCTTCCTCTGTCTCCTCCTCCTCCACCTCCATATCTTCCTCCATGTCCTCCACGTCTATCTCCATCTCTTCATCCATCTCAACCATGTCCACCTCCATCTCTTCCGTCCCATCCACATCCACTTCCATCTCTTCCTCTCCGTTCTCCTCTAGATCTATCTCCATGCTGTCCTCCACATCAATCTTTGTATCAATTTCCATCTGTTCTTCCGTCTCTCTGACAGCCTGCACAGGGAGCAAAACCTCAGAGTGGGGTCCCTGTCCCACAGCATCCCCTCAGAGCTCCAGCCCACCTGGGCTGCCAGGGGGTGTGCACCTCCATGGAATGCCGCTGTACCTTCATTGGGACAAATGGGAGAATCCTGCAGGGATGGATGGTAAATTCCAGGCAGCAGGGAGCGTTCAGGACCGACGGCAGTATCTGGGAACGTGTGACAAACAGGGTTGCACAGGGAGCTCTCAGAGCAGGGTGACACACGTCCTCACACAAGGGCAACAGGTTGTGTTGTGCCCTTGGCTGGGCGATGGCAGTCCCAGCTGGAACACCAACTGTGACATGACAGGAGATCCAGGACCACACCCCTATGGACCATGGCAACCTCAGAATGATTGAGTCCCTGAAGGGTTTTCCTTGGGATGGACCCTGCAGGTCATCTTGTTCCAACCTGAGCAAGCTCCCACCAGAGCAGGTTGCTCAGAGTGCTGTCCCAGCTGGCCTAGGATGTTCCCAGGGGTGAGGCATCCACAGCCTCTGTGCACAGCCCGGGCCAGTGCCTCACCAAACTCAGTGTAAAATACCAGTTTCCTCAGAGACAAGCTGTCCCTTGCAGTTGAAAGTCATTCCCCCTTCTCCTCTCCCCACATCTTTCCTATTGGTCCCTGCAAGTCCTGCATGGCCACAGTGAGGCTTTCCCATGGCCTTCCCTCCTGCAGGCTGAGCATCCCCAGCTCTGTCTTCACGGGAGGTTAGAAAGTCAAGCAAAACAGGCAGAAGCACTGCTGGGCTCCTTCTTTCTCCACTCGGGCAACTCCCTTCCCCTTCCCTGAGCCCTAGGTGTGAGTGTAAGTCATCTCCTAGCCTGCCACTTCTGGAAGCCACACGAGTCATTTTGATCCTGGAAACCTCAGCAAGACATACTTTATTTTTTCCTTTCCAGTACAAACACTTTTTCAGCTTTTAAAATCTGAACAAATCGACAAGGTTTTAAAAACAAAAGGACACAGTCTTTTAACAGGATCGCTTATCAACAGCCTCGGAAAGCTGCCCATGCAAGGACAACCCCGTGGGCACCATTGCCTTACTCTGCAAGCAACTTAAAAAAATGCCCTGTTTTGTACCAAGTTCCTTTCACTTTCTAAACATGAAGAGCTGAGAGCTGAAATAAAAAACTGTCCATAGCTTCAAGTGACTAGTCAGGAATAGTCCAACATAGCACCATTTTCCGGAAGGTCAGACTTCTTCCTTGCCCTAGTTTTGTTATGGGCACTCCTGGCTCCCTCTTTTCTGGGGAAGCTCTTCCTGCTCAGCCACTCTAAGGCAGCCCTGGCCAGGGCCCAGGGAACCTGGCCCTTGGCTTGCTTTTCTCTTTGCTTTTCTCTTTGCTTTTCTCCCTGGTGTGAGGGAATGGACAGGGGGCTTAGGCAGGATGCTCCCCCTCACCTGCGGGGTGAGGACTCCCCTGGCCCATCCCAAGGTACTGAGGGTTGGCTTGATACTCCTTCCTTGGGCTGGAGAAGAAAAAGAGGTTTTGATGTCTAAGAGCAGGTTTTGCAGTATGCCCAATGGCAGCTGGAGCTCATTCCTCAGCTGGAGAAGCATGTCAGCAGCTGGAGAGTAGCTCCAGATCAGCAAAGGCCAGAGCAGCGAGAGCAGAGTCTGGTGCTGTGAGCATGTGGCAGGGCTGGGCAAGTGCTGTGGGGCCAGGTGTCCTCTCCACGCCCCCCCAGCTGATGGTTCATGCTCCTCTGGCAGGGGAAGGAGTTCTTAGTGCATCAGGGGAGCATGATGTGGCCAAGTGGACTGCGAGATGCCTGTGGTCCTCCCCAGCGTGGAAGCATGTTTCAGGCAGCTCAGGCAGTTTTTGCTGGGGGAGAAAAGGTGGCCAGGTGCATCTCTGCTGGGAGCTGCTGCTGCTGCTTTGTGCTGCTTGGAGCACAGAGCTGCTCCTTTATGCACTTGGGGGGATCAGGGAGGGAAGTGTGGTGCAAAGAGCAGGGACAGCCTGGTGAGGGTGACAGGCACTGTGTGGGAGCCAAAGGCTGGCTGGTGTGGAAGGCTTCATGAGCTACAACGCTGAGCTGATAGAAAAATATGTTCCTCTGCTGTAAAGTGCCAGAGTTGCTTGGATGGAGGCTCTTGAATTTCCTTCTCATCCTAGTGATGAAGTCCCCTGTGGCTGATCAGTGGAGGGTGCCCATGCTGGGCTCCCAGGGAGAGGCAGATTCTGTGTGCAACAGCTCTGTAGGACAAGGCTGGAGCTGCTCAGGAATGTGGAGAACCTTTTCCAGCCTGCCTGTTCAAGGGAAACCAGAGTCCTCTAAAGCCTGGCTCCTTTCTAAAGGTGCTGGTTGTTCACTGTTATATTTATTGATGAGCCTCTAGCAGAGCTATTTTTACCTCTGCTATGACCAGTGTTCCAGACAGTCCCGCTAGCTGCAGTTTGGTAGCTTAAACTGCCCGCTAACTTGTAAACATCGATGGAAGATGTTGGGGTTTTGAGTGTTCTGGACTAAAAGCAATAATAAATGGTGCCTTAATGCAGGCTGCCTCTCTCTGCTCTAGCCCTGTGTATAGAAGTGGGTGCCAGGCTCCAAGTCCTTTTCAAATGTGATTGGACTTATTCTGCTGAAGCAACAAAAATGGACTCCATCATGTATTTACAATGTAAGAATCTTTATAACAACAACAATCTATAGAACGTATTTACATGAGAACCTATCTAACAACAATGTATGAAACGTATTTACAGGAGAAAAACTTTCTAAAACATATGTACAGAAGACTGCTGAACAACGCTGTCAAAACATATATACAGAAGGCTGGTGTCCATGCCTCACATCGCCGTCAGTCCTGGAAGAAAAGCAAGCAGCACGGTCACTGCAGTCAGGCCCTGAGGGTTTGTTCCCCGTGCCCCCAGGCTGGCACACGCTGGCAGAGCAGGACTGTGCCGCCAGCACTGAGCTGGGCTGGGGCTGGGAGCTTGGCCCAGGTGCTGGGATGGGGCTGGCGTGGCCCAAAGCAAGCGCAGGACAGGCTGGGGCTGGTGCTTGTGCCACCAGAATCCAGGGATGCCCCGGGTCCCCGTGTCCCTGAGCAGGGCCACCCAGCCCAGCCCCAGCCTGGCGGCAGGGGACCCAGTGTGCCTGTGGGCAGGGCATGGGGAGCACGTGCCTGTCCTGCTGCCTGTGTCGGTCTTCATCCCAAGACCATGTCCTCCTCCTCATCTTTTTCATCAACTTCCATGTCTTCAAGACAATCTTGCATTTCCACTTCCATCTCTTCCTCTGTCTCCTCCTCCTCCACCTCCATATCTTCCTCCATGTCCTCCACGTCTATCTCCATCTCTTCATCCATCTCAACCATGTCCACCTCCATCTCTTCCGTCCCATCCACATCCACTTCCATCTCTTCCTCTCCGTTCTCCTCTAGATCTATCTCCATGCTGTCCTCCACATCAATCTTTGTATCAATCTCCATCTGTTCTTCCGTCTCTCTGATAGCCTGCACAGGGAGCAAAACCTCAGAGTGGGGTCCCTGTCCCACAGCATCCCCTCAGAGCTCCAGCCCACCTGGGCTGCCAGGGGGTGTGCACCTCCATGGAATGCCACTGTACCTTCATTGGGACAAATGGGAGAATCCTGCAGGGATGGATGGTAAATTCCAGGCAGCAGGGAGCGTTCAGGACCGACGGCAGTATCTGGGAACGTGTGACAAACAGGGTTGCACAGGGAGCTCTCAGAGCAGGGTGACACACGTCCTCACACAAGGGCAACAGGTTGTGTTGTGCCCTTGGCTGGGCGATGGCAGTCCCAGCTGGAACACCAACTGTGACATGACAGGACATCCAGGACCACACCCCTATGGACCATGGCAACCTCAGAATGATTGAGTCCCTGAAGGGTTTTCCTTGGGATGGACCCTGCAGGTCATCTTGTTCCAACCTGAGCAAGCTCCCACCAGAGCAGGTTGCTCAGAGTGCTGTCCCAGTTGGCCTAGGATGTTCCCAGGGATGAGGCATCCACAGCCCCTGTGCACAGCCTGGGCCAGTGCCTCAGCAAACTCAGTGTAAAATACCAGTTTCCTCAGAGACAAGCTAAATTGACCCCCTTGCAGTTGAAAGTCATTCCCCCTTCTCCTCTCCCCACATCTTTCCTATTGGTCCCTGCAAGTCCTGCATGGCCACAGTGAGGCTTTCCCATGGCCTTCCCTCCTGCAGGCTGAGCATCCCCAACTCTGTCTTCATGGGAGGTTAGAAAGTCAAGCAAAACAGGCAGAAGCACTGCTGGGCTCCTTCTTTCTCCACTCAGGCAACTACCTTCTCCTTCCCTGACCGCTAGGTGTGAGTGTAAGTCATCTCCTAGCCTGCCACTTCTGGAAGCCACACGAGTCATTTTGATCCTGGAAACCTCAGCAAGACATACTTTATTTTTTCCTTTCCAGTACAAACACTTTTTCAGCTTTTAAAATCTGAACAAATCGACAAGGTTTTAAAAACAAAAGGACACAGTCTTTTAACAGGATCGCTTATCAACTGCCTCAGAAAGCTGCCCATGCAAGGACAACCCCGTGGGCACCATTTCCTTACTCTGCAAGCAACTTAAAAAAATGCCCTGTTTTGTACAAAGTTCCTTTCACTTTTTAAACATGAAGAGCTGAGAGCTGAAATAAAAAACTGTCCATAGCTTCAAGTGACTAGTCAGGAATAGTCCAACATAGCACCATTTTCCGGAAGGTCAGACTTCTTCCTTGCCCTAGTTTTGTTATGGGCACTCCTGGCTCCCTCTTTTCTGGGGAAGCTCTTCCTGCTCAGCCACTCTAAGGCAGCCCTGGCCAGGGCCCAGGGAACCTGGCCCTTGGCTTGCTTTTCTCTTTGCTTTTCTCTTTGCTTTTCTCCCTGGTGTGAGGGAATGGACAGGGGGCTTAGGCAGGATGCTCCCCCTCACTTGCGGGGTGAGGACTCCCCTGGCCCATCCCTAAGTACTGAGGGTTGGCTTGATACTCCTTCCTTGGGCTGGAGAAGAAAAATAGGTTTTGATGTCTAAGAGCAGGTTTTGCAGTATGCCCAATGGCAGCTGGAGCTCGTTCCTCAGCTGCAGAAGCATGTCAGCAGCTGGAGAGTAGCTCCAGATCAGCAAAGCCCAGAGCAGCGAGAGCACAGTCTGGTGCTGTGAGCATGTGGCAGGGCTGGGTAAGTGCTCTGGGGCCAGGTGTCCTCTGCATGCCCCCACAGCTGATGGTTCATGCTTCTCTGGCAGGAGAAGGAGTTCTTAGTGCATCAGGGGAGCATGATGTGGCCAAGTGGACAGCGAGATGCCTGTGGTCCTCCCCAGCCTGGAAGCATGTTTCAGGGAGCTCAGGCAGTGTTTGCTGAGGGAGAAAAGGTGGCCAGGTGCATCTCTGCTGGGAGCTGCTGCTGCTTTGTGCTGCTTGGAGCACAGAGCTGCTCCTTTATACACATGGGGGGGATCAGGGAGGGAAGTGTGGTGCACAAGAGCAGGGACAGCCTGGTGAGGGTGACAGGCACTGTGTGGGAGCCAAAGGCTGGCTGGTGTGGAAGGCTTCATGAGCTACAACACTGAGGTGATAGAAAAATATGTTCCTATGCCATGAAGTGCCAGAGTTGCTTGGATGGAGGCTCTTGAATTTCCTCCTCATCCTAGTGGTGAAGTCCCCATTGGCTGATGAGTGGAGGGTGCCCACGCTGGGCTCCCAGGGAGAGGCAGATTCTGTG
Source organism: Lichenostomus cassidix (assembly GCF_008360975.1). NCBI lineage: Eukaryota > Metazoa > Chordata > Aves > Passeriformes > Meliphagidae > Lichenostomus > Lichenostomus cassidix. Next base: position 9,275,438 of record NC_139500.1, on the reverse strand, counting down.
TGCAACAGCTCTGTAGGACAAGGCTGGAGCTGCTCAGGAATGTGGAGAACCTCTTCCAGCCTGCCTGTTCAAGGGAAACCAGAGTCCTCTAAAGCCTGGCTCCTTTCTAAAGGTGCTGGTTGTTCACTGTTATATTTATTGATGAGCCTCTAGCAGAGCTATTTTTACCTCTGCTATGACCAGTGTTCCAGACAGTCCCGCTAGCTGCAGTTTGGTAGCTTAAACTGCCCGCTAACTTGTAAACATCGATGGAAGATGTTGGGGTTTTGAGTGTTCTGGACTAAAAGCAATAATAAATGGTGCCTTAATGCAGGCTGCCTCTCTCTGCTCTAGCCCTGTGTATAGAAGTGGGTGCCAGGCTCCAAGTCCTTTTCAAATGTGATTGGACTTATTCTGCTGAAGCAACAAAAATGGACTCCATCATGTATTTACAATGTAAGAATCTTTATAACAACAACAATCTATAGAACGTATTTACATGAGAACCTATCTAACAACAATGTATGAAACGTATTTACAGGAGAAAAACTTTCTAAAACATATGTACAGAAGACTGCTGAACAACGCTGTCAAAACATATATACAGAAGGCTGGTGTCCATGCCTCACATCGCCGTCAGTCCTGGAAGAAAAGCAAGCAGCACGGTCACTGCAGTCAGGCCCTGAGGGTTTGTTCCCTGTGCCCCCAGGCTGGCACACTCTGGCAGAGCAGGACTGTGCCACCAGCACTGAGCCCGGCTGGGGCTGGGAGCTGGGCCCAGGTGCTGGGACGGGGCTGGCGTGGCCCAAAGCAAGTGCAGGACAGGCTGGGGCTGGTGCTTGTGCCACCAGAATCCAGGGATGCCCCGGGTCCCCGTGTCCCTGAGCAGGGCCACCCAGCCCAGCCCCAGCCTGGCGGCAGGGGACCCAGTGTGCCTGTGGGCAGGGCATGGGGAGCACGTGCCTGTCCTGCTGCCTGTGTTGGTCTTCATCCCAAGACCATGTCCTCCTCCTCATCTTCCTGGTCGACATCCATCTCCTCAACACAATCTTCCATTTCCACCTCCATTTGTTCCTCCGTCTCCTCCTCCTCCACCTCCATGTCTTCGTCCATCTCCTCGTCCACCTCCATCACTTCATCCACCTCCTCCTCATCCACCTCCATCGCTTCCTCTATCTCCTCCTCGTCTACCTCCATCTCTTCCACTCCGTTCTCTTCTAGATCTATATCCATTCTTTCCTCTTCATCAAACTTTCTGTCAACTTCCATCTCCTCTTCATGGTCTCTGACAGCCTGCACAGGGAGCAAAACCTCAGAGTGGGGTCCCTGTCCCACAGCATCCCCTCACAGCTCCAGCCTGCCCGGGCTCTCAGGGGATGTCCACCTCCATGGAATGGCACTGTACCTCCATTGGGACGAATGGGAGCATCCTGCAGGGATGGATGGCAAAATCCAGGCAGCAGGAGCGTTCAGGACTGACGGCACTATCAGGGAACAGGTGAGAAGCAGGGTTGCAGCGGTGCTCTCAGAGCAGGGCGAAGCGCGTGTTCACACAAGGGCAACTGGTTGTGTTGTGCCCTTGGCTGGGCGACGGCAGTCCCAGCTGGAACACCAACTGTGACATGACAGCAGATCCAGGACCACACCCCTGTGGACCATGGCAACCACAGAATGATGGAATCCCTGAACGGTTTGCCTTGGGATGGACCCTGAAGATCATCTTGTTCCAAGCTGAGCAAGCTCCCAGCAGAGCAGGTTGCTCAGAGTGCTGTCCCAGCTGGCCTTGCATGTTCCCAGGGATGAGGCATGCACAGCCTCCGTGCACAGCCTGGGCCAGTGCCTCAGAACCCCCAGTGCAAAATGCCAGTTTCCTTGGAGACAAGCTAATTTGACCCCCTTGCAGTTGAAAGTCATTCCCCCTTCTCCTCTCCCCACATCTTTCCCAGTGGTCCCTGCAAGTCCTGCATGGCCGCAGTGAGGCTTTCCCATGGCCTTCTCTCCTGCAGCCTGAGCATCCCCAACTCCGTCTTCACGGGAGCTTAGAAAGTCAAGCCAAACAGGCAGAAGCACTGCTGGGCTCCTTCTTTCTCCACTCTGGCCACTACCTTCTCCTTTCCTGAGCCCTAGGTGTGAGTGTAAGTCATCTCCTAGTCTGCCACTTCTGCAAGCCACACGAGTCATTTTGATGCTGGAAACCTCAGCAAGACATACTTTATTTTTTCCTTTCCAGTAAAAACACTTTTTCAGCTTTTAAAATCTGAACCAATAGACAAGGTTTTAAAAACAAAAGGACACAGTCTTCTTTTAACCGGATCGCTTATCAAGTGCCTCAGAAAGCTGCCCATGCAAGGACAGCCCCGTGGGCACCATTTCCTTACTCTGCAAGAAACTTAAAAAAATGCCCAGTTTTGTACAGAGTTCCTTTCACTTTTTAAACATGACTAGCTGAGAGCTGAAATAACAAACTGTCCATAGCTTCAAGTGACTAGTCAGGAATAGTCCAACATAGCACCATTTTCCGGAAGGTCAGACTTCTTCCTTGCCCTAGTTTTGTTATGGGCACTCCTGGCTCCCTCTTTTCTGGGGAAGCTCTTCCTGCTCAGCCACTCTAAGGCAGCCCTGGCCAGGGCCCAGGGAACCTGGCCCTTGGCTTGCCTTTCTCTTTGCTTTTCTCTTTGCTTTTCTCCCTGGTGTGAGGGAATGGACAGGGGGCTTAGACAGGATGCTCCCCCTCACCTGCGGGGTGAGGACTCCCCTGGCCCATCCCAAGGTACTGAGGGTTGGCTTGATACTCCTTCCTTGGGCTGGAGAAGAAAAATAGGTTTTGATGTCTAAGAGCAGGTTTTGCAGTATGCCCAATGGCAGCTGGAGCTCGTTCCTCAGCTGCAGAAGCATGTCAGCAGCTGGAGAGTAGCTCCAGATCAGCAAAGCCCAGAGCAGCGAGAGCACAGTCTGGTGCTGTGAGCATGTGGCAGGGCTGGGTAAGTGCTGTGGGGCCAGGTGTCCTCTCCATGCCCCTACAGCTGATGGTTCATGCTTCTCTGCCAGGAGAAGGAGTTCTTAGTGCATCAGGGGAGCATGATGTGGCCAAGTGGACAGCGAGATGCTTGTGGTCCTCCCCAGCCTGGAAGCATGTTTCAGGCAGCTCAGGCAGTGTTTGCTGGGGGAGAAAAGGTGGCCAGGTGCATCTCTGCTGGGAGCTGCTGCTGCTTTGTGCTGCTTGGAGCACAGAGCTGCTCCTTTGTGCACATGGGGGGATCAGGGAGGGAAGTGTGGTGCACAAGAGCAGGGACAGCCTGGTGAGGGTGACAGGCACTGTGTGGGAGCCAAAGAGTGGCTGGTGTGGAAGGCTTCATGAGCTACAACACTGAGGTGATAGAAAAATATGTTCCTATGCCATGAAGTGCCCGAGTTGCTTGGATGGAGGCTCTTGAATTTCCTCCTCATCCTAGTAGTGAAGTCCCCATTGGCTGATGAGTGGAGGGTGCCCACGCTGGGCTCCCAGGGAGAGGCAGATTCTGTGTGCAACAGCTCTGTAGGACAAGGCTGGAGCTGCTCAGGAATGTGGAGAACCTCTTCCAGCCTGCCTGTTCAAGGGAAACCAGAGTCCTCTAAAGCCTGGCTCCTTTCTAAAGGTGCTGGTTGTTCACTGTTATATTTATTGATGAGCCTCTAGCAGAGCTATTTTTACCTCTGCTATGACCAGTGTTCCAGACAGTCCCGCTAGCTGCAGTTTGGTAGCTTAAACTGCCCGCTAACTTGTAAACATCGATGGAAGATGTTGGGGTTTTGAGTGTTCTGGACTAAAAGCAATAATAAATGGTGCCTTAATGCAGGCTGCCTCTCTCTGCTCTAGCCCTGTGTATAGAAGTGGGTGCCAGGCTCCAAGTCCTTTTCAAATGTGATTGGACTTATTCTGCTGAAGCAACAAAAATGGACTCCATCATGTATTTACAATGTAAGAATCTTTATAACAACAACAATCTATAGAACGTATTTACATGAGAACCTATCTAACAACAATGTATGAAACGTATTTACAGGAGAAAAACTTTCTAAAACATATGTACAGAAGACTGCTGAACAACGCTGTCAAAACATATATACAGAAGGCTGGTGTCCATGCCTCACATCGCCGTCAGTCCTGGAAGAAAAGCAAGCAGCACGGTCACTGCAGTCAGGCCCTGAGGGTTTGTTCCCCGTGCCCCCAGGCTGGCACACGCTGGCAGAGCAGGACTGTGCCGCCAGCACTGAGCTGGGCTGGGGCTGGGAGCTTGGCCCAGGTGCTGGGATGGGGCTGGCGTGGCCCAAAGCAAGCGCAGGACAGGCTGGGGCTGGTGCTTGTGCCACCAGAATCCAGGGATGCCCCGGGTCCCCGTGTCCCTGAGCAGGGCCACCCAGCCCAGCCCCAGCCTGGCGGCAGGGGACCCAGTGTGCCTGTGGGCAGGGCATGGGGAGCACGTGCCTGTCCTGCTGCCTGTGTCGGTCTTCATCCCAAGACCATGTCCTCCTCCTCATCTTTTTCATCAACTTCCATGTCTTCAAGACAATCTTGCATTTCCACTTCCATCTCTTCCTCTGTCTCCTCCTCCTCCACCTCCATATCTTCCTCCATGTCCTCCACGTCTATCTCCATCTCTTCATCCATCTCAACCATGTCCACCTCCATCTCTTCCGTCCCATCCACATCCACTTCCATCTCTTCCTCTCCGTTCTCCTCTAGATCTATCTCCATGCTGTCCTCCACATCAATCTTTGTATCAATCTCCATCTGTTCTTCCGTCTCTCTGATAGCCTGCACAGGGAGCAAAACCTCAGAGTGGGGTCCCTGTCCCACAGCATCCCCTCAGAGCTCCAGCCCACCTGGGCTGCCAGGGGGTGTGCACCTCCATGGAATGCCACTGTACCTTCATTGGGACAAATGGGAGAATCCTGCAGGGATGGATGGTAAATTCCAGGCAGCAGGGAGCGTTCAGGACCGACGGCAGTATCTGGGAACGTGTGACAAACAGGGTTGCACAGGGAGCTCTCAGAGCAGGGTGACACACGTCCTCACACAAGGGCAACAGGTTGTGTTGTGCCCTTGGCTGGGCGATGGCAGTCCCAGCTGGAACACCAACTGTGACATGACAGGACATCCAGGACCACACCCCTATGGACCATGGCAACCTCAGAATGATTGAGTCCCTGAAGGGTTTTCCTTGGGATGGACCCTGCAGGTCATCTTGTTCCAACCTGAGCAAGCTCCCACCAGAGCAGGTTGCTCAGAGTGCTGTCCCAGCTGGCCTAGGATGTTCCCAGGGATGAGGCATCCACAGCCCCTGTGCACAGCCTGGGCCAGTGCCTCAGCAAACTCAGTGTAAAATACCAGTTTCCTCAGAGACAAGCTAAATTGACCCCCTTGCAGTTGAAAGTCATTCCCCCTTCTCCTCTCCCCACATCTTTCCTATTGGTCCCTGCAAGTCCTGCATGGCCACAGTGAGGCTTTCCCATGGCCTTCCCTCCTGCAGGCTGAGCATCCCCAGCTCTGTCTTCACGGGAGGTTAGAAAGTCAAGCAAAACAGGCAGAAGCACTGCTGGGCTCCTTCTTTCTCCACTCGGGCAACTCCCTTCCCCTTCCCTGAGCCCTAGGTGTGAGTGTAAGTCATCTCCTAGCCTGCCACTTCTGGAAGCCACACGAGTCATTTTGATCCTGGAAACCTCAGCAAGACATACTTTATTTTTTCCTTTCCAGTACAAACACTTTTTCAGCTTTTAAAATCTGAACAAATCGACAAGGTTTTAAAAACAAAAGGACACAGTCTTTTAACAGGATCGCTTATCAACAGCCTCGGAAAGCTGCCCATGCAAGGACAACCCCGTGGGCACCATTGCCTTACTCTGCAAGCAACTTAAAAAAATGCCCAGTTTTGTACCAAGTTCCTTTCACTTTCTAAACATGAAGAGCTGAGAGCTGAAATAACAAACTGTCCATAGCTTCAAGTGACTAGTCAGGAATAGTCCAACATAGCACCATTTTCCGGAAGGTCAGACTTCTTCCTTGCCCTAGTTTTGTTATGGGCACTCCTGGCTCCCTCTTTTCTGGGGAAGCTCTTCCTGCTCAGCCACTCTAAGGCAGCCCTGGCCAGGGCCCAGGGAACCTGGCCCTTGGCTTGCCTTTCTCTTTGCTTTTCTCTTTGCTTTTCTCCCTGGTGTGAGGGAATGGACAGGGGGCTTAGACAGGATGCTCCCCCTCACCTGCGGGGTGAGGACTCCCCTGGCCCATCCCAAGGTACTGAGGGTTGGCTTGATACTCCTTCCTTGGGCTGGAGAAGAAAAATAGGTTTTGATGTCTAAGAGCAGGTTTTGCAGTATGCCCAATGGCAGCTGGAGCTCGTTCCTCAGCTGCAGAAGCATGTCAGCAGCTGGAGAGTAGCTCCAGATCAGCAAAGCCCAGAGCAGCGAGAGCACAGTCTGGTGCTGTGAGCATGTGGCAGGGCTGGGTAAGTGCTGTGGGGCCAGGTGTCCTCTGCATGCCCCCACAGCTGATGGTTCATGCTTCTCTGGCAGGAGAAGGAGTTCTTAGTGCATCAGGGGAGCATGATGTGGCCAAGTGGACAGCAAGATACCTGTGGTCCTCCCCAGCCTGGAAGCATGTTTCAGGCAGCTCAGGCAGTGTTTGCTGGGGGAGAAAAGGTGGCCAGGTGCATCTCTGCTGGGAGCTGCTGCTGCTTTGTGCTGCTTGGAGCACAGAGCTGCTCCTTTGTGCACATGGGGGGATCAGGGAGGGAAGTGTGGTGCACAAGAGCAGGGACAGCCTGGTGAGGGTGACAGGCACCGTGTGGGAGCCAAAGAGTGGCTGGTGTGGAAGGCTTCATGAGCTACAACGCTGAGGTGATAGAAAAATATGTTCCTGTGCCAGAGTTGCTTGGATGGAGGCTCTTGAATTTCCTCCTCATCCTAGTGGTGAAGTCCCCATTGGCTGATGAGTGGAGGGTGCCCACGCTGGGCTCCCAGGGAGAGGCAGATTCTGTGTGCAACAGCTCTGTAGGACAAGGCTGGAGCTGCTCAGGAATGTGGAGAACCTTTTCCAGCCTGCCTGTTCACGGGAAACCAGAGTCAAGCTGGGTAAATCATGTGAGTTTTTCATTCTCAGCTGAGATCTCCAGAGGTTTTCTCACAGATTCCCTGCCTTGTTCCACATTGGTGTTGGTCCCAGGGCTACCTGCATCCCAGTGGGATCAGAATAGCACAAGGACGATGCAGGCTGCTGCTCCCCCACTTCTGCACTCACACCCTGGAGCAGCTGGAACTCTCCTGCCTTTGGATGAGATGAGGGAAACCATATTCACAGTTTAAGCAATAAAACAGGAGAGAGACAGAGCTGGAGGACAGAACTGCTCTGTGCCTATCTTGATCTCTGCAGAGAACTACAGACACACATCTCCTTGGGGATGACACATTTTCCATAACCCATCATGTCAGTCCCAGGTATAGCCTGAGAGCCCAGCAAAGTGGGTTTGCAAATCACAGTAGCCCCAGGAACCATGGGGGTCTCCCTAAACACTGCTGCCACAGGTTTTAGCTACTCAGTGTGGCTCTTTGGAATGACAAAGGACATGGGGGCAGCATTAGGAAACGAATCAGATGAGCACCATGACACAGGATTGTTCAAAAATATACATACACATGCCATATATATATGCATATGTGTGTTTTCCTAATGCACACCCTCGTATGCTCCATAAGGTATGTGCATCTGCTTGGAGGAGGGAGCATTATAAATGGATTTACCATACACAAGGAGGGCTGCCATCTCAGAGAAGGGAAGCCAGTTCCCGAAGGGACGTGTGAATACGTGTGTTCTTTTAAATCTGCAATTCCTGTGGTGAGTTTTGTTCCCTACAAGGAGCCCTGGCTCTGCTCAGTCCCTGGATTAAGATGCAGGTGGTCTTTAGGTCAGAGAAAATATTCCTCAACTGATAACTACAGGGTTTTATTCTTGAAGAAATGATAAATCCACAAAAAAAAAAATTAAAAAACCAAATATTCCCGCCTCTAGCTTACTCCTGAATTGTACTTCTGGAGTCATCATAGCCCAGGAGCCAAAGCAATGCCCCCAGCCAGAAGGCAGTGACACTGCTGCACCAGGGTCAGGGCAGCTGCCGAGCATCAGGAGTGGAGTACCAGCACGGCAGAGTTAAGGAGAAGTGGGGCCAAAAATAATAAGGAAAAAAAGTAGCAGCTTTTCATAAAAAAAATTATCCCAAGAACTGTTGTCACATTGGAGCGAGTCTGTGTGATATAAGTTAATCCTGTCCTTCACAGCAGGAGAAGGAAGACACATGGCATGGCAGTGTGGCTAATGCTGCCTCCTCTCCGCCTTCTCTTCCAAGTACCCAACCTGTTCTGCCAGCTCAGAGACCTTGGCTTGGCAGTCAAGCAGGTTGTCCTTCAGTCCTGTTATTTCCTGAGAGTGGGCAGCCAGTGTCCCGTTCATGTGGTCCATGTAGTCCCACAAGCTGCCCGTGTGTTTCTCCAGTTCCTCCCTGATGCCATCCAGGCTGCCGGGGATGGCACCCAGCCTGCCGCAGGCACTCTCCACCCGCGCCACCCTCTCATCGAATTGAGAGACCTCCTGCTGCAGGCTGTGGGCCACATTCTTGCAGGAGCTCAGGTCACTGACAATCCTGGCTTTGAGTCGCTCCAGGTCTCCCTTGAGGTTCAGGACACGGCGGTTGCTGAAGAAAAGCTGGGAGCCTTGGTCATTGATTTTCTCCTGGATGGAGTGGACCTCATCCTCAATCTTCCGCTCATGCTCATCCAGAGAGGAGTTGACATGTGTCACGGTGTCTGAGTACTGGGAGACAGAGTCCTTGAGACCTGTCAGAGACTTGCTCACAGTGTTCAGGTTGATCTTTAGCAAGGTGATCTCCCCTTGCAAAGCCCCCGATGCTTCCTCCTCGATTCTCCGCTGGATCTCCAGGATGGTGGCGTTCAGCTTGCGCAGGAGGTCATAATTGCTGTCCATCCGGAGGAGCAGGTCCTGGTTCTTGCTCTGGCAGTCTTCTATCTCCGTCCGGAAGGTCTCCACATCTTTGGAGGCGGAGGTGCAGCCCAGGGAGCAAGTGTTCTCCAGCGTGACAAGACGATTTTGCAACACCTCCAGTGTCTCATCCGTCCGTTTCCTCATGTTGGCAAGCTCCCCTTCCAGCACAGGCACCACTGCTCCGTCCATTCCCATGGGAGAACTGACATTGTTCAGCTCCCCCACAATGGTCATGAACCTGTCCTCCAGGGTCTGCATTTTGTCTTCAAAGGCAGTCCTCATGCCATTCACCTCTGCCACCACCGTGCCTCTCATGCTGTCCTCTATATTGGAACAGCAGCTCCCTGTTTCCCTTTCTGTAGCATTCAGCCTGGCTTCCAGGTCCTCAAAGCGCCCTTCAAAGAGGTTCCCTAGGGTGACAGTGGAGATTTCTCCATCCAGCCGTGAGTGCAGGTTCTTCTGGGACTCAGAGATGCTGTGAAGGCCTTTCTCAAGGATGTTCATGCGATCGGTGAGGTAGTCCAGGTTGCTGCAGCAGCTTTCCACCACCGTCAGCCCTTGGATCTGGGTCTCCAGCTGGGAGATCTCTTTCTTAATCTCCAGCTCCTTCCCATCCAGTGTCTGCTGCAGCCGCAGGTTGGCAGCTTTCTCCTCCTCGCACTGCTGCCGCACCTCTTGGATGCGGAAATCGCACGTGGTCTGGATCTTGCCCAGCTTCTTCTCGAAGCCGTCCAGCAGCTCTCCGCGCAGGTTGCTCAGCCTCGTGTCCACGTACTCCTCCAGCAGGTCGATGGAGGTGAGGGGAGAGGGCCGGGCGGACTCCAGCAGGTGCTTGATCTGCCCATCATGGTCCAGAACCATGCCCCGAACCTCGTGCAGCAGATCCGCCTTGGTTTTCAGCACGTCGCTCACCTCCGTCACTTTGGTCAGGATCTCCCCCACAGGAGGGTATGTGGCGATGTCAGCTTTGTCTGCCACATCCACCAAGCCGTCAGGAATGATGCCAAAGCCCACCGAGGAGTCTGGCGTGCCCGGGCTGTTCATCAGGGAGCCGATCATCTTGCTGGTGTCCTCCTGGATGGCCAGGCGCAGGCGCTCGCCCAGCCCACTCACCATGGTGTGCAGGCTGTCGTAGGACTGAGAAAGGCGCCTCACCTCCTCCTCCAGCCGATCCAGGCGGTCCCCAAAGAGGCCAGGCAACTTCCTGCCTGCACAGGAAAAGAAATAGAGAGGGCACAATGAGGGCTGGTGCTCCTCTAACTTCCCTCCTTCAAGTCCTTTTCCATAATAACCCTGAGTCCTGCCCCATGTTATTGTCATTTCAGCAAAATCTCAGCCACCTGCCCTCTACATCCCTCCTTAAGCTATCAGGAAACCCTCTTTCCTCTTGGGATCCAGCCCTCTGCTCCCAAGTTCGACAGCAGGTGATGATAACAGCCCAGGAGAGCTTCGTCTTGAGATGCACCCTCTCAACCCTATCATTAATGGGAAAATGCTCTAAAGGAATGAGGCAAGGCAATTTTGAAGCTGCATGTTTTGAAAGAAACAAGATTGAAAAAAGCAAGTGGTCCTCAAAGCAATCAAATGTCAGGTCTCTGATAGAAAACACGTCACCTATTGAATTTTTGCCAAATTCATGTTCTGTGCTGGAGCAGAGAGAACCTGGAGTTTTGAGTGTGTGACAATGGTGTAGTGACCTGGGATGTGAAGCTGGAATGAAATCTCACCGTATTGATTCTTCTTTGGTCCTGGAAACAGGTCAGGATGGCTTTTGGGATAGGGAGGAAGTCTGGGCATTGGGAACATCTTTTGCCCAGGGGGCATTTTAGGGCTGGGATGCTGGGGCAAGAGGCCAGGCTGGTCAGTTGGGCTGTCATGGCATCCTTCTCCCATGAAGCCTGGGCAGCACCTCCAGGACAGCTCGGTCACTGTCTTGTATCCAATCTTGTATTTGGGCCTGAAGAAGGTGCGGTACCTTTCCAGGAGAGAGGAGGGAGAGAGAAGACAGTTTAGAGAAGCAACCTCAACATCAAGCAATAGGGAAAGGTCACAGGTCTTGTTGGTTGTGGGAGATATGGGCACATGGGAAACCCTGGCTGAGACCCTTGTGCTGCACCCTGAGACCATGGCTCAACTTCTCCAAGAGCTCTCACTGCACCACAGCTCAGTGTAGCATTACAGTGGGGTTTTGGTTGAGTTTATTTAACCTGGGACACTGCTGTTGATTAGAACTGCAGCTCTAAGTGTACTGCTGTGGTCCCTGGCCTGTGACACTGTGACCACTGTGACAGGTGCCACACTATTTGGCAACTTCTGGCACAGCAGAGCACAAGATAAAATGATGGAACTGATTTCAAAAGTCCTACAAGCTCACATCACTTCCAAGAGGGAAGTGGACTGCTTGTAGAAGTGTTTTGCACTTTGAATGGACCAACAGAATTTCCTAGTGGAATAAAAAAATCTTCTCAACTGTAATCCTGTCTCAAAGCCCACACGAGGGTTGAAATACCTTTGGAAAGGTATTCCCTGTGAGGTGGCAGGGATGGGACAGGACCCTGCTGGCACCTGTGTTCCCCCACCATCCCAGCTGAGCTGCACAGGGCTGAAGATGGCACTTTTCTCACTACCTCTAAATACCAATGCTTTAAACCTGCCTTTTGGAAATTTCCAATCTGAATTTACCAAGGCCTGAAAATCCTGAAGTTTGTTGTTTTGCAGCAACACACACAATCAGGCTCTTGTTCTTCTCCAGCATGTCCAGCAGAAGGTCTTGGAGGAGGCAGCACAGCCATCCATGCTGCAGGGTGGTGGCATAAGGCATTTATCCATCACTCAGGGCAGCACACAGGGCTGATTCCCTGCCATCCATGTCCTTGTCTGAATCCCAGTGTCACCAGCTCAGGCTGCAGCACTGCCAATGCCACTTCCACATGACTCCCACTGAGAAACAGCCACCTCCATGCACACCACGGGGCAGGGGGATACAGCAAACCCAAATCCTCTGCTCCTTGAATCTCTTCAAAATTTCTCAACATCAGCTTCCCGAAAGGACAGTTTCAAAACAAGCTCTTTGTGTTACTCATCTTCACAGACACTTCAGAGTTTAAATGATCTTTCCCTCTGTTGTAGTGTGTAGAAAACTGCCTGGATGTACCACAGGAGACTGCTGCTCCCAGCCACCATCGGGGGTGAAGAAAGGATGAGGATGGCATCCAAAAGGCAGGCACCTTCTCAGTGTCATCCCAGGCTCTGCAGAGGAGATCAAAGCCCTTGGGCATCTCCAAATCATTCTCCCCCTGCTCCAAACAGCAGCAAGGGAAGTATTTGCACCCAGCTGCACAAACATTAGCTGATGACCCCAGCATGTGGAAAAATCATGTTTCCCTCTTGTCCATGGATGCAGCATCCGAGGCTGTGCAGAAAGTTCAGCTGCAGGTCCAGCTGCCTTTAGAAAAACAAGTTTCACCATGGTTTTGTCCAAAGGAGACAAGCAGAGGACACTGTTGAGATGGGAGAGGCTCTGGAGACCTTCTCCACAGGTACCAGCAGCTGCAGGATTTCCTGAAGTCCCCAAATGCTGCTAAAACACTCATGATGGAAAGAACAAGTCAGCGAGTGGGTCCCACTGCCTGTCTCTGCCGGCAGATGTTGTGTGGAGCCTGTGGCATCACCAGCACATGGAGAGTCCCAGCCAGCTGCACAGGATGGGTACAAGGCTCTGACAACAACCTCTCTCATCCCAGTTTTCCTCTGTTCTCAGCCCTGCTCCACTCCTCAGGCCTGGAGAGGATGCAGAATGGCTTTTCCACATGAAGCAGCAGCCCCGGAGGTGGCGAAGCACAAAGCCCCAGTGTGTGCCCTGCACCGCCAGCAGCTCCAGTGGCACAGCAGAGTGATTCCCTCCAGCACTGATGAGGTGGCAAAGAGTTTTGCTAATATTTTCCGGGAGCAGGAAGCACTGAGCCATCTCTAGCCATGAGCTCCATTTCTTCATCCTCTCAGTCAGGTTCTCACTGAGCTGCCATCATTCTGCCACATTGCAGGTCTGTGACAAAATGCACAGGCACCTCTCTACTTTCCTACACACATGCTCAGGCACCTCTCTACTTCCCATGATTTCCTGATTTATTTTTGAATCACAGAATCATAGAATATCCTGAGCGGAAGTGACTTATAAGGATCATTGTGCCCAACAACTGCACAGGACACCCCCCAAAATCACACCCTGTGCCTGAGAGCATTGTCCAAATGTTTCTTCAACTCTGGCAAGCTTGGTGCTGTGGTCAACTTCCCTGGGGAGCTTTTTCCAGTGCTCAGCCACCCGCTGGGTGAAAACTTTTCCCTGATATCCAACCTTAACCTCCTCTGGCAGTTTGTGAGGAGGAATAGAGTTCCCTCTCCCTGTCAGGACAGATCCCATCTTGCCTCCTCCCAACACGGCTGCCCTGCCACCAACTGCCATGTCTAGGAAAAGTTCTTCAGCCCCTTTCACTGCCCTCTGAAAAGTGGGGGTTCATGATCAGAAATGTGGCACAGGGGTCACAGGGGTCTTGGGAGTCTCAGGAGAGCTGCAGCCTGACTTTGGGAGGAGAAAGGAGCCATACCCTGGTGTCCCCCATACTCACAGCACTTTCCCCGGGCACTTGGGTCCCCAGCTGCACTTGTGGTACTCAGCCTTGACGTAGCTCTCGGCCCCATCCTGCAGTGTGCACGTCACGTTGCGCTGCACCACGTAGGCACAGTAGCTCCTGGGGGGAAACACAGAGAGACATTGTCACCCCCTGCCCAGCCAACAGCAGTGCTTGCACTGCTGCACACTGCCAGCAGGGTCTGGGAGGCAGGAGATGGAAGGAACCCCCCAGCTTGGGCAGCTGCTGGGGAGGGGCAGCACCACGCTGCTGCAGGAGTGTGGTTCCTGTCACAGTCATGGCTGCATTGTCACCAGTGCTGGTCGTGTCACCAGATCTGGGCTGTGCTTGGCACAGCATGGACTGTGGGGTGAGACAGGCTGTGAGGACAAGCAGAATCCCAGCAGCAGTTGTGGGAATACCATCCCAGAATAGCTCCAGCAGTGCCTTGCCGGGGTGGTCTGTCCTGCTGCAGCTCCTGGAGCACTGCCAGTGCAGGGGCCAACCCAAAAACCTTCAGTCCTTGCTGTGGGTACTGCCACAGACCAGGCACAGAAATGCCTCTCTGAAGGGCTGCAGCATGGTGGGTCCCTCCACCATGGAGACAGGGACACAGAGCAGATCTGTGATGGAGGCTGGAAACCCCTTCAGATCTCTAGGACAGTTAGGACAGAGAGCCTTTTCCCTCCTGCCATCTGCCAGCAGCTGGGTGCCACAGGTACCAGTCAGCTTCAGCCATAGATCCTTTCCTGAGCCAAGCAGCAAATCCAGGCGCTGAGGATAACTTGGCTGGGAGGAAGACAGCATGTAGGAAGGATGTGGGACCGCTGGTAGGACAGATGGAGGCCAAGGCTGTTCGAGCTGAAGGCAGGGCTGCCAGCAGGAGCAGATGGACATGGTCCACAGGGGCAGAGACAGCAGGGATGTGTGGTGAGTCAGGGATTAAGGACAGGGGGATGTGGCAGACGGCAGAGCAGGAGGAGAGGAGGGCACAGGCCCACAGTGCAGAGCAGAGCTGAGGCAGGAGGTCAGCGGGATGGAGCAGATGGGCCAGCGCAGGCTGCAGGTGCAGGGAGGTGTTCAGTGAGGCGGAGGATGTGGCTCCCCCCGTGCCAGCTGGGGGGCTTGGTATGGATGGGCAGGGAATGTAGTCTGTCTTCACCTGTTTGCCATCAGTGCTTGTCCCTCCTTCATCGATCTTTCCCCAATCAAGGCCAGCTAAAGTCCTGCTGCTCTGTCCCCTGAGTGTGACACGGGGGGCTGGGAAGGGTTGTGCACACCCACCCCTGTTCATGCACACACACTCCCACAAACAGGAGTCACCACAGCCCTTCTTCCCAAGCCCTTCTGCTCCATCCTCACTGACACAGTCCCTTCCCTTTTGCCTCCACCTGCCACACATCTCCACATCATCCAGACCATCATGACAAGCCCGTGAGAGCTGGGCTGAGCCCCTGCAGCTCATTGCTGTGCTCAGCCCCAAGGATGCTCTCCACAGGCCATGTGATGGCTGTGCCAGGGAACTCTGACTGCATCCCAGCCTGTGGCCAGGCAGCCGAGCTGCAGCAGCCCCAGCTGCCTCCCAGTGTCCCTGTTCAGAGGCCCCGAGCAGGCTACTCGATCTCCAGCAGCCCACAGGGGGCTTCACTCCATGAAGCAGCAAGGTGTGAGCAGACTCATCCCCCTCCACGTCTCTCTCTGCTCTCTTCTCTCAGGGATCGCCTGACCCCACACCCCCAGCACATCCCACTTTCCCCGCCCTGGAGCTGCACATCCACCCCAGGCCCTCACCGAGGGTTCCCTTTGATCCCCTGGGATGGGCACACAACTCCCAGCCATGACTGGCATTTCCAGCCTCCCCAGACCTGAGCAGCTCTGCCCTGGTGAGGCACTGCCAGGCTCAGAGCACGAGCAGGGACCTCTGCTGCTCCCTGCTCCTGCAAAATTGAGTCATTCATCCATGCACAGGACCACAGGAGGAGGAAGGCCAGCCACTTCTCTTAGCTGGAGGCAAGGGAATTCATGTGTACATGTGGAAACTTAGGATCACCGTCTACCCATAAATCTAGGAGCAGCTTGCAGACACACCACCAACTGCCTCTAAGTTAGCTAGAAGCCAACGCAGACAGATCTATTAGCCACCACTAATAAACACTTTCTACCTGTGACTGCTTGGGCTAGCATGGTTCTGGCTCGCTCTCCCTCTCAGAACCCCTTTCCCTTCTCACACACCTGTGGCAAGCAGTTTTATAGCTCCAGCCTGATGTTTTTAGAGTGAGCAGCTGGAAAATGTTATGGGTTTTTGAAAGTTCTCACTGGCACTGCCAGTATTGTTCAGCCCGAGTGTTACTTTATTCATTTCAGCTTGTTCATAACCCCACATCCTCCCTCTTTCAAAGAAGCCCGACTGAAACTGGTCTAGCAAACAAGCAGAGAGGGAAGAGACACCCCCCTCTCTGCCCCCAGTGCAACAGCTCTTATGCAACTGAATGGAAAAAGTCTACAGTATGTGTAAAGCCCACATTCCTCACTGCCTGTGCTTTCCAGGTTTCTTGAAAACATATTCAAACTCCACTACGTATATATTTTACAAGCAAATGAGCAAATTCTCTCCAAACCAACCCGTGTTTCCACACGTAGGTCGGTGCACTGCCTTCCTCTCATCCCGCACATCACCAACCACCCCCCCCCCCGCCCATGTCATGCAGAACAGGTACATGCACCTACCCCAAAACCACACATCGGCATCCCCATCCCCACCTCCTCCAGCCCCGTCCCGCACGGGACCGTAGCACACACGTCCCCACCGCACGCAGCCCTTTCCCTCTAGGAAACACAACTCCCAGACCCTCCTCTAGATGGAGGGGGGGCACCGAGACGTACGGACCCTGCTGCGCTGCCGCCAGCCCTTGCTCCGTACCTGGCAGATGATATGGAGCAAGGGATACCCGCGGCTGGTACCCAGGGACTCCTACCCAGCCAGGGATGCCCGCAGGAGAGCCCGGGGGAAGACAGACACGGTCGGCACCGCGGCTTGGGTACCCGCGGCAGCCCGACCCCCGGGGATGCTGGAGAGCCCAGACGCGTGGCCGCTGCCCGATGGCCGCGGTCTGTTCCCGGTAAGAGATGCCCGACGGAGAGCCGCCTCGGTGCCCCGGGACGGCGGCTCCTGGTGGCTCCAGGATGGGTTGCGCGGCCGCGGCCGGGGATCGCTTACTTGTGCTTGCCCACGGGCTTGCCGGGGCCGAGCTGCGGGCTGGAGCCGGCCGTGTAGAGGCTGTACCTGCCGCCGTAGGGCAGCGGGGCGGCGGGGGGATAGAAGGCACCCTTGGCGTCGGCGAGGGCCAGCAGCGTCCCCAGCGAGAGGCAGGCGAGCAGCGCTCCGCGGCGGCGCAGCGCCCGCGCCCGCCGCATGGTCCCGGGCCGGCGGCAGAGGAGCGGGATGGGATGGGATGGGATGGGATGGGATGGGATGGGATGGGATGGGATGGGATGGGATGGGATGGGATGGGATGGAACAGGACGGGGCGGGACGGGGCGGCCGCGGGACCCCGCCGGGACAGCGCTGCGGAGGGGACTGGAGCGCCGCCCGCTGCGCCCTGCCCGGCCCCTGCCCTGCCTGTCCCGGTCCTTGTCCCTACCCCTGCCCGGCCCTGCCCGGCGGCACACGCCGCTCCGCCGCCCGCCCGTCCCCTTTTGTACGGCGGCGACGGGGGCGGGCCGCGCTCCTCCTCCCGCCCTCCCACAGCAGCCGACCCCGGCCCCGCGGGCGGGGAGACAAAGCGAAGCCCCCCGATCCCTCTGCTCCCCCCGTCCAGCCCCAGCCAGTGGTGCTGCAGCCGCCGGCGCAGCCCGGGCGGAGCGCACTGCAGACCCCGGCGGGGGTTGGAGGGGGTTCGCACCCCCTCCCGGCCCCGGACCCCTCTTCTCCCCCTCTCCGATACCCCCTTCACTGTGCACCGGGCATTTGCCCCCACGGGATAGCAGGTGCAGCGGGGTCTGGAGCTCCCTGGCTTCTGGTTCCCCCCAGTCCAGCTCTGCTCTGTTTCATCCTGAGGCACAGGTGAGAGGAAGGCTTGAAGCGACCCTAACTCTGCCCCCGAGGACATCTGTGCTGCTGGAGATTGGCAGCTGTCAATCATCTGGCTGGCATCAGCCTGGAGCATCGAGCATCGCCCAGCGAACTCAGCACCTGCAGTAAGCGGGGGAGGGAAGCGATGCTATTTTATTGCCCTCCCCAGATTTTGGTTTTGGATGCAGACTCCAAGAGAGATGGGGAATCCCTTGCCTTTCCCTGCAGACCCCTGGATCTGCCATAGCCAAGCACGTTTCATCGTTTGTGGCTCTGGAAGGCATGTCCATGTTTCCTTCCCATCCTGCCCTGCAGACATCCCTGCTAACCAGGACCCCGATGTCCCCAGCCACAGGTGACCCACCCGAGGGTGCTGTGCCCTGAGCACCCTGCCCTGCCCCAATAGCACTCCCTAGGTTCCACATCATTAACCACACCAGTGCAAGACCCTTTGAGTGACCCTTTGAGTTGGGTAGGGGGAAAAGGACCCTCACCTGGGGCACTGGGCATTTTGGAAGGGGTAACATCCCCAGTGCCACCCAGTGGAGGTCATTTCGAAGTCCCACAGAGATGAAGCCATGCCAGGGAACAGGAGATTTTGCCATATATGCAGACACACCCCTTGGGCATCCCACCAAAACCTCACCAGGGATTTGATGAGGCTCCTGTCGTGGCTGGCAGAGGCCAGCTCCAAGTCAGGGAAGCACTATGATGAGGTGCCATGCTTCTCCTAAACTCTTGGAGGAAAAGAAGTGGCTGAGAAAAGGTGGTTAGGTGAACTTCCAAATAAAGGAGTGAAACCTGCTGCTGGGGGAAGGAGACATCAAGGCTTGGCTGACACTGAAACAGAGATGATAAGATACTGAGACAAACGGCCTTTTTCAGTTAAAATGAGTCTTTGGCTCGATCTGAGGTGAGTAAGGAAACATTATCAGGAAAACAAAAATCCATCAGAAGGCCGTGCTGGGAGAGGCAAGCTGGACAGACCCGGCAGAAAACCAGGAGGAGGAAGCCTGAGCAATGAAGCAGTGCATCCTCTCGGTTCAAGCTGCTGCAGGGTGTTGCTGAGCCGCCATGAGCCTGTCAGGCTGCACCCCAGAGGTGCTGCAGCGTGGTTTGTATGTGGTATATTTGGCAGCACATGAAGCAATCCTCATCCAGCCGGTGCATCGAATTGTTCCGCTCCGCTGGGATGCTGCAGGAGGGACGGTCCATAAGCAACTCTGTAAAAACAAACAAAAGCCGACCCAGCCTGCCTGGTTTAATGCTGGATGCCAAAGTGGAGAATGAAGCTTGAGCATAGCCTTAATTTTTTTTCCCTGTGTGCAGGGAGTGTGAGCCAGTTCTAATAACAGCATGCTGCACGTGTGTGTCTGAGGCCTCCGGAAAAAAACATCTGGTGTTGCACAGTTTCAGAAAGAGCCCTTGGCCCTGGCCTTTAAGCTTGTGCTGCACTGAATGGGTATACTGGGGCACAGCTAAAAGTGCTCATTCATTCTCACCAGCTTGGCTGGGAAAGGGAAGGAGGTGGGAGCCATTGCTCTTTCGTGGGTGTATCTGTCTGTCTGCCTGCCTGTCACTGCTGTCCAAACACATCTTTGAAGCACCAGATCACTTTCTGCCAGATTTCAGAGTGAGGCAGGATCCTCAGAGAGATTGAATCCCATTTTCTATTGTCTAATTGTTTATGAAAAAAGACATCTGAGTAGACAAGAGAAAGCCAAACTTAGGTCCCAACTGAGGAAATGGATTCATCATCAACTTTTTTATTAGACATCAAATGATCCAGAGAGAGCCATTATGAGTGCCCCAAACCATGGGGAAAACTCATGTGCCTTATTAGCCATGAGCTAATCCAGCCATGAGACACAGAGCAGCAGGAAACTGGGATCCGTTCAGTTGCCCTTCTTAGGGAGCAGCTCAGGTTGGACTCTCTGGTGCTCAGCTGTGCTGCTGCCAGTCCCCAGCACACTGCAAGCCCTGGCCAGGCACAGGAGGGTGGCACTGCGGAGCCTGGCATGGCAACCTGGCTTTGGAGAGGTGCTCATGTGGACAGCAAACAGGAGACTCCTTCCTACCAGGGCATCCTCCTGACATGGTCATGTCCCAGGGTTGATAGACAAGGTGTTAAGCCAGATCTCCCAGAGCTGGGAGCACTGAGCACTGAGCTCTACAGCAGAATGGAAGGGCTTTGCCACGCTGAACTGCTGCAAAAGGCTCTGCAGAGCTGCTCACTGCTCAGGTAGAACCAGCCCTGGGTGAAAGCTTCCTCTTCTGGCTTTGTCTGGAGAAAAAAGGGGATCAGATCAGAGCTGCTGCTCCTATCTGGATGCTGGGCAAACCTTACCCACAGGGGTGCCCAACCTGGAGGGCTGTGTCCATCAGTGGTTCCATATGAGCACCTCCTACAATGGCTAAGCCTAGGGAGCTCCTTTCTCCACTTGGACTGCCAGGAGCTGGACAGTCAGGAGCTGATTATTTTGGATCCACCTCTCACCCCTGCACAGCTATGCCCCAAGCCAGTCCAGAAATTACCAGGTAGAAGTTTTTCCCCACTAAGGATCCAGCAGAAGACATTATGCAGGACACAGCAGGCCCCCATAAACAGGGGCCGAGCAGGAGGAGATGAGAGCAAGAGCAGAGGCACTACAGGCAGCTACTCCCCTGCTCCAACTCCTGGGGAGGGCTGGGGGAACCACCAGGAGGCTAATTTCACGAGTGGATGACACCAAACAGCGACCTGTTCTGCTTCCCATGCTTTTTAATTAACACTTGCATGGCCTCATCAGCTGAATAATTGCCTCCCTTCATGGGTCAACAAGCCAGCAGCCCCTGACCTCCTGTTCCCATCTGGGTACGAGGTTTGGTGCCTGCACAGGGCGCAGTGGGTGTGCATTCTTGTACCACCAGACCCGTCAGTGGGCAGAGCAGTGACAGCAAAAGTGACAACACAGTCCAGGAACTCTGAAACTCAGCTTGATCTTGGCCAGGACCAGCCTTGCTCACCCCAATGCTGATCTTTAAATAGGTACCCCGGTGGAAAACCCCCCGCCATGTGCTGGGCAATAAGAGGGCAGTTGCTCTCTCTGTTGCCATGGGATAGGAGCAGATTGCAGCAAGGGAAATTTAAGTTGAATATTAATAATAATAAAAAAATCTGCTAGTAAAAAGAATATAGCCCTGGAGGAGACTGTATTGAGCCATCTGGAGATTTTAAAGGAAAGGTTAGATAAAAAAAACCCTGTCAGGACCAATTTGGGGTAGGGAAATGGATTGGATGGCTTCCCAAGAGCTCTCCCAGCCTGAGTTTTTCCAAGTACAAATTCATTTCCCAAAGTGGCAAGGCAAGAGAGCAGCTCTATTTAGAGGCAGAGTTTCTCCCCAGTGATTCCCACTGGATCAAAGGCATTCCTTGAATTGGCACTCACAGAGGCTTTTTCTGTTGGCAGCGGGTCTGTGTCTGTGTGAGAGAGAGAGCCTTCTGGACAGCCTGGATTTCCCAGGTGCACATCCATCAGGACACACTCAGGGCTCATTCTCCCATGTCATAATCCCTGGGAAGATCCCACAGCTATCTCACGCTGCTTCCCCAGCCCCAGGGAGGAATGGGGACACTGTGTTGCCCAAACTGGCAGGCAAGATGCATGTCCCAAATGCCACAGCAGTGCAGTGGGACACCAGTTCAAGGATAACAGTGATAGCTGGGGCAGTTCTCTGGGTGCTCCAGTTCCCAGCTAAAACTGAGCTCAAGGAAGTCCACATGCTCATGATTCAGCTACAGGACTGGAAGCTCTTTCTGGCTCCCAGCACACGTTTTTTCCACATCCTTGCTCCTTTCTGGGCATGGACCACTTATCCCTTAGAGGGAAGAGGATGCAGTTGTGCAGGCAGGAAGCATCCCTGGTCCATCAGAAACTCAGGCAAGGTCACAGCATCTGCCGTGTTTGGCGGTTGGTGAGGTTTAGCTCTGAAGCAGCCCCTGGCCCCAGTCCCAGGCTGTGATTGCAGTGTGTGTCCCCCAAAACTATGGGGTGGGGGCACCTGGGCTTGCCCAGGCTCTGGAGGAAGCTGTGGCTGGGGGCTGAGAACAAAATCTCTTTCTTCATGGGAAAGTGTAGTGACTTGAAGTGGTCAGACAGCCTTATCTCTGGTTTCAAAAGCCACACGCTGATCATTTGTCAAGATTAGCGCGTGCGGTAGAAGGGATGGAGCTTTTCCAAATCCATGCTCACATCTCTTCCCTGGGCTCACAGCCATTCATAAAAATGCCAGAGCAGCAGCAGCGGCGGCAGCACATACTGGGGTTGTGGTTTGGGGAGGACTAGGAGGGGTCAACCACAGGTTATACAAGCTCTGAGCAGGGAAAAGAATACACAGGTTGCTTTATTTATATATCCATTAGTGTCTCTCCTTCAGGAAAATGTGCAGGGAGACTGGCAGTGGGAGATTTAGCAAGGATGAGGGGCAGGCAGGAGGTGATGTGCTTAAAAAACTTTTCCCAGCTACACCACGACTCTGGGGATGACAGCATTAGCAGGCAACAGCCATGGAGATGGAGTAGGAGCAGTCCCAGGATTTAGCATCACATAGGTCAGGATAAAGAGGATGAAGACTGAGGAAAGGAGGAGATGACACCCTCCCAGTAAACCCCAGCGTGTTGATGGTGGGGCACTGGGGATCTGTGGTGGTGGGGTGGCCCTGTGAACCCCAAGGAGGAGCAGACCTGATCTCAGCTAGTTCCCATCAGATTGGGCTCAGCTGAGCAAAAGTCTGGGAATGCTATAAGACTTTGGTGTCTGGGGCTAGGGAGGAGCAGGGGTTTTGTTTCCCATATCCAGGGTATGAGAGGAAAGGCTGCTCTGTAGGCAGGTAAAGATCTGGGGGGTTCCCTAGGGCAAGAAAAAAGTTATTCAGCTTCTGCCTACCTGAAAGGATGTCCCTGAAGCCAAAGGAGAGGGAAATGCCTTCTGAGTGAGGGCTTGAGGCTGTGAGCACAGGCACAGAGCTGTGCTGGCAGGAGCAGGACTGAAGCCATGTGCTGTGAGGGAAGGTTCTGGTGCAGCTGGGGAGCTTTGGCCGGAGCGGTCCTTGCAAGGAGGTTCCTCTCCATCCTGCCTTTGCTGGAGAGGGCTCTGCCACCAGGTCATGGGCTTGTTCAGCCTGGCTGAGACCACGGGGGTCCCTGGTTCAACCTCCTCACAGGGTGAGGTGTCTGAGTTGCCCATCTGTGAACCCAGGAGAGGGCTTGGTGCCAGCTCATCTCCAACAGCAACATGTTATCCTTGGCTCTCTGTAGTGTCTGAGGAGCCCTGGCTTTGGGGAATCGCATGGCTTTGGGGCTCCAATATCCTCCTCCAGGGACTGTCCTTGGTGCAAGAAACAATTTAACTGCTTTTGGTTAAAATAAATGCCCCAGAACTAATTAGATCACCTTTAAAGTGCCTTCCAACCCAAACCAGCTGGTATGTTTGATTGCCTCTCCAGCACTCAGCCTAGGCCTTTGCAGAGCTGTGCCTTTGGATTTTAGGAAGATCCATATTCTTCTTTAGCTGTATGTGTCCAGCTGAGTCACCTTCTGCCTTTTCTGGGAATAGGATGATGGCAGCAACCCAGCAACTGAGCCACAAAACCTCTGCTCAGTGACCTCACTGCTGCACACAGTGGAACGAAAACACCACAGGAGCAGAAAGAAAATACTTCTCCTTTGGGATGTGGGGAATATTGAAGGGCAGTAATACAAATAAACTTCCTAGGTGATTTTTTTTTTCAAGTCACTCACAGGTGCCTGGTTCCTGCAGGTGAGGGGATGACAGGAAGAGATGTCTGCTGGAGTGGCTTGAGCAAGAGAGAGGGACATGAAGGGCAGCTGTGGATACAGGTTTCCCTGTACATGATGGGCCCACAGGGGTGATGGCCAAGTGCAAAAGGCTCTGTGAAGAAGCAGCCTGAGGTTGTCCTCTCCCCCCCATCTCCTGCCTTTAGAGGCACAAGCCACATAGAGTGTCCATGGGTGCACTCATTTGGTCCCAGTGCAAAACGAGTGCTCCTGTGGTGAATGGCGGAGAGCAGCCCACCTGGGATAAGTTAACCTGCACATCTGAATCTCTATTTTGTGCCTGTTTTTGCCTAGCCATGGACATTTTGCCTGGCAATGGAGTCCTGGGACAGCAGGAAGTTTTCCCATACCTCAGGCCTGCTTTTCCTTGGCTCTGGTCATGACCTGCTTGTTCCAAGCCATGGAGAGCACAGCTCCCACATGTCCCCAAGCACTGGGTGACTCTGGATATACCAAATGTGGGAACAGCTGGGCTGAAACCCTGCCATCATCCACGTCACTTGAGGCAAGGGGATGAGTGGCAGTTATTTTTGGGCTCAAAGAGGGGCCCTTCACGTCCTGTTGCTGAAGCCAGCTCTGCCCCATCCTCTGAGGTGACCCCGCAGGCACGCGGGTGCGATGAGAATGGCCGTAAGTAACAGGTGGTTATTTATGCACAGGGAAGAAAGTGTAACTGATACCAGCTTGGGCTCCTTCCAGACCTGCTTGGAACTGGGACCTCATGGCTGATACTTGGCTTCACCCGCTTCCCTTTGCAAGCAGCTGTTCCTGCAGGCCCTGCATCTGCTCTTGGCCTTCGGCAGTGTTTGCTAATCCTCTTTCTCACTGTACAGCAACGTGCGCTCGCCAAGGTCCCACTGACCCACCACCAGCAAAAAAAAAAAAAAAAAAAGAGGAGGAGGAGAACTTGATATCTTCTGCAAGTGAAATAGCTTGGGTTCAGTCTTGGAGAATTTCCCGAACTCTCAAGGAATTTCCTGATCTTAGGAATCTGCCAAAATTTGGGATCTGCCTCGGTTGGGCTGCGCGCATTTCCAGAGCACATGCTGTGGTGTTGTGTTTTAGGTTTCCACCCCTGTCTTTGCGAGGGCACACTCTCTCTGAATGGATCAACTATGCCAGAAAGGAAAGTCTCCTTTTGACAGGCTGCAGTAGTACAGAGGGATTTATTCAACATGCCTTCATTTTGGGATCAATGGGATTTTTCATCCTGAACTCCTGTCTTGCTTCCCCATGTCAAAACCCAGGTTTTTACTGCAGCCTTTGTGAACACAGAAACTTGGGTGTCGTTGTGACACTTTGGGGTAGTGGCTCACTGGCAGACCTGGAATTAAAGGCCTAACCTCAGCTTCATTAGTAACCTATATTTTTACCAAAAAAAAAAAAAAAAAATCTAATGCCTTTGCAGCAGAATGCAGCCTTCTTGCTTCTAGCTGGGGCTCGGCATTCATGTGTTTATCGCATGTATTCCAAAAGCAAACAAGGTTCTGGGTGGGAAGAGTGAAGAGTGCAGCCCCTACCCTCGGAACAAATTCAAATGAAATTCCTTAAGGTCTTTTTCCAAAAATTAATGCTGTCTGGATTGCAACCAGGTTGTTTTTGACCAGCTTTAATCTGTGAAATCAACACCGACTCAGGAAATGCTTAGATTGACTCTGAAGGAGGATTTGGCCAGAACTTTTCTCCTATTTATAAGGAATAGTTGGAAAACAGCAAAACCTCCCCGAGGGGACCTGTCCTGACCTCCCCATTTAACCAGCACAGTCCAGAGGGGTTTTATCATCCCTTAAAACTCGGGTTTGTCCCCAGGAGCTCAGCAGCCCCCTTGGGTCAAGCACGATACTGGGGTCTTGGACACCTTTTCCACTGGCTTCAGTGGACTTTGGATCAGTATTCCTGTGAGCCAGCAGTGCTATTTTGGGGGAAAAAAAGTCCCAGGTCCTGCAGGCAATGTTTCAGAGCTGAACCCTTTGAGGCACCATCCTCTTCCCAGCTCCAACACATACCAGCCCAAGGAGCTGTTCTCTGCCTCCCTGTTTGCTCTGGATGCCTCAGCATTGCAAGGTCTCCATCCCCGCGGCTTGGGTTGAGCACAGCCTGGTCCAGAAGAGCCCATGGCATCCCCCATGTCCCCTCATGCCTTGCTGTCCCTCCTTCCCCATGCAGTGCCTTGCAAGGGCATCACAACTGTGTCACCTTGAGAGAGGGAGGAAAAGAAAACCTAGCATGAGCACATGTGGCAGGCAGAGGGAAATGGCTGCTGCAAAGTAAGCAGTGCCTTTAAAGAAGTGTTTGTCTGGGGTTTGTTTAGTTATCCTCTAGGTAATTTTACAGCTGAGGAGGCTGGGCCATTCAGGCAATGACCAAAACAATATCCCCACTGTCTGAGCAGCTCTCGTGGCTCGGCACGGCTCGGTGGTGCTGGGGGAGGCAGAGGGAGGACGGCAAAAAGAAGTTTCTTTTACCAGCCATAGCCAGAAAACGCCATGGAGGATGTCCTGTAATTAAGACATCGCTTTGAACGATCAAGTCACTCGGCTGTCAGGTTGAATAAACCTCTGGGCTCAGGCTGGGTGTGAGAGGGGGAGGAAGGGAAAAAGCCCATTTTGATCTGTGGCTCCAGGTTTGGGGCACAGTGGGATGCTCCTTGTGCAGGAGATTGATGGGATGAGGGCTAAGGTCCCTTGTTCCCGTGGGTAGCGTGGAGTTGGAGGCAAGCCTGCCCTCCCTGTGCCCATCTCTGTCCCCAGGCCCTGGGAACCTGCAGCTCCAGCCTGTCAGACACAGGGAACTGGGACTCCAGAATGCTGACTCACCCTCATGGAGACGTGTGTGCCAGGGCAATCCTGCCCCCATCCCACCGAGGCACGGCTTGTCCCATCGGATCCCAGGCTGAAATCCCCAATGCAATCCCTAGGAAAAGCTCCCCTGCCTCTTCCCAAGGCCTCGTGGAGCCCAAGTTGGAAACGTGGGGGCTCGAGTCTGTGAGCACTACGTGCAAATAGCTCACATCAGCTCACAGAGCTGTTCCCAAGAGCCGGAGCACTCGCTGCTGGCAGCCAGCTTGCAGGAGGATACCGATATTTCATGCAGACATGGCGAGAAACCAGCCCTGTTTCCCATTCGCGAGGGGTGGCTCCAAAACAACACAGAGATCTGTCACAGCATATATGCGGCATCTGTGCAAATTGGCCTGACTGCCTAAATAATTCTGTATATATTTATAAACTGTGAGATGTAACGTTTTTTCCTGTTTACTTTTCGGTTGAATTCCTTGCTCATGGAAATGAGAGCTGCAGCGCGGCGGCTAGACATAACCATTGTATGGGGAAGACACTGTACAAACTGTCCTAGAAAATTCTGCCAAAATGCCAGGCCATATCAGCCCTGATCTGCAGCCCCTCGCCCCTTCCCACACATTCTCCCCTGTTCCCCCTCTAAGCCCGTGCATGTAGCTGAACCCAGCCTCGAGCTCTTTACCCAGGCGGGTGTTTGCCCAAATATTTATTGGGAGAGAGATTGGTTTGAACTCACAGCGATGAAGGCTGAAAAGAGGAGAAAAGTGTGGGGAAGTTTTCCAGCTTGCTGGGATTGCTGTGAATCTGAGATGGGCAAACCATTCATGGATGAAATCAGGAGAGGTGTCTGCCCCATCAGCCATGGGTGGGATGTCCTCTCCCATGTGCTGCTGAGCATTATGGAGCTGGCAGCATCTTGTACTGGCACTAATGGAGATTGGCAGTGTGAGCTTCTTTGTGGCACTGCTGGGACAGCAGCACATCACTGTCCCCACAATGGCTGATCTCAGTGCTATTTGCTGAGCACCTCTGGGGTGAAGCTGAATTCTGTGCCCAAAAGAGTAAGTTCAGCCAAGGCTAGGCAGATCCCTGGCTCTGTTCCTTGGACTGTTTTTTGTGGCCAAGCACATGGGATGGTGCCCTGGTTATGTGGGAGCTGCAGTGCTTATTCCAAATGCAGCCTTTTTGCTCTTATGTGTGTTTGGGATTGAGGGATCCACAGCATTTGTGCCTCTGGAATTTGAGGGATAGATGCAAAATGACTGGTTTAAGGAGCTCACAAGGCTTCTGCATCAGCCAGCAAGGGAGTCAATGCATGCACAGCTCTTGTTGCCAAGGGTCACAGCCCCGTGAAGGGCCAGGACCTGCTGGAGCAAGGGATAACACATCTGCTGGGGAAACAAGGGAAAGTAAAGGGAGAGAAGATTTTAAACATTGAAAGTGAAATGTAAACTCCATTTAATGGCTGCAGGGAGGTCACATGTGAGGCTGTCAGCTGTCCAGGGGTCTCTGGGAGGGTGGCAAGAGGGGCCTGAGCTACTACACCCCTCAGAGGGGCTCAGCCTTCTTGAGTACCTCAGCCTACATGAGTACCTCAAGGGCTGGGCTGGCATATCCCAGCCTGTCTGGACCATCCATGTCCAGCATGGCCAAGGGGAGGGAAGGAAGGAGGAGCTTTTGGGTCCCATGAGCTTTTCCCCATCCCTCTGTACCCAGCTCCCCTCTCATGGGCACTCAGGAGGACTCTGCAGAACACTGGCTGCTGCTCAACATCCCCTCCAGAGCAGGAGAGGGCAAACAACCACTTCCATGGCTGACAGATAGCAAGAATGGAGCAGGGCAATGAGAACACGTGGGGCCTCCATATGTTTGCACTTGCATCACCCTGGTGGCTCCCCACCTCAAATCCATGTCACCTGCTGGTGGCATCTTTGCTTTCGACTCTATTTATACCACCAATTCAATTTAAAACTTCTTTAGCAGTGACCACAGCTATTGTGTCATATTTATTTATAGCCTTTTACACTCGCTTCTGTTCACTCTGTCAGTTATTTCAGCCACATTTCTTGTCCCTTACATAAAGGTCTGGGAACAGCTGTGCCAGAGCAGATCAAAGGCCTGGGGAGCCCCACGTTGCCTGTCAAATATGAGCCAGCCACAGGAACTGGGAAAGGAGGTATGAAGTAAGTGTGCAGGGATGCTCCTGGCAGTGAAAGGGTGAGGCACACCTCCGGGTCAGCCCCCTGCAGCCCCCCGGGACCTCCCTGAACTGCTCTAATCTCTTTTGCAATGCAGTTATACTCCTGACCTCCCCACTGCCCCACCGCCAATGTCACATTTCATGGTGCCCTGGGTGAAAGGGGACTGTGACTACAGCGTGCATTCCCCTGGGGCCGTGGGGGGGATGAGCTGGTGGTGGCAGGGATCCCCTGAGAGCAAGAGGGATAATAATATCTATAGAGAGAAACTGTTGAATTCCTAGAAATGCCTTAGAATCAGGGATTTCTGTGCTCACACATGGCTCAGGGAGCAGGTGGGAGCGTGGTGGCCTCCCAGCCTCTGCCTTTTGTGGGGGGGTGATATGAGATGGCCAAAGGCATTGGGAGGTTGCCTGTTGTGGAGGCCTGAACTGAGGATGTGGGTGAGCTACCACATGAGTGATGGGATGCAGAGATGGTCCTGGCTCCTGCCCAGCAGTGGGTGCTTTGCTTAGAGCCCTAAGGCAAGTGGGTTGTGGGGTGGGCAGAACATGCAGGAGGGTAAATGGGGCTCCTGGGCATGTGAAGCATTAAAGCAAGTGTCCATGGAAAGCCTGACTTCTGGACACAGTTGTTTCATACAATGACAAAGACCATCAAAAGGAGGGGAGACAGGCAGAAAGGAAAGCATAATTGGATGTTTTGGTAATCCTTTTCTGAAGGAGACTCAATGGCTCGTCCGACCGGAACGGGGTAAAGGCTCATCCTCCTGAAGCAGCTCTGCAGGAGGGCTGGGAAAGCCCCAGGCCATGGAGTGGGGGGCAGGCAGCAGTGTCCCCTCTGGCACGGCCAGTAGTGCCAGTCTGGGACATCCCACCTCCTGTCCTCTCCCTGGCAAAGGGCAGCTGGTCTGGGCAGGTGAAGGATGGACACAGCAGCTCCTGGGCTGGAAAGAGGATGATGGGGTTGTCCCATGGCTGCTGCTGCTGCCTATGGAACACCATCACTGGGGTTGTCCCCTTTAGACAAATCTCAAGCCTTGTGCTTGATTTATTGGGTCATGGCCTGGCTGAGGTGTCCCTACACCTCCCTTGGGTGCCACATACTCCCACCCTGACTCAGAACCTTGTCCCTGCCCAGGATGATGTGGCTGATGGGGTCTAAACCCTTTGCTGCAGGACTGAAACCTCATTTTTCTTTACTTTACCAGCCTGACCAGGTGTTATCCTGAGGGAGAGGGCCTGAAGAGTGCAAGTGGGGACAGCACAGGGGGCAAGGCACTGCTGGCTGCTGGCTGGGCACGGAGGGGAGGCAGGACGGTGGCAGAGGGAGGTTCTGGTGCTCTCCCGAGCTGCCTGGGGTGCTCCCCCCACCTCTCCATCAGGGTTTCAATCGATGTGGAGAAACCCGCGGCAAAGTCAGTCCCTCTCCCCCCACTCTCCCGTGAAACTGGATCTATTTCCTGGGATTACATGCAGCACCTTAAAGAAAATATTTACAGAATTTATATTCACATCCCGTTCGCCCTCCTCTCAGGGGGCTCTCCCGTGCCCTCCCTCCCTCCAGCTCGCACTTCATCTCCCCCGCGCCTCCTCCCGCCCGCCTTCCCCCCGTCCTGCCACAATACCCGCCTTTGTGAGAGGAACAATGTTTACTCTCCATCGAGGATGGGGGGATTGGAAATGAAAAGGGCTGCCTCCCCCTCGCCCCGGCCCCGGGCTGCACTCGGTGGCGGGAGAAGGAGGAATTCCTGCAGGAATGCCGATGGCGACGGCCGGAGAGAAGACAGCCCAGACGAGGGGATAAATATTCATGTTGGAGGAGAGAGGGAGGAAAGAAAGAGAAAGAAGGGCCTGGGGACCGGTATAATCCGGGGTCCATCATTTTTTCTCTGTGGCTTAAGGGTGTGCTGGAAATTCCCGGCTGCCCCCGCTGGGTTTACAGGTCCGTGATGCAGAACGGGTGCAGCTCTCTCTTGGCCTAAAGCAGGAGATGAAAGGCATGTCTGGGTCGGGGAGGGCTGTACGGCAGCCCTGTACAGCAGGAGAAGGGGATCTGGGGCTCGGAGGCGAGGGCTGTGGGAGCCAGCATGTGGCTGCAATTACGGGGATGCTTGCGAGGATGGTGAGCCCGAGCATTGAAAATGCATCGCTTTCCCTCCCCGCCCTTCGCTGCCGCTGGCTGCCTTTCCCCGCCAGAAGCCAAGATTTCTCCTGCTGCTCCTTGCTGGGAAGCCATCCAGTTGGAAAAGGGGAGCGCTGGAGGGGGGGCTGCCCTGCAGCTGCGGGTGGGTGATGGGGATGGGGACCCCAGCCTGGGCACCCCGAGGAGTGGTGGCAAGTCCTTAACTTAGTCAAAAATGCAACCTGTTTCTTTTTCTCTCAGGGTAAAAGCACTGAAAGCTGCAGAAGCTTTTATTATGGGATGGCTTTGCCACCTTCAGTGCCCTCTGCCGTCCAGCACCAGCAGCCCTCACTTCCAGGGCTGGGTGGCAGCTGGAGTCAGCCACTGCTGCTCTTTCCCATTGCAGCACTGGCCCTCAGCCAGCTTTCCTAAGCCTTTCCCCATGTGAAAAGGGGGCTGGTCAGAGCCCACAGAGCTTGCTGTGGTCCGAGGGCATTTCAGGGACCCCCAATGCCTGTGGGAGGCCTGGTGGGGCAGGAAGGACATGTGGAGTTGGCACCAATGCAACGATGGGCTTTGGAGCCAGCCTAGTCAGGAGGCCAGGAGCCATCTCCAGAGGTGAATGTGGAGCTTCACACAAGCCTCTTTGTGTTTCCTGAAAAACCCTGGTGTCTAAATATAGCAAGTACTTGGGCATTTTACTCTGGGAAGGGAAAACAGCTCCAGTGCCAAGAGAGATCCTCTTCTGTTTGCACAGTGTGAGGGCTGCATGTCCTCTGCCTGCACCCATCGAGGGGGGTCTGTGCTGACAGGGGCTGGCTCACCCCAAGCTCTGTCTGTCCCTCGGGAAGCTCGTCCAGCAAGCCTGGGTGATGCCAGAAATCCTGTACCGTGCTTTGGGCATCGAGTCCAACTGATGCATGAGCATGCTGAAAGGCTCTGCTCTCTCCTGGACGCTGCACAACTCTCTTCCCAGTTTGTTCCAAGAAAAGGAGAAAATATTTGCTATTTAATTCAGGGCTGAGGCAGGAAATCACCATTCCCAGGGCCCCCTCTCCTCGCTGATCAGGACAGTCTGGTTGGGTACTGCATCCTCTTACCGCAGCAAGTGAGGAGCCTTAGGAAGAGGCATTAATTGGGATATTCCATTCACTCAAATACTCTCACCAGTCTCCTAAGAGGAGATTTGGGTATGGGGACTTGTACCCTGGTCCCTCTGTTTCATAGGCAAGAGCCCCAGCAGCCCTCTGAGCACTGTTTATTTTCTGCCTGACAAGTGGGAGGATGCAGTTATACATCTTCTCCCTGATTCCCAACCTGATCAGTGCAATGGGAACTCTCAACCCACCCAAAAATGTTTTCTTCACCTCATTTCCAGATGCTATGCTAGAGGAAAAGCAGACTGTGCTGTTTATTGTTTATTGGATTTAACCCTGCTATCCAGGCCATCCAGACCCTCACTCATCCTCAGGCTGTTGGGAGCAACCAGGCACCACCACAGGAATCTACCCATGCTGCAGCTTGTGCTCATCCCCTCTGCATCCCCCACATGGCTGTGGCTCTGGAGTGAAGGGGATAGCAGGTCCCTCTTGGCTCATCACTCGCTGTCACCACCAAGGGCTGTGGGTGGTCTGGACAACCCACCTTTGCCCCGGCCTTTGCTCCCCAAATCAAGGAAAACAAATGTGTGGCACCGCAGGGGCTCTGTGCTCACAGGGCTCTCTGCCTCACTGCCTTCCCGCCTGCTCTTCTCCTGTGCTCTCCTTCAAAGAACGGCGCTGGAGATCCAGATACCTCCATGCCATCACACCTGGCACCTGGGCACACCCCTTGGTCTGGGCTGGGCTGCAGAGAACAGACAGAACAGGGCTCTTCTCTGAGCCAAAACACATCCTGAGCTCTTGGAGTGCCTGTAGCATTCCCAGGCTGTGCAGGACTCAGGGGCGAGCGCACAGCTCTGGAGCAGGGGCTGGGAGGCTTTGCCTGCCTCTATAAATTATTTTCCTGTCATTCCCCAGCGGTGCAGACTGCAGCTACCGATGGATCAGCAGCACAGCAAAGCTGTGGTGATAACAGCAAGGCAGGACTGGAGACACCCTGGGGAAATGCTGTGTCTGAATGGGTGTGAGCATCGTCCCACCCGGGGGGAGGCCAAGATCTCTGTGCTGCTCCAGGAGCAGTGCTTGGCTCACACAGATCCCCCAGCACAGATCCTGCTTTCCCTGGGCTGCCAGGCTAGTGGCATGTGAGACCCTGCAAATGTCACCTGCCACAGAAGGGCCACCATGGTCAACCTTGAAAGCTGCAGGGATCAGATTTTGCATCTGATGGCTTACAAAGGGAAAAGGTGTCCCAGATTCTGTGTAGAACAGTTGGGCTCCTCTCCCTGGGCCTACTGGAGGAGTCTTTAATGGAGAGCAGGAGTGAGTTAAAGGGTGGAAAGAGGCCCTGGATTTCTCTGGGAACGCAGAGAGGATTAAAAGCTCTGGTCCCTATATTGCTTTTTTATTTCCTTTCTCCTTTTTTTTTTTATTTTTTCCTTACGGTATTATTTGATGGTTAGAGGAAAAAAATCTGGAAACATAACTGCATAAATTGCTGTTATTTCCGGCTATCCCTGCAGAGCCTGGCTCTCTCCTCTCCAGATGGACTGGCTTAGAGATCCTCCAGCTCCAGAGAGACTCCTGGGGGCCCAAGGCTGCCCTCTTTTCATTTGCCATCTTGAATTTTTGCTCCCACCACCTGTGCTGGCAGTGGGAAGCAATCCTGCACCCTGAGCCAGGTAACGGAGGCAGCTGGGTTCCACGAGCCCCTGAGCCTGGCTGGGAGCACTGGGAAATGCTGACAGTACTTTGGTGTGTGTCCATGCTCTCCTTTGCAAAGACCAAACCTCCCTGAGTTCTGCTTTCCCCTCACCATGGGTGTACAGAGGTGTTTGGTCCGGTTTATCCTTCCCCAGGGACAGTATTCCTCTTTGCAGATGTGAGGTAGGAATCAGTCCCTCCTATATAAGAAGAAATAAGACAAGAGAAAATTATCTCAGGTTGTGCCAGGGGAGGTTCAGATTGGAGATCAGGGAAAAATTCTTCATGCAAAGGGTTGTCCAACCCCAGCACAGGCTGCCTCAGGGCAGTGGTGGAGTCACCACCCCGGAGGGATTTAAAAGATGTGTTGATGTGGCACTTGGGGACACAGCTTAGTGGTGGCCTTGGCAGGGCTGGGTTAATGGTTGAACTTGGTGATCTTGCAGGTTTTTCCAACCTGAATGGTTCTGTGTCTCCACGATGCTCTGAGGACCAGCAGGCAGGGCAGGCACAGGGTCGAGGAGGGCAGGATGGGAGAGGAAGGATCCCATGGCAGTGATCTGGTGATCAGCGTCCAGCAGGAAGGAAGAGATTTGCCAGTGTCAAGTCATCCCCAGTAATCCCACAGCTCCTTGCCTGACTGAAGAGCAGCCCCAGCCCCAAGGTGACCTGTCCCTCACCTCAGAGAGCTGCTCCACAGTCTTGCTCCACTGGCTCCTGCCCCATGGCCAGCAGAGCATGCAAAAATTCCTCAAGTGCAGGAGCCACGATATGTTCAGCCTCATATGTGTGGAAAAATATCTATATGTTCCATATGCACAAGAAAAAGGCCTTGAAAACTGGGAGGATGCAATGATCAATAAATTATAGCTTGGATAATATTTTCCACCATCACCAAATAAATCAGATCTTATTTTTCCCCTATGTCCACAGATTTAATGGCAGCAACAGTGCCCTTGGTGGTCGTAAAACTCCATTCTCCTCCTGAAGGGCCTCCCAAACAATTTGTCATTTGGCCTTTGCTTGTTTGCTTTAAAATTCGCCGGTCCAGACATTTAATAGCCCAGGAGCTAAGAAATCCATCAACCTATCCCAGCTTCCAACTATCTCCATGTGCACTCCAAGGCTGCATCGCAGCATGGTGGGGGAAGGAGGGATGGGGAGGGAGCAAGCTGTGGAGTCAAGGATCATGGGGGATATTTTTCATCTGAGCTTTAAGATCACCTTTCCTATTTCCACTTCTTTCTTTCTTCCCATCTTTTCTGTTCCCCCCTACGGTCACATCACCTCCCCAGCTGCCATGAGCAATACTCTCCGTCCAGCCGAAGTGAGCAAGCCAGGAGCTGACCCTTTCTCATAGGTGTAAACACTGCCTTGTTAAAAGGGGATAATTACCGGGGTCTAGTTAACCCTGGTGTAAAATCAAAGTGAATAGAGCCCTGCTGAGACTTCCAGCCATGTGGACCATGACGCCTGGGCTCTGGAGTAAACAGCCAAGGCTTCACTGCTTGTCAGCTCAGTGCATTTAGTGGAAAGTTAACTTCTCCCTGAAAGAGAAACACTGTCTTTTGGGCTGATTTATATCCCCCAGACACAGGACCAGCTGAGGGGTGAGTCCTTTACCCATTGGAGAGCCTTGCCAGGAGTTTCCTGGGTGCCCTGTAGGGAGCAAGCAGGAGTTGAGCTGTGGAGGGGGTAGCAGTTTGTCACTGCATGGACAGTAGCCACTGCTGGGACTCAATGAGTATTTTCAGCCCCAATGTCCCTGCACCCTGTGACAGTCCCTGGGGTCCAAGGGAAGGCAAACCTGAGGCTGCACACAGGGGCTGGGAGGGTGCCATTGTCCCTGTTTCTTGGAAGAGCTTGTGTATCACCATCACAGTGAGGTTCCTATGCAGCTGGGGGCCTCCCGTGGAAGCTGAAAGGCTGATGTGGCATTTCTGGCATCTGCTCTCAGTGCTGCCCTGACCTGCATGCCCACAGTGTCCCACTTCCCTATGGGCAAAGGATGGCAGCAAGGAAGCTCCAAAAGCTTTTCTCAAGTGGCAGGAAGGTGTGCACAAGAGGTAGGAGTGGATGCCAGCCCTTTTCCATGTATCCTTCCCAGCAGAGCCCACCCCTGCACACACAGCTGGAGCAGCTGCTGCCCAGGCATGCTCAGCTAGGTGGGGAACAGGGGCAGAGGCCCTAGGTGGGATGTCCTGGACAAACCACACAGCAGCCAGTCCTGCCTCTCCCATCCCAGAACACCTGAGGGCCATTCCCAGGCCAGCAGGCAGGGGCAGATGCTCATCAGGCTCCTCCAGCCATATTGAGAGCGAAGCCAACTACCTCATGTTATTTTTTCCTATTTGACCAGTGGGGCCAGTCACAGACAGCTCCAGTAACTCAACCTGAAACTCCAAGAATCCTATTTCTGCCTCTCTGCTCACTCTCCAAGCTCTGCCCATGGCCTCAGAGCGAGATAAACCATCTGTGGGTGAGTCTGGGCTGTAAGCAAGGCCCATGGGCTGAGGGCTGGCTGCAGAGAGAGGGGCTCTGCATGCTCTGAACCGAAGGCATTTTGATTGCTTCCAGGATTACTACCCAGCATGTTTATTCCTCCAGCGTGGAGGACTTCATAACTCAAGGACTCCTGACAATGTATATATATATTGAAATCTTTTAAGAGTAATGACCATATCCAATGATATTTT
Organism: Lichenostomus cassidix; assembly: GCF_008360975.1. Lineage (NCBI taxonomy): Eukaryota > Metazoa > Chordata > Aves > Passeriformes > Meliphagidae > Lichenostomus > Lichenostomus cassidix. The sequence goes on along the minus strand of NC_139500.1, from coordinate 9,239,275 downwards.
GTTCTCATCTTGCCAATGTAAACAACTTGCTGGACTTACCAAATTGCACTGGGTCATCCTGAATAATTAGGCTCGCATGTTCCATTAAATACCTTGAAAATCCTTTCTCATTGTATTATATATATATATGTGTATCTAAATGTAATGTGTTCAAATGAAAACCAGATACAGCTGCGAAGGAATTTGAAATATGAGGCTGAGAGTACAAGAAGCGGCAAAAAGGTCCTCTGCTAGTAGGAAAAGCCAAGTCGTCCGGGGCTGCGGAAATCAGGGAAGGTCAGGTGTGAGCTGAGCACGGGGCTCGGCTCCGGCTGCATCTCCACAGACAGTCTCATGTTTAAGGAATTCCAGTAAGTAACTGGTGAGGCTGCTTATGCTGGCAGGATGTGGGGAGGAGCAGGGTGGGATCCTGGTGTCTGGATCTGCTTTGATGTCCCTGTCAGTGCTGAGGTCTCTTTGCATGGCTGCAGACCGTCGGTGGGGTCAGACAGTGTGACTCCAGAGAGCATCTCCAGACCTTTGCAAAAACCTTTGTTGAGGATCCAGAAAATCTCCCACAGCATCAGCAGGCAAGAAGCTGTCAGCACCTTGAAAAAATGAATCCACAGCAGGGTGAGGCAGGAGTCCTGGCTGCCCCTGTTATGGGGGTGAGGGGAGAGTCTGGAATGTACCCAGACAGCCTTGCCAGCAGAAAATATAAAAGCCTTCCTTGGAGCCATGGTGGATTCATGGTGGAGTTTTGGAGAAAAATAGTGGCCTCTGTATTTCACTGATAATGCCCCTGTACAGCATGAACAAGGCAGAGAATTAACCCTCAGGATCTGGAGCTGCACACAATCTTTGCCAAAACTCCCTCTCCCCCTCCCTGAAAAGTGGAAGGGAGGTGAGCATCTCCACAGGAATTCCCAGCCCCAGCCTGCTGGGATGCAGTTCATCATTGCTTGTCTGCTCAGGAGAGGCAAAACAACATGGTCCTGCAGTGCAAAACGCAACTTTCACAGCTTTGCTTTCGCTATTCTTCCTTTTCGAAGAACATTCCTTGGCAAAATTAGGAGGAAATGGATCTCACAGATGCAAGTGACTTGCATGGCTGGGGTGGTGCATACCAAGACAAACTTGGGGCTGAGAAACCCTCTCTGGACACTCCACACCTCGCCTTGGCTCGCTGATGCCTGCAGGGCTTGTGGCTGTTGGCCTTCAGTGGCAGATTCATGGCTGGTTTGGTTTGTTTTCTCAGTAGGGACAAGGAGGACAAATCTGAGGGTGGAGCAGACAAATCCCATCCCTGGAAATGTTCAAGTTCAGGTCTGATGGGGTTTGATCAACTTGTTCTAGTGGAAGGTGTCCCTGCCCATGGCAGGGGGGTTGGAATAGATGGTCTTTAATCTCCCTCCCAACCTGAACCCTTCTGTGATACTGTGATTCTATGAAACACAACTTGTGTCAGCCCTTGCGCCTTTGCCATCTTCCTCTGTGAATATTGCCACAGAAAGCCCCAAAATGGGGGCAAGGCAGGAATACCTGCCCCATGTTCTGCTTGATTAAAACTCTGCTTTCAGATCAAGAGCAAGGTGTGAGCCACAGTGCCTGTGCCTGCAGCCAGAAGTCACCCAAGCCAGCTGAAGCCAGGGAGAGCCAGCACTTGGCCACAGCAAGGATCCTGGTGAGACAGAGCTGGCAGCAGGACAGCAGGAGCACCCAGCAAGGATATTTCAGGTCAGCAGGGAAGTGCAGGAGGATCAGCGTGTGGGAAGCTGGAGCAGCCCTACCGGCTCTCCCCATGGTTCTGGCCAGCGCTGCCGAGTGCTTCACTTGCATGAGCACCGAGAGTAAAAACAAAATGACATTCATTAGATGTTTTAAGGAGTGTTCAGGCATGTAATCCTCCTGGAATGAGGCAGCCATAACAAGTTACTGTAGTTATTGATGGTCATGTCAGTTAGCCTTTTCCAAGGATTAATCACCATCCTGCTCCTGCCCTACAGGATGTTTTTATCTCCGTTTTCTCCCAGTGTTGCAGCATGCAGAGCTGACTGGGCTGACTGGTGTGGCTTCTGAATCTGGATGGGGGAGGTAAACTCACACTTAGAGCCTAAACATTTTACAGTTTGGAAGAGCACAGCATTTAGAGGCACTGCTGGGGCAGAGCTGCAGCATGTCCAGGTTTCACCATGAAGAGTCTGAATTTAAAAGTCCCTGTCACTGGAGTCTGGTGTGCAAAATGATAACCCCAAGGCAGTTTACAGCCTTCAGGAAAGACACTGCCCCAAGAGTGCAATTTGACTGCTTTGACTACACCTGCTGTTAGAGGTTCACCTAAGTCATCATCCAGAGAGGATGGTGCACAGCTGAGGCAGAATTCCTCATATCCAAAGGGACTGGAAACAAGGTTGTAGTATAATTAAAACACTTTAAAATAGTTATTTGTTTGCTTTGTTCTGAATAAAAAGGGGATCTGGGTGTATGACTGGACCATTGCTGAGCTCAGCATGGGAAGAGCACAGCATGAGGGTGACACAAGCAGCAAGTGCCAGAATTTTCCCAAAACTGAGGCTGTGTTGAAGAATCATTGCATTTGGGCAGTCTGAGGCTGAGGCCAACATGTGCAGGGGAATATGTCTCAGTCATAAGTCCAGCAGTGACATACAACACCTGAGCACCTGAGGACAGACAGTGCCATCCCAAAATCCACCCAGGCCAGAGAATGAAAGCAGAGCAGAGGGAAATACCCATCTACTCACATGCAGGAGGAAGATCTTGGTGTGCTTGGCTTGAAGGGTGCAAACAAGTCCAGGATCTTCAGCTGCTCTTTGGAACATGCCCGGGGAGCTTGGCCCTGGCCCAGAAAGGGCTCTGTGGCTGTGGCCAGAGGCAGTGTCCCACAGTGGAAGTGTACAGTGCTCACACAGCCAGCCCATGTCTGTCCCTGGGTGCTTTCTTGCAAAACCTGGCAGATCTTGATGTGCAGCTGACTTGTTAATTGGGAACGAGTGACTCCAGGAGGTCCTGACCTCCAGCATTTGGTCAGACCCCATTGCCTGTGAAAGCTGCAGAGTGGCAACGGCTCAGGGAGGAGGGGCTGCCCCTTATCTACCCACTGGCCAGTGCATCCAGGGCCAGGATTTGTGTACCTTGGCAGTGTCAGCATAGCCAAACCTTCAGCTGGAGATGGATTTGGCCTCTTGCCCCAGGCATTTGCATTGGCACTCCTCAGGTTGCCCCTCCTGCTACATGGGATGCTCCCAAAGCTCATTTTCACTGCAACCCCAATGCTGGTAGTCTGGAGTCTGAAAAAGGCTTTCAGGAGAGCCCAATCCCCCAAACTGCCCCAAATATCTCAACTGCCCAGCTGCCCTTCTGTTGGGAGCAGAGATTTGCCCCTGACCTCCTTTGCACCTATGCACATCACCTTCCTGGTGCCTGCAGGGACACGGAGGTGTTTCCTGCCTTCCTGCTGCTCAGATCCCTGCCTGCTTGAAGCAGCACCAGATGGATACAAGGTCTCACTGTCGCTCTCTGGTCCCTGCTCATGTCCCATCAGTGGCTTGATGACTTTGAGACCCAAGTATTTCTTGAAATAACTGTCCCAACAGCAAGGAACGGTGAGAGACAATCGTCAGCCCCACCAGGAAAACTGCCCATTCATTACAGCAAGCTCCCACGGCATGTGTTAGAACCAGGCATGCCGGCAAGGCTGGAAAAATGCGGCGGAGCAGAGGAATTAGCATTAATCAAGCCTAATCCCCCAGGGGAATCGCCCCTATGTGTGGCACAGGGTGTGCTGCAGCCCAGACAGGCTGGCGGGTCCTGGGCAGCCCCTGGCCGAGGGGACCCTGGTGACTTCCCGGTGCTGCCCCCGGGAGCAGTGACCTCTGACGTGCGCTCTTCTCTTTCCCTCCTCCTCGGCGCCTTCGGCAGACCTGCCCCCTGCCTGCTTTCCAGAGGTTTCCCAGGAGCTGATTAACCTCCCTGCCAAACGCCAGGACGAGTCAAGCCGGGTTTGATCGGCCGTGCGTGGGACTGCTTCGTTACCCAGCATGGAGGAGCCTCGGCATGGACAGCCTTTCCACAAGCACATCCCAGGAAAACAGTCAGGGAGAGGTGACCTGCATCTATGGGAGATGCAGGAGCTTCAGCATGCTCTGCTCAGCTCAAACGGGAGGTCTCCTGCTCCATGCCTGGAGGCACGAGGTGTTTCACAGCCCATGGTAGCTGCCAGAAGCTTTGATCTGACCCCCTCGGATCCAGCTGTGCCTTGGGTGCTGCTTAAGAAGCAGTGGGAGAGCCAAGCCCCTCTTTTTCCAAGCCCCTCTTCTTCCAAGCCAAGGTCTACCTCATCCACTCCAGCTTTTCTGTCCATCTCCAAAAACTGGTGCTTGTTACTGCTGCAATGGGGTAAATTAAACCTTTTGTCAGCATCATTTCCTCTGGTTCAGCTAGGTGGGAAACTGCATTTTACAGCCCCTTGGCTTCCCATTCAAAAGGGAAAAAAAAGGTGGGGGAGAGAGAAAGGAAAAATACCCTTTTTCTTTAAATAGAACTTTCCATGCTGGAAGTACCTCTGGAAACACAGTGGAGGGGGAGATATCAGCATGAACGATAGGTGCAGGCGCAGCAGGGTGCAAGAGATGGGGAACAGCACAGAGCTCGTGGATTCATGACTCATCCTCCATTTTCCTTGTGGCACAACCATGATCTTCTTCTCCACCCTTCAGCTCAACTCTCCCTGCCATGCTCTGCCCTCAACAGGCAAGACAAAATCCAGAGCTCCTGCCCTGCCCAGAGCCACCCCAGGAGCCTGGGAGCTCTGGTGGCTCCTTGCCATGTCAAGGGTATGTTCCACCCCAGTGCCCTCTGGACACAAGTTGCTCCATTATCACCCCAACAGCAATGGGAGACACTTGCCCTGCCCCACCTGCCCTTTTCTCCAGGGAGTTTCAAATGCTTCTGATTCTGCCCACCTTCTGGCTGCCCTCCACTCCACCCTAGGTTAACCTCTCCATTTACTTTGCTCTTTCCCCAGGTTTGTTCAACAGGAGAACTCCCAGGATTATTTTTGTGGCCGCAGCAGCTGGTGGGAATACGGGCTGCTTACAGCAGAAAAAGAGAAACAGGATGCTTGGCTCCTTTTTCCAGCTCCCTGGCCCCTGATAAAAGCTATGATCACCAGAGGAGACCACCAACCCAGCCTTTAAAGTCCAGGCACAACAGGGAATTCAAGTTTGGCTGACAATGCTGTGGATGCAGAGTGCCCTTCACCTGCTCGAGCTGGGAGCTGTGCAAAGCAAAAAGAGCCACATGTGCTTGAGCATGCCCTGGTCAAAGCCAGACCTTGTCACCAGTGTCCCAACAGCCAGACAGCTTTGCTCTGCTGATCAGCGGCTTTTGGTTATGTGGAAGAAAATCCTGAGTAACCATGGTGGGAGATTGGTTTTCAGACTTTTTTACAGTGCAAAGCTGCAGGTGTGGTCATATCTTCCAGCAAATGCAGCCATTTGGGGGAAGAACACAACCAGATCTCTGATGGAGAGCACAAGCCATCCAGGACAGGAGTGGGGAAGGATCTCTCTGAGACAGGGATGATGCTTAAGGTAGTGGATGCATTGTGCACTTTAAAGCTCAGAGCTGGGCAGATTTTACAAATACAGCTCTTCTGTCCGTTAATGAAACTGCTGTTATCTTGCCCACCAGGCTACCTGCACTCTATGTATTGCTCAATGTGCTATCCCCGGGGATCATTATTTTACACTCTAATGACTTATCCATCTTGCTTAGCTGTGCCTTGGCAGATGCCATGGGTGCTGTTTTTCTGCTGGGATGGGACGAGTGTGACCCGTGCTGGAAGGAAGACTGGGACAAGCCATTGGGATGTCCCAGTGCCTTGGAAAGTGGGAGAAGACCTGAGGGGCTGAGGACCTAGAGAAAAAGCTGCACCATTCACCCTGTTTTATTTCTAAAAGATCTAAATGTGCTGAAGATGTGCTGGCTGCAGCCCTGCTGTTGGTCTTGCCCTCATGCAGAGCAATATCTAAAATGTGTCACCAAGTGCAGAGGTGTACACCAGTCAGCCATGCCTGTGCCGGAGGATTTGGTGACTCCCTGCTCTCCTGGAGCCCCAGGGGCAAAGCCTGAACATTTGTTTTCCACAGTGCTCTGCACAGGTGAGGGTCAAAAGCTCAGACACTGGCAGAGGATGAGGGCAGCAGTGGTCAGAGCTCAGCTGTGTGGGGCTCAAGGCCTCTGTCTGAGCTCATCTCCACGGAAAACATTTGGGGAGGATGTGTCCAGTTCAGATTCGTCATGTGGAGCAGCTTGGCAGGTCCAACCCCCCTGGGGCCCTTTGCAAGCATTAACCAGTGGATTAAACCAGCCCAGCCGCTACTCTCACTGCTGGGATGTGGATTTCTCAGGCGAATGCTGCCGAGATGAGCGGAAAAAGTGCGGCCTGTCCCTTTAAGTCCAAAATGACGGGGGTATTTCTGGAGGCTCTGGAAAAGAAGTCAAGACTATTGGCTTCTGCGTCACCAGCACCGGCCATTGATTCCCTGGAAATGTTTCATATTTGGCCAAACTGGCTGTTGACGGAATAGTTTCTGATTTAACACTCTCGGCTGCAGCTGGGTCTTGTTAGCTCCAGAGAGACCATCTTTCCCCTCGCCTGCTGCAGAAATACTTCCAGCAAAGCTCCCTCCTCCTTATTCCCAAATTGACACTTAAGCCACTCTAACGAGATCTGCACAGGAATCCTGGTTATTTCAGCCTTCAGCCAACTTCTATCATTATTATTACTTTACCTTTTGCTTTAATGCAGAAAACTATGTGTGATGAGTAGCCCCAAGCTGGTCTCTCCCCCACCTCCAGCCCAACCCTCTGTGTGGAGCAGATGTGGGTTTCCTTGGGAGCTCCCAGCCTTGCCACCACCAGCTTCTCTGCCTGCTCCTGTCAGACTCCATGGTGTTCAGGGGTTCCTCCTCCCTTCTCCTTCCTGCTCATCCTCCCAGCTTCTCATCCTCTCTGCTCTGCTTGCTCCCTCTCTATTTAGTCTGTGTGTTCAAAACAGCACAAAAAGCTCTTACAGCTCCCCGGGCTGTGACCCAAACAGTAAAGAATGTTTATGTGCTGGTCGTCTTCCATTTCTGTGTATTAATATTGCACACACAGGCTCACGCACTCACACACGGCGTTTCTGGTGCCTCCGCGGGCTGCTGGCCAAGGGACCCCAGCCAAAGTAAAGGCATCTGGGCCCTTCTGGAGAAGGCAGGGAAAGAAGAAAGAAAAATACAAAAGCAAAAAGGAATTGGAGACGAGCAGCTCCTGCAGCCTGTGCCCCTGCACCCGCTGGGGATGGGGCCAGGGAGTCCTGCATGGGCAGGGGTTTGCCAGCCCGTGCTCCTCCCAGAAATCTCCCTTTATCCCCTTTGTCACCCCCTCAGCATTCCCTGTGGGACTGGGGCAGGTGATGGCAGCTCATTTAAGAGGTCTGAAACTGAGTCTGGAGGATGGATGAGGTTCTGTGTCCTCAATAACTGAGGCCACACAAGAGCCTGAACACCACTGGCCTGTGGGGTCTGTGGCAGGGCTGAGGGAAGAGCTACTGTGAGCAGCTATGAATCCTGCATGGTCTGTGCAAGCAGGGATGGCTGCCTGTGGTCAGAGGCAGGATGGTCCTTACTGCCTCTAAATCACCTGAGGATGTTGTTAAAAAGGGGGAAAATGAGACACAGTGTGTGGGCAAAGAGGGTCAGGAGTTTCTGCTGACTCTTGCAGAAGCTCCCTGGCTGTTGGGAGTGTGATGCTGGGATAAGTCTACAGAGCCAGTGGACAACTGGGAAGGGTCAGGTCTTTGGCTGAACTCATCCTGCTCCTCTCCAGGGTCCTAAAAGCAAGGAGACAAGCACATGGCATCACCAGCACCTGCAGACTGATTTAGGGATGGGACAAGAGAAGCCTTGCTCTGCCACATGGTGAAGGTTCTGCCTTGACCAAGATGCTGCCCAGCCTGACCTCTGCTCTGCTGCTCTGGGCTCAAAGGCAGCTGGGCTTTCCTAGGCTGGTCCTTTGTGCCTCTGCAGGACTCACAGCCTGTCCAGGACCCCTGTGAAGGGCAAAAACTGCTTAGTGCCAGTTAAGCCACAGAAGCTGCTGCCAGATGCTGTGACAACTCTATGTGTTGCACAGTTTTTAACCCCAGCAATCTGATGGGCACTGAATTTCCTTCTCATCCTCCAGAAAAATGACCTCCCAGAGGTCTCGGCAGGGGTTAACTCTGTACAGAGTAGTCACGCAATGGGGACTTTTGTTCCAAGCACCAAATAACTTGCAGAAGTAATGCATTTGTTCCTCATTAGGATAATTGCCCCATCGCTTCTCTCTGTGGCATTGGCCAACCTAACTCACAAACGTTTGAAAACACCAGCTAAAGTATGACCAAATTTAGGAGCTGAGTCGAGTAATATATCGCCTTGATTTGCCCTAAAACATGAATTGGCTGGGAGTTCTCCCGCATATTGCATTTCCAGGGAACATAAGGAACCCATTGTGTAATTAGCAGTAGTATTTTCAACACGCTGCCTTGGCCATGCTCTGCCCTCCTCTCGCGAGCTACTGCACCTCTCGGGACCCCCAGGCTGGGGATGTGAGTGAGTGGGGGAGTTAAAAGATGTGTCTGCCACCGAAGTGTGGAGGATGGTTATGGCAAATCAGGACAGGGACTTGCCTGCTCCTTCATCCCTCCAGCCTCCAGTTTGGAGCAGGCCAGAGTGGGGATGTGCCTGGCCATGATCCTTCTGGTGGCCAGGAGAAGACCTGGGGACAGGGTGAGGTCTGATTTGGAGGATCCAGCTCAGAACCATTGCTGCCTGCCTGCAGTTGTCAGACATCATCAGGATCTCCCCAGCCAGGGGATATCCTCACTGGGAGCTCAGCACAGCAGCAGAAATCCTGCCCCAAAAGCTGCAGGGAGGGAGTGAAGCTCTACCAGAGCTGGGCTGCGAGTCCTACTCTGTGCCATTCTGCCTATCCATACCCTGATCCTCAGCCCTCACCAAGGCTGGCTGGAAGGACTCCCCATGGTCCTTCATGGGACACCTGATCTGTCCATTTAGACCTGATCTGTCCATTTAGGGTCTGGCTGTCCCAGCATCCCCACTTTGCTTGCAAGATGCAATGCTGAGCCTTGCTGGGGTGCCCCTGGTTTAGCTTTCTACTCTCCCATCATGTGGATGCTTCCTTCTCCCTTCCCAAGCTGCTTTTAGCAACCCAGGCCCTATGCAGGGGTGCCCACAGAGGATCTGGCACTTGGATGAGCTGGGTGCTTGGTGTGACCCAGAACATCCTCCAGGACATCAGCTTTCCCCACCTTGGTTTCAGCCCATATCTGACAACCCTCTCTTCTCTTTCCCTTGGGAATCACCTCTTTACCATACAAGGGACCACATGTGAGAGCCACACCTGGGGCTGGAGTGGCTCAAGGCAGGGCCTCGGAGGGCAGTATCCTCTCTCTGCCATGCACCGCTGTGCCCAGCACAGCCAGCTTGCAGATGTGACCTCCTGTTTGTAAAGTGCCCAGACACCTCTTCCATGCTCATCTTTCCACATTTACTCACCTGCTCTGAATGCCACATGAGGCTTCATTCCCCCAAGGGTGTTGGCATTGGAGAAATCCTTTTGCACTGTAAAAATGACTAATGCTTAAGCCTGGAAGTTAATTCAGTCTCTTCCATATCCCATCCCTGCCAGTCCAGGAGCTGGCCAGAAAATAAGCAAGAGTGCTTCCCTCCTCCCTGGGCTGTTTGTTGTCAGACCCATGTGTCAACCTCTCACACCTCATCTCGAAATGTTTTCCCCCCTTGTGACTTTTGGAAGCTCTTGGAGACATCAGGTGCTGCTGCCCTGGTTAAACAGGGTACGGACAGTTCATTCTTTCCCACCTACTGTCTTCCCACAGAAGAAGGGTTAACAGGAGAAACACTGGCCAAAGCAGGAAAACAAACTAAGAGAAGACTGTCTGTGTGCCAGGACATCAATTCAGAACAATTAGCTGGCCTGTGGGGAACCCCGCTCTGCTAAAGGCATACATTTCCCTTCTATATGGATTTTCCACCTAATCTCCACATTTTACATGGACGTGCTGGGGGGAGGGCCTGGAATGAAGTGTTCATTCATTTCCCCTGCTTAGCTTTGTTTCCACACCTTCCACAGGCTGTCTCCTGGGCTGGGGATGCCTTTGTATCCACTCTGCCCTCCCCTCTCACCCCCTCCACCAGGCTCTGTCCCACGGCAAGGGGGGAAATACACCTCTGATAAACACTACATTTCTGGAATGGCTGTCTGTGCACACTTATGGTTCATCATGGGAAGAAAGGGGAAAGAAAACTGAAAAAAAAAAAAAAGAGAAGAAGAGTCCCTTTCTTCCATAAAACCATGGAAACGTCCTCACTCGTGGGAGCAGATGGCTTTCCAATTGACTCCATGGCCGAGGTCTACTTCATGTGCACAGCAGAGCCCCAGAGCCTGCCTTGTGCTGCTTTGCAAAGAGGAGAGAAAAAACCAAATCCCTGAGACAAGCACGTGACTGCAATGCAAAGCAAAACCAGCTCTGCAGAAGCCTCACTGCCGATAAAATCAAGCCCAAGAGTGGATGTGAACTCAAGAACCCGGACCAGCTCTTTTCCCCCTTGGACTTCCCAGGCTCCAGCTGAGCGCTGATTTTGTCCCACTGGCCCTTGTTTATTTTTTTGGCACTAGGGAGGGTCAAACTGAGGCACAGCAAACCCAGAGGAAGCTTCTCTCACCACACATTTTCCTGAGCTGCCTCAGAGATCCCAGCCTGGCTGGTCAGTGATATCAGGTCAGGGTCAGTGCAGATCCATGGTGCAGATCTGTCACTGCCCCCCTGACCTTGCCCTCTCCTTGGAGTTGCTGCTCAGCTCATGTCCCATGGGGTGTTATAGGGTTGGTATTGATTCTCCAGCTCTTTCCTTCTGTCATCAGGTAGCAGTTCCATTTTCTCCTCAGGGAAACCAGCCCTGAGCATTCACTTCTCTCTGCTCTCCAGAAAGCACCTAAGCCTCTTGCTTTCAGTCCAAGTACATCCCTTTAAATCTCCCTCCTGGATCTGGGCGCTTAATAAGTCTTAGCATTTCATTAGCAGATGCTAATAGCAATGGCACAGAGCCACATACTTTGAATTCAAATCCTCCTTGGCTTAGCATGCACCACTCATCCCCCTGTCCACCTAACAGCTAGGATCCAGACGTCTGCTGCATCCCTGCTTGGAGCTCTTCCTACCAAATGGGTGAGCAGCCAATATTTCCAGCTAATTGCAGTGCTGGAGAAGGAGGACTGATCCTGTGGCACCAAGACCTGCAGTGGAGGAGGGGGGAAATACAAGGCCTCAAAATGCCTTCAAAAACCTTCCCTACAGCTTCCAGCGGGGAAGAGAACCTCACCAAGCAAGATGAACCAAGGCAAGAGCTCAGCTGGAAAATGTAAATGATGGCATAGAAACTGTTCCAGAAGGATGTGTGGGCTGGTCCTGTTGGTGTTTACTGAGCTGTTCCCCCAGGCTCAATGGGAAGGTGACAGTCTCTTTCCTCAGACATTTTGTCTCTTCACTTCCAAGTCCAAAATGTCTCTGCCTGAGGAAACCTGTGTCTGGCTCATTCCTCCTAGCAGTCATCCTGCTCAAGTTTTTCTGACAGCAGGGAAAGCACAAAATGGGCCCTAGGACATCAAGACATGGTCAGTCCTTTCATTCCCTTTGGTTTCCAATCTTCAATCCCTGGTTAATCAGAATCCCCAAACAATAATTTTCACGTATGCAATGGTGATACCTACAGATAGTCCCAGTGAGCCCTGTGGGAGGACCACAGTGCTGCCAGGGACTATTTCTCATCCCAGCCTTGCCAGTGAGTTCCTTCCTTTTCCATGCAGACCTGAGCAAACCAGGGCTCACCGACCCTTCCTGCTTCTGTCCCAGAATGAGATGTGGAACCTGAGACAGGTGCCCAGGCGGACTAAAGCTGTACCAGAAAGGACAAGGAAGAGCAATGCTCATGAACCATGAGTGATCCTGTCCACCATGGAGGCAGCTGCCCCCTCTGGCACAGCATGGAGAGCTGGCTGCTCCCCCCTGCTCCACAGAGGACCAAGCAGACGCCCTGAGCCCACGCTGCACATCTGGAAGTCGGATCCATTAAAACAAACCCTATTACATAACAACAGACATCTGGAGCCTGTTACCACTACAATTTTAGTAAAAATAGTTTTTTTGATATGATCTCTCCTAAGAATGTGGCAGAGGGACTCAGAGCCAAAGTCTTCCAAGAATGGCTGTAACTGCTTTTCATAAAGCATCTCCCACCTCCTGCTTGGGGCAGGTTGTTCCCTCTCCATGCACACACCATGACTCCACACCGATGCTCGGAGGCACAGAGGATGATTTCAGGGTGAAGGCAGGTGCAGTGCTAGACGAGAGAGTTTCCTGGATGACTCTATAGAAAATAAACACAATTTGCTTTGGAGGTGCTTAGGTACTCCAGGGATGGGTGAGTGGAATGGTGGAGGGAAGGCGGGAGAGTTGTGGTTTACAGACAGCAGTGTCAAACCTGCTTTTCATAACAACCAGAATAAACAGCCACTTACTGGAGTGAGAAGTGCTGAGCTCCTGCTGCCTCCACGTCTCTGTTTTGCTGAGTCTCTGCCCTTGCAAGCACAGACACAGACGATTATCCTGGCTGAGCAGTGAGTCTCCAGGCCATGTCTTTGTCTCCCTCAGCTTCCATTAGCTCCTTATTGCCCTCATGGGCATGGAGCTGTCTGTCCATGGACCTCCTCCAGCCTCCTCTCTGCTCCTGAAGTAGACCAGCTCAGTTGGTCAGTTTGGGATCAACTCCCCTGTCCTACCCTAAGCCAGGACAATTATAGGATCAGGGCTTCCCTGCCAGTGGTTATTTTCTACCTCTTTGCAGATTGCATCTCCAAACACATCTCCTTCTTCATCTGATGGCTACAGTAGAATAGTCTCTATCCATGGACCCTCTGGACATTGTCTTTCTCAAACTCCCCTGGTCAGACATCCCTCCTGAAGGCTCCACCCTGGCCATGAGCTCATCAGTGCTGAGCACCAGATCATGGCAAACCCAGCCAGTTCTCCTCTGGGAGAAGCAGAGGAAATCTTGAGCTGGCAGTGGCTCAGTTGGCAGCTGCCATGCTCCTGGAGCCAGCTCAGCAGCAGCATTATGGAAAGGACCTGGAAGGTCATTTGGGCACATGCATTTGGTGTTAAATATTGAAGTGTTGTTGCTAAGGAGACCTCAGTGCTTCCAGCCAGGGCGAAGGGCTAATTCAGGTGCCACAGCCAAGATCCGGTCTGAGCATTCACCAGTTGTTCCTTCTGAGGGTTTTTAATGGTGCAATTCCTGGCTCCTCTGAAGCTCCTCAGCCAGTCCAGGCCATACCAACCACCCAGAGCTGGCCCTGCAGCCAGGAAGGTTTTGCCTGATGCTGTCAGATCCCAGGCAGCAGTAAGGAGGGGTTTGGCTGCCCAGACAGCATCAGGCTGCTTCACAGTGCAGAGCTGGATCAGCACACAAATAATGGAAGCTCTCTTCCTTGCTGTTGATCTATCTGCAAGAAAGTGAGTATTTAAGGGCAGGATGGAGCTGGCTTGGGATGGATCCTGGTTGCTGGATTCAGGACACACACATAAGACAGAGTATTTTGTTCCTGGATTGATATGCCAGTTCTGAGGACCCCCAGAACTGTAGAGGGTATTGTGTGCTTCTTTCTCCAGAGCATGGCTGTAAAAGTCCTGGCACAAGGAGAAATGAGATATCTGACTCACCAAATGAATGCTTCCTACCCTCCTGAACTCCTCACTGGGTCATTTCCCAAAGCAGGGGGGCAAGAAGAAAGAACGTGAATCTCTTCTTTGGACTGGAAGGGTAAATTTCAGTCTGGATTTTAGGAGTTGTGTTGGCACAGTGCAGTGGAAGCTCTGCTTTCTGTACAGGGCTGGAGCTCAACATTAACACCTTTCATGCCTCAGAGCAAGGCTGCACCATTTCCTTCCACATCAGGCTATAAAAGACACAAATTCAAACTCAAACTCTGAATTTTTCTGCCCTTTGTACCAGCCAGACCTCAGTTTTCCAGAGGTTATAACCTGGGTAGCTTTTCATCCCATTGCCAGCTAATGCACCCTTGGGTGAAGTGCACCTCCCTCCCAAAGCAGAAGGTTGCTGGAGCTCTTGTACAGAAAATGTTTTTCTTTTTCCTGAACCCTGTCCTTGCAAATGGAAGTGCTATTTTGGCTGATGTGCAGCCAGCCTAGAGAAGTTCAGGCCAAGTGGTTTGAGTCTGACAAAGTTAAAGGCAAATGAAATCAGAGCCTTGCAGCTAGAAGTGTGAGACTACATCCATTACCAGTTCCACCTACAGTAAAAACTGCTGGAAATTTGTGAGAAGGCTCTTTTTTCTTTCCTTTTCCCTTCTGCTTGGGTTTGTTGGATTTGTTGGTTGTTTTTTTTCCCTTTCTTTTGGAGACTCTCACCCGCTCTGCATTCCCTGGCTAAAATCAAAGCAGTCAACCTCATTTCCCACATGTACCTTGTAAACATCCCAAATGGGCAATGCACAACCAGCTTCTGACAAGCTGAGGGCAGGAGGAGGCAGGGACAGTGGGAGATGAGGCAAAGACATGGTTCCAGAACAGTGTTTCAGGCTGATGTGAAGTTGATGTTTGATTTTAGTTTCGTCTTTGCAGCCATCGTCTTGGGAGATGCTGTGCAGCTGCTTCAAGCCTGGAAAACAAAAGGTCTTTATTTTCCATCTTTTTATTATTATTATTATTTTTATTTAATTTGCAGCTCCAGACACTGGCTATTAATGGGAAATTCCTGCATGGAAGGAGCAGCAAGTGAGGGCTGCTGACAGACTGAGTGCAGTTACTCTGTTCGTGCCTCTCAGATGGCCCCTCTGCATTGCTCTCTGTGCTGGAGCTGCCTTCCCTTCCTGGCTCTTTCTCCATCCCTCCCTTTACATTTGGAAGGCAGTGTGTGTTGCCTCTGATTTTCTACAATTTTATCAAAGAAAGATTGTGAATAAACAGAGCAATCTGGAGAAAAAACAGACTCAGATTAGCTTCAGTTTGCTTTTGCCTGGCCATTTCCCACCGGTGCTCTCCTCATCCATAGCTTGTGGATGTCATTTCTCCCATTGGAGAAGTAGCAAAGTTGATGGTCTGGTGCTTTTCTGTGCTTTTGGCAGATGGTTTAGTTGTGTCTCTGGGAGCACCTCCTGGGACAGGGTGAGAGAAAATGGGAGATTTCTGCAAGTGCCAAGCTTGGGGTAAGGAGCAGAGGCTGATCCCAGATGTGCTGCAGGGGCAATCAGGGATCATTAATTGTTCATCCCACCTAGGAGTGTGTCCAGCTACCCCAGATAATTCCACTTTCTCATCTCAGGTCCATCCCCCAAGAGGCACCAAGGCATGGTAGGGGCAGGAGGAGCCCCCATGACCCTCAGCCCCAGGGATAGCATTGCTCTCAAAGGTACAACCACTGCCACACCCCCCCTGCTCTGCTTGGCACCCCCTCAGGGAAACACTTCTGGACCTATTGCAGTGGGACTGTCCCACACCCAGCTCCCTTTGGGATGCTCCCACATCCTCTGCTGCAGATCACACTGGGATTTCCATCTGGGATTGCTGCAGGAGGTGCCATGGACAGAGCTGCCTGATCCATGGTGCATGGCCAGATTCCCCAGGAAGTCACATACCCCACAGTTCTCCCTAAACAGCTCTGCCATGTCATGGGGACGCAGTGCTTGGCCCCACTGCAGGGAAGGTGCTGGCGAGCTGCCACAGACCTGTCCAAAAACACAGACGTTTGGCCTCAGAGTGCTGGAGCATGAGCAATCTCCCAAGAAGAGCAAAAAGTCAAGACACTGATTTGCAGATACTGTTATGAACCGAAGCCCAGAGCTCTGCTCATTGTAATAACTGACATAATCGAGGTCATTATTTATACAGTATCTGCATGAACATTTGACACTGGGAAAATACTTGCAGTTCCTGAAAGACTGGCAAATTCTAGCAGGAGTGTTTGTTCATGCCAGAATCTAATCCAGAAACTCATTTTTCTTTCTCAGAGGATGTTTTATCTGATGAGAACACGGACAGTGATGAGCAGGCAGAGCTCAGCCTTCACCCAGCTGAGTCACACTGGGAGTGCCTGTCCACTGGAGGTGCCTGCATGGGTGGCAGCAAAGAAAGAGGATGCCTCTCAATTGTCCCAATTGCCTCAAAGATCCCTGATCCAGGGAAATAGCCTGCAGAGAGGCCTGTTATTCTCCTTTTGGTAGGGTGAATCCATCCTCTGTAAGGAGAAGGAGAGGTGCTCCTGCAGGGTGCAGCCAAAATCCCAGTGGGCAGCTGAATCCTGTCACCCCCAGAACAACCTTGCCAGCAGTGATTTACTGCAGGGAAGATCCTCAAGGAGATAAATAAAAAAGAAGGAGATTGCCCAAAGGTGAGGAAGGATGAGCTGCAGAGCCCAGTGCAGGGGGACCCGACATCCCTGCCAGAGCCCTGCACTTTAGATAAATATTTGAAGTCCCTGTAAACAAAGATCTCACTCGGGAGTGAGAAGAAGCACTTTCACTTCTCCCCCAGCAGTCTGGGGAAGGCGAGCACACTTGGCCAGCAGCCAGGCAGAGGAGTACCCCGTGGGACGTACACAGGCAAGGGATGGAGGTGACAGTGGGCAGGGCTCACCAGCAAACCCAGCTCTGACCCTCCTGAGGGTCACCCGTGGGTCTGGGGTGGCATTGGGGTGATGGGATCCTCCTGGGTCCCCCTTTTCCAGCATGGGAGCACACACCAGCTCCTGATGCATCATCACCTTCAGCCTCAGGCAGGAGGCATTGAATGAAAAACCTGCCCAGCATGGAACAAAGCTCAGGGTTTTTAGCTCCATGCCCCTGTGAGCCTTCACACCCCAGTGAGAACAGCCCCGTTTTCCTTCCCCTCCTGCACCCCCTGTGCCTTTGGCCCCTTCCCACCACAGGGAGTTTCCATTGCTCCTCTCAAACCGCAGCCCCATGCTCGGGAACCTGAAACCTGTATTTGCTGGAGAGAAGAAAATCAGATTGTAGGAAATGCAGCACATGAAAAGAGACAGGGGGAGAGGAGGGGGAAAAAGCAAAGCCATTTTTTATTGCTCGCAGAATCTGTCCATTTTCCATGGCTGTCATATCCCTCTTCCACAGCCAACACACAACGGAAAATATGTTTGATTTTTTTTTCCTGGCAGGTACCTGACTTCTGTTGTTTTTTTGGTTTTTTTAAAAAGCACCATCTCTTCTCCCCAGCACCACACAACTCCTCCAAGAGCACCAGGCTGGGTGAGAGTTGGGGTCTGTAGAAGGGAAGGGGAGCTCCTTGTTTCTTGAGGGAGATGGCAGGACCTGGTGGGTAGAGAGGGGGCTCCAGCCAGAATTGTTGGTTCTGCCCTGTTTTCCTCTACCTTCCTCTCTTTAAAGAGATCAAGTAATTGATAATTAATTATAATTATTGAATTAATTACATTGTTTAATTATTTTCAAAAATTAATTATTAATATTATCTCATCCTGTCTATCTGATGGGAGTAGACAAGGTGTCAGCATTATGAAACCCAGTCCCAGCACAGCCCAGGAGTGGGGCAGAACTCTCAGGAGGATAAAACTCCTGCATACCTTCAGCCAGGTAAACAAAAGAGAGAGCAAAAGCTGTGTTTGCCATAGGGTTCAGTGCTCTCCTTGGCAAGGATCACAAGAGCATCCCCAGCCAGGGCACTGCCAGGCTGCCTGGCCACACACAAAGGGGTCCAAGCCACAGCCAGGAGCACAGGCTGGACCTGCACCCAGAGAGGAGACAGGCTCGTCCTGCCAAAGACCCAAATTAGAGCAGACAAGGGGTGGAAAATGGCCTTTGAGGAGCCAGGGTGGAGACAGCAATACTGGATATCAGCCAAGCAGGAGGGGCCAGGAAGGGGGAGGCAGCAGGACCCCAGGCTGGAGGTTGGACCAGCCCCACCAGCACCTGCCTGTGGTGAGGAGCCTGACAAAAGCACAGAGGACATGGGTGCATCCTGCAAGGGGTAGGATCAACAGCCAGGAAAGAGTGAGTTTGGAAAAGGGTGAAACACGGCAATTATTGAGTCTTAAAGCACAAGGTTAGAGAGGCCTGAAGGTGGGAAACATGTCCTGGGCAGAGCAGTAAAGGCAAGGAACTCTGTCACCATTGCTGTGGGGTTTCACAGTGTCACAGCCCTCAAAGACCACGACAAGGCCACTTATCCTGGGCCCTCCTTTCCAAGTGACCCAGGAAGAGGTGGCAGAGCAGAAGCCATCCAGTGAGACCTCACTAGGTAGAGGTGACAGTGCCCTGGCCTGCAGGGCCACCAGGATGGATTTGGGGATTGTTCCAAACTCAAAAGCTTCAGCTGCTATTTTTTAAGAAAAACTTAATATTCTTCATGGAAAGCAGCTGGATTTCTATTGATTTAAGCCAAACCTCATATGTGGGATAGCTGGCACAGCCAGTCTCCCTACTGATGCTGAGAAACAAGCATAAGGAGGAAGAACACGGTAAAAGCAAAGTAACAGATTTTAAACTTGGGGTCACCTTGTTTTGCTCTATTCCCTTTGCTTTCCATTTCACAATCTTCTGAGAGCTGGTGAAGCTGGGACCTGCCCTCCTCCTTGGATATAAGCATAGCTGTGATGATGTTTCAGCCTCTGAGTTAAGGGAAGCACAGAGCTGCCCAGTTTTTTTGCTGCTCGGTTGCATTCGAGAAGACCACTTGCAGCGGGGCAGAGTCCTCCGGCAGAGCGGAGCATTGCCAGAGCGGCGAGAGAAGCGCTCATCTGCCGTGCAGCTGCGGGGAAGTGCTGTGTCCGCACACCTAACGCTTGCAAAGCCGGCCAGGGAAGCTGGGAGGCTGGGGCCATTTGCACCCTGCTCGTGTCCTCCAGCAGGGAGCCCTGCACAGGCACAACGACCTTGCTGGGGCTCGGGGTACCTCAGCCGAGCTCCGCGTTGGCATTGCGGCATGTGCGGAGCTCCCCGCTCCTGGGGTGAACCCCACTGCCCTCCCCGCTCCACCCTTCCCCAGCCTTGAAAGCGCCCTGTCACCCTGCCCATCCTCGCTGGAAGTGACAGCGGCACTTATGCAAACGAGGAAGCGAAAGCTTTACTGTGCTTTTCCATGGTGCGCGGACGGCAGCGGGCTGCGCGGAGCCGAGGCGAGGCGAGTGCCAAGCCGCAGCGCTCGCAGCCCGCCGGCCAGATGAGCAGGTTTCGAGTTTCAACCGCAAGCCACGCGAAGGAAGGAACAAAACCAGGGGGCAGTGAGACCGTGACCTGAGTTCAACTTTGGGGTTGGTGTCTCTCCGGTCCTGCATCCCCCCTTGAGCCCAGCCCAAACCCCGGAGGAGGAGGACGTGGTGCAGGAGGGACTGCGGGACTCCGATTTAAACCCTCCCCATCCCGTTC
Organism: Lichenostomus cassidix; assembly: GCF_008360975.1. Taxonomy (NCBI): domain Eukaryota; kingdom Metazoa; phylum Chordata; class Aves; order Passeriformes; family Meliphagidae; genus Lichenostomus; species Lichenostomus cassidix. Next base: position 9,219,736 of record NC_139500.1, on the reverse strand, counting down.
CCACAGGCGCGCTGGGCTGATGGCCCAGGAAATGCTTCCATTTCAAACAGAGCAAGGCCCTCTCTGAGGCAGCTTCTCCCCAGCTCCCACACTGCAGAAAGGCTTCGATCGATTTAATCTTCCAATAAAACCTCCTGCAATTCTTTTTTCTCCTTTTCCTTTCCCGTTTGAGCAAACAGAATCAGATCTGTATCTCGCCAGCAAAACACCATCTCCCTTCCACCTCCGTAGCTTTGCTTGTGATCTGGAGGTTACCCCGCGGCTGCCCAGCAGCAAAGGGATGCAGGGAAACTGCACTGGTCCCTTCCTTTGCCCTTGTCAGTTACCTGGGGCTGCTCTAGCACTGGGGAGCAGAAGGAAATACCTGACATTCCTTCTCCATGCTCTCATTTCTCAGGCAGACCCCGCACAGGCCAGCTCGCTGTGCTCCCGTTAGATTCTTCAGCAAGATTTTCTCTTTCCAGAAACGCCACGGACTCTGCCTGTTCCCCCCACCGAGCCAGGCAGGCAGCTCTGCCCGAGGTGAACTCGGAGGCATGGCCCGGCTTTGGGAGCTAGCAGGATGGACCGAGGGGGATGCAGGGGACACGGGAATGTCCTGCTGCTGTGCTGGGGTCAGACAGCACTGCTGGAGGGAGAGCTGGGAGAGAGGGACAATGCTGGAAAGGGAGCTGGGCTTGGGTGCTGTTTTTCCTTTCTGTCGAGAGGAGAGGAGAGGAGAGGAGAGGAGAGGAGAGGAGAGGAGAGGAGAGGAGAGGAGAGGAGAGGAGAGGAGAGGAGAGGAGAGGAGAGGAGAGGAGAGGAGAGGAGAGGAGAGGAGAGGGTTTCAAGTCTTTATTTATATTTTCCCCTCTGCTGCTGCTGGCCAGCAGCTGTGCACAGCTCCTCCAGCAACTGGAATCTCTTGGCCACCGGCTGGGGCTCTTGGAGGACGTGTGCGCTCGTGCACACGCTGAACTGCGGCACGCCGGGTGAAGGGAGGAATGTGGCTCTGGCCAGAGCCGAGGAGGCTGTGCCGCCCGTGCGCAGACAGCGCCGGCTCAGCGGCAGCTCCAGTGCTCCTTCTCCTGCCTGGCAGATGCTGCCCGGAGTTGCCTTCCACAAGCGGGAGAGTGCCAAGGTCTGCTGAGGGTTTGGTGCAGTCCCCGGGCCGGGTGCAGGGCTGAGGCAGGTGAGCCAATGGGGCCAAGCCCAAATTTCCATCTCCGGCCCCATTGCTCCACTCATGGTTCCCAGATGTGGGAGGCAGTGGCCAGCATAAGGAGTGTTCCTGCAGCAAGGTTTGGGAGAAGCCCAAATCCCAGAGAAAAGCACAGTGGGGAGAGTGGCTGCTGCTGGCAGAGTGTTCAGAGGTGGAAAATTTCCGATTGCATGGACCAAGCACCTGGGAAAATGGGGAAAATCCTCTAGGCTTGTGAAACAGCCGTCATGAGAGCTGGAAGGCAGCTAGATGATGAAGTTCGGGACACCTCTACCCTTCCAGCTACAGCACCAGCCATGCCCACCTTCAGTGCATGTGTAGGGGGAGATGCTTTGTGGCCCACGGGTTCCTCAGCTGTAAACAGCAAAATAAATCATTACCCCACGTTTTAGAGGGATTTCACACCACCTGAGCCATGCTGCCCTTCCCTGCCCCACAGGAGCCTTGGCTGCTCTGCCCCTGCCAGGGGCACATGGTGCAGCTGCCCAGGGACACTGGAGCAGGGCAGGAGTGACTGGGAAACCACAGCTCCCTCCCCGTGCTGGCGCTGACCGAGCAAACCCTGGCTGTGCTCGCCTTGGCTGGGGCTGCAGCCTATTTTTGGAAGCTCTGGAGACTTCCAGGGACGGAACCGCCTTTTTTTTCTCTTCATTCACAGACGGGATCATCGTGATTTGTTATGTGTTTGTGCGTGGATTTTTTATTGCTGTTATTGTTTATTATGTCCTGACTTTTATTCATGGCATCAAAGAAGCAGAACTGAATCGCAGCAGAAGCAGAGGGGAAGCTTTGGACTTGCCTGTTTGGGGGAGCAAAAGCAGCCAGGCTGCAAACACGGTGGGGACATGACTGCCTCTGCCATGAAATGTCTGGTTTTTGTATCCTGCCAGTGGCACTTGCCAGATCCAGGGATGCAGAGGGGAGGAGAGGAGCCAGCAGGTTTCCACCTGGGTCACAGCCTGGTTCCAGGCTGCCTGGTGGGGATGCTGCAGAAACTGTGGCTTCCCAAGAAGCTGGGTTCCAGGTGTCACCCAAATCTCATTTCTTGGGAGCTCCTGATTCTGCAGCAATCTCCCCAAAACACAAGTGTAGCTGTTCTACCTGGGATGCAGCAAAGGACCCAGAAAGAGCCAGGCCACAAGAGACCCAACTTTGAGTAGAATTTTACCCTCTCTCTATGGTGTGGATCAGACTTTGATGTCTCTGGTGACAGCAATGGAAGGCAGAGAGGGCCACCTGCTTTGTGACCCACTGTGGATGGTGACACTAATTTGGATGTCCCAGGAGAGCCAAACTCTCAGCCTGCCTCAGAGGAGAGCTAATTGAACTGAGGATCCATGGAATGCTCCCGTAGATGTGATTCTTCGTGCAGAATTGGTCACAGCCCTTGTGTCCCTGCTGGGCTCCACAGCCTACCCCAGGAATCCCCACCTCCCTCAGGCACACATGGGGTAGGCAGGAGGGCCAGAATCTTTCCCATGGGATCAAGGCTGGCTGGCTCTGCAAGCCTCAGCCCTCCTCCTGAGCTGTCCCCATGGAAAGGGTTAATGCAGGACACAGCATCACCCTGGCTGGTGCACATGTCCTGACCCAAGCCAGGAGAGGAGACACCAGGAGACTGCTTCAGGTTTTCCTCTTCCAGGGGCTGGCTTGCCCCTTCTTTGCACTCCCTGCATCCCAAGGTGCTCAGAGGGACTTGCAATTCCCCCCCTCTCAGCCAGCCCAGCAGGGTCACAGCCAGTGCTGTGCCTCAGAACTGGGCTGTCCTGGGCTGCCTGGGAGCCGAGGCAGGAAACATAAAAACAGGCTGGGCTGTGCTTGCCAGGGCTGGAGCTGCAGTGGCTGGGGACTGCCACGTCTGTGAGTAGAAACAACGGGGACTAAATATGCTCCCTCCCCCTTGCCCCCCCTTCATCCTTCCCTGTACGGCCCCTGGGCTCACAGGAAAAGGGAGGAGGGGGTCTTGGGGAATGTTCTGGATGAATCTCAGGGCACAAAGGCTCAAGCTCAGCCAAGAAGCCGTGGTGGACAGTTGGGATCCCACAGTGAGAGGAGTGGGGAGTCCTGGGGGTGTCTCTGCAAATATGCCCCTCTCCTGCTGCACTCTGTCTCCTTGCCCCTGACCATCACTCCAGACGGGCATCAAGTTCATCTCCACTCCCAGCCACATGTGGTGGGGATGCTCCTGCACCACGTCACAGAACCACCAGGTTTTGTATCTCCATGGAAACCCTGTTTTGGGGAAAAGTGTCACCGGGGGCCCAGGGAGGGAACACTGAGGTTCCTCTCAGCTAAGGGGATTGGAAGTGGCAATGGAGCAAGTAGGGCTGGTGGGGAGACCAGTGGGGGCAGGAGCTCCACAAGAAAAGCAAAACTCCCAAGCTCTGTCCGCAGGGCTTCGAGACATGTGAAAGTGTTTATTTCATTGGATGGAGATGGAAAAACAGAGCCCCAGCAGAGGCAGTGGAACAAAATCTCCTGCAACAACCCCTGGCTGGGAGCTGCCAGCTCCCATTCCTGCAGCACGCTTCTGCTTGGGACCCGGCGCCAGAGGTCCATGGCTCCCAGCCCCTCCAGGGAAACAACAAAGACAGGGAAAGGGCAATAATAAGTCTGCCAACAATTAGCACACTTGGGGCCAGGCTCTGCTCAGTTCACCCAGCATAAAGCTGTGACTGGCGGTGTTTCTTCAGGGAGGCTTCAAGCAGGCTTTGGTCTGGAGAAGTAAATGCAATCAAATGGTTCAATTCTCTCTACAACAGAGGGTTGGAATGGACCACAGGGCAGAGAGGAAAAGCAGGTAAATCCCACAGAATAGCTTTACATGAACGGCCCTGTTGAAGTCTGGATGTGAGACTACACAGGGCATCTCTGCACCTTCCACTTCTCCAGATGGGCTGGCAGAGAAACACTGGCACAGGACACCTCTATTCCCATCATGGGACATCAGACCATGGGGCATTTGCAGGGCTCTTTCCATCAAAACAGCTCAAGGTGCTTGGTGTGTGCTGGGAGGTGAAGCCTTGGAGAAGAGGAGCCAACTGGGGCCCACCGGGCTGAGTCTTGCTCCTCCCCATCAGCCACTGCACCAGCAAGGAAGAGTTACGTGACTTTCCCAAGCTCCCCAAGTGACTCATAGGCAAGGCCAAGCCAGATGTCAGAATCCTGACTCTGGGGCTGAGTGGTCTTGGGACCTCCCAACTCTTTGAAAGAGCAGATGTGCTGAGAACCAGACTTGGCGTTAGTGTCCAGGCTTGGGAGGATAGAGAGGAAGGAGGTAAAAGAGAGATAATGCAACAGCTTTGAGGTGGTGAAAGGGCCCATCCAGAGTTCAGAGGTCGGTTGTGTTTCTGTTTTGCCTTTTGCACATGAAAGCAGTCAGACAGAGAGGCTCCAGGGGAGATGAGCAGCCATGCTCCTTCCAGCCTTCCTCACACGATCCACCAGTCTGACCCAGAAAAAACTCCTAGAGAGGAGGAGGAGCAGTTTGAGAAGATGTCAAGCACCTTCATTGCCTAATAAATTCCTGGCTTCTCCTCTGGGGGAAGACTGGGTCCAGTGGATGTCAGCAAGGGGGAGTGCGGGTAATGTGCAGAAAGGGAACAAGGCTGAGAACAGCCTTCATTTCCCACCGGCTGCAAAACAGCAGCTACGGATATAAATATATGTGTACATACATCTATAATGTGTCTGGAAACTCGCAGGGAGATCTGGCCAACATGGATCCACATCACTCCACCAGACACTTTACAGAGAGAGCTGCGCTGTAACACTGAGCGGGATGGGATGGGATGGGATGGGATGGGATGGGATGGGATGGGATAGGATGGGGGCTCCCAGGCTGAAAAACACTTTTTGGCCCTCATCAGGCTCCCAGTCACTCCCTGCAAGGTCCACCCATGCCTGAGCATGCAGATGATTTCCCATGCCCAGCTCCTGCACAGACAGGTGAAGCTCAGACCTGCCTTCCCTGCCTGCTGCTCTCCTCATTTAGATGGGGAGATGAGGGAAACCAGGACAGAAGGTGGGGAGAGAACAAGGAGTGATTTTCAAGGAAGAAATATTTTCCATTGAGGGTGGTGAGGCACTGGTACAGGCTGTCCAGGGAGGTGGTGGATGCCTGATCACCACCTGGGAACATCCAAGATCAGGTTGGATGGGGTTCTAAGCAACCTGATCTGGTTGAAGATGTCCCTGCCCACAACTTGGGGGTTGGTCTAGATGGTCTTTAAACATCCCTTCCAACCCTAGCCATTCTGGGACCCTAATGGAGCTAAGGAAATAAATATACAGAGCTGGTTTTGCTTTGTGATGTCTGTTTGGAGCAAATCCCTCAAGATCACCAGATATATCAGGATGCAGACCTTGAGACCTGGCACTGGCATGAAAGAAGTTTGTCCCTCTCTTCACTGCGCTCACAGAGCAGAACACATTCTTTTTTTCATGAGTTAGTACAGCCCCCTCCCATGCCTGGAGCATGTGCTTTGCTCAGCCTGAGAATTTCCAATGGATGGGAGAGGTTGGTAGCTCAGTTTCCCTCTTGATGCTTTGGCTATGAATGCTCTGGGTTCCCTTGTGGCCACAGGGTTGGGAAGGGAAAGGTGGAGTCCTGGAAACATCCTTGGGATGGACAGAAGGCCAAGAAAGTTTCCAAGATGGAAGCCATCCAGCATAAATATAAGGGTTGGGCATGTGTGTGGTCTCCATAAATTAATGCTACTAATTGGCTTTAAAGGGACATTACAAAGACCATGGTCAGGCCCATCAACTGAAGTGAGCCCACATGATCTGGGTCCGAGGGGGGCAGGTTCCTCACTGCCCACCACTCACCGCAGGGCGAACAGATGAGAAAAATCCTTCCTGACACCTTCTCCAGAGATTTCCCTCCTGCTCCCTCCTCAACACCCTCCAGTGATATCTGCCCCTGTCAACACACACACTAGTTTGAAAGCCTGCTTGCAAAAGAGAAAAATCTCTGAAAGTAGCAGGTGTCCTTAAGTCCTGTCAAAATACATCAGCGCTGTCTCTGGAGCACGGCTGGCCCTCGGAGCCTGGCCTGACCCCAGGATCCAGCCGAGCCAGGCTGGTCCTGCAGCAATGCTGTAATTAGGGCTTCGGAATGAGCAGCACCAGCAGAGAGGAATTTGCAGCAGCACTCAGTCCCATTGCCTGTCCCATCCCAGGGCAGGCAGGGGAGTGTGCAGCAGGGCATCCTCCCAGGGGAGCATCCCAGGGATGCTGAACTGCCAGCACAACCCGTGGGGAGCAGGGGGTACCTGAGCACTGGGTGTTTGGCAGATGGGCACCTCCAGAGCCAAGGAGGACCCCATGGTGCTGGTGGGGCTGAGGAGGAGGTGGGGATGATGGCGAGGAAGGCGCTGAGTGTCCCCCGGGGAGGGGAATGGGACGGTCAGACGGGTGTCTGCAGGGCAGCTGCTTGTTTTCTCACCCAGAATTAAAGGAGCACGACATGTCAGAGAAGATCCCTCATTCAAACAGAGTCCACTGTAAATCTTCAAGCGCTGGACTGCCAAAGAGATTGAAAAGGGGTTAAGCACTCATCTCTCCGAAGCTGACAGAGTTCAGTGCATGTAGCCTGGAGGTTCTCCAAGTAGCCTGATGTTTTATGTCTTTGGGATGTTTTTGTCTTCCTTCAGTTGTATTCAGTGCTGGTATTGTGTTTATATCAGCAAAATTCTGGATTATTGCCTTTTTTTTTTTTTTTTAAACAAACATCTGCTGCTTCTGCTTGTAGCTCATCGTACCACTGGATCCTGCCAGCAGGGAGAAGCTCCAAGCAGGACGTGGGTGGCAAATGTGATGCTCCAGGGCAGGCAGAGGGGCTCAGCAGAGAGCTCAGCCCGCCACTGTTCTGGGTGACACAAAACAAACCAGCTCTGTCTCAGCTGCTCCATAAGACAAGGTACTGCTGGCTTCAGATAGGGAATGAGGTGAAGCTTCCTGCTCTGATGGATAGAGAGCTTGAGGAGAAATAGCTCTTGAAGAGCATTTTGGTAAGGACCCAGAGTGCCCTATGGCTGGAAACATGGTGGAGTCACAGCCTGGAGGAGAGGGGCTGGGCTGGCAGGTGATCTTGTGCTGTGCTGTCCCTCCTGGATGCTCATCTGCTTGGAACTAGGCATGCATGGAGTGGAGGAACTGCTGCATTAGTGTGCCCACAGGATTTCAACAAGGGCTCCTGGAGATCTGGTGCCTTGTTGGGAGATGGCACAGCTTCATCTGCTGGAGCTCCCATCCCCATCCAGCTTCTAGTACCAGTACCAGCCCCACCCCTCCCAGCTCACCTGCCTGATCCTCTGCACTACAAACCTCTGCCCCCAGGCTCTGCTCCTCATCAGCTCCCCCTCCCAGACCAGCTACAGGGACATAAAGCCACCAGGAACCAATGGAGCCTGTCACCCCTCCTGTCCATACACACCACCCTGCTGCCATCCCCTGTTTTGCATCCCGAAACCAGCAGATGAAGAGGAATGTGAGTAAACACGGACCCTCCAGCCCCCTCCCATCCCAAATTCCTGTGAGTGCCAAAGAGAGGCCTCTGGTGAGCAGGAGCAGTTTCAGTCAGCTCTGTATTTACTTATGAATTCCAGCCAAAGAGGCGACAAAGGTGCTGGAGAACTCCCACCAACCAGGCTTTTCACCCCTCACACCCCAGCATCTCCTCCCACTGCCCTCAGGAGCAGCTCCCTGTGTCCCAAGCATGATTTCCCCCTGCTCAGTGGTTTACCCTTTGGTCCTGTCTGCCAGTGCCTCTCCTTGCCTGCCTGCCTGCCTATCTTTTTCTATCTCTTTCTCTCTGCATTTGCTGGAAAAAAGGTTTCTACATAAGAAAATGTGATCAAATCAAAAGAGAAATGGAAAGGAACACCTTAAAACTTGCTAGACGGCAGTTTTTTGTGCAAGATCAAGGGCCAAATTCTGCTTTCATCGCACTGGACAAAAATCTGGACAATCTCCCCTTGAGTTAATGGCATTCCTTTGTAAGGGGAACAGAATTTCATTCATTTGCACCTCATACAGCAGCAGAGGGGCCATTAATCCTTACAGCTTCCAGTCACGTCTGCCCCAGTTCACAGCTCCAGCCAGTCCTGCATGGGAAGTCCCAGATCATTTTCTCGCATCCTTCCTTGACTTGTCAGCTCATGATAAACAGCATCTCGTCCCGATCCCAAATGTGCAAGCACACTGAGTGATTACATCATCCCCAATCCCACTCCAATAAGATAAAATGTAGCTTGCATCCAATTTGGATAACTGCATTCCCCAGTGGGCTCTTTCCTCTCGTGCACAGAGCTCAGGAGCCAAAACCTGGTGTCTGCTGCAAGGCCTCCAGCCCACCACCATCCCTCCCTGGAATCTGGGGATTATTGGTCCAAGTTCCTGCCAGAATCACTGCTGGGGGAACCCTATTGCAGTGGATGCTCGAAGCTGCTTCTGGGAAGAGAGGCTGACCTCACTCCCTGCCTTCAGAGCACCTTCTCAACACCAGGTCACTGCCCTGAGAAGAAGGTGGGTGAGTGCTGGAAACTCTAATTTTCATCTGTGTTATTGACAGGGAGAGGGACCAAGCTCCTTTAAAGCTGAAGTTGGCGTCCAAGGTTTGGAATCTGATCTGTCAGAGCAGCAGGTTTTCTGCTGACTTCCAAAGGGAAGCTCCAAAACTGACAGCAGACAGGTACCACACTGGTTGGGAATGTGTGTTGGAGTGATACCACTGACAGGAGGTTAAAGCATATGCTAGACTTGCTGGGCAGGTGCTGCAAGGCCACAGAAGGCTCAGTCCTGTGCTCTCTGTGGGTGTCTGACCCCCTGTGTGGTGCCTTCAGCACATTGCTGCTGTGGATGGGAGCACCACACACTTGGCAATGTTGGCTCCTTCAGCCCAGGAACATAAAGGTCATAAATTAGAAAACAGAGCCATGGCATACAGTGTATGTGGGAATGAGCCTCATAACTAGCACAGAGGGTCACTGCAGGGACCTCTTCCAAAACCTTGCTCCAAGCCTGCCCCAGGCAGGTGGAAGGAGCCAGGCTGGCACAACTGGCCCCAAATTCCCTCTGACCACACCTGAAACCCCTCTGAGATGGCTGCACTTACTTATTCAGATCAGGAGACAGCAAATCAATGATGGATTTTATAGCAAGGACAAACATTTAAATCTCAGCGTGTCTGCACTGAAAGGTCAGCAAGATGCTGCCAGGGAGTGAGGAATTCCCTCTTAATACCTCTGAAGAGCCTAGCAGGGAATGCAGAGGGTCAAGCCAGCATCTCAGCAGTACAGCTGCCTTTCAGGATCTCCCTTCCCAAGGCATTGGAGTACCCTAGCCCTTGGGAGTGGGTGTGGGATTAAAACAAGGGCAGGGGGATCTGGCAGTCTGGGAATAATGGCTTTCTGGGCACTAAAATAAGCTGTGAAAGGGGAGCCTGCCAGTCTTTGGAGGGGGCTGGGGTGCAGATGGGGAGCAGGCAAGAACACTTCCTTGCTTTACATCTCTGGGGCTGCTGGGAGTCCCTGGGTGAATAAAGCCCCAGCTTCCCGCCAGGTCTTAAACCTTTGCAGTAAGAAACATTTTTAAAATAATCAAATACAGGGAAATCCTGCTGTTTGCTGTCTTACTGTGGGAAGTGCTTGGCACAGGAAGGAGCAGGAGCTACTGGCAGGCCAAGCACTGCTGCAGCACAGCCTGGAGCAGCTCTGCAGAGAGGGTGAATGTTCCTGCAGGGCAGCAGAACTCCCTGTCTGGCTGCCATGCTCTGCTCTGCTTCTGCACCCAGGATTTCTCTCTCCTGCAAGCAGGAGGCCAGGGAACAGGGGAACAGAAGTACCTTAGCCCAGCAGCCATCCAGCTGAACCTGTGGAGATGGGTTCTGTGCTGGGATAGAAGGGGCTCAGTGGGGTTTGGCACAGCACCTCACATCAGTTCCCCCATTTGGAGCAATTTGATGTTGACACACCACTGCAGATATGCTATAAAGTTAGAATGAGGGTGGAGGACAGAGTCCCGTGAGCCCCACAGCACTTTCCTTCCAGAGCACAAATTTGGTTTGCCTTATTAGAGTTGGGGATCTGTGAAAAAGGAGTGGGAATAAGCCTGACTTACCCACTGGAAGCCAGCACTGTGCTGGGGAAGCAGGAGCCAGCCCTTCTAGGGCTGCAGAGGTCCCTGTCCTGAGTTCAGTCTGATGTGGCACAGTGATTTTTCTGCCCTACAGAAACAGTCATCTCAGACATGAGCCCACAGAATGTCTCTTCTCACAGAAGCCCCTCAGGGCATCAGCAGATTTGGATGGGGAAGGGGGTCCTGGGGTTCTTGTTGGGTTTTTATTGCCCTCACAGCTGGAATGACCCTGTCGATTCACACTAACTTCTCCAGACACATGCTGGGGTTTATATTCTATTGGCATTTGCATTTCCACAGTCTGGACTCAGGCTGGGAACTTTTATTGGGTGGATTCTAGCAAAACAGAAGGCAAGGAATAAAAATAACTTTTTCTGGGCTGTGTTGATTGCTCTTACACCGGCAGAAATCCAGGTCAGCTCTATTGATTTTTAAGGAGTAACTGGGTTTATGCTGGTGTAACTTTGTCCCCAGAGCTGCATGAAATATTCATAGCAAAACCTGAAATTACATGGAACTAGCAGAGCTTCACTATTGGGGTTTCATTACAAATTTGAATCTCAGACCGAGCTTGTCAAAAAATTCCTTAAGGTTCGTGAACCTTTCAGTCAAGCCTTGGCCCAGAGTCAAACCGAGCCCAAGCTGATTTATAGCTTTGCATGGAAATAATGTGAAATCAGTGGGTTTTGTTTGGTCTCTAAGCTGGAGCTCAATTCTTGCAGCTGAGCTTGGCTTTTGAGAGGTCAATTCTCTTTGAAAGATGAACTCAAACCTGAATCTGCAGTGGGAGCTGTAGGAGATGCTGTTGGGATTAAAACCACAGGCTGGATTTGCAAGGGTAATGAGAGGGGTGATTCCTACACAGCCCTTTGAGTATGAAAGAGCTGTGCTGCTGCTCCATGCTCAGAGCTGGGCAAGGAATCAAATGCAATTCATTAGGACATAAGGGCATGTAAGGATCATTTGATTCAGCTGGCTGCTGAAGTGAGCTAAGTACTATTAGTCCTAATCTCTGACAGTCCCTGTGACTGCCTCTTGGAGAGGCAGGAGATAGCAGTGCTCCTCTGATACTCCACTTCACACTTCAGGGATGGTGCAGCTCCCGCTGGTTATATATTGCCTGCGGGATTAGGATCTGCAGGCAGCAGGGAAGCAGTTGACAGTGTGGTTTGGCAGCACAGGCCTCCTCCCCAGCCAGAGCCAAGAGCACAGCGCTCACAGCAGCCCCGGAGGAGAGGGATGGAAACCTCCCTTAGCTGTGTGGGGCCATGTTCAGAGCACAGTCAGCTCGGCTTGCTTCTCTTCATGGCCATTTTGGGGTGAAGGAGGCCAGGAATGGACCTTGTTCCTAGAGATAATGTGGAAATGCCCATGGCTTGTTGGTACCAGGGTCCAGTAAGAGCAAGGGAATGCACAGTAGGAGCCAAATCCTGCTGTGGCACAGCTGGGCTTGTGTTTGACCACCTGCATGAGAAGACTTATGGTCTTTTGGCAGGAAGTGAAGGAGCCTGGTGTGGGCCAGAGAAAGGAAGAATTTCTGCCCCAGAGGGAGGACAGCAGCAGTACTGGACTCCACGGCACCATGCAGCCCTCTCCTTGAAGGCTGGTGGGACAAGGAACACAGTGTGTCCTCTGAGAAGCTCCCAGTGGAGCCTGGGTTTGCAGAGTGTTGTTGGTGTTGTTTCAATGTTCTGGCAATGCCAGGAGCACCCAGATGCAATGAGAGCCCTGCATGTCCCAGCCCTTGGCAGGAAGTGCTGGCTTGGCTGTGTCACTGAGCTTGCTGCCACAGAGGTACTTCTCAAACTGATTGGGTATTAGGAAAAAATCCTTCACTGAAAGGGTGGTCAGGGGAAGTGGTGGAATCACCATCCCTGGAAGTGTTCAAAAAACATCTGGATGTGGCACCTGGGGTGGTGAACATGGCCGTGCTGGGCTGACAGTTGGGTCTTAGAGGTCTTTTCCAACCCAAACATTTCTATTGTAAATCAGGAGCTGAGGTCTGCTGGGAGGTCCTGCAGAAGGCACTGAGATAACCCAGGTAGGGTCTGAGGAGCCACAGACAAGGAGCTGTAGTGGAAGAGCTGGGCCATCCTCACCTGCTCATGGAACTATGGCCTCAGGCATGAAAAAGAACCCCAGAAATGGAACCCAAGCTTAGGACACTAAACCCAAACCATCCAATTCCCAGTCCTGTTTGAGCAGCATCACAAACCTTCTTCCTGCAAGACTATTTAGCTGGACCTTTTGGATGGCCAGATAAGTGCTCACTTACATTTGTTGAGTTTTTTCCCTTGAGTATATGGGATTGCCATGTCCTGGTGGCTTAAGAGCAGCCTCACTGGAGTGTTTTAGGGACTGAGATTCCCTGGCAAAACTGTGCTTACCTAATCTGAGACTAGAGAGCAACATGTAATCTTCCTAAGCAATCACAGCTAATGAGTGCAGTTCACATGTTAACTTTTGGCCAGCCATGCACAGAGCAAACAAGCCAAAATGAGATTAATTGAAAATCAGTTGAAGGGACTTGACATGTGCTCACAGAGATGGCCCAAGCAAAACTAGAGGCGAAATTCAATGGATAAATAACTCATTGTGAGTTATTTGCTCGGCTCTACTTAAGTGGTTGATTATGTGGGTCTTTGGTTAATTGACTTATTGAGTGGCTGGCGTGGGTTTTTGGCTGCTCACTCACTCCCTGCACGTTTTTGCTATTAACTCAGCTGTTTGATGGAACAAGTAGTCTATTGTCTGTTTTTTGCTGGCTAGGTTGGTGTTTGGTTGGATGTTGGCTCTTGGGCTAATTGAACACATCTGCTGCTGGCTGTACAGTGGCTTGCTGGGCTCATCACTGGCTCTTTGTTTTGTTGCCTGTCTGATGTGTTGGTGGCCCAGTTTGTCACGGATCAGATGCTTGCCTACCTAATTGCCCTCCTAATTTCTTGCTCCTTTGAACTTGCAAACCAAATGCTTGCTTTTCCCTGTTGCCATTTGGAGTTTCCATTGCCTCTTCCATCATCCTTGGGCTCCCAAGTGAGGAGTCCTCCTCCCTGCCCAGCTGCATTCAGTGTATCATCTCTAGGACTTCTGAGGATTGTCGCTGGGAAGGATGGACATTTTCTGGAAGTCCATTCCCAGCTGTAGCTGTGTTCTGTAGCCCTGGCATGGCTCCAACCTGACCTTTTACCTCTTCCACTGAATTCCTCATTGTGTCTGCTGAGAAATGTGGCACAGGAGTATTTGGGTTAGAAACAGGTGGGATGCTGGCCCACAGGGAGGCTTCCTCTAGAGCAGGGAAAGGGGAGGGAAAGAAGGGGAGTAGATAAGAGATGAGATCTGGGCAGGAAATGATCTCTGGAAATCTATTAAAAAGCTCACTCGACTTTGACAAGCATTCTTCATGCTCTTTTGTTCGTGTTTGGCCCTGATCTAACTTTAATTTTGGGGTGAAAGAATATTTTTCCACTGTGGTGAGAACCATTCCTCAGAGTTTCATGCTGGGTAGGGTAGAAATTGGCACCATGCAGTGAAATATATGTCTGAGAGCAGAGCCAGGAGCCAGCTGAGGGGATGTCATGAGGGACAAGGGTGGGAAGGAGAGGGAACATTCCCTGTGCTCTTCCTCCATGCCTTGCTGGAGCACCTGAAATCCATTAGCAGATGGGTCCCTGTGGGCAGCATGGCTGGGCCAGGCTCTGGCCGATGTGGGAAGTGTTGACTGGAGCTGAAGCTGACTTGACAAGACCACAGGGAGACACTCAAATGAGCTTGTTTACAGCTCTCCTGCTCTTTCATTTCATCTGCCATGCTTGTAAAACACTCTCATGGAGGAGATGGCACTGTGTGTGTCCTGCTGTGCTTCCTGCTCCTCTGGGGAGCCCAGCAGGGTGCTTGGCAGTGTTGGGCAGCTGTGACACATGAGGTAATGCAGGTGTCCCCCACAACTCCCAGAGTGGCCCTTTGGTGTGTGCCCTGTCCCTCAGGCACAGGCAATGAATTGGCTCTCCAGGCCAAGGGTAAAGTCATGGCCAGGGTAGAAATGCAATGAAATATGCTCTGGAAAAATTTATCCCTCAGACCAATTCATCCCTGGGCTTTGCACCCCTCAGAGATCTCATGCCCAGCCAGACCAGCCGTGGCTCAGTCGACCATCCTGAGAGATGCTCGTTGCACATCTTGGACACTTCATTAACCCCTGATGTCCAGGCAGAGCTAGCTGCTTCACTGGGTAGGGAGTTGAGGGAAGAACATCCTTCATGTCTAGGCAGTTTCTGTTGCCCCAACCACCCTCTCAAATAAGATATCCTTTGACCTTTTTTATCCTCTGCTCCAGATCAGGGATTTTCCCAGTGAGCTGCAGCACTGGGTTTGTCTATCAGCCCTGGTGCTGTGGAAGGAGCAGCCCCTCTGCAGCACTGATCTCCAGCACAAGGACAGAAGGAAAGTTATTTTTGTCCTGTGATATCCAGGCCTGGCTCCCTGCAGGGGAGAAGGATGTCTGTGCCCTTGGGCAATGCCTTGGAGGAAAGGGGTGGGATAAAAATGAACCACTGAGGTCAAATATTTCTCTTTCAGACCTTATCTTGGATTTCTCCAGCTGTACAGAGGGCAAAGCCATCTAGGAGAATGTGATGAATGCAAATCTAAAACTTAGGAGCCCCCTTGAGCAGCCAGACTCACTCAGTGGGGATGAGGAGCACATCTGGAATCGAAAGATCTTCTTCCAGCCATTTGGTTGTATGAGGAATGTGCATGGAAATAATTCTTACATTAGCAGTCAAGTCACCTTCTCCCCACCTGTCTCATTCTTTGTCTTTTTCCATTTCCATTCCCCAGCAGGCAGCCTGGGCTTGGCTGGCAGGAGCTGTCCTGGGGCATGACAGGGAGCAAGGAAGATGCTGCCTAAAGCTCCCTGAAGGTCACCAAAAGGTAAGGGAAGAGAAATAGGCCAAATTCTACACATTTTTGTTGCTGTCTGAAGTTTCTCCTGTCTTGGAAAATGCCTGCAGGGCTGTCTTGCTGGAAGCCCACAGAAAAACACAGGGCTTTGGGAGGGCAGATGAAATGAAGGTGATTCAGGGAGGGTAGTTTTGTTTGTTTAGCTTCTTGGAGAGGCAGTGAGGAAGAAAAAGGTGAGTGATGGGGTGATTTCCACTTAATGTCAGTTGAAACAAGGGAGAGAAAGACAGAAAGGAAGAGGCTAGACCAGCAATGGATTATATGTCCCCAGTCTTTGAACTTCAGAGGGTCAGACATGTCTCCTGCAAAGCTGGTCCTTGGCTCCCACTCATCAGAGGCACCAGCACAGCGTTCCCATAGGATATGACAGGAGGAATTCCTGGGAGTGATGCCCTTAGAAAAGAGTCCTGCCCAGGACCTTGGTCTGCCTATATCCCATGGGATACCCATTTATGCCATCAGTTTTCTGGGGTGTGTGTGGGTAATATGGAATGCTGCTGCATTCCTATTTCAACTATGAAATGCTGCTGCAAGGGCTGGGTTAGCTGCTGCTCCTGGGTGGGTTCATGTGATCGTTTGTGCAGATTTAAATAAGACATGACCTGCCCAAAGGCAGCGCCCTGGCCACTGGAACAGCTGGGATGCAGCATGTGGATCAGCTCCACAATGTTTCTGCAAGCTGGTGGTTCCTCTAATGCTGGTACCTCTGTCCTCCCTGGCTTCCATTAGCCCCTGCCAGGATGTTTCCTGAGCTGCCTCGCCAGCACAGCCAGCAGCATGTGGCTGCTCTACTGCAGCCCAGCTGGACTGTCTGGATTCAGCAGTGAGCTTCTCCACAAAGCTAAGAGGCATCCAGAAAGGTACTGTAAGGATGGGGATGCAGGAGGAGACCAAAGGGGAGCTCTGAGGTGTCCTGGAGCCAGCAGGGTTTGTGAGTGCTCAGCTCAGCACAAATTTCATTTATCCTGGGCTTCCAAACTGAGTTTTTTAGCCCCAGTGAAGTGAGGACAAGTATTAATGTGTGGATTTTTGTTCTATAGTAAGGAAGAATTTTCTGGATGAAAGCTTTAATTAGATTTGTTTGGACCGTGTTCACATGCCTCCTGGGTTCACTTTCTCTGAATACTTTAAATAACAGTTTTATTGGCAGGAACATTTGTGCAAACTGCAAATTTGGGGTCAGCATCTCAGCTGATATCAATCAGCGTGGGCCTCTCCGAGGTGGTGGAGGTACACAGATTTACACCCACAGAAAGGCAGACTCCCTAAACGAATATTGAGAAATTAGTCTTGGAACATAAACTTGGAGAGAAAACCTCCAAGTGTTTGTACTGGAAACCCTATCCTGAGGCTGCAGCAGCTTTCGAATTGCAGCAGGGAGCATCAACCACCGGTCAGCAGGGATCCTGGCATCCTCCTGCACCTCCTCACCTCCTCTGTCTCCCCACACTGCAATGCTCTGCTCCCAGCCAGCCCTTCCGTGCTGCTCACCCTCTTGTTGCCATCATCCAGGCTGAGCTCCACAGTCTGGACTGGCTGCCCTGGCTGCATGGAGAGCCCTCACCCTTCTGGGATATGATCCAACCCAGCTCCTCACAGGGGGCTTTGGGGGTGTTGAGTTTGGAGGCTCTGAGGGATGGAAACTTAGGGGGGCTGGGACTGAGCCTGGGGATGGCAGGAGAAAAAGGAGGTGAGGGGCCCTCTTATTGCTGCCTCTTGGAGGAACTGGAGCATGCCCAGAAACAATAAATGTCCAGTGATGATTTGATGTGAGTTAGGATGGAAAAGCATCACAGGGTGCGTCTGAGACAAACTCACTTTAAACTTCAGTGAACTCTTGAACAAATTCTTGTGCCTTTCCAAAGCTGTGCTCCATATGGGCCAGAAATCCTTGGAAAGGGAGCTGTTCCTTCCCTGGGATGCAGAACCTGCTCAGGACACCTTTGGCCAGTGCTGCAGATGAGGAAAGGTGAGGTCAGGGATGGCTGGGCTGGTGCAGGAGCACAGGAGGGAGCAGAGGTGCTGGATGCTGTGCAGAGAGGATAGGATGCCTCAGCTCCCTGTTAGTCCAGGGAGCATTCAGGACCAGACCTAGCAGGGATCAGGTCCAGATCTGGCATTGCTGGCAGGATGCTTCACTGGGTGCAAAAGTCTTTGCATCCAAAATGCTCTCCAACACATCTGTCTTGCACAATGAAGACTGCAAGATACTGTAAGAGTGAGCTTTAAACCTGGAAGAAGAGGCAAAAGCTAGTCCCAGGTTACTGCAGGTAAAATTGGAGACAACAACCATCATAGAATCATGGAATATCCTGAGCTGGAACAGACCCACAAGGATCATAGAGTCCAACTCCTGGCCCTGCACAGGAAAACCCCAAAACTCACCCCACATACCTGAGACCATTGTCCAAATGCTTCTTCAACCATGTTTCAGGTCTTTGTGGACTCACCATCCACCACCTCTCTGGTCCCACGCAGTGATGGGGACAGAGCTCCCTGCCCCAGCTGGCACTGGCCACTGAAGCAGGACTGGAAGAGGACTCAGGTGGGATTTGGGATACCTTCTGGGAGAATCAGCATCCTTTCAAAGCCCCCACTTGATTTCAGCACCCTTGGCTCTGCCATGGGGCTGAGCTGTCTTGGCAAGCCAGAGCTTCCTCATGGCAGCAGGGCAGCTTTCCCTGTGTGGAAACACTGACTGGACTGGAGCCCCTCAGCACTGTGCCCTTCTTGCAGGGACATCACAGCTTGCTCACAGCCCTTTTTAGGCAAATTCTGCACATCTGGCTGCGGTCCCCGGGTCCAAAATTCCCTGTGTGGGACTGCAGGTGGACAGAGAGTTTTCGTCCTTCACTGACCTAAGCAGATTATTCTTGCTTCCCAGGCCAAACATCTCAGGAAGGAAGGATGACATCAGGTGTGCAAAGCAGGCATAAATGCCACCCAATCCAATTAATTATCTCACTGGTCACCACTGCTCTGCACACAGGGCCCAGGGGAGCTGCTCCCTGCCTCCCCAGGCATCCAGAATCACTGTGAGTTATTCAGAAAAGGGAAATCCCTGTTTTGATGAGGGAGGCTGAGAGGGGCATGGGGAATCCAAGCCAGGACTTGTCCATCACTATCCATCCCCAGAGCACTGGAGCTGAGCCCTGGGGTCAGGCAGGTAAGGGGCTCTGGGGGTCTGTGCAGTCACCTGGAATAAGAGGGGAAGGAATGTGCAGAGACTGTGGCCTCACTGAGGGGCTTTGGGGTGATGGGGGTTAGAAGAGGTGGGAACAAGTATCTCCTGGGGCTTTGTGGGGAGCACTGCTTTTCTGGGAATTGGGTGTCAGTCCTCAAAATAACAATGCAGCAGAGGGAAGATGCTGCATCCCATCCCACGTGCCCAAGGCTTGCCTGACCCCAGGGCTCAGCAGGCAGCACCAAAGCCACCTTACAGAGCAGTTTGTCTCTTTCTCCCATGCCTTCCATGGGGGGATTCAGCAGCACTGCACAGCACAGCAAGGGGGTCATGCACACGAGAATGTACAGAAGGTCCCTGCACACACAGCAAAAAGTATCCCAGACAGAGTGTGAGTCCTCCAACTCCACTCCAGCATGGTTTTGGGGAGGAGTGGAGGAAGGCCGGATGCGGGCAGCCCTGCCCTCACACCCAATAAAGTGGAGCTGTGTCTGGTTTGTATCGAAGGCAAAATGAGAGAGAAAAAGCCTCTCCAAAATGAGATTCCTTACATGACAGCATGCTGACATGCTCTGGAGTGATTCTGGCAAGAAGGGGGAATGCTAAGCAGGAGCTGGGGTTTGCAGGATTGCCCAGGCACTGGGGGAGCTTAGGGGGGCTGCTGTGCTCCCCCCTCCCCAGCCCCACACCCTCCTGCCACCTCTTGCTCTGAAGCTGCCACCCAACCTTGGTGCAGATGTCACCAGGGCACTGCCCTGCTGAACAGGGAACTCTTTGTAATGCAGGAGTTTGGGGTTTTACTTTTTCCCCTGTTTTTCTCTCACTATGGCCCCTTCAACTCTGGCTAAGCCACCAGTGAAGGTGCCCTGCACCCCTGAGCTTTGCAGATTTGGTGCTGGTGGTGCAGGTGTGTCCCCAGTTGGTGACAGGTGGAGTGGGCACACGAGGTGGGTAATGCTGCCCCTATCCAGGGGGGAAAGGGAGCAGGGAAATATCAGGCTCCCCTAAAAAATCTCTCTCTCAAACTCCATCACCCCCTGGACTCCCAGGAACCCCTCGGACCTCACTCTTGGACAGCAGACTGAGAGCAGAACTGAGAGGGAGCAGGGAGTGCGCTCAGGGAAGCAAGTGCACACAAAACCTGGATTCCCAAGGAGCAGCTGCATCCCCACTGCTCTCCAGGAATGTCCCTCCAGAGCCATCCCTGCGGTCCAGGGCATCCAGCTCCCAGCCTGCGCCCCCTGAAGCTGTTTCCCATCCCGCGGCGGGTACCCGCAGGCTGGGGGAGCGCGTTTCGGCACGGCGCTTGTTTACGAGCTGTCGGCTTTGGCCCTGGCGCTGTCCTGTGCCTTATCCACGGGGATGGATCCCGGCAGGATGGGGCCAGGGACCGCGGGCGCCGCTCCCACCGACGCGCGGGGGAATTCGCAGGCGCTTTTTCAAGCATCTGGTGGTTGAATATTTATGAAGTAGGAGAGCAAACCAAACACCGGGAATCAAAGGGAGCTGAACCTGATACTTGCAGTTGCTGGAACAGCAAGGAACCAGTTTCTTCCTGCCGGCTGCGGGGCAGGAGCAGCGTGTCCCCCGGGACAATGGGGTGGGAGGGAGCAGAAGAACCCATCAGCCAGCTCCAGTCCAGCAGGGCCAAGTCAGGCTGGTGAAACTGGGAGCAGCTGCATGAGAACCACGCTGACTTACATCCCTGCTGCTGCTCCAGCCCTGAAATATCCATCTCCATCAGCAGGATCTGAATCCTAAGGTCTTTTTGGGAAATTCAATGCTGTCCTTGCATGGGTCTGGTGTAAAGAAATCCTTTTGCTTCCCTGCCTGCAGACAGCTGGGAGGTGGGGAGAGCCTCATCCAGCCAGGAGAGGAAGAAACTTCTGGGTGACTGTTCCCACATGGGCTCAGAAACATTGGGATCTCTGTGTCACAGCCTTGGCTGCCATGCAAGCACCATCAGCACAGGCAGCACTGAAGGCTGGGACTTGTGCAGCCAGGATGTCTTTCTTCAATTTGCCTTCATTTACTTAGTTTGATTTATTTTACATTATTTTTAATAGTTTTTTCTGAGTGCTCCCTGGGGCCTTTTTTCTTAGTTAGGGACTTGAGCAAAGCTGGAGCAGAAGGGAAATATTATTAGTCAAGCTGGGATTTCTACCACATGGAGGGGTTTTGTGGCAGGTCCTCCCCGTGCCCACCAGGACCATCCACCCATATTCACACACTGACAAAGCCAAGAAAAGGGTCTTCTCCAGTCACTCAGCCCTGGGAGCACAGCATCCCATCCTTTCCCTAGCTGACTGCTTCCTCTGTGTCACCACCAAAGCTTTGCTGATGACTTGCTTGTGTCCCTGCTCTGGGGCCATCAGGAGAATGCTGGGAAGAACCTGCCCTGGCATTGCAGGAGGCAGTGCAAGGAGGAGTGATAACTTTATTCTCCTCTACAACAGAGAGAGGACCTCAAGCTCAAATATCCCACATTTCCAGGCTTCTCCATGCTGATGGTTTCAGACCCATCCTGGTGATGCCCTCCTATTCCCAAGGCTGACAAGCCTCACCACCAGTGATATAGCAGCATTTTGGACACAGAGACTCCTCTGAACCATCACTGTTCACCTTCCTTGCTTGCCAAGCCTGACTTTCTAAAAGGTGTTCAAAGACAGATGTGCCAGTGTGTCCTACCCTTGGAGATTTCACTACTTAAAAGTGCTCCAGGAGCAAGCAGTATTTCTTAACACTCCTTGTCTCTAGCAGTGTGGAGGATGGAGGGAATCCTGGAGCTGCTCAGCAGTGGTACCAACAACCCTGGCAAGAACTCCATGTTGTGCTGTATCTTGGCAGCTGCTGCTCCCAGAATTTCAGCAGATCCAGTGGAAACCCCAGCATTACCTCCTGGAGGGTTTCCAGCTCCAAAACCTCTGAATTTCCAGCACATCTAGGGAGTAGTTTGCTGGGATGAGTTTCCAATAGTGCCCATAAGCCTGCCCAGCCACTGTTCTCAGGGGATGCAGGGGGAAGGTGGGCAAATCTTCCCCACATCAGGGGCACAACTTTGGGCTGCTTGCACATCCCCAAAAGAGGCAACACCAGGAGTTGTGGGTGCTCCCTGCTGCAGAGGGAATCTGGCTAAGGAGCCCAGATCTGACATCATCCCACAAAAACAGGAGAGTTTCAACATGTTCAATGGGAATGATGCAATGAGCCCACCTGTAGGAGCATTTCATGAGCTCCCATCCTGCTCCCAGCTCCCATCCATCCTCCTGCCCAGGGCTGGGCAGTGCTGGGATACAGGTCTCATCACTGGGCTGGCACAGAGCAGGGGGAGGTCAATAATTCCCTTTGCTAATAGCAGATGATGCTGGAGGGGCTCACATGTGGGCTGTGCCCTGGGAATGCTGTCAGGATAGCATGGAATGCTGGAGGCACTGCCAGCCCCAGCCCTGCCTGCTGTCTGCTCCTGGAGGGACTGGGCTGACTGGGAGGGCCCCACAGCAGGGATGAGGTGCCTGGGGAGCCACTGGCTGTGACACCCAGGGGATGGGATGGGATGGGTGGGTTTGGGCCCAGGCAACCTGGCAGGGGGTCTTTGTGGGGCACACAGTGGGATGAGAAGAGGAGGACGAACGGCTCTGCAGAGAAATACATATCAGTAATTTAATAAGACCTAAAAAAAAAAGTCTCCCAGCTGGGATTCATCAGGGAGAGCTTTCCAGGAGTAATAATAAGGAAAGCAGACTCCTGCCAGTGCAACAATACCTTCATGCTGGCTGGGTGAGGTGTGGTCCTGGGAAGGCAGGTTGGGCAGCTGATCAGCAGAGTGGGGCCCGGGGTGCCTCTGCAGTGGGGCAGGAGCTGCCAGGCACAGAGACTTTTGAACAAGCATTGTCTTGGAAAGCCCTTTGCAGGCATTTGGAGCAGGGGCTGTTTCCCTGTGGACAGCACCTCCGCCCAAAGCTGGGCTGGGGGCTGGGGAATAGCTCCTGTTCCTTCCCAGGACTGGTGGGATTAAGCCTAAAAAGGGAATTGTTGGAGTCTTTACCAAAGAAGGAAAGCTGGCTGTGCTGCTGGCAGGCAGAGCTGGGGGGAGGGATGCCACAGCCCAGCCCACAGGTCTGGGGGCTCACTCCCTCCTTGTCCTGGGCTCCCCTTGAATGCACAGGGGCCAGACCCAGCCCAGAGGTGCTGCACAAGCTGGTGCAGTGCAGGGCCCTCCTTGGGGCTGCTGCAGGGATGGAGCTGCTTGGATCCTGTGCATTGTGTGCAGCAGGTGTTGGGAGGCAGTGGGGCATGAGACACGCACTGCCCTCCATAAATTCACCCCATTCCTTCCCTGCCTGCATGAGTTTAAAAAGGGTCCCACGGGGGGAGAAGGAGTCATTCCCCAGCTTCTTCCCAGTCTTCTATCCTCAGCATTCACCTATCCTACACCCTCCATCCTCCCCTTTTCATCCTCCACCCTCCATCTTCTACCCTCCACATTCCACCCACCATTCTCCACTCTCCATCCTTCACTCTTCCTGCCCCCTCCTCCAAGCCCCCTGGCACCAGGTGGAACAGCAGAGGAGAGCAGAGGCTTTGCTCTGCCCTGCACCCCATGGAGGGGCCCTGGCCCTGCTCCACGAGCTGGCAGATGTATTCCACCCCTCCTCATCCCTCTGTCCTTGTCACCATCACCAACCAACTGAAGGTCAAATAGAGCCAGGCAAGACACTCTGTGGCTGCAGAGCCACAAGGCCAAATCCTGCCCTGATCAGTGAGTCCTCCTGTGTCCAAAGTCCCAGGCAGGGGATCTGGGGGTGACACTCATGAGTTATTTTATAATGAGGGATTGCAGCTCTTGATGGGCTGCAGGTCAAATTCACAGTTATTAGGACTTGGTAAATGTGGTTTTAACAACCATCTGGCTCTCTTTTTATATGCAATAACCATCCCATTACATCGAAATAAAATCCACATTTAAGGCTCTTAATTGCACAAGCGGCCTTTAGCTTTTTTTCTCTCATCTCAAGAAAAAAAGAGGAAAAAGTCTTCCCATTTCCATCTGTCATAGCAGAAGAACTTGGCTGCAGGTCTCCAGCTGCCTCTTGAGGCTGAGCTCGTGCATATGGGGTGTTCTAGCCCTGGGAGAAAGCACTGGAGCCAGCCAGGCCCCCCATGGCCCCTGAGGATCCTTCCCCCAGGGCAGTGGTGGGGTCAGCCACCCTACAGCATCCCAGGGAGGTCTCAGCATCCCTGGGGATTGTGTGGTCATCTCCTGAGATGGATTAGAGAAGGGCAAGGTCAAAGACTCACCTGATAGCTTGAACAGAAGAGAAATGCGATCTCACAAAGGATTTTGAGTTTGGCTTTGCTCCAGTTCTGGGCAAATCATTGTGCCCTCAGCCTGGTTTCTCACCAGGAAGGGCAATGGAATGGGAAATGCCATCACAGCTGGCCAAAATGTGTCATTTGGTTACTGCAAAATGTGACGTGATGCAAACCCAACCTGGCAAAGCAAAAGCCCTTTCTCTGACAGAGCAGTAAAATCAGGCACACTGATGCAGGACATTTTTTCCCTTCCCCAGGAAAGCTACAGTGACAGGATTTTGCACTTCAGAGGAGCTACATTTCCCAAGGGAGAATGGGAGAGGAGTAACCCAGTGCAAAGGAGCATGGTCAGCATGTCAGATGCTCAAAGCTGTGCCAATCTCCTGTGCTGAGCTGGTCAAACATGTTCAGGCTCAATACTTGGGGGATTTAGGTGAGATTGGTGGCTCAGCACTGTGCAAACCAACCTGTGGGCAGCACGTCTTGGCTGGGTTTACAAACCACCAAAGAACTCTTCCAGAGCTGACATCTCCTTACCACTCTAGCACAGAGGGAAAGCAGGGGCAGAGCAGAGCAGGCTGATTGCTCAGCAGTGGCTTCTCCACATTAAGCAGCTCCATGGCTCTTTGATTCCCCCCAGGGAGGCCAAGAGCCCTGCCCATGTCACAGCAAGTGCCCCAAAGCCACTCAGGGCGAGCAGAGGCAGCAGGATGGGTGTGCAAGTGGGAGCTGCAGCAGCTCCAGGGGATCTTTCCCAGGAAGCAAAAAGCACAAGTTCCCAGTGCCCTCTGCAGGAGGAAGCACGGCCCTTTTCCCCAAATTTTGGGGCCAGAAGGACAGTGAGCAGTGGGATGGGTGTCTGTCACCCATGGCTTGCTGTGTCCCCTGTGGGGACTGGGACACAGAGGCCCATCTGCCCATCCCTAGGGGCTCATGAAAAAAGCTGTTTTTCACCTGGACTCGTACATTGCTTCACTGGAGGAACTTGGAGACCCCAATAGTGGGGCCATGGCCATTCCCAAGGGCCACCTGAAATAATCAATGCTATTTATTCCCACAGGAAATCCAGCTTGTTTAACTGAGAGGTTTGGGGTTTGCACAGCAGAGCTGGGGCTTAACATTACACTTGCTTTTTTGTATCTTTTTATTTGCTAAGGAAAAACAAGGGGGAAGAAAAGACCGGTTGGAAAGTAAGACTCA
Source organism: Lichenostomus cassidix (assembly GCF_008360975.1). Taxonomy (NCBI): domain Eukaryota; kingdom Metazoa; phylum Chordata; class Aves; order Passeriformes; family Meliphagidae; genus Lichenostomus; species Lichenostomus cassidix. Next base: position 9,194,738 of record NC_139500.1, on the reverse strand, counting down.
GCATTGCATGGCCCATGGCATGGGATTGTTGTCCTCCACAATGGGCTCATTCCCCAGTGTGCAGCACCAATTCACACACCAAGGAGAGGTATTTTTATATTTTTTTTTAATTTGCACAAAGTAGGGAGCTGGGTGATAACCCACAAAAGGCTGGATCCCTGATCATCAAGACTTTACACTATCTATACATTTTGAAAAAGGAATTATCAATCATTGGTTGCAGACTACAGAACTTTTGGCATCCAACCTAAATCTCAACCGATTCAGCGCAGTAGCCAAGCGAACAAAGGTCACAATGCAACTGTTTAATGGTATCTGCACAATCACGTTGCATATCATATCAGACACTGATTAACAACCGAACACTGGGAAAGTTTGACTCAACCCCCCATTCAGATCTCGAGGGGCTCAAATCTCGAGGGGTTTGGTGTCAGTGTGACGCAGGAGGCATGGCACGGCATGGCACGGCACGGCATGGCACGGCATGGCACGGCGTCAGACAGCGTGACACGGGATGACACAGCACCCCACGGCGTGGCACGGCTCTCACGGCTACACACGTGAAAATACTGTGGCGTGGCGTGGCAAGGCACGGCTCGGCACGGCACGGCACGGCACGGCACGGCACGGCACGGCACGGCACGGCACGGCTCGGCACGGCACGGCACGGCACGGCACGGCACGGCACGGCACGGCACAACAGGACACGACACGGCACGGCACGGCACGGCACGGCACGGCACGGCACAACAGGACACGACACGGCACGGCACGGCACGGCACGGCACGGCACGGCACGGCACGGCACGGCACGGCACGGCACGGCACGGCACGGCACGGCACGGCACGGCACAAGCCACCACCGCTTTCCCGCCGCGGCCCCTTTAAGACTCCCTGGCCAATCAGCGCAGCCCACATCTTCTCCAGGGGCCGCCCCCGGGGCCCGCCGGGAGGACCGTACCACTCCCGCCACCCGGGGGACTCCCTTCTGCCCGTGGCCTGGCGACCCCGCTGCCGCCAGCTCCCTCGCCCCCCTCCTCACCCGCTCCGCTCACTTAGCTCTCGTTCATGGTTTCTGTGTTTTCTTAGCGGGCAGCAGTGCTGCTGAAGGACTCTTGCACAATGCGCCGTGCCTCTTACCCCCCCATGGCCTGATGGCGCGTGCCGGGGCGGGGCGGGGCGCGGGGCGGAAGCGGCGCCGTGGCGCGGGAGGGGGCGGCAACATGGCGGCGCCGGGTGAGCGCGGGGCGGCGGGGCTGGGGCCGGTGCCGGTGCCGTGGGCTGGGGAGACCCGGGGTAACGCGCTTGTCTCTCCGCAGGCACGCGGCTGCGTCTGGAGGCGGCGCTCAGCTTCCTGCTTCTCTTCGCCAGCGCCCAGGCCCTCGTGCCCAGCCATCGCCTCACTGCCCGCGACCTGGCGCGGCTGCGGGCGGTGCTGGAGCGGCCCTTCAGCGACGTGCGGGCCGCTTACTACTCCATCGTGGGGCTCGGCAGCCTCGGCGTGCGGGTGGCGGACGAAAAGGTGAGCAGGGGAGGGCCCGGCTGCCTTTTCTGTGCTGAGGGGCTGCTGCACAGCAGCGAAAGACTAACTGTAAATATAATATTGATTTATATAGAGAGGTCTGCTTCGACAGGGCCGTGTGCGTTATATCCTTATAAGTACTGGAGTATCACTGGTAATTACCGGCTCTCGTGTGTTATTTGGATAAATTGCAGCTTTGTCCGGGCAGTAGGGTGTCCCTGGCTCACTTACACTCACTGCCTGTAAATGGTAGCTTCAGGGCTCACTCCTCCGTGCCCCGTTATGATGCCACCCTGGATATCAATTTAATTTGTTCAACTGTCTTGTGAATAAGTCCCCTGTCTGTGGTACGTTTGCTGCACTGTACTGTTAAATAGAGTTCTCATTGGTTTGTTTCACTTCAAGTACTGAATTCAGTCAGGCCACAGCATTGTGTTACTTTTGTATGTAATTAATTATATAATTCTAAGGCTGGTGGTATCAGCATAATGCTTACTTTGCTGTGTCTCTAAGCATTTCTAGTTTAAATATTGCAGGTTGTCCTTGTAACAGCCTCCTCACACAGGCACAGCTGCTCACATGCATGTGGATGTTTACCTGTGCATGTGAACTGTAAACAGAAGTTTGTTCTTTCCTCATACCTTATCCAGTACAGGGGTTCTAAACCATTTGGTCTTGGTTTCTCTTTGGGTGGTGCACATAAGCTTTTAACTCGGAGGTTCCTGAAGATGTGGTTCATCTCCATGCACTCCTTGCTGTGGCCAGTTACTGGTCATCTGTGGGCTACACTGGGAATTGTTGCTTTCCTTTGTGTCACTGTGGTTGGATTTTTTATTCATTCTTTAGTTTTGGCAACGATAGCACAGCTTTTGCTTCTGCAGGTGAACTGTAGTTATTTATTACTCAAGGTTTGTAATGAGACTTTTTCTGCATGGTGCACCTTTTCACAGGGTGGGACTATTTTAAAGGTAGAGATAATAAAAATAATAGCTAGATACGACACTTGAATATATGTCATGGAATGACCCACCCACAAGATGTTTGTGTGCACTGATCAGCTCCCCTCTCGATTATCTCCTCAAAGTTGAACAGTCCCAGCTCCCTCACCCTTCCCTCCTGAGAGATGCCTCAGTCTCTCATCATCTTCTCAGCCCTCCTGTAGCTTCTTGTCTGTCTTGCACTGGGGAGCCCAGCACTGAACACAGCACTCCAGGTGTGCCTCAGCAGGGCTGAGCAGAGGGGCAGGATCATGTCCTGACCTGCTGGCAATGCTTTTCCCAATGCACCCCAGGGTACCACTGGCCTTCTTGGCCGCCAGGACACTTTGCTGTCTCATGGAAGCTTGTTGTCCACCAGGACCCCCAGGTCCTTCTCCAGAGAGGTGGTCATCTCCTGGAAGGCTACCCCATTGGTCAGGCATGATTTCCACTTGGTGAATCCATGTTGGCTACCACTTATCACCTTCTTTTCCTCCATGTATTTCGAGATGACAGCCAGGATGAGCTGTTCTGACACCTTTCCAGGGCTGGAGGTGAGGCTGACTGGCCTGTAGTTCCCTGGGTCCTCCTCCTTGCCCTCTTTGAAGGCTGGAGTGACATTGGCTTTTCTCCAGTCCTCAGGCACCTCTCCTGTTTTCCATGAGCTTCATCCAGAGATGATGGAGAGTGGCTTGGCAATAACATCTGCCAGCTCCCACAGCACTTGTGGCTGCATCCCATCAGGGCCTATGGATTTGTGGCTGTTGGGTTTTACTAAGTGATCTCTAACCTGATTCTCTCAATCAAGGGAAAGTCTAGGAATATTCCCAGATAATGCAATCCTGTCCTGTGCTTGGCAGAGTAGGATCTGGGGGGTATAAAAATGCACAGTGTTCATGAAATTGTCATAGAGTATCATTTAAATCTCCTCTCAGTCGTTTAAGTTAACTTCTGTTTCTCCACAGGCTGCATGCAAGTTCATCAAATCTCATGTGGACTCCAGCAGTGTTGAATCCCTCTTTTATGCTGCCCAGGCCATCCAGGCCCTGTCAGGCTGTGAGGTGAGTGTGGAGCTCTGAGTTCTGCAGACAGATATTACCAAGAAAATACCTGCCTTGATATTTTTCTTGGGTTTGTTTTATGCATAACTTTTACTTTCTTTTAGTGGATTGTTCTCTTGTGGCTAGCACAGGTTTTTCCCCAGAGAAATTTTCTTGTGTTTTATAAATAAAGATAAAGTTTGGATGTTGTTGGAACAGTGTCCCAGAACTTGGGCAGTGCAGGCCTGGCCAATCAGGCCTGGGGGAAGGCTTCTGACTGACCAATCTGGGTGACTTTTGAGAACTCTATATATGTGATGAAATCAAAACAATAAAGGTCATTCCTTCTTGCCACTGAGAACTGGTGCCTTCATTACTCTGCTAGCTGCTCAACAGCGACATTCTCTGTTGTGCCTTAGGTAAAAAAATCTTTGGGTGTGCTCTACACAAGGCAAATATAAATGTACAACACATGTATTTGGTCCAGAGTAATTCTGAGGGAATGTTTTTTAATTAAACACTGGTGGCTAAGAAAAAAGGCAGCACATTTTATTAGAATTCTCAGGACTGTGTCAGTTAGAAACTCTTTGGGTGGATGACACACTGTTTGGATGTTGGAACACTGCTGGATGCAGATGCAGAGTACCCTTGCTGAACTGAGGTGAGTTATCCAAGCCCTGTTTGTCATCAGTAGCCCTGGCTGCTACACAGTGATATGATGCCCAGTGAACAGCAGGAGCAGGTTACCAGGATAAATCTGAATCATGGATTATCCTGACTGATTGATGGTCAACAGCAAAACTTAGAGATTTAATTAATGAAACAAAAAGGTAATGAATGACAAAGGGATTTTTCCCAAAAGTTTATGGTAGTTCACCTGTCAAGTGTGTTGCTCCAGGAAGGAATCAGTGCTGATTAGAAGGCCATGTTTTTTCAAGTGTGAATTGCTATGTTCCCTGTGTTCTTGCTCAGGTCACCATTTCAAATGAGACCAGGGAGCTGCTGCTGGCAGCTGTCAGTGAGGATTCCTCAGTCACCCAGATCTTCCACGCTGTTGGTGCCCTGAGTGGCTTTGGCCTTCCTTTGGCATCCCAGGAAGCTCTGAGTGCTCTCACTGCTCGTCTCAGCAAGGAAGAGAGTGTGCTGGCGTAAGTCTCGGGCAGAAAGGATTCATTTTTATCCACCAGGCAACTGGATTTTTAATTAAAGAGTATTTTAATGCTTTATGTTTGTAATATAGAGGTAGTAGAGTAGGTGCTGTGTTTTCATTTGATGTATTTGTCCAGTTCGTTATTGTTTCTCTGGTGGAATGAAATATATGTTTTTGTGGCTATTTTTGTATGATTTTGTAAATGAACTTACATATTCAGTCTAGTTCAAATATAATGGTCATTAAAGGGATAGTATCCCAAAAAAAAGCTTCCTCTTAAAAGCAACAAATTTTTTGCTTAATACCCAACCATGATTCTGTGTCATTTATGGTTGTAGCAGACTTGATGCTCTTTCTCAACCCTGTTGTTTGTAGTTTGAGGTGTCTGCACTGTGAACTGGAAAATATGTGCCAGGAAGCTGAAGGAATCTTGGCATTTATCACCAAAGAATTTAGTTTCACTGCGAAACAAGAGAACATGATGTCCCTTAAAAGCTGAGGAAGAGAGGGAGACTTTAAAACTTGCTTTGTTGACTAAAAAAAATGGATTCCTGGAAGCCTCAGTAGCAAGTCTGGGATCTGTGCTCTGCAGGGATCAGTTTGTTCTCTGCCTTTGAGTCTGAGTTTCTTGCAGCGCTGATGCAGCTAAAGCGACATTCTGTAATGAATGCTAAGTTCACACTAAATCACTTCAGATTCATTCTCTTGAGTGAACTGAAGGCAGGAACAGCTGTTTTACACTTCATCCAGAATAGAAAATTCAGTAGCTTTGATTTAAATGATGTTTGACTCTTAAGGAAGGAATAGTCATGCATTTGTTTGGTTTTGTTCTTGTTTAAGAACCATCCAGGCTTTGGAGACGGCATCTCACCTGTCCCAGCAGGCAGATCTAAGTGGCATTGTTGAGGAGATTGAGGTAGGAACACACTGTGCTCTCTAATTATTCAGAAATTTGCTAGATCTCTTTAGAACTATAAGATGTATTAATGTGAAAAACAAAATGAAGAACCAGCCTGGCTAATTGCCTGCATTATGTGGTTTGGCTTTCAAGAAGATAATTCCTTGGACTTTTATCTGTTTCACAGGGGACTGAAACATTGAAAATCCTGACATTTACATATAATTAAATCCACTAAAGGCTGGAGGTTTCTCTTTCTTCCTGTTTCTAAATAACTATTACAAAATATATCATTGATCCCATACAGATAATCCTTGATTACTGAAGAGCTAACTTCTGTGAATCTACTGGAATACAATATAAATTTTAGTAACTCTTTCTGTCAGGATCTTGTCGCTCGTTTGGATGACCTGGGTGGAGTTTACCTGCAATTTGAAGAAGGAATTGAGACTACTGCCCTGTTTGTTGCTGCTGCCTATAAGCTGTCAGACCATGTGGGTACAGAGCCAGCAATAAAGGAGGTCTGTACCTGTCTTTTCATCCATTGCACATTCCAGCTCCCAAAAAGGATCTGCTCAGTCCCTGTGAAAGAGCCTGGTGTAACTGGGTAGAATTTCTACTGGAAGAAGTATTGAGCACACTCAATGAAAAGGGACATTGTGGAGGGAATGCTAAGAAACAGAATCTAAGAGGAAATTCCAACTTAAAGATCACAGGCTGGATTTGTTGGTTTTTTTTTCCTTTTCCAGGAACGAAATTGCAAGTGAGGCTTAGTTTTTGTTTATTGAGACAAGGTGTTGAAAAAAACTGCTTGTTTCAGCGTTTGCTTTGATATTTGGCACTTGTGTAGCACTTTCCAGCATTTCAAAGTGTTTTGCAAATGTTATTTATCTGTGAGAAAATGCCGGGACCCTAATTTGGGGTGCCCAAAAGAGAGACAACATCACCATGTGCCTGCAGGAATCCAGATGCAAGAACTTGTTGTCTAAGATGAAACACTGTTGGAAATTTCTTTTGATCTTGGTTAAGCTAGAAATCATTACTATCCAAGCTACTACCCAAGCTATCCACTTGATTTTTTTTTTTCCACAAGTTAATGGAGTTAGATGCATTTTGGAGTGAGAGTGGCAGCTCCCTAAAGCATGAGCCAAAGTGGCAGGGTTAAGAATGAAGCCAGTGTAAGACATCTGAGTTCAGTCCTGGCTCTTTTCCACACTGCTGCCAAACAGACTAATGCAAAGTAATTTTGATGTCATTTTTGAGGTGCTGATTCTGCCACGCACAATTCAGACTGTCAGCATTCAAATGATGCTTAAAAAAAAGACCAATTAAAGAAAATTGTTTAGTGTTATTTCAGAATTGCGCTGTCAGAAGTGCTGCTGTTGGGGCTTAAGGCTTTATCTCTGGTGAATGGTGAGAGTGCCTTTGGAATGCCACCAAACTGTCTTTAAAAAATAACATGTAGTATTTGCAGAAATAACTCCCTTTTTCTTTTTCCTCCAAAACTTCAATGAGAGTGTCAGTTACTGATTAGGGTCTGGAGCAGTGCCATGCCCTCCACAGACATGAAAAACACAGCAGGATTTACACTATGCAGGAGCTTTGTAGCATTTGCCTGGATGCTTTCTCTAGTTGTGATGTTGTTTGCTCACTGGTACAAACAGGAGGGTGAAAAATTTGAGATGCAGTGGATTTCATTTAGAGGTGTTCTTTGTAGTCGCTAAGTTGTATCCCTATTGTTTTGTTTGGGATTGTCTTTGATTGTATTCATTCTTATTAGAATTTAGCCCTAAATTCCTTGCTTGGATCAAAGTACAGGTAGCCAATTCCTCTGTTTTCCAGACTAGCAGGGAGGGATGGAAGGAGTTGAATAGTGAGGGGTAATGAATAATCTGCAGAGGGTGATGTGGATGCCCTTCCAAGTCAGACTGCAAAACCACCTGGGGGGATGCAGTCCCACTCTTGCTTTGGAAAGAACAAATTAGCTTTGGCACATCCCAAAGCCAGAGCTGGCTCTGTGCTCCTGGTGGTACTGCTTTAAAGCTAATCCTCTTAGCTTGAGGACACTGCTGAACCTGAGGGGATAAGCCTGCATGGGCCTAGACTGGCCCCTTCCAGAGCCATTGGGATGTTTTTCTCCATGGCCCTCCCAGCCTGGCAGGTAGCCAGGGCATCAAGCCTGGTCCTGCTCCACTGTATGAAGACAATTGTGCAGCTCTTGCAGCCAAGTTGTCCTTTTGCAGCCACATGCAGTCTGGGTAGCTAAGCTGACAACATCTTCCACTCCAAAACACATCATTTGCAGAGGTGGATCCAAATTCTGGTTTTCCAAATTCTTAGCACAGTTCCAACCATTGTGGTTGGAACCTCCCAGCCAAGAATAAGAATGCACATGTGAAATTCCAAAGGTAAATCATGTTGGGTTGCCTCATAACTTGAACTACTTTTAAAGCAAATGGAAAATTAAACAGTCTTTTATGAATGATGTTTTCATTAATAACAATATACAGAGCCAGTTTGTAATGTTGCGGTAAGCTGCTGGTGCTTATATGTGATTGGCTTTTCCTCTTTCAGGATCAAGTTATCCAGTTGATGAATGCAATTTTTAGCAAGAAAAACTTTGAGACACTCTCAGAGGCTTTCAGCGTTGCTCGTGCTGCAGGTTCCTTATCCCAGAACCGCTTCCACTTGCCTGTCATCGTTGTCCCTGATGGACCTGCGGCTGTGTCCCATCATCAGCCTGTACTCAGGGTAAGGCCTCAGCCCCAAATCTTGGCTCAGGCTGTGGTATTGTAGCTCTGGGCTGACTGAAGGTGTAAGGTGATGTCTTTGATTTTTAGCTCTGTGGCTCAGGTTCCTGTAGATCTGGGATTTTAGTGCTTTTGTGAGGTGATTCTTAGGAGCCTTGGCTTAACCAGGGCTTACCAGACACTGCCTCAAGAAGGCATGGTGTGGAAGTGAGCCCTTCACCTTCCCTATTGTGTTAGAAAGGACAACGAGATCTGGGAAGCTGAGCAGGGGAGAACTCTGGGTGTGTAACACAGAGGGGTACTGAGTTGTCTGTGCTACTGCATTCCTTCTGGGGTAACAAGTTTCACAGAAATGCTGGTTTTTCTCTCATAGCTGCAAGTGACCAATGTTATGTCCCAGCAACTGACTCAAGTTTCTGTAAAACTTGATCAAGCCAAGTCTGTGTCTAGCAAAGCCACTGTCCTTCAACAGCTACCATTTACACTCTCTGGGTAAGAAAATAAGAATATTTTTATAGTAAGGCAAACAGGTGTTACTTAAACAATGTTGGACTTAATTTCTATAAGTGTTTTCCACCAGAGAAATGTTTCCATGATAGAAAACCCAAAATGCTGTGGTTGTGTTTTGTTGGTGACAAGTGACTGAGCATATTTGGTGGTGATTTCTGTTGCTTTTTCTTTTGACTGGTAGTGGGAAATTCCACTGTTTTTTTTTACTTTTGTCAGCTTTGAAGAATTCTTTTCCTGCTGCATTTAGCTATGCTGGTTTTGTGCTGTGTTTGTTTACCTGTTCAATGTAGCATATTTGGAGGCTTCGTAACACCTTGGGGTTTTCTATTGCAGAGATTTCTTTGAGCTGAACTTCATGAATGTGAAACCTGCAAGTGGATATTATGATTTCTCCATCAGTGTAGATGGAGATAAGCGATTTATTGCTAACAAAGTGGAGGTGGGTGTGCTCTTTGATGTATTTTAATTCTGTGCCTGTTCACTGAAACAGCTTCTTTGTTTCATGCTTGTGAAGGATGTTGCCAGTTGTATGGAATTTTTATCACATGTTTTTCTTTAATGCATTGGATTTTGACTCAGGATTATGGCCAGTAACCATATTATTATATGATCAAAAGGAATTTGTGTAAGTTTCAAACCTGATTTATCACTTAGATGCTGATGTGACAACATATGAACAAAGGGTAACAGTGGAAGTGTTTATATGGCAGCCCTAAGTCGATATACAAAAACGATTACCAAGTGTTAGTTCTTCAGAGCATTCCAGAGTTGAGCCTGTAAATCTCAAGGCTTGGCTATCAGTTGTCTGGGGTTTGCCTGATGTGTGGAAGCTGAGCATTTGTTGTTGTCTGTTTGAATAAGCTCTAGTGCCCTAGAAAAGCATCAAGGAGTCTTTTGGCATCTCCGAACCATGTATATGGTGAAGATTTTGTAGTGGAGAAGCAGTGACCAAAGCAAATGAAGTCTTCCTTTCATGCATACACAGTCGTTTTTTGGTGGCAAAAGCTGTTAGACTGTACCTTTCTGAAGAACAGTTTCATATAAACATTTGGAGTTTTCCTTTCCTCAAGTTTGTTACAGTGAGAAGAATGTGACCTCTGTGACTGTTCATGTGGTCACCCCAGTGTCAACAGCTGAGAATGCTCTTCTCCAAAGAGGTCTCTTCCCAGGGTTAATTTTTGCCCTTAATCGCCTATTTAAGGAAACAATTAGCATTTCAAGTCTCCCAACATATTTAGCTTGGAGTGGAGGAAGACACTTACAACTGCTGACCTTTACTCTGAGGATCAAATGGACTCTGTCAGTGGGGCAGTAATGGCACTCAGGGGTGTCAGAAGGGGCTGGATTGTCCTGCTTAAGCTGGGGCTGGCACAGGGAGGCACCGGCAGGAATGTATTAGCGCTGGCAGCTTTGTGGGAACCGCTGCTAATAAGACACATTGTTACGGGGGAGGACTGCTGGGGAGCTGCTTTTTTCCTTACTGTTATTAGCATTAATTGTCCTTAATGCACCATCGTTTTGACAGTAATGAGCTAAACCAGTGGGTTATTACTCAGGCAGAGACTACATTTCCTGGCATTAAAATATTTGAGAGATGTTTGTGTACCGTGCAGTTGGAGGGGCTGTGTGCACCAGCTCTGAGTTGCCTTCACACAACTTTTTTTAAATTAATATTTCATTAGTCCATCTTTCTTTACTCCTGCCTTGGAACGAATTAAGGCTTTGCTAAAGTTAGCCTGAATCATCTGCATGTTAATGGATCCATTTTCAGGGGTAGCCTCTCTTTTAAATTACACTTTTTGTTGTAAAGGAGCTGCCAAGATGATTCTGTTTGAAGTCTGACCTGAATAGTTTAGTTAATGTTTTTACATATTTTTCCCACAGGTTCCCTGTGAATTATTTTTCAGGCTGAGGGTGTGGGGCTGGTTCACATGAGCAAACCTGTAATAACAAATTGTAGTATAAGATGAAAAATATCTTGGCAATGAAACTTTCATTCTCTAGGGGAGCATTTGTAAGCTGTGAGAACAAATGTGCTAATTAAAAACTACAGACTGCAGTAACTGCTTATGTTTGAGAGAAGAATTGAAATCAGTCAAACCCACTCGGCTCAGTGCCTGGATAGGCTGTGGTTTGGGGCTGGGGAAAGGGCAGGAAATAATTTCTCCATTTGGGGTTTATACAGCACTTAGCACAGAGGAGTGTGATAAATGGCAGGGCCTTATTGGCTGCCTTGCTTTAAGTGATAAATGCTGTGACTCTGAAGGAAAGCTTGCTGGACAAAGTGCAGGTCTGCAGGAATGCTTTGGCATTTGCCTGCTGGTAATAAAATCAACAGAAACCTGTTGGGCTTTAGGAGCCACCAGGGGCAGAACTGGTTGCTGTCTGGAGACCTCTCATCTCCAATTGCTGTCCAGAAAGCAGAAGGACACATGCATAGGCAGTGTTAAGTTGTATCATATGTGATGTAATATTTAACAGCTGGTTTCTGCTAGTTCAAAAGGAAAACTAGTTGCATCTGGGTAGTTGGACTGTTTCATTAAAAACAGCTCTCTCAAGGGCAGCTAATTCTAGCATGCCTGAGAAGTTGGTGTAAGCAGAGCTGGCTGCTTGTGCAGGGAGGAAGGGGATGGCTTAGGGTTAGTGACTGGTGCAGGAGCTTTTCCAGAAGGTGAATTGCTGTAGATCCTTCTGGTCAGGTTAGACTCTGACTTGAGTTTAGCTGTAAGACCGTCTTGGGGGAAGAGGGACAGAAGAGCTAAAGCATCTGCAGTGAACTTGACCATAATTGGTGTATGTAGACTGCTCTGAGGAATTTTCTGTTGTGTTTTGTTGCAGCTGAAAGTAAAAGTTTCCACAGAAGTGGGGATTACTAACGTAGATCTTTCTACTGTGGATAAAGATCAGAGCATTGCGCCAAAAACAACCAGGTAAAACAACATGGGGTGTGTGATCCTTTAGGAGCAAGCCTGACTCTAGATTAGAGTCTTGGTTTCTCTGAGCACCAGGCCTTCTCTTGGAAGATCACCTCAGTTCTGTGTGGTTTTTTTTTTTCCCTCCTAGGGTAGCTTACCCAGCCAAAGCCAAGGGCTCATTCACTGCTGACAGCCATCAGAACTTTGCTTTATCCTTCCAGCTGATAGATGTGAACAGTGGAGCTGAACTCATCCCTCACCAGGTTAGGACAATTTTTGTCACTGCTGTGTCACCAAGATGTTCCATCATGAAGCATCTGATGTGACAACTGCTCTTGAAAAGATTTGATAGGTTTTGAGCAGCCTTATGTTTCTGACATGTACTGTGAAGATCACTGATCTCAGTAGATGGGAGATTCAGTACATCTGTTTGTTAAATGAAACCTCTCCTGGCTCTGGTATTGTGTTGTATTAAACTCCACAAAGTGAGTGCACATAGCCTGCACTGTTAAAGCACACTTCTGATTGTTTAAAGTAGATTGTTGGCTGAAAAAGTCCTTGAATGTTACAATCTATCTTCCTTTCAGACTTTTGTCCGACTTCACAACCAAAAGACTGGCCAGGAGGTGGTGTTTGTTGCTGAACCAGACAGCAAGAATGTGTACAAATTTGAATTGGATACCTCTGAAAGAAAGACTGAATTTGACTCTGCCTCTGGGACCTACACTCTTTACTTGATCATTGGAGATGCCACTCTGGAAAATCCAATCCTGTGGAATGTGGTATGTAGCTGGAAGTGGGGTGATGTGGTTTTGACATTACTGACAGTCTAACAGGAGAGCATGGTAAAAGCTTGGAAGCAAAAAGCTCAAATGTTTTGTTCTTTGTAGTGAAGCAGAATCCTTTTGGCCATTTATGGGCTCTGAGGTTTGTGTTCATTGCAAGTTTTAAGTAAACTTCAAAGCAAGACAGAAATGAACATTTCATCATGTGGTGGTGCAGAAACTTCAGAACATTTATGGGTTTGACTGCAATTTCACAGAAAGCTCTCAAGGTTTAACCTCTCCATTCTTTCTCTGATGGAAATAAGCCCAATTCTTAATGATGGGTGAATGGCATTACTGCTTCTGTTTAGGAGAGGCTGCCTCTTTAAAAATCTGGTGGCTTTTTTTCAGTTTCCTTTTAAAATCATGTAAATCATAAATTGGCAAATAAGGAAATAGAGCACAGTAATGGAATAGGTTTTATTAATATATTTAGATCTAAATGCATGAAGCTGCGTGCTTTCATTTCAGGCTGATGTTGTGATCACATTCCCAGAAGAGGATGCACCATCCACAGTCCAGTCCAAGAACCTCTTTGTACCCAAACCTGAAATCCAGGTACAGTCAAAATTGGAGATGAGTCCCTAGTATTATTTGTTCTCATCGTAATTTATTTGTAAGTAATCTCGTTAAAGGAAGACCAGAGTTACTGCTTAATGGAGAGAAATTTGTTGCAGTTCTCTGGTGTATGAATAAATAAGTTGTGTGTTCTACCTGTGAGAGAGCAGCTGGTGTCAGTGAGAGGACTCAAACATGAAAATGTGACCAAGTAAGCACCAAGTAAGCACAAGAAAGGTCTCTTGTTTCATTCCAGCCATTTGGGCTGGTGTCAAGCTAATAAGTGTTTCTGTGAGAGCAAGGAAGAGTTAACTGTGCAAGAAATCAAATATGCAGAGACTGGAATAGACACTGCTTTAAAGAGTCAGTCTTTGCCTTAAGATGAATGGCTCTCATCCAGAAGAATCTCTGAGAACAGCACCAGGGCTGCAGCTGGTCATCTGGGAAGCAGAGAAGCTGCTCTGTTGGAACACTCCTGCTCATGAGTTGGTTTTGTTTGTTTGCAGCACCTCTTCAGGGAACCTGAGAAGAGGCCTCCCACAGTGGTTTCCAACACTTTCACGGCGCTAGTTCTCTCCCCACTGCTTTTGCTGCTCATCCTGGTGAGTGAACTGGGTCACAGAAGAGCAACACTTTTTCCCATCCGGTCCAGAGTCACTTACGAGGTTGGACAGCTCAACTTCTTGCTAAAACTCTTGATTAATCATGACTGGCTCAGCAGTGCCAAATATCAGTGCAGAGCATTGGTCTGGTTTGGTTTTTTGAGGTTATAGTCAAAGCATAATAACACTGCTGCCAAGCTGAAGTAGGTGGATGAGTTTCTTCAGTGTGCTTCAGCTGGGGATGGTGAGTAACAGTGGGCAGATTGAGTTATAACAACATTAGACTTCCACAGAAAAAAAGCAGTTATCCTGCCCACATGTAATAAATCCATCACAAAATCTGCATTACTTAATTCTATCAGATTTAATCCCCATTTATGGACATTTGAGTGTCTGTAGTTGAAACATCCACTACTACTCACTCTATTGTCAGGTCAGTGCTTTGAACTTCATGCAGTACAAAATCTCATTGAGGCAAGTTAAATTATTCCTTATTTGGAAGATGAAACTGATCCCAAGAGCAATTTCCCATTAGCCAGTCTCACTGAAAGCTGGCATTCAGGCAGTCATGTCCTCTGGTCTGTGGAGCTCACAATGTACAAGTTGATGACACTAATGAAAAAACTCATTGCTGCTGCTCCTGTTTCCCACCCTTCATGCCTTTATCTTTTGTAGTCAAAAATTAAAAATTATTATTATGACCAAACATCTTGTATCTGTAGGTGGTCTTTGAGTCCAAAATGAGAGCCTAACCTTTTTTTTTTTTTTTTTTTTTGTATTTTTAATGGAAATTAATTCAACTGGATAGAAATAGTGTCTTTTTTCACTATTTAGATTTGGAGCAGTATTCTCTCTTCAGTTTAGGATATTTGAAGAACTGCATTAGGGCAGTTAAAAGTTGCAGGAGAAATTTTCACTAAAGGAGCTTGACAATGCTGCCTTTAGCAAAATTACTACTTTCTCCTCTTGCACTAGTAAACAAGTGCTTCTGTAGAGAATACACTGGATTCACTGAAGATCTTAAAGCAAACAGGCTTGAAAGATGTCGAAGCTTAAAATAAAAGCTTGTGTTTACAAGGCTGTTGTAACTCTGGTTTTGTTTCTTTTGCTTTTAGTGGATCAAGATAGGTGCCAACATCTCCAACTTCAGCTTTGCTCCCAGCACCATCGTGTTTCACATGGGACATGCTGGTAAGTGTCAGAGGCTTTCTGCTGTTTGACCTCCTCACCTGGTAGTTACAGATGAGAGCCTGTGGTTAATGGGCCCGTGGTCTATTAACTCTAATGACATAACAGCATAACATTTGTTCTCTTGTTTCCATCTGCCTTCCTGCTTTTCATAATTGTTAATATGGTGATAAACCTGTTTTGGCCATCAGCTTATAACAGCCGTCATTATCCGGGCCCCTCTCTCACACCATTTATCTATACTTAATAGAACTTCTTATTTCCAGAGGTCACACTTTCTTTATTGGATGTTTATCCTCAGAGGGCAGGGAGGTTTTGTGGGGATTGAAATCTGCAGGATCTGTTAACAGGGAAAGGCTACATCTTTTCTTTAAAGCTCTTGCCATGAAATCACTTCTGGTTCTTTGGCTGAACCAAATTTTTTCATCAGTTTTATTGTGCCCTTGGTCACACAGTTATTTACTGTCTTGGTAGAATTTCAAAAACATAGCAGGCTGGGAGAACATTGGATCTATTGATTTCCAAACGTCACTGTGTTTCTCAGTCCAAGTCAGTTTCCTTGGAAGCTTTATAAAGCTGTAAGCCCTTACAGATGTGTGAGGTTAATATCCCCTACTGAAATCCAGAGTATCCTCCTCTTTTTAATCGCCCTTAATGTCTATAATATGTCCAATAATACTGCCCCAGGAGGGTTGGTTGCAAGCTGTCAGTGTCACATTTTCTCTCCAGAATGGAGACCCAAATGCCTTCATTCCCTGGCAATAGTGTATGGTCTTTAGATCTGCCATTCAGAGCTTCAGAGATGAGATAGAAACCAAATGCTTAGGCCTGGCAGTAGAGTTGTTCTGAGTATAACAAATGGCTGGTCTTCAAAATGAAGTTTCATCCATGGGTTCTGTCTTTTTTTTTTTTTCCCCAGCAATGTTGGGACTCATGTATGTATACTGGACTCAGCTCAACATGTTCCAGACTCTGAAGTACTTGGCCATTTTGGGTGGCATCACATTCCTGGCAGGCAACAGGATGCTGGCTCAGAAAGCTGTGAAGCGGTAAGGGGAGACACAGCTTTAATATCTTTGGGGAGGACATCACAGGATGCTGCTGTGTGTCAGTGAACACTGCTTCGAGCTTTTGGACCTTGTGTGTGAGGCTGAGCTGCTTGGCCCTGCTTCCCTGCCTCTTTCTTGAGCTGAGCAGGGCAGTGAGGGGCTGTCCCCAGGGTGAAGCTCCTGCAGAGAGAAGTGGCCATGTGGCATGTGCTGAAGCAAGCTCTTAGAAGAATAATGTTAGATTATGAAAGCCATTGTAAATTCAGGAGAGGCCCAACAACTCTTTGGGAGTTGTGCTTGTGATAAAGGTTTTAAGAGGAGGAAGATAAGGCAGGAGTATTACTGCTGTGTTCGTCTAGCTAAGGGGAGATTGTAGAGGAAAGGGAAGCAGCTGCTTATCAGCTGTGCAGCACCAGACAAGAGGCAGCAAACGCAAGCAAACCCAGGGAAAATTCTCCTAGATATTAGGGATGCAGCATTCATTTCTGTACTGGCATTGGGCTCATTCTGCCCACATGCAGTGTCTCGTGACTGCCCTGGCATGGGCAGCCAGCAGTTTTCTGACCCAAACTTCCAGTGCAGTGCGTTGATTTGAGGTGACACCATTCCTTGTCCTTCATTTCTGCCACACACAGTTTCCATGTGAGACTTAAGCTTTAGCCCTTTGGCACTAATGTAGCATTTGACTTTGAAGATGATCTTGCTGACCTGCTTTGCCATCAGACCTGTGTTTTCCTTACTTTTCCTTTTTTGAGCCGCTGGGAGCTTATCCCTGCATACCTATCTGCATAGATAGCCCTGGGTTCTTACTTTTTTGATTGCATGCTATTAAAACCAGGACAAGAGCTGTAAAAGAAAAAATAAGAGTATAGTTTTCAGGTGGGTTGCATTGATTTGTTTTCTTTAAAACATCTTTGCTTTTGTGGCTGTGTCAGGGAGGATGATTAATGTAATTAACCATTTCCATACTGTCCTCCTAGCTTTCTCAGCCTTGCTCTCAGATGTCCAGCCCTCTCTGCTGTGGCACTTTATCTTGTTAGTGTAACTTCCTACGTGAATTTTGTTGCCCCTGGGGCTATGTTACATCATTTAATAATGTTTCCTTGTTCACTTAAAGAGTAATGAGAAATTGTTACTAAGTGCAGATTGCCTAGGAGACAGATTGGGGGGAAAATAATACAATGAAGCAAATTTCTAAGTGTCTTGGCTCAACCAGGGCTTCTGTTAGCACATAAATGCAGGTGGTTGGTTCCTGCTTCAAACCACTGCAGGGGGTGTCCATGAGCTTTTTCACTGTAAATGACACGACGCTGCAACTACAATGGTAAATTTGAAAGTAAAACTTCTCTCTGAGGCTAAAGTTAAACCCTTTGTACATGACTTTAAAGTTCAAAAAGACATCTTCTTGTGAAGGCGCTGTCTGCCTGTCTCAGATGCTGAAGTGCAGTGACAATTAAGCAGATTGCACTTTGAGGCAAAGCTGTGGAGGCAAACAGCAGGCATGGGAAGGGAAGAGGGCTGTCTGTATAAACCATCTTGTTAACAAAAGTTACCAGAAGGCCTGGTTTTGCTTTGTGCATTTCTGTCACTGGGTCTGGCTCCTGGAACAGGGCTGCTTTCTTCCTTCCTGTCTTCTCTGAACCTTTCTCCCTCTCTCCTTTTGGCAGGATCGCTGCAGAGCAGAGCAGTAGGTTGGCAAAGTATAGAACGCTGCGGTAAAAGGGGGTTTGCTAGTGACCAGCTCTTCAGGAAGTAAGGGCCTTTTTGGATTTTGCCTTTCCCTGGGCATGCTGCCTGTTTCATTTCACCTCATCACTCACTTGTTTTACAAAAAAATGTGTGAGCTGAAGCTGCTTCCCCTACCATTGCTTATTGAGCTTTAAATCAGTCCTTGGGTGCCCCTGCAGCTGGGTTGGCATATTAGCAGTACATGTTCTCTGAGAGTAAATTGCTTTTGTGTGATTTCCTTAATTGTCTGAAGTCTATGTGGTGATATGTGCACATGTAAATATTCTGTTGTGGGCACCAAGCAACTCTCAGGTGATGAAATAAACCTAGTTTAAACAATATTATTGCTCCTATAAATAAATTATTAGTAATGTCATGGAGGAGACCATGATGAAAGTGGCTGATACTGGGGCTGTTCCCATTCTGCTGCTGGTACTCTCTATCCCCACCTGCAGTGTTGTGGCTATTCAGCTGCCAGGCACTCTGCCTGCTGAATTACATCCTCGTTTGGATGAGCTCTGTGCAGCAGAGCCAGGTCAGCAGCACCTCTCTTAGCTGACAACATGACCCAGTCCCAGGTTCACCCTCCCATTAGACTGAACTGGTCATGATGGCTCAGGCAGCAGCAGCTCCCAGCCCCCTCCATTCCATACAGTCATTTGTTAGGTTTCCATTGCCATTTCCCAGCAGAAAGCCCTTCATTTCCTTTCATTCCAAGAGGTAAGGTCCCAGTTTGCTCTCTGCACAGTGGTGTAAGAGGCAGGACTGCCCAGTTCTGAATGTGTGTGCACAGAGGGGCTTCATTCCTCTTTCAGTGCACTGGTTTGTTGTGGGGAAGAGGGAGAGCATATGGGATGGGTCCTGTGATGAGACAAATCACTGTTCAATGTGCTGCACAGGTACATCTCCTGAGCATCTGCTTCCTCTCACATCCATGGTCAGTGCTCCAGGCACATGGGAGCTAAATGGAGCCCAGGTTTTGTGGTGCAAATCAAACCCAGCACTGGGAGGCTGTGCCACACAAATAGTGTGCACTGTGGTGAGAGCTTCTGTCTGCAGGTCAGGGTGTGTGCAGGATGGGTTCATGGAAATTACCTGTGGAGAATTTTGTATCATGTCCCTCAGAAAAACAGCTTGTTACTGTCTCTTCTCTCCCTGGAGTGTTTTGAGGTATTTGAGCACAGAAAAAGCTACAAGAAGTTACTGGAAAGGAACTGGAAATGGCTGTCACTTGTCCTTGTAGATGACTGCTGTGTTTGCTGTTCAGGTTTCTGAATGCTTCTCTTTAACATCACTTTGGGCCAGTGGTTTGCAGCTTTTTAGTGGCCTCTTACAAAGTGCCTCATGAGTGTGTTCTCCACAGCCTGCATGTTTTCCTGTTTCTCAGCCTGGTATTTTAACTCCTTCATTCCTTATGGGCTGTAAGTAATCCTAGAGGATCATGGAATCACAAACTGGTTTGGGTTGGAAGGGACCTTACGCTCATGTAGTTCCAATCCCTCTGCCATGAGCAGGGACACTTCCACTAAAGCAGGTTGCTTAGGGCCATATCCACCCTGGCCTTTAACAAATTCCAGAGATGAAGCATCAACAACCTCTCTGGGTAACCTGTGCCAATGCCTCACCACCGTCTGAATAAAAAATTTCATCCTAACATCTAATCTAAACCTGCCCTCTTCCAGTTTAAAACCACTGCCCTGTCTGCATGTGTAAAACATCCCTCTCACTCATTTTTATGAGCCCACTTCAAGTCCTGCATGGCCACAGTGAGGCTTCCTGGGGCCTTCTCTTCTCCAGGCTGAGCATCCTCAACTCCCTCAGCGTTCCCTCAGAGGAGAGGGGCTCCAACCCTCAGAGCATCTCTGTGCCCTTAAGATCTTGCAAATAACTTAATATTCACAAAGCCTGAGTTAGATTTTGCTGCCATGTGCAGTCACAAGGATTTTTCCTCGTTGCTGAGTTTTCCTGTGCTGCAGCTATGTCGGCTAAGGTTGTATTGCTACCAACTCCTATGGCAGGACTGTCAGGTGCTCAGCCTCCATGGCCATGCCTGTCTGGCATCATGGAAAGCAAAAGGACCCCAAAAAGCTGGGTCTGTTGTGCTAAAATTAGGCTACTTGATCTTCTTGGGGAGTTGAAGATCATTGTGTTTACATGGACAAATGATTCCCAGCAGATGGATCAGCCCTGTTAAGGTATTTGCAGGCTTTGCATTCAGCCTGGGGTTTTTTGTTCAATTTTGTAATTTAACAGGCATATTCATTCCTTTTGCACCAGAAATTAATCTTTGTTTTGTCTGACTATTTCCATCCTCTTTGAATTCCATCCCCCATTCCAGAGCAGTACTGATTTTATCACTCAAGCTGCTTTTGGGAAGCTTGTCCAGTGAGCTTCCTTTCACAGAGAATGAAGTGTCTGGGGATGCCTGTTCTGTGCAAGGAAGTGCTTTGCTGACTGGAAGAGTTAATTCTTTTGATCTTTCTTTCCAGGACACACTAGTACCAGAAGAATGGAAGAAATGTGGAAAAACAAAGCAAATGCCTTCAGAACAGAAGCAAATAAATAACTGAATGGCCAGAAGAAGGAAGGCAAAAGATGATTCTTTTTTTATATATTAAGTCAAAAGGGTGCCAGTTAAACTTTTTTTAAAATCTTTATTTTCATCATTGTGTTCATGCTACTGGAGTGCTTTTCATATGAATCTGGAAAATCCTTTCTTTCTTGGATCCTCCCCCCTTCTCCCAGGACATTTGAGTTTCCTTTCGAGAAAAAAGAAAAAGAAAATACAAATCTGCTTTTCCCCAGATGCCCTTTCCTCCTCCTAAAGATTTGTGAATAAAGAGGAAAGAATGGTCCTGAATGTTGTGTTTGGGCTGTCTCAGAGGCGGTGATTGGAAGCTGGGCTCACATGAGAATGAAAATAGCTTTTTCTAGTGGGTAATTTTGTGTGTGAGTCATTGCTGAGTGTGAAGCTTCCTGTTCTTTCATGTCCTTTCCCAGGGGGCTGTGTTTATTGGGGGGGATTTCCCTCCTGCCTGTCCCTTGGGTGAGGCTGTGGCTGTGTTTCTGTGCTCAGGGCTCTTATCTCCATCCAGGCTGTGCTGAGCTGCTCTGGGCCCTCAGAGTCAGGCCCTTGTAGGGAGCCAGCTGTGGTGCTGGTGTGCCTGGCTGTGTCTGACCTGGCAGGTTTGGGGGTCCTGTGAGGGCTTCACTTTCTGTCCAGCCTCTGGAACTAACCTTCTCATTACAAATACGAGTTTGATGGAGGCTGTTGCCACTGGTCTTCTATGAAACCAAAAGCCAGGACTCTGCTGGTTACCATGTGGCCACATTTGAGTTACTCAAGCTCTAATTTCCCACCTAATTACTCCCTTCAGGACCACCAAGCAGTGCTGAGGCAGAAGGCTTGGGCATTATTGAAGGACTGACAGACAGTGATAACCAAAGACCAAAATCTGCTCCTGATGAGCAACTTCCATGTGGGAAACTTAACAGTTGCTCCCTCCTCTGCATCCATGTGTTGGCTCCTATTCATCCCACGTCAAGAGTAGTTGCTTTAAAGGCCTTTTGGCAAAGGAACCTTATCAAATGTCTTCTGGAAATCCAGGAAAATTACATCAGCAAGCAAGCATGTGGGTAAAGGGTGTGGAGCCGAATCCTCCGAAGCATTTCATGTGTGTGAGACGTGACCCCACTTATTAAATCCACCTTGTGTCTCCCCCATGCTGTTGCTCACACTTAGCTCACTGTTCCTGTTCTTTGTAGCAGTTCCCACCTGCATTAACGTTAGGATGGACCCACAGAGGTTTAATGAACTCCTTTGACCTCCTCTGCACTCCTTCAAACACCAGATCTTGGGCTGCATTCAAGTCTCCTGGGACTAAATGAGTTTTAGACTAGAAATAACTAAGCTACCATTCATAGTAATTCACCCTGGAATATTTTTTTTTTTCAATTCATATTTGGTTACTGCTCACTTAGCAGCTTTGTTTAATAGCTAATTCTTTCTGCTGATGTTTCATGCCAGGACAGAACTTTCCCTGTGCCTGTAGAGCTGCAGCATGTTATCCAAGGAGAGCACAGATGCAAAAGGAAAACCATGGAGTGTCCCTGTGATGTATCTTCTCCAAGCTGTGCATGTTGCTATTGATTTTTGTACCACCTTGGGTAGGCATTAGGAAAGATTTTTATTTGGGGCTTTTATTCCTCAGGTATTTTCTGATTTGTCTTATTTGTTTTTATATTTAATCTTGCAGAGTTTGAGCATTTGTTTCCTCATTTTGATGCAAACTGAACTTCTAAAGGAGTCTCTTTTATTCCAAATAGCTGCTCCAAATTTAATTCCATTTAATCACACAGACTTAATCACCCAAACACTTTGCAAAATGTTTTTGATAGGTCTTTGTTTTTATTTAGAGTATCTAATCCAGTCCTTGCATATGCCTTTTATGCCACTTAACAGAGTTTAAATTTTTTTTGCTACCGTGTTAACTTATTACTTTAGGAAGCTGTTTCGTTTTTTGTAATTCCTTTCCTTGAAGCGAGTAAGTCCTAATGGCTTTGAGTGTGTTGTTACACAACAGGTTTGCAAACCCGTTTTGAACCAGGCTACTCAAGTGATTCTTCTTTTGTGTGTTTCTGAAGCACAGGGATGGCTGATGTCTCTGACAGCTGCCTGCCCATGGAAGAGTAGCAGTTATCTATTAGTGCACTATCACAGCTTCACTGATCGCTCTCAACATGCCCTCGATGTTTCCCATCCTGCTGGGTGTTTTGTAATGCTTCCCTAATGCTGGAATTGTAAAACCTGAACAGGGAGGATGTAACAGGTAGGGATTCGGTGCAAGTATGAACTAATTTTCATGCACTCTGGAGCCTCCTGTCCTAAAACATGGCCACCTGAGGAATTGTTGGAGTACAAGGAGGGAAGATTTCAGAGGCCTTAACAGACATTTATATATCATTGTATTTCCAGCCTGGTGTTACTGGTGCTGGAGCTGGTGCCTTCATTAACCCAGCTCTGAGTCATCCTTGGTGTGCTTGACCACTGTCTTTGGGGAGCATCTTCCATTCTAGGCCCAGAATCAAGAAACTAAGGTCCCAACAAAAGAGCCATATTGACCTGCTGTTGGACAGGTTTATTTAGAACAACTCTTATTTCCTGCTGCTGGTGAGAAGCAGACCCCATCCTGGTGTTATTTACATTTCTGAAGACATAATTATTACACAAACAATAGGGGGATTGGGGTGAGAGGGAGGAAGTAGCTGTGTGAGATCACTGGGCTAATCACTTACTCCTTTAAAAACATTTACAGTTGTAACTGTAGCCACGCTGGAGTTCAGAGCCACAGGATGGCACTCAACAGGACGTTGAGTCGAAACAGCGACAGCCCGATCTGATGCACAGGGATCTCCTTTAGCTCTGGAAGAGCTGTAACTTCGGTTTGAACTCCTCAAGGCTGAGCTTTGTAGTGTTCATTCTGCTGCCAGGGCTCTGTGTCAGGGAGCCAGGCAGCAGCAGCCCAGGGCAGTGTTTCCGGTGAAAGGGAGATGTGTGGATTCATGTCTCACCTCGCCCTGATCCGTGCTGTGTGGTTGTGCCATCGGCATCAGTTTAGAGCAGGCTGTAATCAATTTACTGAGTTGCCTAAAGGTGCCTTTTGGTGGCCTCATGTTTATTAATCAGGCCCTCAAACAGAATGATGACTTGGCAGAAATTTTGTTACACTTTGTGATTTAAAACCTTAATTAGTAGATAGAATGTCCCCAGGATTACAAGTGTATCAGTGGTTTTAGTCTCTATGTGTAAAGCAGGCTGAGGTTAAAACAGAGGGGTATTTTTTTCTGATTCAGTACAGAGCAGTATTTCAAGAGGGGAGTTAAATTGTAAAGACTGGATTAAATTAAGTAGTGCATCAGCACTGCATTCCTTTGATCAGATCTGAGGAGTGTATGCATCAGTTTCCAGCTGCTCACATCTGGGAGTGTCTTCACTGCCGTGAAGGGCTCACTGTACAGTTTGGTCCATGAGCTCTGAATTATTCTAGACAGAAAGAGGAGGAAAAGAGAATTACCAGAAAACTTCATGAGCACATAGAGAAATTTTTTCACCCTTAGGAGGCTTTTCATTAATGACCTTATTTGTGGAAAGGTAGCCAAGTCAGGCATGGCAAGAGAAGCTGGAATGCTATGCTCTCCCAGCTGAATCCATAGGCATGATTTATGTAGAGTTCTAGTGTTCCCCCTCTTCCCCAGTCCTGCTTTTGTTCAGTGTGCACACTGATCTCTCCACACCCCGTTACATTGTGCTGGCAGGATTGGACAGGCTTAATTGCTGTGGGACAGGGCAGTAAAATGAGGTTGCTTTGCACAGGGCAACTGATCATTGTACAGGTGAAAGTATCCCCAAGATGATTTGCTGGCTCTCAGCCCCCTAAGGCTGGCAAGATTTCAAGCATAATTCAAGTTCCAGCTGACTATTTTCAGGAGTGAGGGATGCAGAAAACAGTAAACCTTCCTCTGCTGCCCAGTGAAGGGAAAACCTGACATGTCCCAGGGATCTAGACACAGATTCTGCTGCTGGAGGAAGGTTTTTGTCTGCCTTTAGCCTGGCCTAAACACTCAGGCACACTATCTCAGATAGCTTTGCAAGGCTGCTTTGGGGTTGCTGCAAGCCTGTGCCCTGACATCCACATGCAGCTTCACAGCACTTGTGGTTTTTCTGTTCAAACTAACAGGGTTTTAGGTACTTCACAAAATCGATTTGGAGATTTTTCCCCCTTAAATTGCAAGAAGCACCTTTTTCATGGACAGCAGTGGGAGCTGGCATCGTTGAAGGAGAGCCTTCCAAACTTGAGCAGTGCAGCAGCAGTGTGTTATATTCAGAATTGAGCAGGGAATGGTACTCACCAGAGCATGGGGAGATGGAAAAAGGAGGAGTATTTACATGAGCTTAGCCAGGGTGCTGGGAAAGCCTTCTAACCGACTGCTGACGATGTCCTGAGGCCTACCAAGGAAGAGGACAGGGATGGGGTAATTTGGATCAAGAGAGAAATTCTCTTTTCTGCTACTATTTTGCTAAATTAGGAGATTGAGAAGACAGCAGAGTGATGTGAGGCTGTGTGTGGTGCAGGCTGGCTCAGGACAGACTGTTCTTACCTGCACCCTGCTTGGGGTCAGCCCTATTCTTTCCCTGACCATACCTGGAATGACACTCAATCCCAGAGCTTCACATCTGGAAGCCAGCCAGCAATAAAGAGCTGGGTGTGTTCCTGTGGTGAGGTGATAATGAACTGATTCCCACCCACCTTTGGTTCTGCAGGATGGCTCCCAGGAAGTCCCTCAGTACCATCTGTTGGTGGTATTGGCTGTCCATCAGGATGCTGTCAGACTGGCGCCTGGTCAGGAACTCCTGCAGCCCTTCCCCTGGGCTGCTCTTGCTGCTTCTGTTAGGTGAAGATGAGAAACATCTTTGTTTCTGAGGTGCTTTTTTGTCCCTCACTCAGACTTTGGCTCAGGCTGAGTAGTACAGCAAGGGAACCTGCTGGGACTGAGCCTAGGACCATTCTGCTTAATTTCAGCAAGGAATTGGTCACTGTATTTGCTCCTTTGTTAGAAGATGGATTGGGGCTGGTTTGCATCTGCCCAGTTGGTCTTACTTAGTGATCTAAGTAGCCAAGGGTAATGGAGAGGCTGCTTTCTGTGTTCAAACCAGGCCAAGGATAACTGTTCCCTATCAGTGAATATCATTGCAAATATTATTTGCAAATATTACTGCTTGTTGGTATTGCAGTAGAACTCTCAGCTGATCTGATGCTTACAGCCTTGGAGGAAAGGATTAATTAGAATGCCTAATGATAGCTGTGATTAGGGGGATCCAAGACTGTAGGGATGCAGGATGCCCTTTGGGATGCAGAACAACAGGAGAGATTGCTGCTGTTGCAGTGAAAGGCAGGTATTTGTGCTACATGCATGAAAGAGATTGCCCAGGTTAATAAGCAAAATTCAGCCCTAGGACAGCAGAATTTACCCAAGCCTCTTGCCAATGATGGTCTGTAGGAATTTTCGGGCGGAAATTTGCCCCAGGAATTTCCGGTAGTTGTCAGTGAATATGGCATCAGCATGGCGCTGCATCCTGGGGGGAAAGGAAGCACAGTGAGCTACCAGTGAAACCTCCAGGTGGGAAATAATAAAACACCCCAGGTGTAACAGTGCTGATATCAGGATAGGTAACCACAGCAAACACCTTGTAGTATTGGACTGTGTTAGTGTTGGAGGGTAAAAGGATTTGAGGGAGCTTAGTCCTGACATGGAGAAAGCAGACAAAATAAAATGTCTAGGGCAGAGCTGGGCTGGGACATTCCTGTGCTCAGTAGCAGTACCATGACCTCCTGAGAGGAATGTGTCTGCGACAGGGTGACAGGAGCCTCCAGCAGGTCTCTAGCTTGTGGTTAGATCCAGGCTCTGGAAAATCCACAGATAAGGGAAGCACAAGCCACTCAGCTGGTCCCACTATTCTAAGGACAAGTCCTCTGTGCTTCAGACAGAAAAAATCACCCTTTATCTCCAGGCAGAGGTGGAAAGGAGAGGCTCTAGCAACCCTACAGATGGATTCCCAGAGCTCAGTCAAAAATTCTGTTCCCTGCAGGAGCCCTGGGCCTGTAAGTCTGCCCCTGTCACTATGTCCTTGCTGGTGGGGGACAGCAGGATGTGGCTCTGGACATGGGTGGTGGTTTGGGACTAACTGAGCTGCTGGTCTGCTCCTGGGCTGGGGGAGGACTGTAACCAGCACACTCTGCAGCAGCAGGGCTGCTGGTACAAACCTTTGGTGAGGTACAAACCTTTTCTCAGTGGGGTCTGTTAACAAGCCCTCCTCCTCCTGTTCCTGTGCCAAGGTGTTACGGCTCTGCAATGAGCTGCTGTGCTGCAGCTGGAAGTTCATGGCCTTGCCAGCAACTGGTCCTGGACTGTACCTGCAAGACAAACCCCAGGCACCCTGTGAGATGTGTTCAGATGCCAGTTAGGGCTCAGTCTTGTTAGCCATTATTCACTATTTTCCTGCTTTTTCTTTCTCCATTTGTCGTCCCATCTTAGCAGTAACACAAGTATTGTGTCACTCTCCCCAGCTAGGAACTGCCCTGAAGCTCTTCCAGCAGTGAAAAGATGGTTGATAAAGCTGCCTCAAACACACATCCCCCTTGCTGAGCTCCCAGCATCTCTGAGCAAAATTCCAATGATTCTGCTTTCATTTTGCCATGGCTTTAGCACAAGACTAAAGCATTTTCTATGGGACATTGTAAATCCACATTAGAGAAGCCAATGCTCAATTTTGTGCTTCTGTCAATTTGTAGTGGGAAAAAGAAATATTCCAACTTCTAAGAGCCAACAAGGAAATACTTGAAATATTAATAGGTACCTGTAGAGTTCATGTACTAGAATATTTGCAGTTCTGACTTCGTGCAGGTGCCCTGCAGCCACAAATTTTAATCAGTGTTTGAGCTGGAGGTGCTGCCTGCCCTGGAGATTGCCAGATTTCCCTTTATAGAACCCAGCATTCAATTCTAAACCCAACTGTTTGGGCTGAAATATTCCATCAGGTGCCTGCCTTCTTTGAAAATCACCCCTAGGCCATCAGTGTACCCAAAAAATTAACACAGGGCAAAGAAATAGGCCTAGAAACACATTCAGAGTTCATCTGGCTTTTGGAAGTGCTGGCAACTTTAATTTGGCACCTGCTTATTTTGCACAAGGTCAGAAATGAGGCAGAGTGAGAGTGTACATAAAGCACTCAGCACTTACCTGAGAGCTGGGTAGAGAGGAGAGGAGATGGAGCATGTGACTAAATGCAGGAACAGGAGCAGGGTGGCCTTATCCAGCATTTTCCACCCCTGGGAGTCACCTAAAATGCAGAGCAGTCTGAGTCAGGGAAATGAGGTGCTCTGGGGCAGGAGGGGAGGCCAAGTGCCACCTTTGTGTTCTCAGTCCCCCAGCTCATTTCTCAGCACAAAGGAACTGGAAATGTGCCTCTGTGGTTGGTTGTGGTGTTTCCCAATGCAGAGATGGCTTGGTGTGGCACAGAGAGTGCATGTACACAGCCTTCCCCAGAGAGTGCATGTACTGGATGCAGTGGCTGTGTATGATCCCTTGGGAGCTGGTGTGTCCCTTGGGGTGGGAGGTAGGGCCCATCAGGGTTTGATGATGTGGAACCCCCTCACTGACCTGTCCCACTGCTGTGGTTGGAGGAGAGCTCTCTCTCAGGCTGCTGTGAGCCACAGGGACCTCTGCACAGGCTGTAAAAGCACCTGGATGGGGGGCAGCAGTTGGCAGGGATGTGACAGGAACCTCACTGCCTGCACACTGGTCATCTGCAACCAGCCCTGGGACCTATCCTGGGGATGTGTCTGCTCACACAGCTGTACCTGCATGGCACAGGTCTGCGCCTGCCTGACAGCTGGCTGGGCTGCCTCACTGGCTGTCCAGAGACTGGGGAGAAACAGGAAAATCCAAATAGAATTCCTGGACAGAAGGGTAAAATACTGGCACAGGGGTATACCTGGCAAAGCCATTTATCGAAGGCAAGTGCTGAGCTTGGTCTGCCAAACAAAACACAGACTGTTACATCAGTCATGTGGGGGTGGAGAGGGAGCTGGACTGAATATGTCCCTTTGGAAGGGCTGAACTGCTGCTGTGTGCAGAGGAGCTCCCCTCCTGCCACTCTTGAGTCACCTACCCAGCCCTGAGCACCGGCTTTGGTGGAAGGTGAGCTGGGCTGAGCCGTGTGGGCAGCCCTGGCTGCGAAGCTTCGTGTCCTGAGCTTGGCTGAAGAGCAAGAATGACTCAGGACAGAGTCGCCCGAGGTCACACACCCTCCGGAGCTGAATGCCGTGCTTTTGTCCTTCGAAGATGAGCAACAGTAGGAAGGTATTTCAGTGAATGCTTCTCTTCCTGAGTTTCCATTGAAAGTGACTGATCTTTTGCTCAAAGAAGATTCTTTAAGAATGTGGATAGAAACCTTTAAAATACCAAGTTTCCTTGTTCCCTGTCTTATTTTACACAAGAAAGGAGCAGAAAGATGTTTGATCTCCCTAAGAGGGGGAAAAAAAGAACTCTTCCAAATGTATAACAATACTTCCTTGCAAAAGGAGCAGCTTCCAGATGGAAAGGGTTTGGTTGGACTTCTGATTGCTGAACTGAACTTTCAAGCAGTGGGTTTTACTGATGGGGGGGGGCTTTTCTGATGGAAAACATCATCAGTGAGCTCTCTTTTCTGCTTGGACAGAGCAGATCAACACAGAGAAGAGGAGACTGATTACAGACCTGTGGTCTTGCAAGTGGGTCTGATGTTGACACCAAATAACAGAATTAGTGGCAGTGTCAGAAGTGCATGGACAGATTTGGGAAAAGGTGTCACAAATATTTCTTATCTTTTTTATAAGAAATGGGGTTTCTTATTGCAAAGTCATACTCAGCCCAGTCCCTGTTTCCAGCTGCTTGTGCTCCCAGCCAGGGGATCAGCATCTTCCCCAGCATTTCTCCTGGGAATAGCACAGTAGCTCCAGGCTTCCTGCAGAGCTCCTTGTGCTCATGGGTGGCATCTGCTACCTCCTGCTCTATTACAGAATAATTTTGGCACCTCAGAGAGCCAAGGAATGCTTAAAAGAAGGGGAAAGGGCCTTTGATAGATGTACAGGACTTCTGCTTTTAGAACAAATCCCCTGCTTCCCTTTCTTTTTTCCTTTTTCATTTGAACTTGGAAAAACATGCTTCTGTGCTTCTTCCCTAAATATCTTCGAGAAAATCCCAAGTCAGGTCTTTCTAGATAGAGGAAATGGTCTAAGGCATCTATCAGTGGGTACCAGCAGACTGGCATCAGCCTCTGTAGAAACCAGGAGATTTAATCTACTAGAGAAACTTCTATGTGAGCTGAGAAGTTAAGTGCCAGTGTAAAAGAAAACCTAGCTCAGCATTGTCTGCTTCCCTTTCCTCTTCCTAGGATACAGCCCTGTTTCCACTTTCTTTCTGTCCCTAGTTTCTCTTCTTTGAATGATGTTTTTTTCTCTAGAATTGCTTTCTGAACATTTGAGATCCCTTTGTTTATTTCTCTATTACTGGTTTCTTTGCAATTATCTTTTGTTTGTTTCTGGCTTTGTCCCTCTTCCCCTGTCCTGCTTTATCTTCCTTAGCTACAGCCTGCTTCCAGATTTTTGGGTATGCCTGTCTCCCTTTTTCCCTGAGGAATAAATCAGAAATGAAAGTCCTACATCCCTTCCCAGATGTGTCTGTTATTTCAGAGGAGAAGCTGCTAAATTGAAGTGTCACCCTGCATTCAAACAGCTTGACAGCTCTGCAAAACATTGTCACCTTCGAAATTCTCCTGAGGTGAGGGACACCTTCACTCTCCATTCTGGCAGCATGTGAAGAAATGATTAATAAATAAATTCCCCTTAAGATGAAGAGCTTTTAGCACCATTCCAGCAGATGAAGCGTAATAGCTTCGTTCCATCCTGTGCAGTGGGAGCAGCAGCATTGTGACAGTGATGTTGGAGAGCTGGGTAACTACCTCTTGCCATTTCTGAAACCTCAGCCTGAGCAGTCTTAAAAAT
The DNA here is from genome assembly GCF_008360975.1 of Lichenostomus cassidix. Taxonomy (NCBI): domain Eukaryota; kingdom Metazoa; phylum Chordata; class Aves; order Passeriformes; family Meliphagidae; genus Lichenostomus; species Lichenostomus cassidix. The sequence continues at coordinate 9,164,425 of NC_139500.1, read as the reverse complement.
ACCTCTGTGGAGATGAAATGGAGCTTTTGCCATGCCTGCTGTTTTATAAAGCTGAAACATTTATACCCTAAAATGCTGCATTAGAAAAGCAGAAATCCTTTTAAGTGCCTCCCTGTGCCTCGTCGTGGCTGGCTTTGCATTACCTGTAACACACTGTTGTGTTTCTCCTCACGCTTTGGTTTGGCTCAAACACAGTTTCATTGCTGGGTGAGTAAAACACCATTCATTTGCCAGGGTAAGAGGAACTCACATCAACATAGCAAAAGAGAAAAACTGTGCTACAGCTGGTAAACATCTAACCTGTTTTATAAAACTCATCTGTAGTATAATTCCATTGGTTTGCTTTTATGATGTAGTTCAATTATTGTTTTGTTCTGTAACTCAGTACAAAAACATATTGGCACAAAATCTTGGTGTGGTTCAAAGGCTGTTGTGCCTGGCAAAGCTAATTCCTGATTTCAGCTTTGGTTGCATTTCTGTGGAATTTAATTGTCTCCAACTTCCAAATAGACATTATCTTGTTAAATGCATAGAGAGAGGCTCCCACTTACCGTTCCTGTAGATCAGCTTCCCAGATCAGCTCCTGCCAATGTGTTCCTTCCCCTGTTGCAAATCCAACTTCTCCTCTGGAGCTGCCTCTGTGAGCCCACTGGGTCTGTGCCCTGTGCAGTGCCAGGCAGGACCTGGACTCGTGCTGAGCAGGGAGGACACTCCCGAATCTCCCCCAGTGTCCTCTGGCTGCCAGGGAGGTGCATCTCAGCCTTTTATACCTGAGCTCCCTCAGGAGTCCTGTGGGCTTCCACGCGTCAGAGAATCAATTATCCTCCTGAATTTCAAAGGCTGTGTTTGCATCCTCTTTCCGTGTGTGTGCGCGGGAGGTGGCAGGGAGGGGGTTATGCCTGTAGTCAGGGGTCATTTGCACGCTTTCTCTTTATCCCTCAAAGAGTGAAGAGCACATAATAACAGCAATAACCTGGCAGAGTGGATGACAAATTCACTTTGTATGGTAAACTTCTCTTTTCCTCTGCAATTGCATTTTTTCCTTCTACTCCGCAATGAGAGCGAGTTAGCCGTTAGTACTTTCTCACACTGCCTGAACAGGAGGGTTGATCTTTTTGCTGTTTTATTTTTCTTTGATTATCAGCCTTTTTCTCCTTCTCCTTTATTACTCACACCTGCATTAGGGGGGCAGTTCATGCTTCAGTCCCTCACAAACATCACAGCTTCACACCAAGCACACAAAGCAGCTGGAGAGCCCTGCTCTGTTCGTGTGCTCTGGAAAAACAGGGGTCTTCCCTGGGGTGCTGCGTGCACTGGCAGCTGTGTTCATTCCTGGAACAAGGTTTATGAAAGCCCCATTAATCCTGCACAGAGCCTTGGTGCCAAGAAGACCAGGACAGTTCAGAGGAGTTCAAAATGAGGTGCCAGCATGAGCTCCACCTGCTAGATTTTTCATATTGACTTTACAATGCCCAGAATTGATGGGGACCCAGAGAGTCCTGTCTCAGGGCTTGCATGACTCGATGATAGGAAGAAGTTTCAGCAGGTGAGATGACTCATGTCTGCCTGCTGCCAAATACCTTCCCCTGGCACCACAGCAGCATCACATCTGTTGGTGGCAGAGAGGGATTGTAGGGAGGATGGTGCAGGTGATGTGCACGTGGGTGCCTGTGGGTGCCTGTGGGTGCCTGTGGGTGCCTGTGGGTGCCTGTGGGTGCAGGGGGTCAGAAACATCCAGTGATGGTAGAACTCTGCTATTGCCTTCTCCTTTCAAATCAGGCAGGTGTATCATCTGTGTCATCCACTGGAGACACTGGAGAAGGGGATTTCTGGGTAGCACAGAGCAGGTTTTCCAAAAGCCTTGTCTTGGTGCACACAGCTGCATGCAGGCCCTGCAAACTGGAAAGGGATATTTGTTACCTTTTTGTGAATCTGTTCATGTTCTCTCATGTGTGAGGCCAGTTGCACTGATTTTTCAGCATGACTTATTTTTCTTCCACTGTCTTGCTGCTGCACTGGCTGAACAGATGAATCAGACCATTTTGTTAAACCAGTGGAGAGCCAACGCTATTTCATGGTGTTATCTTATAGCCTAGTCTTGAGCTGATTCTCCATCCACTTGGCCCCATGCCTTACACAGAGCTGCTGTATGATACCAGGCAATATTTCTCAGATCAAGGAGAATCAGTCTATAACTGACTTGTTTATAGCTGCCTGCTGCCCAGCTTGGGTTAGGAGGGCTGTGTTCTGAGTATCATCCCAGGGGTTTCCTTGGTGCTGCCTGGGTTGGGTTCCTGTCATGCACAGGACATGTTGGACCCAGCAAGACCCACAACATCAAGCCCTCTCTATGACTTCAGGTCAATTGCAGGGAACAGCAGAAATTTCTAAAAACCCTCCAGGCTCTGTCAGGTGTATCCAGCTTAGGAGTTCTGCAATAGCATAAATAGAGCAGCTTTTCTGTCCCTGGGATTTCCTGTCCCAGCTTCAATCAAAACCTTCCTGTCTTCCCAGGACCCAGAAGGGTCATTTGTGGAGCTCTTCCACCAGGCTCCATGGGCTCTCCCTCTGGTTTGTAAAGCTGCTTCTGCAGCAGAAATGTCTGTAATCCCCACTGCTGCCTGGATGAAGATGCTACAGACTGTGATAGGATCCAGAGTTGTTTGGAGCCAGTTTTGCATCCATCCCTGGTGATGTTGCAGCATGTGGTTGAGCTGGCAGCTGTGGGCTCTGTGGTTATTTTTTCAGAAGGGCAGTCACACACATAGAGCTGGTGCCCCCTGCATGTGCCAAGGGGGCTCTGGCTGCAGTTCTGTGCTCCCCACAGCCCCTGAGCTGCCCCCAGGACTATCAGTGGTATTCTAGGTCTAAATGTATTGGCTGTGTGGCAACATTCCTCACAGGAACTTCACTTTAGGGTTAGTATCAATAGTAATGTAACACAATAGATGACAGACTTCATTTGCAAAATGAACAGCTTTTTCTCTTCAGAGTATCTCTTGGTTTGTCCCTAGAACCTTCCCAGTTTCTCTACATCTCTCCTCCCTACCACAGTGAGTGCTGTCAGCATCCCCTGGCTCCCAAACCAGAGGTTTGTAACACTCATTACCTCCCACAGATCTTCATGTCAGCAACGAGCACTGGGTAACTCTCTGTTACCCACCAGTAAACACCAAGCCTACACCAGTGCAAGGTGGATGGAATTTACAGCCAGGTACAAGCTGCCACAGATATCTTCAGCATCTGGAACAGCCAGATTTCAGAGTCACATCCAAGCAGACCTACCCTCCCCACAGTCCTTGGCTGAAGCCCATGCCAGCTACTCTTATTTCAGTGCCAATCCTTTGCTGATAAAGGACACAGAGTTAGGTTCCTGAAGCAATTTCCCAGGTATTGATTTCCTCTTAGCTGTACCTCCCCCAGTCTCCCTGCCATGCTTTAAAAAATCACCCCTGTCTATTCCAGGAGCAAAACATAACAGCTTCAGACCATTTCAGCGTGTGAAATGGTCCTGCTCACCCTGTGGGGTTGAAACTAATGGCAGGCAGGAGTAACTCATCAAATGGCAAAAACCCATTCTGTGTTCTCAGCTATCAAAAGCTTTTCTGCACTTCTCCAAAATGTCACACAGGGTGGCTGTTGGTCCCCAGCTTCTCCAGTCTCCATAACTCTGAATAGAACCCTACACAGCTGTTCCTTCTGGTTTGCTTTCACTTGAGAGGTGGGGTGGTGACTAACTTATGGCAAATGCTGCCGTAATGGTAAATTAAACAGAACTAAGACTAAAAGCTATGGAGTTTTGCCTGGGTTTGCCATCACAGAGTTAGGATGGAACCCATTTTGGTTTAAGTGTCTTATCCCAAGTGGCAGAACTCAGGCACATTATAATAAATTCAGAATCATTTAATTGCAGTGTTCATTACTGCTCTGTTCACAGTAACTTTCTTTCCTAAGTTCTTTGTAAAAATCCAGTCATTTCTGTGGAAGGCAAGCAAACTAAAATGAGATGAGAAAGACAAGATTTAGCCTGTGCTGCCAGTTCCTTCTAAGGAAGAAGCAAAAAACCCGAAACTTCAACCCAGCAGGTGTGGTGAGAAAATCATACGAGACTTGGTTTCTCCTTCTTGGAAGGATAAAGTGCTGAGACTTGGATCTTCAGATCCTCCAGACTGAACCCTTTGAACATCAATAGATTTCCTGGGGAGAATTTTCCCTTGAGGAATTCAAATTGGTAGGAAGCCAAATACAAACATTTATCAAAATAATCTCAAGGAAGGAGACACGCTGGATGAGAGCACTGTTTGCACTCTGAGAATGACTCTGAAGCAGGGGATCAGATTAAAAATAGACAAAATAAATCAGAAATTCAAAATGTGCAAGAAGTGCTGTTGGAAAGGACTGTCTCATGGTATTAAAAGCCTGCTTGAAAAGCCTACTTAATCTTCAAACATTAACTATCCCTGAGCCTGTAAAACAGAGCAAATGGCAGCAGCCTGTGAGATGTGCATCTGTCAGGAGGCTCGATGGGCTCTGCAGGTGGGATCCATTTATAGAGCCTGTACCTGTCTGGCTCTGTTTATTTCCTAGCACAGCTCTGGAGCATTTCAGCATCACCCAAGTGAACTGCCAAGAGTTTCAGTCAGGCGTCAGCACGTTACACTCAGCTGTAGGCTTGAGAGTTACTGATTCCTGAATTTCTGGCTCACTAAATACCATCTCCATCCTCTTCCAACCCTGGCAGACACAGCTGAGATGCCAGCAGTGAATGTCAGTAATTAAGGAGCTCATCTTTGGTCTTACCACTCTCATTTCAGTTTGGAAAGGAGTCTTGGCTAGAAGGTTACATAGCACATTACAGCCAGAATCAGTGAACAGGGAGAGGCAGCTTCAATCCTTTGAAAAGTCTCTGATAAAAACCAGAATATGAGTGAAATGTTATTGGCATCGAAAAGGCAAAATGTGGTTCATGGAGAGAGAATGAGGAAGGCTTTGTTTCCAGTAAGGGATGAGAAATGAACACAGTTGTGAGTAATTTTTTTCCTGGCTGAATACAAATGTGAAACCTGAGGATGACGAGACTTTGGAGCACAAGGATCAAACATTCAGTGAGTGGTAATAAAGAGGCCTCACTGCAAAGACATGCAGGAAATACCACAATGCAAACCAAAGAAGAAAAGTAGAAAGGACTAAAAAAGCTGTGGATAATTTGGATTTGGAGAAAGACTTCTTGCCTGAGCATTGTCTCTACTTAGAACTGAGTGCTGACAAAATTGCCATGTCCACTTGTTGAATCAATTTTAGCTTTGAAACCCACTTGCATCTGGTGGCTTTTGGAAAAATCTTCTTTTTTTTAAAATAAATAGCTTCTTTTTTTTGTCATTTCACGGCCAGGTGCAAGGAGTGGGTCAGTGTGATGTTGGTGGAAAGCAGGGAGCCACAGTGGTCTGGTGGCACCACCTGCTTGTGGCTCCCAGGCTGGGGCACTCCTGACCTGGCCTGGAGGGTTTGGCAGCCTTGGCATGGGATAGAGGGGGAGAGAAGGGGCAGGAGCAGCCTAAAAGCTGCACATTTTCCCTGTCTGCTGCTGCTTGGAGTGAGTAGTGCTCTTTCTGTTGGGGAGAGAAGAAAAGGAATGAAATCCACAGTGTTACAATCCATGAGTCTATTTTCCCCTTTGCCAGCAAACTCCATCTGCGAGGACTGGAGCCTCTGAGAAGGTGTGTAGAACAGAAGCACCAGCACATTCAGTGTACTGGTAGTACTGGGAAGAATTTAATCTGTCTGTTAATCCATTCTGATAAGATTCCTCCTGACATTTTCAAGAATTATTTCTTCCTCCTCCATGTTTTTTCATCCTAAATAGTCAGTGCTTGTGAGCTGAAAGGGTGACAAGGCAGAATTTACTGCTTTCCTGATCTCTGGCATTATCCCTTAAACATTCATCAGGGGCAAGGAAATCTCTATTTAAGAGTAATTTTTCTCTTCAGATTTTTATGCTAGAAGAGTTTCTGTGTACAAATGTCTCTGGCTTCTGCCACTCATTCAGCAGTGTTCTGCAGTTGTCTGTAAAGTCTTCTGCACTAAAAAAACATGAAAGATTGCTAATCCAATTGCTGAAAATCTTTGAAATTGTTATCATTAATATCCATTTAATTCAAATGCTTGGTAAAAGCCTAGAAAATCCTTTTTATTGCAAATGCCATACCTTACTTCCTCAGTAGATAAGTAACTGATTAGGTTTTCCCCAAAGTATTAGGCTCTCTGGTAATAAAGCTCTGTAGCAAAACCAGCCTGGCACTTCTGATAGTTTAGGGTTAGGAAAAAGGGCAAAACAAATCAGATTCTTTAAATACCACAAATGAGCAAAAGAGAGGCCAAGCCATGTTTCCCTTTGTAGGTCATCTTATCAGGATATCTCCAGTTCATAGCTGGAAACTGGACGAGATATTAAAAATAAAGTCCCTATCAAGAGCAAAGCCAGAAGCACATCTTAATTTTTGCTGCAGAGTACAGCAAGGGAGCAGATGAAAACCTTGTGGATAAAGAGAAACCCACCAGGACTGAAAGGCCACATTATTGATGGTGGGATTAAAACACTCACGTGGATTTAGGGGCTGAGTACATTAACCCTGTGGTGTAAAGGCCTGGGGTGCTTCTACCATGGGTACCCAGCCAGGATGAGAAGACATAGCCTTAAGCTGCACCAGGGAACATTCAGGTTGGACATTAGGAGGGATTTCTTCACAGAGGGAGTGACTAGACATTGGAATGGGCTGCCCAGGGAGGTGGCGGAGTCACCATCCCTGGAGGTGTTTAAGACAAGACCAGACATGGCACTTAGCACTCTGGTCTGGCTGATAATGGTGGTGTTGGGTTAGACTCAGCAGTCTTTTCCAACCTCACTGATGCTGACATTCTGTGACCCGCAGTGGGTCAGCATCCACTGGCTCCCACTGCCCATGGCCCATGAAACTGAGGAACCCCAGGGAGATTTTGGGAGGAACACAGCAGGGGAGCTCCCAACCCCACTGCTCCCCCAGGTATCCCAGGCCCTGGACTGCCATTAGGCCGCCCGTAGCAACATGGTGCCACAGGTGGATGCTGGGGCCGTTGCCAGGGGCGGTTGCTGGGGTGGTTGCCAAGGACAGTTGCTGGGGCGGTTGCTAAGGGTGGTTGCTAGGGGTGGTTGCTGGGGCAGTTGCTAGGGATGGTTGCTGGGGTGGTTGCTAGGGCGGTTGCTAGGGGTGGTTGATGGGGTGGTTGCTAGGGGTGGTTGCTAGGGCGGTTGCTAGGGGTGGTTGCTAGGGATGGTTCCGCCGATTCCCGGGGCGGTTGCTAGGAGCGGTCGGTTGCTAGGGTGGGGCCGGAAGTACTTCCAGCGGGCGGGAAGCAGTTCCGGGGCGGCGCTGCTCGGGGAGCGGAGCGGAGCGGAACGGGCGGTGAGCGGGTCTGTGCGGGTCTGTGCGGGGCTGTGCGGGGCTGTGCGGGTTCCGCGGGCAATGGGGCTGGCGAGGGCCAGCCGGGGCTTCAGCATCGCCCCAGGACGCGAGTGCAGAACCCGGGGGCCTCGCAGGTCCTGCCGCGGCCGGGCGGCACCGCGGGAGCTGGGACCGGAGGGACGGAGGGATGGAGGGAGGAGGACGCTGCTGTCGCCGCCCTGGGGCCGCACGGCTGCTTCTCCCACAGTGCGGGCACGGCTGGACAGTCCCTTATCCCACAGCTAGGCTCCTCGGTCAGGCTGATGGCCATGGATTCAGCGGTGCGGATAGGAATAACCAGCAGGAATTGCCCAGGCTCCATCCCCACACCTACTAAGCCATTTAAAAATTCGACTTGAGCTTTTTTGCCTCGTCCTGTGACGGAATCTTTCATTGTGCTTTATTTCCACCCCAAGAAGAAGCTAATATATATTATTTGATCTGTTCCCATGACTTTGTTCTATGCTAATTATTTATATATTGTCAGCTGGGAAACACAGCACAGCAAGAAGAAAGGTTGGAGTCTGTCCTGGCTGGTGCATGGCCCTGATCCTGGAAATACATTGATTATTTATCACAGGGCCTGGTCCTGAGCCATGGGGAGCAGCCACAGCCTCTTCAGTGCTGTCACTGAGCAAAGCAGCAGCTGCAGCCCCGAGGAGCCCCTGGCTGGCTTTGTGGGGAGAGGAAGGATCTTCCCACCTCTCCAGCTTATTCAGTGGGTGTTTGACCAACTGAATAGGCTGGAGGGGTCAAGGGCAGCCTCCTTTCAAGGTCTGACATAGGAGTATTGATCTTTAAATGCAATTTAAGAAGAGCTGCTATAAGTGTGGCCATGGTAAGGTGGTCTGAGGAAATAGGCAGTTGGCAACCTGTGCAGGAGATGTTATCCTAGGAATAGGTGGTGAAACTGAGCTTCTTGGGAACAGGGAGGAAGGCTCCATCATCCAGGGACCTGTTGGCTTAGGTGCAAGGCAGAGCCTTTGGGTGTTGTATGAACCACTGGAGTTTTTTAAATGGGGGAATTTTGCTGAGAGTTTGGCTCCACTGATGGCAGGGAAAACAATGGTCTGAGTGTGGGTTGCCTGTAAAAGCAAGGACACTGCTGTAATTAGTTGGAGCACAATGTCAGGTCTCCTGTGGGCATATTTCAGGGGATACTGCTTCAAATGGTAGTGGTGGCTGCTGCCAGCCTACAAGAGAGCTCCTGGTGCTGGTCATGTCATCTGGACTTGTTAGAGAATTATTAATGTCCTCAAGGGAGGTGAGCTAGAAAAGGGGAAAGGAGGGGAGAGTTGTAGAAGATGAGGACAGAGATTTTTTTGCTTTCATTGTATCTGTTTCCTTTTCTGGTTTATCTCTGTGTGTTGTATTTCAGGTGTGTGAATCAGAGTTATCAGCAGGAGTTTGTCCTGAGAAATCTCCAGGTGAGCAATGAAGGAACATCCCTTCCTGCTGTGTTTGAGGACAGGGGTGGGCAACAATAATGTTTCCAAAAGATATCCAGATGAGATAAACGCAACTCAGAGGTGATTCTGTGTCTTGCTTAGGAACTGCTGCCTTAGTGGGTTGCAAGAGGGAGTGTTTTAAAGGGCAAAAGCAACTGGGGATGAGCCACATGCATGCAGGCTTTGTTCACAACATTGTACAGCCTTTGGGACTGACTGAGCCTGGGTGGGCCAACATGTGTTCTGGCTTCATGTACAGGTCCCACACAGCCCTTGCTGACTGAGTTTCAATCAGAATTTGAAACGTTTTCTTTCACTGAAGTACAGACCTGGACAGAACCTGAGGAGGTCACCTATTCTTACCTCCTGGTTCAAAGGCAGAATTATTCATATCCACACCCCTTATCTGGTCTGCTCTTCTGAACCACCAGTAGCAGGGATTCCACTTTTTCCTATGCCAGTGGCTGGCAGCTTGTGCAGTTGGAAATGTTTTCCTGTCTTAAAATTCAAAATAACATTCTGTACTTCAGCTGAATGAAAACAAAATAATTATTTCATGTCATTTATATACCACTCTTTTAAGTATGTCACCAAGTGGTATTTGCCTCTTATATGCAACAGCATTGAGTTGTTGATTCTCAAATTTATCATCTATAACTTTGCTGGAATTATAAGCCAAGTTTACCATCCTTCTGGTCTGGGACACATCTGTAGATTGTAACAGTATGAGAAATGCAGAGCCTGCATTGGAGATCATTTCTAGGAGGCAAGCTCAGCATACAAACACAAGTTTGAGTGATACAGAGAATTGTAACTCTCAGTGTGCAGTGCTGATCCCAGGAATGCACACCAGGATCATCCAGGTCAGGAAAACCGAGTAGGGCAGTAATCACAGCTGAGTGTGATGGCATCTCAGACTAATTGGATTTCCCTTTGGGGACTTCCTGAGGCATACTCCAGCAATTCTGGCAGGAGAGTTCTCCCTTGTTGTAAAAAGCCATTAGTCATTCATAAAATGAATTGACAACTCCATTAGCAAAAGGTGAAGGCAGGAAGAAAGGATGGTCTCATGGCTGAGAGGCTTGGGACCCAGGAGATCAATATTTAACTCTGCCACAAACTACCTGTGTGACTGTTTTAAGGTATATGGGGCTTAGTGTAACCAGCCACTAAAGCCACACTTAAATTTATACACATAACTTATTCCTCTGTCTTCAACAGCTCTGCTTCTGTGTGGTTTAAGTAGTTGGGTTTGTACAGCATCTAATGCAACAAGGCTGTAACTACATAGACAATATAAGTAAAAATTAATAGTAATCACCTTACATGCATGATCAACTTCAGGAAGAAACATATCCTTGCTTATTAAGCTTTTCCCTTATTGTTTTATGAACATGGTTCATATTTTGTTTGTCTGCTCCTCACCCACAAATAGCCTAATGCCAGCAGTTGAGGACTGTTTTTGTAGACAGGTGACAAAAGAGAAACATCCAAATTAAACACAGCTTTCATTTTGTGTTTCGTTATTGCTGGGAGTGTCATTTTTGGATAACAGAAAGTGAATGCCAGAAAGGCTGATGCAAAAAATTGCTCTCTGTTTTCCCCCTTGCAGTAACCAGTCTTCTTGAGAGCAGTAGAGGAGAAGGGTGACAATGGCTGCAGAGTTGGATTTCTCCCCGCCTGAAATCCCTGAGCCCACTTTCATGGAGAATGTGCTACGCTATGGACTCTTCTTTGGAGCCATTTTCCAGCTGATCTGTGTGCTTGCCATAATCCTGCCCGTGTCAAAGTCCCACAAGACAGTGAGTAGTGCTCTTTAATATTGATACAGATGGGCAGAGTCAGAGAAAACAGGATGGGAGGGAATGTTGAGTAGCTAATGGAGACACAGCTGCCCCTGGGATTGATGACAGTTTCATTGTTTGTTCTCTTTCCTTCCCTCTGGCTTTCCCATCTCCAGCTTTCATCTTGTGATTTACCACCAGATAGGAAAGTCAGGAACAAATACCTGAGCTAGGGTCTCTCTGAGTATAAGTGAAAAAAGCAACCTGAAGCACTGACAAGGTGCTAAATGCATGTACTCTTCCTAGCTGCTAGAGAAGGCTTTGTCCCAACCCATATTGTCATCCTGCTGCTGATTTGCTTCATTATTTGCCAGGCAGGGCATCCCCTTTGCAGGACCTGCCTTTCAGGAAATTACTGTGGGCTCTAGTTTGTGTGTGATTTTGGAAGCAAGATGCAGGTGAAATTTACACTATATCCTAAAAGTGAGGAAAGCAGTTTTCAGGACTGACATCCTGTCTGGATGCCAAAGCTCCTTTGATGCAGTTGGCATAGAAGAAGGTGAAAGGGAAAGGTTGACATGAGCTGTTCCTCTAGAATGAGGGATGTCCATAAAAAAGTGTCCTTACAGGTATTTCAGTGATCAGGCTGCAAGTTTGGTGCTTTGATACAGGTGTTGTCTAAAGGCATATGGTATATTTTCAGTAACAACTCAGCATGGGGAGTTTTGTTTTCAGATTCTTCATTGCCATGTTTGCTCCCTCCTGTGCAGAGGAAGCATCCCAGGCCATGGAAATTTTCAGCCTACTGGGGGAAGGGAATGCCTCAGGATGAGGTACAGAGTGAAGGATAAAGTTCATGACCCAATTTTTCCAGCTTTAACTGCTGGTGTGATGTGATGCTGTCCTGCCATGGGTCATGCTCCCCTCTGCTCATCCTGCCACAGGAGCTGCAGCTCCCAGCAAGGAAATGAACAGGAGTTGCTGGACACAATATGGTGGCATTGCAAGTCTTAGAATCCTAGAACTATTAAGGTTGGAAAAGACCTCCAAGTTCATCAAGTCCAACCTTTGCACTGTTCTGCAGCTACCTGCACCCATCTGTCAGAGTCCATGGTTTCCCCAATAAATTTTTGAGGAATACCAAGTAGCCACATTCTTGAAAGCTGAAGAGAGTGAGAGTTTTGGTTTGGAGTGGGAAACTGGAGACCAGCCTCCAATTAAAATTATAAAGCTCAAGGACCTTCTACTTCTTACATTTGGAGCCTTGATGTTTGCATACTCTAGTTTTTATTTTCTCCATATATAAACTGTCCTCCTGATGTGCTGTCCATATGACTGATTTACAAGGCCATAAACAACATAAGCTGCCCCTCCAAATCTCAGGAATGATGCTTGAGTCTGTGTAGGATGCTGAGGAACTTCTCTGTCTTGGAGGCCTCAGACTTTGAAGTCTACCTTGGTTTGGACATTAGAAGGCAGCAGTGTTCACGTTATGGCAGCAGTGCTCTGCATCCCTGAGTAATAACCAGCTCCCTGGAGCCTGCCAGCTCCCTGAGCACTGATCACAGCCTTTGGAAAGCCAGCCAACTCTCCTTCCTCGGAAAGCCACACAGATGTGAGATGTAATAGCCCAGTAACTTGAGAGACGTTTGAACCAAGCTCTTTGATTAAAAGGATACTGTCAGATGCTGCCTCCCCCTCCATTATCTGGAGCGCTGGCTTGGAAGCTTGAAACTCGCACGTCTTGCTCAGCCATTTTTTGTGTGTCCTTTTCCAGTTGGCACACTCAGGCTGAGAGAACCCGAGATGCTAAAGCAATATTTATACTCAAATGCATTTAATGAAAGGAGGCAATCTGCATGTGTGTGCTTTCTCAGAGGAGACTGGCGCTGTTCCCTTGTGTTTTCACAGGATAGCTAGACTTTATTTCCCATGGCTGCAATATTATCTCTTATCTTCTCTGAGGGAAACAAGCAACCTAGCTAAGTATTTTGTTAGTCCAGGTGAAGAAAGCTTTGCCTGCAATTCCTTCCCTGGATTTTGGGCTTGGTTTAGAGGCTCTGAACTTTATATTGTTACTGCTGCTTTGGGGAATATTTTTTTGTCTTGCACATGATAGTGATTAATGTTTGGCAGAAACGCCTGCTGACTGTTTCCATGCACCCTGGTGATTATATGTTATCTTTTCCTAATTCAAATAGTTTTCATTTAGTGTTGATTTTCGCCTTGCCTTCAAAGTTTTTCTTCTCCAAAGCCTGTTTTAGATACTTAAGCTTTTAATGGCATCTCTGGTAACAAGCTGTTTCTTTGCAGAAACTCACGCTCATCAAAAAGCACATGCAGAAGGAGCAGAGATGATGCTGCTCAAGTCTCATTAAATGTGGCCTCAGTTTGACATCAATGTGTTCTAGCAGAGATACCCAGCACTTGTTTCCTCTGGCTTATACTCAGTTCCCCAAAGCAAACTGTCAGCAAATGGTAAAAAAATAGTTACTGTTTCTTAATTGATTCTTGTAGGACTCGGACAGTTTTGAGCCTAAGAATTCAGAGACAGTGAAGAAGCCAAAGGCAACTGCTCCACAGATAAGCAAGAAACCCAAGAAGGAAACCAAAAAGAAACGATAGAGGTGTGACTGATGAGCCTCCAAAGACCAAATAACCACCTATAATCATGCTTCTTCAGAGACAACATCAAAGGCAACTAACTCTGTTAATGGTTTTCCGGCATTGCCATGTTTTACTTTTCAGGGGCAAGGGAGAAGAAACTGAGAAGAGTGGAAGGGTTGGGGTTCTGCCATAGATTTCTTACAAGCAAAGAGAACTTCACATATCCAGGACTTCATTTGACATGATTTATGTGTCAGTCACCATTAAAGTGACTTTTCTGATGGATAGAGAGGACTGTTGTCCTAGCTCCTCTATGCTGGCTGGGATTTGTAGTAAAGTCCTTGTGGAAAGTGGAGCATGGGTTTGCTACTTTGGATACCGGTTTGTGTTGTGTTTTTTGAAGGCAGAGGGATCAAATGGATCAAGAATACCACACTACACAGCTTTGTATTCATCTCTGTTGTCATCTAGTCTGAAATACATAGCTGCATTTTATGGCTTAATCATAATGCCTTTGTCATATTCTTTAATTCTTTAGGTAATAACTCACCAGATTCCAGACTACTGGAGATGAAAGCTTTCATTTCCCCAGCGTCGCTGCCTTGTTCCCCACCCATGCACTCTTCCTTTCTATTCCCACCTTTGAAAGCAGGTACATTGCAGGGAACTGAGGCTGTGGTGGGGATTACAATGACTGCAAGAATCAGGAAACAATTTGATTCTGGAAGGTGCAGAATGCCTGTGCTAGTGGAGTTGCTCTTGGAAACTTGGGAAGACCAGGCACTGTATTTGGAGAAGGGTTGCTGAGGTGGGAGTCTGGGAATGGTGCATTGGTGGTGTATAAGCCAGCACTGCCTCCCAGTGCCTTGGATAAACCCTCCTGCCAGCTGGCTGATTCCTGACCATGGGCCCTCTTTCAACATAGCTGGGGTTCATTGCACTTGCAAATACCCTCCCAGCCTTCCCTGCCACAGTCTGCTCCATCTCCTCTGGCTGAGTTCTTCCTGAGGGTAAAAACGTTCTCAGCCTGAGGAGATGTGGTATTTTAAGATCCAAGGGGTGGCAGGCTGGCTGTGTGTCATGACTGTATGGCAGGAGACACAGACACCGAGTTCCTTCAGGCTTTGGCTCTCCAGGCCCAGGGACAATCCAGGATGGGATTTAAATATGGCTAGACAGGACTGGAAGGAGATAGGTGGTGACATAGCCACAGAGTCTCCATAGGGCAGCTCGAGCTTCCTGATGCCAGCTCAGATCTTGGTTTGTTTGATCAGGAATGAGTCAATGGGAGGAGAACCTGCTCTCTGAGGCGCACCCAGGGCTCAGAGTGGCTTTGAAGGAAGGGTTCTCTCTGGCAGGGCTGCAATTCTGTGATCCTCTTTGCATACACAGAGTCCCATCCCCGAGTCACAAATGCCTTGTGAGCCCAGGTGTGTGTTCTTTAACAGGTGAACAACACCTTTACAGAAACCATCAGTGCTGAGAGCAGCCACGTTCTCTGCTCACTCTTGCTTTTGGTGGGGATGACAGATGGATCCCAGTACCAGTGTGACTCCCCTGCTCCAGGCTCTCTGCTTCCCTTAGCCAGAATGCTGACACCAAGTTATACTTCTTAAAATCCAGCTTGGAGTTCTGCTTTAAATTCTGCTTTCTTAATTTTTATTTTTTTTAGCTACATGAAGGCAATACCAGGACAGAACAAAGCATAGGAGACACAAGCACTCTAAAATTGCTTTAAGTTCTTCAGTACAAAGAAGTACTACAAAACGTTCCCACGCAAATAACAAAGAACAGTGTTGTGCCATGAGTTTCCATGATGGACCTGTGCTCTGTCTCTGATGTGCAGGGCAAAGAAAAGCCCTGAGTAGGTACTGCAGATCACTCTTTCCATTTCAATACATGAGGAGGATGGTTTTATGTAAATTCCAGCTTTCTACAGGTGACCTAAAGCAGGGGGTTAATGCTTTAATGGAATCACAGCACACACATTATCCAAAATACAGAGTCACTTCTACAGCTCAGAACCAGTTAGCAGTGGGCACTGTGTGGCTGTTAGCTGAAATAGCAGCTACTACATCAATGTCTACATCCAGCTATTTGCAGGCTGGCTCACTCATTGCTCAGTAGAAATCATGGATGTTGGGGTTTGGTTTTGTTTGGGGGAAAAGGGATGAAGATAAATTACCCAGTCTGTTCCTGACAGCTTTATACCTATTTGAATGCTCTTGTTTGCTGAACTTAGAGTATGTAGAGATTACCAATAACCCATGTATATTAGTTTCTCTTGAAATGTGTAATAAATGTTATCGGAATCTTTGTTTAAAAAGAAATCTGTGTTTAAAGTCATGCTGCCTATTCCCTCACACACACTGTGAAAGCTGCCAGAACTCCCAGACTATAGGAACACAGGGACATAAATAACCTATTCATTAAAATGATCCATTAAGGGAAATCCTTTCAGATCCTTTAATCTGTGAGAAATTGGTTAGTTAATACAGTCAGGCATGTGTGCATCTGTATCTGTGTTTGACTTGGGAGTGACAAACTCTCCCAACACAGTTTCACCTTCCTGGAAGGAAGGAGGAAACCATCCAGTGACTAAACCAATTTGCCTCCCATGAGAGGTATTTGGCTCCAAGAGCCCCCATGAAGGTAGTCATACTAAAGGCATCATTTGTTAATAATGCAAGCAGGGGATTAGATGGGGATTCAGTAGGCTGCTGGTGGGGATTTTCAGGAGCCCCTTGGTGTGTGGCTGGAGCTCAGGCTTGCATGGCTGGAGCATGGGGCTGTCTGGTGGCTCTTCTTGGCTGCAGTGAGACTGCATGGTAGCCAAGCTCTGGCAAATGTTTATTGGTTCTTGGTAGCCAAGTTCTGGCAAGTATCTGCTGGTTCTCTCACCAGAAAACTGAGAGAAGGACTAGTGTGGCGACTCCTTTAATTCCCAAGCACTTTTCTCCAGGCTGTTTTGTAATTAACATCCCAAAGGGAACTGAAGACCTCATAAAGTCAATTTTATTGAAGGGGAGGTTTTCAAAGGTCTGTCTCCAGGTACCTGCCAGTAGGCAGCACCTCTGCAGCCACACCTTGCTCTGCCACCCAAAGCCAGGAGCTGGCTGAGGGCTGGATTTCCTCTGCCAATGTGTGTCACGGAGTTCCTGTCCCTCAGCAGGACATGCCTCAGCTCTGAAGAAGCATGGCTGGGAGTTGGGAGTTCTTTCCTCTGTTTTAGATCATGTTCAAGCAGCTCTGCCTCTCTGGCCAGGCTCATCTCCTGTGGCCTGGCTGTCCCCTGGAGCTGTCCCACGCTCACAATGCATCCTTGTGCTCCCCCAGTGCCAGCAGCACAATCCCTTGAGACAGGCTAATAAGTAGCTCGTGACTGGAGTTCCAGTTCACATAGTTCAATTAAATCCCTGTTAATCTTGTTCAGACCTAATTTACTTTCATTCTCATACACACGCCTCTCTCTGCTTCAGAGAGATTCTGGTGAGGTTCCCTGCCGACAGGACTGAAGAGCCCGAGGCCATCAGCCTCATCAGGCACTGATGTTTGCAGAGCAGCCCCCTTGTCGAGTCAATAAGCTCAGATTATTTCCCAGCCTGTCATGAAGAATGAAAATACTTCAGTGCCTGGGTTTAGGGAGGGTCAGGCTATCTGGCAATGCTTGAGGAGATGAGGAAGCTGTACAAGGGGAGGACCTGCTCAGTATCTGTTTCCCAGGGCACTGCTCAACCATTCCCCTGTGTGGGTGTGTTAATTTTTGGACAGCTGGGAGCTGGGCTGCTGGACTTCTCTTCTGGGAGCATCTCTTCCTCACTGTTACGTCTTTCAGGCAGAAGCTGTGTTGTTCACAGCCTGTGGCCTGCAGGGATTGAGAAGACTCTATTGATTTAGTTGTTTGTTTATTAATCTCATGAGGCATCAGAGACTGACTGCAGTGAGAAAATGGGATGATGAATGGAGAGTGCTGGAGTACAGAGTATTGCTGTGTGTTTGATGATTATCTTGATTGCTGGCCTTGGCACTGGGAAAGGATCTGACCCTCCTCTTCCTCATGCAGCCATGAGGGATGATTTGGCTGGGAAGCATTCCCTTTCTTCCTGGCCACAGACATGGGCTGTAATCAGTGTTTGCATTCCTTCTCCAGTTGATGCTCACTGCAGGTCCAAGGTCCAGCTCTTCTCTGGCAGTTTGTGGCTTTTGAACAGTGGTTTGTGGGGGTGTTTTCCGGCTTTTGGTACCCAGGCCAGTGTGCAATGTCTGCTCCAAATGTCTCTTGCTTGGGGCTGGCAATTGCAGGGCAATGAAATCGACTTCCTGCCTCTCCCTTGAAATTCAGCTGATTTTTCCATTCCATTATGATTCTTCCCAATTTGTGGCTTTTCTGTCCCCATAAATCACTCCCATGCCCCCTGTTGTTGCTTCCAGTCTGTAGACTCATGTCCACTGCAGTTGTTCTGTCCTTGCAGACAGTGCCAGTGGGCATCACCTGCCATTTTCAAGAACTGATACAAAGAAGGAACAGGTGGAGGAGCATGCAGGATAGAGAAAGGTGCCCCCTTCTAATCTTTGGTAATGATTTTTTGAGCCAGCAGATGTAACTGCTGGGGAAGGAATTTTCCCTGCCTTGGGAGCCCTGGGTACATCCAGGCAGCTGTGCCAAGCAGATCATCCCCCTGAGCTATGAGGATCCAAACCCACCACACTTCAGAGCTCGTGATGAGTGAGTGCTGTGGTGCTGCGTGTGCTCCCCACCTCCTGCTCAGATCCTGCTCCTCACCAGCACATGCAAGATTTGTCTTGTGCAATCCCAAACCTTTCACAGTGCTCACTTCCCTCCTTGCAGCTTCCCTGCTTTCATTTACTGCCTGGAGGCCCTGGTGTGGCTTTGATGCCCCTTGCACCCTGCTTACACCCCTGGGAAACTGCAGTCCAGGTGAGGACTCAGCGATGCAGAGCAGGGGGTTGGAGCACAGGGGCTGACAGGCTCCTCCATGGTTTCAGTCCAGCCTTTCTGGCTGTGGCTACAAGGTAAACCTGCTTTGGGTCACATCTGCTCTGCTTTTAAAAACATCTGTTGCCTGGTTAATGTGGTGCATGAAGAGCTCAGGTCCCCAGTGGAGGAGCTGTGAGTGGAAGGGTTGAAGGGCTCTCATTTCTCCCTATCTCCAGCTCAAGGCAAGGAGCTGTGTCCTTAGCACTGTGCTCTACAGGAAGCCCTATTTGCACAGCGTTCCTTCTTTGTGAAACCTGCACTCCAGACATCTCCATGTTTCTTGCCAGAGGCTGTCCCAGCCCCTGAGCTGCCACTGCTGTGTCAGGTTCAGCCAGTCCCAGTGCATGGACTGGGGCCATGGAAGACATCAGCAATGGCCTGAGACATCTCATATTTTGCCCAAGCTACAACTCAGGTGTCCCTGGCTCCAAGGCTTGTTCCTGCTGCCTTCCCTTTGGCTGCTGCTTCTGCAAAAGCCATCCCAAGCTTATAAATTCACCTTGCCGTGAGCCAAAGTCCAGAGTACGACAGGCACCGTTGAGCTCTCGCAGGCAAAGCCACTCTCGCGGCTCCAGGAATCAGCTCCAGACGTTTCCTGCTGTTATTTGTGCCTCAATGCTGGCAGCACAGGCAGGAGCTGTGCTGCTGGTGTGGAGCTTGTGGGGTCACATCCCTCTCTTGTCCATCGCTGGGTGGGCTCATGCTGTAGTCAAAGGTCTGGACTGTGGCTGCTGGGGTATGTGCAGGAGAGGGTCCTCATGTGGTTCCCACGGAGCAGCTCCTTGTGATGCTGTGGTGGCTCCTTTAGTGGCTGAAGCAGATGTCCCCCAGTGTCAGGCCTGGGCAGGAGAAGCAGATTTTGAGAGAAGCTGCAAGCAGTTCCTGTCACTACCTCCCCTCTCACTTAACTTGCTTTAAACTGAGCACAGATCCAAACGTCATATGGTTTAAGTTTTTAGATTCAGACTTTGGCCTCCTTTGCCCATCCCTCGCTCGAAGGACCAAGACTGGATGATTAAGGGGAAACACCCTCATGTCTGCTCCAGCTCTGCTTGCTCAGGCTGCAGGCGGGCCAGCAAGCAGCTGGGTGCTGGCAGCAGGGAACGTCACAGCCCTGGGGCAGGGTCGCCTGGATGTGGCTACCAGAGCTCTGCACCAGCCAGCCATCCTCTACCGCTCTGCTACCAAACCAAGCCAGACCCAGGGCTGTAAATCTCATCTGGATGAGCTTCCTTGAGTTTTTCTGAATCGCTCTTTTCTATGGATACTAAGATTGGCCAAAAAGCAAAATTTCCATGCTGGGAGATGCCAACATCTTGCGTGTGGCTTCCATGCTGAGCTGAGGCAAGAAGCAAAACATGTCAGATTTTTGCCCAAATGAGCTATTCCAAGATACTTAGTTCAGATTGTATCGAAGCATATTTTATCAGTCAGAAACCTGACAGGAAATGTTGTATCTTTATTGACCATGCAGATAATTTCAGCCCGCAGCTGTTGAACTCAGTGCCTCCTTATTAAATATTTGCATGTCACCGAGTCAGTGGTTTCCCCGCAGCCCTTTCCCCCAGGGAATTTTGCAATGACACTTCCTGGCTGGGGCTAAGGGCCCCTTTTGCACAGCAGATTGTCACAACACCGAGAGACACAACAGGTCCTGAGCACTCCTGGTAATTTTTTCTCAGCTGCCCATTTTTTTCCCATAACCTGCAGGATGCTGGCAATTGCTGCTCGGCTCCTGCAGCCCTGATGCTCAGTGTGGGAGAGAATGGCCAGAATGAGCATTTCTAGCATGAAATATTGCCAAATGGCTCGTGCTGCAGGGGTTATTCTGGTCAATCCCCCTTAGTAAATCAGCTCCTGAGCTTGGAAGTGCAGCTTCCTTAACGGGGCTGATGGTGCTGATCATTTCCCATCTCACACTCGCTATTTGCAGGGCTGTAAAGCTCAATGATCATAAAATATCAGGGCAAGAGCTGTGGCTGCCTCTCTCTCAGTCCAGCATCTCAAACACAACCATTATATTATTAATAGTAATAATTCCTGCAACTATATTTGGAATTTGCAGTGAACAAAGTGCAGCCTCAGGAACAGAGTCCAATAGACAAAACTTATTCACGCGTGCCAAGGGGATGCTTAAAAATAAAGCTGGCTGGAGATGAATAGATGTTTTGTTGTAAATCCACAGTTACTTTGAGGAGGTCAGGGCTCGGATCAAATACTGGACCCAACAAGCACCCTCTTACCTCGCAGGAGGATTTCAGGAGCCCTGTGGAGCAGTTTGATCTGCACACCTGGAGGGGGAAGGAGCCACGTAGGTACTTACTCATGAGCATGACAGCATCTGCCCACAGTAACTCTCATTCTTCTTGTTCCTGATGAAACTTGCATAAAGGTCAGCAAGAAAACACAGAAATACCTGAGCGTGTCTTCATTTCTTTTTAAAGTATCATTTCAAGACGTCCTGTAATAACCGAGCCACTGGAAATACTCAGTGCTGCTTTTGTTCAAATTGAAAGTACCTGGTTTTCAGTTTCTGTAACCCTCTTCCTCTCTCTGGGGCTGGTTTTATCAGTGCTATTTAAAAGTGAAGAATCATATCAAGAAAATAAGTTTCGGACGAGAGACTGAAATCCCTGGTTGGGTTAAGAAAGTAATAACTGTGCATGAGACTGTTTTAAGACAAATATTTGGGAGTGAGGCAGGAGGCAAAGGGAAGTGGGTGGCCAGGGGGTGTCTGTCAGGCTCAACATCTCATGTCTGAGCCAGGAGTGTCTTGAGGTGTGCTGGGTTGCTTAAACGGCCTTAAATCGCAGCATCACCAGCACTGCATGTTTAATGTCAGTCCTGTGAGGGCACATTCCAGCATCTGAGCCCAAAAGATAAGAGTCTGGGTTTAGAGAGTGTCTGTTTGTAATTTTAGATTTGCACATTGGCATCATCTTAGAAGAACAAGAAGAGGTTGCGTTGTGGACTTGGCGTGGCGTGTTGAAAGGCACAGTGCTGTGGGTGTTTGCCTCCCAGCAATGGGCCGGCACCACCAGAGATGGAAACTGCGATTGGGAGGACAGCCTGGAGAAAAGGAGTTGATTGCAAAAGAGAAAAACAAAATACAAATATTTATAAGTCATAATTGCATCTTAGATTTGGGTCTGGATCCAGTAGAGGCTGAGTCATCCTCACCAGCTCACCCGGGGCTGGAGCCAGGTCCCTGCTCCCCCAGGGTGCTCTCCCCTCCGGCACAGCTCCAGGCCTGCCGAGTGGGTGCTCCTGGGACAGGGAGGGACGGGGGAGTGTCCCTGTGTCCCTATGCAGCGCAGCAGGGAGAAGCTGTGGGGCTTCCCGGACATTGGTGTGACCTCTCTTTTTCCTGTGGGTGAGCACAGCAGTACCGGGACTGCCCCACACCACCGGGTTAATTCATTCATCCCACATGGGATGAAGAGTCCTTCCCTACACATCCCCACGCAAGCTGCCCAGCAGAAGGGGTGGGCTGAGGATTCACACCCCTCCAAGCCCCAGAACAAACCAGGCTGCGGTTGGATGCTCCGGCACGGAGCAGGCAGGGCTGGCGCCCCAAACCACACACGCCGCGGGTGTCCGGGGAGCCCGGCCGGCCTCGCCCAGCCCTGGGAGGGAGCCGAGAGGGAAAGCGTCTGCTGCCCTGCTGGAGGGACCTTATCAGCGTCAGCTCCTCCCAGGGAAGGGCCCCTCACAATGTGCTGGCCACGGCTGATGGATCGGCGCGTGCATGACTCCTTGTTCCTGGTGACTCATGGATTCGCTGGCCTTCGCCAGTGTCATGGGAAATATTTTTTAATAACTCAGAAGGCGGAGGGGAATGGGAAACAGAAAGAAAAACTCCATCATATAGTTCTCTAAAACTTGTTAACTTCCCAAATTGCTTCTGAAGTGTCAGATCTCGCTCAGAGTAAGGAAGGTTTTGGGAAAACCCCCGCGGAGTGTCTGCGGGCTTGGTCGGAAGGGTGGGCAGGGATGGCAGAGGTGGTGCTGGCTGTGGAAACGCACGGGTCGCTGGAGCTGGCCAGCAGCCGAGCGTGCCGGATAAAACAGCCAAATGGGGGTTTAAGGAGTGGACTGCTTCACCCCCTTCCTTCCTGGAGGATAACGTGACAGGGAACACTTCAGTGGATCGCCAGTGGGGGAGGTGGGAGGGCTGCCAGCGCCGCTGAGCTGGTCGGGCAGCCCCGACGGGCTGGGTGCAGGCATGGGGCACCCGGCTGAGCCCTGAGCCCGTGTGTGCGCCCGGCACTGCTCCGTGCCACGGGAAAGCTGCGCATTTCCCACCTCCTGCTGCTGCTGGAAGGGCAAAGTGCTGAGGAGCAGGGGGAGGGATGGCAGGAACTGTTCCCGTATGCCCACCTGCCCGAGTGGAAGCCAGGGACATACACACCTGCGGGGTGATGCTGCCAGCTGGGTTCTGGCCCCCCAGGAACACCCGCAGCTCCACTCTGCCGTGTTCCGCAGGCCGGCACGGGCTGCAGGGGCTATCGGGGGTGAGGGGTGTTAACCCACAAGCCGGATAGATGTCCCAGCGGAGCACAGACACCGCGGCGTGCTTGTGCTGTCTCCAAAAGGCCCCACAAAGTTCCCCGGGTTCCCAGGGAGGCCCAGGACGTGGTTTGTCTTTGCCTGCTTTTCTATCTGGAGTTTTGCCTCCTTTTTATTTCAGAGAAGGGGGAACGTGGATTGCAGTCCTCTGAGAAGGCGAGGTGTCCCTCCTGGGGATGGGGAGGTACAGAACCTGACAAAACAGCATACCCACTGCAATTCGCCGTGTGTTAAAGCTGTTGAATAAAGCGAACCGCAACCCATCCGGGTTTCAGCCTCCCGAAAATCACTTTAGTGTTACCAGCTCCGGCTTCCAGGTAACACAGCAAGCCAGCCCGCCGGGGCGAGCAGCGCTGGGATCGGGTGGGAGCACCCCCAGTCCCCCACCCGCGGGGCGACGCGCCCCGAGGACCGCGGCCGCCGCTCCCACGCGTGTCCCCGGCGCGACCAGGCGGTTCCCCCGCCGCGGGCCGGGACGCGCCGGCAGTGCCGGCGGCGGGGGCGGCCCCTGGCCCGTGCGCGCCCCGCGGAGCCCGGCTGCCCGGAGCCTTCTCCCTGGAAAAAAAAAAGCCACGGAGGGAGGGGAGGGGCTGCTGCTGCCTTTTCCCCCATCCTCCGTTTCCGGTTTGCTGCCATATTACTCTCTTTTTTTTTTTTTTTTTTTAATTTTCCCCTCCCCGTGGTGCCCCCCCGCCCCGCAGAAGGGGTGAGCGGGGGCGGGCGAGGCACCAGCGCGCCGGGGCCGCGGCGCTGCGCGATGCTGCTGCCGGCGGCGCAGCCCTGAGCCCGGCCCGGTGCGGGGCGGTGCGGGCACCGAGCGCGGCGGCGGCGGCGGGGGGCGGCGGCCGCGCCCCCGGCGCGGAGACAAAGCCGGGGCCGAGCGCTGGAGGCGAGCGGCGGGGGCGGCCCCGCTGCGCGGACAGGCGGGAGGTGAGTGGCGGCGGCGGGGGCTGTCCTGCCGTGGGGCAGGCGGGGGGTCCCACGGTCCGGCAGTGGGGTCCGGCGCGGGGTGCTCGGGGTCCGGCACTGGATCCGGCGGGAGATGCCCGGGGTCCGGCCGTGGGGTCCGACGGGGGATGTCCGCAGTGGGGACCAGCGGGGCGGCGGGGGGATGCCCGCAGTGGGATGCCCGCAGAGGAGTCCGGCGGGTCGGCGGGGAAATGCCCGCGGTGGCGCGAGCTGGTTGTGGGTCCGATCGGGGATGCTGGCAGTTTGGCAAGGAGGCGGTGGGTCCGGCCGAGGATGCCCAGGCTGCCGTGGGGCAGCTGTGGGTCCGGCGGCGTGGGATACCCGCAGCCCGTAGATCTGGCTGCAGGTCCCCACAAGGATGCTGGCGGTCTGGCGCCGGGTGTCGGTGGGGCGGCCGTGGGTCCAGCGGGATGCACATGGTCTGGTGGGTCAGCCGTGGGTCCGGCTGGGGGTGTCACTGCCTGGCGGGGCAGAGCTGGGGACGCGGGGGTCCGGCGGGGCGGCCCCGCCTGCCTGCAACTCCCCTTTGTTGTGCTCAGGGGCTGTGGGGGACCCCCGGGAGCGCAGGGCGGGGACAGCCGGGCTGTATGTAGGCCAGGACATGAAATATTCATCGCCCCCCTGCTTTGATGTCTCGTGATCCGCTTCCCTTGTCGTGTTTGTTCACCGGTGATTCTGGGGCCAGTGTCCAGCCCTGGTGGACCTGGCAAGTCGTGTCTCTCTCCGTGTCCCTCTCTGTGCCCCTCTCTGTGTCCCTCTCTGTGCCTCTTGCTGTGCCTGGCTGGCTCAGCTGCTCTGGGGCTGCAGAGCTCCGGCTTCTCTGATTTAAGACTTCATCCAGTCGGGAAGTTACCCATCGCAGCCTGGGCGATCCAACCCCAATGTGTGGCTGCAAGTGGTGGCAGTGGTGTGTCCCCACTGTCACAGTCCTCAGTGCCATGGAAGAGCATCGTCGCTTTTGCACTGAGCCACACTGGGGTCAGGATGAGTATTTATCCTGCTCACTGCCCAGACAGGCTGTGCTGCATCCTGGTGCCACTCGGCATGGATGCAGGAGGCAACCTGCAGGGATGAGGCCACTGCACAGGGCTGTGTGCATGGGGACAGGTGTGGTAGGGGGCTGACATCTTGTGGCACTGATCCTGGCATGGTCCTCTCTGGTGCTGGACATCATCTCAGGGAGCTGTGCAGCCTCCTATGGGACCTGCTGGACTGAGTGGGGATCTGCTGTATCTCCCTGTGTTTTCCTGGCCTTGCACAGTGCAATCTTCCCCAGCCCTTCCTCACCCTGGTGGCTGCTGTGGTATGCCAGGGCTCAGCCCTGGACTTGGTGCCAGGAGGTGACTGTGGTCCTGGTCCTGGTCCCAGAGATGCTGAGCAGCAGTAAAGGTTGTAGGTGACAGGGATCACGTTGTGCTGCCCTGTGTGTGCCATGGCCCATCCTCCTGGCTCCCCAGAAGTGATGCAGTGGAAGGAACATAATGTGACTGCTCCATGCAGCCAGGGGGATCCCTCAAGACAGGTTCTACTGCCCTGTGGCATTAGCAGCTGGGGACAGTGGAGGGTGCAGAGCACAGGGGTCCTTGAGGTGAGCTCCTGCCTGTGCAGCAGGGACAGGAACAGGACAGCCCATATCCAGCAGCGCTCTATGAAACTGCACGAAGGTGGCAACAAAAGACTTGACTTTTCTTTCTCCTGCCCAGCTGATGCTGCCAGAGGAGGAGATGCTGGGGGTCTTTGTTGCTCTCCTGTCAGCCGAGGAGATACCCACTGCCAGCAGTTACCGGTGCAAGAACCGAGTCGTGACAAACCTTCCCAAGACCCAGCCATTAATGATGGGAACCCATTTGTTCCTGCCAGGCTTGGAGACCCCCCTCAGAATGCAGTGATTCAACATGTGCTCAGGCCCCCCATGCAGCAGGTGTTGGTCAGACCATCACAGGGCTGTCCAGGAAGGCGTGAGGAAGGGAGTATGCAGGAAGATGTCAGCAATCTTGCACTTTAAAGCAATATCCTTTCTGTTATTTGCGCTGTGGGGCTGCTCCTGACACCTTTGCCATAGAGGTTGATCCTGGCTTACCTGTGTTCAGCAATCAGCTTCAGCTGCTCTGGATCCAGCCAGAGCAAAACCTTGGCGCTCAGTGTCTGAGCTGAGGCTCGTGTGCTGGCTCCCCGGGGAGCTGTGTCTCTGTAATCATTAGCCAGTTAATGCTTATTTATCAGGAAAGAGCACCTTTACTTGGGAGATCGAGGGTCAATTCTCACTTCCAAGCTTTGACCTGGGAGCAGTAGGGCAGGGGCTCTTCCAAACACCTCCTGGCTCTGCCAAAACAACCCAAGACAGGGTTATTTATGGGCTGCGCAGCAGCAGGGAAGGGAAGTCCAATGTTCCCTGTCTCGATCGTTAGTGGCCTTGCAGTGCTCCCTGTGTGATGGAGATGCCCTAATGATAGCTCTGCCCTTTAATGACTTTGTGCCAGAGTGATGGAAAATCGTGGAGGTTCTGCGGGGAGGCAGGAAGAGCCATCCCAGCCCCTGGCTGGTGGGCTGGGGGATGAGACAAGGAGAGCACTGTGGTGACTGACCAACCTGGAGGCTCTGCTGCAGAGACAAGAGGGTCCTTTTCTGCCTCGGTGGCATGGAGGGCACATCAGCAATCCTGAGGCAGGGATGGCCTTTAGTAGCATGGGCAGCTCCTGCGAAGCAGCATCGTTTCACTGGACTCACTGAGGTGATGAGGGGATGGACCACGGGGCTCCCATGCCTCTGAAATCCCATCTGCCTCTCCCTGCTACTGGTGTGGGACCCGCCTGGCCTTTGAAGTCATCACAGAGCTAAACTCTTATCTAATGAGACCTGAAGGGCTTGGTCCACAACCTCTCATTTAAACAACCATCAAATGCCTGTAAGGTCTTGAAAGAGAAGAGGTAGGAGAAAGAAAAGAGCCTGTGCCTCCTCCCAGTGTGTCTAAGGGCGGGGGGAACCCACGAGCATCCCTGGGACAAAGCACTGGACTCCTGGCATGGCTGTGGGAAATTGGAAAGCCTATCTGAAGCGCTATTGTTTCCTGTACTGTCTATTTTGCAGCTCGGTTTCCAACTTGTTTCTTTATCTCTTGGAACAATTTCCCATCTGCGCTCACTTCCGCAGTGCTCCACATCTCTCTCTGAAGCCTGCCTGGAGATGTGTCCAGCCTGCATCCCATCGGAAACGGCCTTGTCACACAGCAGCACGTCCCTGCACTGCTCCCTGCAGAAGGGAGCCCTTTAATCCCATGCCTGGAGAGCAGCTCGGACCTCTGGATGGAAATATCCATCCATGCATAGCTGTTCCTGGGACAGGAGCACGGGTTGTCACTGTTTCCAGTCCGAGCTCCTCTTCCCAACTGCCTGTAGCTGTGGGTGGTGCAGTCCAGCTCCCTGGGGCTCATGTCTTGCCGAAGTTTCCACCCATCAGCAAAAAACATGCTGTGTGTCACGGGGCTGTTTTAAAGCCTTTGGTTCCTCATCGCTGAAACGGGCAGCAAACTGGGAGATAGTCCAGAATATCAAAGAATCACGGGGTGGTTTGGGTTGGAAGGGACCTTAAAGCTCATCTAGTTCCAGCTGCCCTGATCATCTCTGTCCAGACTTGCCTAGAGTGTGCTTAGGACAGGCACCCAGGCCCCCAGCTCAGTCCCAGGCTGGCACAGTGACCTCGGCCCTGGCTGTGTTGGGAGCTGGTGCTGCCATGCACATGGCCCTGCACATGCACTTAGCAAAGAAAACCCTGAAACAGATTTCAGGAACAAATGTGGTTTGAACCTGGGCCAGGAACCAGGACCTGCAAATCTGCGTTTTGCACTGACTTCCCTTCAGGCTATGGATCTGCTGGCTTCTCTTGCTGAGGAGCAGGGAGGGGTTTTCTAGGGCTGGGGGCTGGCTGGGCTGCCGGGGGCATCAGCCGCTGGGCAAGGTGGAGCTGGTCATTGATTTTAACTCAGCCCTTGAAAAACTCTGCCCGAACCCCTTGACTCCAGGTAGTCTCAGTGGAGATGCAGCATCTGAAATATCCATAGGCTGGTGGGTGGGGTTGGTGGGCTTGTCTGGAGGAATGTGGGGAACAGAACTGCCTGGGTGTTTAAGGCAAAAAAATAAGAAATGGGGCCCGTGTGTAGCGAGTCTGCCCTCACCTCACAGCCATGGGCCCCACGCCAGGAGGGCACTGGGATGGCTTTGGGGTCTGCAGCCAAGGGCAACATGTGACACAGGGACATTTGTGACCTAGGCTGTGCTGTGGTTCTTTCCCTGTGCTGCAAGATTCAGAGGTTGGCCCTGAGTTTCCCAGCCCATGCTTGACCTGTTGTGGTCTCACTCCTGTGGCTGTGAGTTTTTGGCTAGCCCTGAGCCCCCTGTGCTGAGGAGGGATGGATGGATGGATGGATGGATGGATGGATGGATGGATGGATAAAAACCTGACTGCATGCTTAGCTTCCGCCCAGCATGGCTGTTCCCATCCTTCCCAACCATGCTTGGCAACCTTGGCCACCAAAAATCTGGGCAATGAGGGTAGAAGCCTGTTGCTGCATTGCCCCATCCACCATGGGCGAGGTAACAAGTCCAGTCTGTCCTGAGCAATGTGTCCCACTTCCCATGCTGCACCCCAGTTTGGGGGTAGCATGACAGGGTCAGGTCAGTGCTAAATTGATCCTAAAAATGTCTCACCTTGGGGCACCCTGTAGCAGTAATTTGGGGTTGGAGATGTAGCGCTGTGTCAGGGTTTCACTTCTCCACCTTGCTTTCCCACTGTATTCCTCAGTTTCCCCCAGGAGCACCTGAAAAGCTGCTGTTGGAGGTCGGTGAGGTTTCACACGGAATGTGTGCCTCAGTTTCCCCCTCTCCCAGTCCCAGCTACACTGCCCTACCCCATGCACGAGCCATGGGTAAAGCCTCCCCTTAGGCAGGGTAAATAGAATCTGATCTCCAGGAAGCACAGCCACCCTCCTCATCCTCAGCTGCCAGCTGCTGCCAGTCCTGGCAGCCATGGGGTCAGGCAGTGCTGTCCTGGGCTTCGGATGTTCCTGGTGGAAGCATGTGCTTGCTGACTTATGCAAAAATGTCTCCACGAAAAGGCTGTTGGAGTCACTCCCTGCTCAGACAGGCCCTTTCCTTCCCCTGTCCATCAGGCAAGTGCTGGTGGGGCCTTGCTGTGCTGGGAAAGGGGTTGGGAATCCTTGGCACAGCTGAGGGGGACCTTCCAGTGAGCAGCCTGATGCACCAGGCAGGGAAGGTGACATGAGATCAGGAAGGGTGCAGACATAGCTGCAAAAGTCACTGTGACCAGGATGACTTCCATGCTCCAGCACCATGAACAGTTGGGTTTGGAAGTGTGTGGTGTGGGAAGGCTCAGGGTGCTGGGAGCAGTGTGTGTGGCTGGGGCTGGGCAAGGAGGGCAGCTGCCTGCCCACCTGGCTGCCTGCAGAGGTGCAGGTGTGTGGGGGTGTGTGTTCACACTCATCTGAGCCCTCTGGGTGCTCTGGGGACAGGCACAGCTCTCGTGCTCTCGTGCCCTCACGGTGAGCTGTGCAGGAGGCTCTGTGAGCTGCAGGTGATGGGAAGCAGAGGAGACGCCCTTCATGCCTTTGTCCCTGCATCCCTTCCTCCTGCCCCCGTGGGATGAGCAGCACAAGTGAGAGCTGGAGAGATGCCATGGGAGGCTGCAAGGTCCTGGTGTCACTGGTCACATCCACCTCGCCCATAGCCCATCTCTGTTCCCCACCACCACTGCAGCGAGCGGTGCCAGAGGTGTGCAGAGCCAGTCTCTCCACTCCAGGAGTGACAGGGATAAAAGACACCAGCTCAGCATTTTTCTTTGTTTTTCATCTGCTCGGGCTGTTGATAGTGAGCACCGTCTGGGGCTGCACCTCCCAGCTGGATCCTCTCTGGCAATGAGTATCGTGCTCACCGCAGGAGCAGCTGGCAATCCAGTGCAGCTTTTGGGGCTTGGAAATGCTTTTGGGGGCTGCCTGATCTCCGATTGCCCCTCAAGACCCTCCCTGGTTGCTTCCTCTGACGCATCCTGAGCGATGCTTTGTTTTGGTGGTGCAGATGGGAGTGGCTGTGGGGACCAGCATCTCTCAGGGCTCTGTTGCCAACGGTGTCCAGCCTCTCCTCGGTGTTCCAAGGCCAGAGGCACAGTCCCATGCTGTGATCACTGCTGTGGGACCTGCTCCTGGTCCCATCCTTGCCCACAGAGGTGAAAGCAGGAGTCAGGTGTGCATTGCTGGAGGCTGATCCCGATCACCCAGCCCTGACCTGCAGCTGTACGTAGCATGTGTGCATTAGGGCTGGTGGCCCCATGGTTCCCCAGAGAAGGAGGTTTGTGTTGGGGATTTGCCCCAGAGTCCCAAAGCAACCCAGGAAAATAATCACTATAAATTTGCTTTGTGGGATCCTGCTTATTTATTTGAAAATGCTGAGGGGTCTGCAAAGTGGGAAGTGTTAGAAATCTGTGACAGAAGAGCCTTGGCCTCTGCTTGCCTTGTCTTTCATCCCCTCCCATTGCAGTGAACCCCAGCATGTGTCCTGCCAAGTCCCCCTGGCTCCAGCTTGGAGAGGGGCCATTCCCAGCTCCATGGGTTGGTGTCAAGGGTTCACATACCCACATACCCTTCCCACATTTTCCCTTTATTTCCCCGTGGATGTTTCAGTTCCTGCTCCATGTCAGGAGGGCTGCTGGGGAGGTTTCCTGCCACGGGGGTCCTGCAGGACCCCTCAGCAGGGCTGGTGGGGCTGTAGCTCTGGTCCTGGAGGGCCGATGCAGCTCCTTGCCTGGCTGGACTGGATGGGCTGGTTTCTCTGAGAGTGGAAATGTTTTAGCAGTGACGCCAGCGTGGCCAGGGGTGGTTGTAACTTGCTCAGATCTGGAGCTTTTCTGCCTCCTGCGTTCCTTGCCCCTTTCCTCCCCCTGCCCTGGAGATTTGCCGCCTGCCTGCACTGCCGTCTCGCCCGGGTCAGAATGGGTGTGGCAGCCCTGGAGCCATGGCAGACGCAGGTGGCACCACTGTTGTGTCCGGATCTGAGCCACCCGTGAGTCACATTAGCTTCCTGCTGCCACCTGCCCCTTCCCCAGGAGCCGGGCAGGGCACGGAGTGGGCTGGGTGGGCACAGCCATCCCCGGAGAGCACCCGGGGTTGATGTTCACTTCCAGAAAGCAGAAGGAAACCACATTTCCTGGAGCCTGAGGCTGCCTGTGCTGGGAGAGGCACTGCAGAAATGGGGAACAGAAATCACCCCTCCTCCTCCAGGGGCCAGCTCGTGTCGCCAGGTCACCATCACCCCCTCCAGAGGGGCTGGTCCCTCTTGCTGGTGCTTTGCCTGGAGGAGGATGGGAACAGCACTGATGTGATGGGCCATGGGAAGCTGGAGAATTAGGTGGCAGGCAGTGGGAGCTCAGAGGTGCCAGCGTGCCCAGGGGCTAATGTTAAAAGGGCACATTTTGAGGAGTGCTGAGCCAGAAGGCTGTTTTGGGGAAGCATTGCTCCATGGCTCCAGGCAGTCCTGGTGGCCAAAAGCTCCAGCTCCTAGTGCCATTCCAGCTCAACATCAGAGTTTCCCTGCCCAGCATTGTCTCTTCCCAGCCCCACGGGCACTCCTGCCCTTGGAAACATTTCCTTTCAGTTTCCTTCTCCTGGACTTGGCAGGAGAGCCGTGCCCTCATCACCTGTCTGGGAGAAGCCAGCTTCAGGTTAACACAGGCCAAAGGCTTTGTGTGCCTTGGAAAGCATGTGCTGGAGCTGGTTGGGCAATTCCTGGCTTTGGCTGGTGTCCTGATGCTGGAAGTGCAGGCTTGAGTCAGGCTGGGAGGCACTGAGAGGCATCCCTGCTCTAACCCAGAGCAGCACCAGCGGTCAGCCTTCACAGCACCCAGCCAGCTTTGAGCATCTCCTGCTGGGGATCTCACCACCACTCCAGCCTCTGTCCCTGTGCTGGACCACCGTCAGGGTGAGAAAGCTTTGTTTTCCCTTCTCTAATTGTCAGATGTCCTTCCAGTGCAGAAAGGATGCACCCAGATGCTGACAGATCCTAAGACATTGCCCTGTCAGTCCCCAGGCCTGCTGCAGTGCAGTGATGGTGATGTGACAAGGTGTGGCAATGGCCACCTTCCCTTCTCACATCTCTCAGTGGAGAAAAGGCGTAAAACTGAGTGCTCAGCTCAGCTCCAGCAAGCACAACTTGCAGCACATTCCGCTTCCTCCGTTCAGCCGCTTGCATTGTTCCAGGGAGATAAGGCTTGTGGCTTTCTCCTGCCAGCCTTATGCAAGATGGTGCTTGGGGGTGCCCAGTGTCAGGATGCCTCTGCCCTTGCCTGGTTTTGGGGTGCTGTAGGGAGTAAGAGTGGCATAACCTGCAGCTCTGTGTGGCCACTGGTGTTGGCAGAGCCACTGCCCATCAGCCCAGCAAGCCAAAATCTGCCTGTGGATGGGCTGATCCTGCAATGGCAGGGAGAGCTCAGCCTCCCTGCATGCTCCCAGTGTGCATGTTTGGAGTTTCCCAATTTTCTTGGCCACATGAACATCCAGAATGTGTTTGTGTGCTTCTCAAAGGTTTGTTTTGGTCTTTTAAACTCCCTGTTTTGACATATCTTTTCGGAGGCGTTTTGCATCGCTCCTGACCGTGACTCTCCCCCATGCTTAGGGGGAGTAAATTTGGATGGTTGATCTAATTATCCTTTCCCCTTTTGTGACGCACTGGCCTCTGCTGTCCTGGGCTGTGGAGCTTTAATTAAGATGGTTTTAATTTTAACGGGAGTTGACAGGGTCAGATAGGAGGGGTTGGGACTTATATCTGTGGGAAGTGTGTAGCTGGGCCCCCGCACAGCAGCTGCACTGCCCTCCCAACTCCAGCCATTCCTTCATCTGGAAGAGCTCTCCATCAGCTGGGGGGATGGCTGCAGTGCTTTGGCCCAGGTGCCTTCAACATGACATTCCTGGGTGAAGCAGAGATCCCAAACAGGCACTGGGGACACCTTCCTGTGCCTTCTCCTGTCCCCAGACTGGAGCTGAGAGATGAAGTGAGCATCTCTGCATTGCTCCTCCTGCTTTAGGAATCAGTGCAGGTGAGAAATGAGTGTCCTTGTGGAGGAGAAGGGTTGGAGGCACAGCCCAGATGTATCAGCCAGGCAGGAAGAGGGTCTGCATCATCACACCCCATTTGTGGGGCTGGGGGAGCAGCTCCCCCTTTTCACAGCCCCTGTAACTCATTGCAGGGAGGCTGCTCCCAGCTTGGCAGAGACAAGCCTGTGTTACTTGTCTTGTACTGAGCAAAGCCTGATGGCATGGGACACGGGACAAGAATTGCTTTTTCCATAGGGGACACAGTGACTGGCTGTATTTGGGTGGCAGAGGGGATGGTGGGCTGAGCTGGGCAGCAAGGCTGTCCCCAGAGCACCAGGGGCTGTGCTGCTGCTCGCTGACCCCCAGCTGTGATGCTTGCCGTGGGAAAGGGCAAAACTGGGAGCATCCCCTGGGACAGAGGGGGAAACTGTTGTGCGAGCATATCCGGGGCTGTGTGTCCTACCAAAATGTGGGGAGGGAGCAGAGAGCCATGCGGGGAAGGGGACAGGGTGCCACCTTAAGGTGACTGAAAGACCACCTCGATGTGGTTACAGCCGCAGTGACCAAGCTGGGACTTCACCCGCAGCACTGACCCCAGTCTCTGGGGCAACATTGCTGCCACTTCGTGCCACCCGTGCAGGGGGACAGGGGGATGGCAGAGTGCTCTTTGGCTGCCTCCAACCTGAGACCTCTGGTTTGATGGCTCCCCTTGCAGGCAGCTCCCATCGGTCGTGCACAGATCTGCCCCGGCTGGCCCCTGGTCCTGCTGGGAAGGTGTTGGTTGTGTGCCAAGGGGATGGAGGGGCTGGGTGTGTTTGGGACCGCTGGTCTGTGCCTCCCCCTGTCCCCGGTGCTGGCTGCCATGGGCTGGGTGCCGCCAGGCTGCTTTGTCTCGCCCGCTGTCCCGCACGCTTCATTTTTCAGTCTGGTGTGAGACAGTTGCCGTGATTAATCTCACCGGGGCTCTGCGAGCTGAGGGCACGGCTCAGCTCGCCTCCCTCCATCACCGGGTGGATGCTGGTGCTCCCAGCCCCTCGCACACCTCATCCGCAGTCCTGCCTGCCGGCAGTGCCGCTCAGCACCCCCCGGCTCCGGAGCAGCCCCAAGGACAGCGCCTGTTTTGCCAGAGATGCTTCCCTCCCCAAGGCTCGGTGTCTGGTGTTGGGCCCCAGCCTGTCGCGGCATTTCCCAAGGTTTCTGCCTCTGCTGTGTTTTGTCTGCTCCCAATCAGTGTCTTTTGTTAGTGTCTTTGCAAAGACGATAAGATCTCTTCCCCTCACCGCCAGCCCGCTGTCAGCCTGCCCGTTCCACGGCCATTGTATCCTTGAGCGATCCAGGCGCAGCGCGGAGCAGCCGGAGCGGGACTCGCCGGGGAGCTGCCTGTTCCCCTCGCTGTCGCCTTTGCGAGAGCAGCTCTCCACGGGGAGGTAGGGCAGGGGATGGAGTGTTTTTCTCCCACCCAACTTGTCAATTAATATCTGGGGGCAGACAGCCTGGAGCGCGGGTGTTGGAGGCGTGGGGATGCTGGGAAGTCCAGGTGGCATTTCCAGCGCCGGCAGCGGAGCGCGGGGGTGCCGCTCTCTCGCGTGCCGTGATCTGATCCGAGCTGAGTTGTGCAGCCGAGTGTGCTTCATTTTTAATTGCTTTTGGAGAGGGGAGGGCGGGGTTGGCCTCTCCTTGCTGCGGCCTCTGCCCCGGGCAGGTTGCATGGCTGAGCCCAGCCCTGGCACCCTCCTCTCTGCCTAGGGAGGAATGGGGCACCGGGAGGACTCCAAATGCAGAGCCAGCAGCACACGGAGGTAGGTGACAGTGGCAGCGCTGGCCAGTTGTCTGGGCCTGGCTATGGCTGTGCCAGTGGTACGCTGCTGAGGATGGCAGTCACACTGCCAAGGGAGCAGTAGGGCAATACCGGGCTATGCCAGATGTGCCAGGGAGTGCCAAGCTGCTGCCACAGCAGCCACCTTCAGCCACCGAACAGCCAAATCTGTCAGCGTGAGGTTGCTAGTGCACCCATCCCCCCAGGGACCTGCCCCTTCCCCATCAGAGGACCTGGCATCTCGCTGCTCCGGCGTGTGGTTGACCCCAGGCTGAGACATATTTGGATTTTCCTCGTGGCTTTTTTCACCCCTTTTGGTCTAATCATGATTGTGGCCTCGCAGCATGAGCCCGTGTCACAGCAGGCGCGGGTGGCAGGGACACGGGCACCACGTGTGTACACGGCGCAGCTTTATTTGTATGTGCTGCAGCCTGGAGTTGGGGCTGCAGCTTCCCCCCTCCATCCTGCTGTGCAATCATTGCCAGCCAGTATTTGTCAAGTACAAATTACTAACTATTCAACGTCTTAAAGAGCTGTCAGTCAGCTCCCACTCATTATCCTAATCAAATGCACTAAAAATAGTGACAAAACTTATTAGCGGGGGGGAAGGGGAGGCCATGAAAACAAACCTGCGGTGGGGCACGGCCCCTGCATGCAGACACTGGGACGTTCCCCTTGGATGAGGTGTGAAAGCCGGGATGTTCTTCTTGGATGAGGTGTGAAACCTGGGCTCCAGCTGGGACGGGAGCCTGCTGGGATACTGCTTGGGGCGGTGAAGTGGGGTCTGAATCCCTTCTAGCAGGAGCCCCTCGGAGGTGGCTGAAGCCTCTGCCCAGCACTGGGTGAGCAGGGCTGGTTAGAGAGAGCATTTCCTTTCTGTAAGAGAAGAGGGAGCAGTTCCTGCAGGGTCTGGGGCTCGGAAAGGGTGGCTGGTGAGGGACTGCCCTGGCTCTGCGGGGCTATGTCCTGCTCTGCTTTCCATCTGACCCTCTGTGCCAAGCCACTGCTGCTAAGTGTCCCCTGGTCATGCACACTTGTGACAGAGAACCGTCCTTTAAAAAAAAATTAGCTAAAATATGCTTTTGTGGATGAGTCAGGGCTTGAGCAGCACAGGTTGGTCGCATACCTTGTGCATGGTTTGTGCTGTAGCATTTGTCTCTGCTGTTGGGGATGGAGCAGATGATTCATCTCAGGGGACAAGGTCTCTCTAGTTGGTGGCCGACCATCCCTACCACAGGTCGTGGCTGTCCGGAGATGGAGCAACAGAGCTGGAAATGCTGGTGTGTCTGGAGGAACTGGCTTTGCTTTTGCCCTGAAAAATCCCTTGGTGGGCTGGGGGTGTCTGTGCTCCCCTTCCACTCTGGGACATCGCTCGGGGCGCCTCCAGCCGCCTCCTCTCCCATCCCCAGTGGGTTTGATGAAGTGGAGCAGAGAATCGTCCCCTCTTCACACATGAGAGATCAGAGCGAGCGGGCGTGATCGCAGGGGTGGCGAGGAGGAGGAGGAGGATGAAGGCAGCCCTGGGCACTGGACCGTGGCGTGGGGGGAGCTGGTGTCGGGGCTGCCGTGGGTGCTGACCCTCCCTCTCCTCGCAGGCTGCAGCGGGAGCTGAGCTGAGTTCGCCGGCGGTCCCTCCCCACCCCGCGGCGAGGCTGTAGCCGAAAGCACCGGTAAGACATCGCCGATGGCCCGGCCAGGGGGGACAATGCTGCTGAACCTTCCAGGGGGCTCAGAGCTGTAGCACCGGGTGCTCTGCCACAGCCCTGGAGCGTCCCGGCCGGGCTGGGGGCTGCATGCAGGTGCAGGAGGCACAGCCCTGGAGCATCCCGGCCGGGCTGGGGGCTGGCTGCAGGTGCAGGAGGCACAGCCCTCCCGGTGTGTTCCCCGCGGCGTGGCCAGCCCGGGCGGCGGAGCTGAGGCCTCGCAACTCGTGCCGGTGGTGGTTGGTGATGTGCCGCTGGCGCTGCCCCCGGAGCGGAAAGCAGGGAGTTCCTGCAGGCTGCGACGTGCCCGGGGTGCTAATCCCCGCCGCAGGAAAGCTGCCTGTCCGCCGCCTCGCATCGCTCGGAGCCGAGCACAGGCGATGCTGGCCGTGCTCCAGCCCTCTGCACAAGCCTTGCGAGGAGGAGAGGGGCAGTCCTGCTGAAAACCAAGGTTCTGGCCGGGATGGGGAGCAATGCTGAGCCCCCCCGTCCCAGCATTATCAGCTGTGAAAAGCATGGGAGCAGGGAAATATCCTGCTGGGCATCAGCCAGGCTGCCCTGGCTGGATGTTGGTGGTGCTGAGCATCCCTGCAGCCTGCTGCGTGTAGAAATGCTGTATTTATTAGACATAAATTTATTAGACATATACATAGCATAGCTGCTGGCAATGGGTATTTTTTGCAGTCTGGCTGCTGTGATGCTGTCCCACAGCTCCCAGTGATAATGCTGGGCTGTGCTGGGAGCCACCACACGGGGTGGGTGGGTTCATCTGCCTCCTTCTGTGCCCTTTGACTCTGGGGGGGTTTCACTGATGGCTCTGCCAGAGGCAGGGGGGTCTCTCCGTGGTGCCTCCCGAGGGCCTGAGTGCACAGCACATTCCTGCTGTCATTAATCACTCCTTTGCCAGGCTCTTACACAACCCTGTGTTCTCCCAGGGGAATCTGCACCCTTTCCTTGCTGGCTGTCAAGGGAATGTGGGGGCTGCAAGGGATTTCTCAGGCTCCTCTCCTCCCTGGGGACAGGTGGAGAACCACAGGGCTAAAGCCACGTGGTAGTGTTGGCTGAGTTACCTGGGACTCAGAGTGGGGATGGTGTGAGGCTGCCAGTGCCTCTGGGCACAGTTTGGGGTTGCCAGCCTGCCTTTTGCACTGGTCAGATTGAAGTCAGAGTGTGCAGGTATTTAGATGCAAAGCAACAGGACAGTTTGGAGTGGGACTCACTGCTCTGCAGCCCCTTCCCCAGAGGGCTGTGGACTCATGCCTCTTCCTCCTCCTCCTCCTCCTCCTCCTCCTCCACCTTTGGCTCTTCCACTCTCCCTTCTTTGTGCTCTGCTCCTTGCCAATCTCTGGGCATATTGACTATTTTATACCCTGATTTTCTCAGCACACTGATGAATAATTTTCTGATCCAGGCTCTGAAAATGCGCTTGGGGGACACTTGTGTCCCAGAAGTGCTGCTAAATCCACCACCCTGGCTGGGGTGTTTTTCTGCCTAGGGAAGTGCTGCTTCCAGGGGAAACTCTGAGCAGCTCTACTCTTGCTCACGGTCCCGTGGGGAGTCACAAGCCACACGGTCACAGCCCCAACATGCCCTCACTTTTCTCCCTGCACTGCCACTGGCATCCCAGGAGCACCAGTGAGTGCCAAAGCCCCGGGCAGAGGTGAGCAAGGGGCTGGCTGGGGACAGGGAGGTGGGGGCTCCTTGTCATCACTCCTAAGGTCCTGCTCTCCCCTGCAGTTGTGCTTCCTCTGCAACAAGCTTTTAAAGTGCATTTATTTACGGGACATTCTCCTTCCCCCTGTGTGCAGGATCTGCCTCTGGATTGCCAGTAGTGACCATTTGCAAGTCCAAAGTTTTTATTTGACCCTTATTTGCTTTGAGAGCCCCAAAGCCTGGCACAGATATGGGTGGGCTGAGTTCTGTGGCAGATAGAGGCATGGTCCCTCCTCATCACCTGCATCCACTGGAGGTAGGACAGCTCTTCTGCACACTGGAGTGGCTGCTGGAGTCATACCCAGCCCAAAAAGATTGCTTTATTACATTTCCCAAACCCTGGCAGGATCTGAGCCTGCCGGCTTGGGTCACGCAAGGACACTGCTGGTCCTCCAGCAGTGTGGGAGCTGGAAAAGAGAAGATGGAAATTGTGTCTTTTGGGAAATAAGCTCTGATTGTCAGGCAAAGCCCTCGCTGTGGGAGGGGAGCCGAGGGGGACACAGAGCAGAGCTGGTGCCTGGCACCCCTCATCTTTCCCACAGCAGGAGCTGAGGGCTCTGCCCCACTGGCACTGGGGCTGTGCAGGCTGCTGGGGCTGCCCGTGGCTCTGGGGGGCTCAGCCTGAGCTTCTCTCCAAAGCTGGGCTAGCAAAGCCCTCTGTTGGATGAGGCTGAGCCCTCACAAAGCCTCACAGGTGGCTGTGTCCAGCTCTGCACCCCATGGGCAGCAGCTGCCTCCTCTGCTGCTTGCCTGCTTGTGTTCTCTTATCAGAGATACTCTCCTCCCTGGTTGTCTCCACCTCCTTTTTCCCTCCTGCCATGCATGATCTAGCCTAAATATTTCCTTCCATAGCTTCAGGACACTGCTGGGTATCCTGCCATCTTTGGAGACTGCAAATAATTCCCTGCCTTCATTTATGTCATTACCTTGAAGGTATTTATAGAGTGTGGTCTTGAGTGGAAAGGAAGGCTATATATAAACTATTTGACTATATATAAAGGAGAGATCCCTTGGTCCTTAGCTGCAAACTGCCTGAAACTGCTCCTGGTTTAAACTTTTATCCTGTTTGCTGCATGTTTCGGACTTCAAAGGTCCATCTTCAGTACTTAAATCCCCATCCTGGTAGAAATTCTCATGTAGGAGGAAATATCTGGATGTGACTGAGCTATGTCCCATGGCAGATGCCTGGCCCCAGAGCTGCCACAGTCTCTGCACGGGTCCAGGCTCCATGCTCAGCATCCTTGCTCTTTACTCCCACAGCTCAGTGTGCTTCCCTTTGCTCCCAGAGCTTGTCCTGGCAGTTTTGCTGGCTGCTGTGGCCACACAGGAGGTGTCTTGTGTTAATGAGGGGCGATGGTATCCCAGGGCAAGGGCAGGATGGCCAGACTGCCCAGCAGCTGCTGCTTGAACAGACTCCAGAGGTTGTTTCGTTTCCTGGTGGGCAAGCATCTGTCACTCCAGCCCTGGGAAACAACTTCTTATTAACAATAATAATTATAATAATAATAACAGAAGCCCTCTGTATGTCTGTGTCTCTTCCAGCCCGGGACCATGGGGAGCAGCAAGAGCAAACCCAAAGACCCCAGCCAGCGCCGGCGCAGCCTGGAGCCCACCGAGAACACCCACCATGGGGGTTACCCAGCCTCGCAGACACCCAGCAAGGCAGCTGCTCCCGATGCCCACCGCACCCCCAGCCGCTCCTTTGGGACCATGGCTGCTGAATCCAAGCTCTTTGGAGGCTTCAACACCTCTGACACTGTCACCTCGCCACAGCGTGCCGGGGCGCTGGCTGGTCCGTGTGGGTTGGGGCTCAGCAGGGTGGGGAGGGTCTCTGTGGGGTCTTTGTGGGTTTGGGTCTGGCTTCTTGGGGTCTCGGGCTTTTGAGGGTCTCTGGGCTTGGGGGAGAAGCAGATCTGTGTGTTCTGGGCTGGTGGGAGGGGAGGGTCCCTGGGGAGAGGCACCCAGCACTGTTCCATGGCCTCAGCCCTGGCTGTGCCCCTCCTGAGTGCTCTTTGTCACAGGCGGAGTCACCACCTTCGTAGCCCTCTACGACTACGAGTCCCGGACTGAAACAGACTTGTCCTTCAAGAAGGGAGAGCGCCTGCAAATCGTCAACAACACGTGAGTGTTCCTGTCCCTGCAGCCAAGCCCACGTGTGAGCTGTCACCTCTGTCCCTCCTGCGGAACCCCCAGCCCAGCCCGGCAGGACCAGCTCTCCCAGGGTTGGGCGCTCAGAGAGATGTGCCAAAATGCACACGGACACAGTGACTTTTGCAAGGACACTGACACTGGAAGCAGTCATTTGCCTGCTTCCTCATCCTCCTGGCCCTGCTGCTGGTCACTGTAGCCTCACAGCCTTGTCACCAAGCCACGTCCTCTGCTTGCTAGCTATTCTGTGCCCTCTAATGCAGAGTCACATCCCCACCAGTCCTGTCCCCATCCATGCTGAGCTCCCTTTCATTTGCCTGGACACATCCCTTAGCTATGTGGGTGCTTTCCCCTGTGCTTTGTATGCTGCCTCTGCTCTCAGCTTCTCTCTTGACTCTTCTTTCTCTCCCTCCATGCTGTCATTTAGGAGAAAAGTGGATGTCAGGTGGGTATTGCACATTCTTACTGTTATTATAAATGACCTAAATGATCAAAGGCTGTCTGCTGCCCACATCAGGGCAGGTTGGAAGGAGCAGGGCTGGGAGGAAGTGGTTTCCAGATGGTTTTGTGGTTGGTTGCATTTGTCCTCCCTGAGTGACCGGAACAGAGCAGGGAGTCCCTTCCCATGCTGGGGAACTGTTCTGTCCAGAGCTGTGTCTGCACCTGGGAGCTCTGAACCCATCCCCTTTCCTTGTCCATGCCTGGCTCCTCTCTGCACTCTCTTTCCACTTGGCTCTCTACTCCCCCCTGGCCTTTGAATTTTTCTTTTGCATTTTTAAATTTTGCTTTTATATTTCACGAGTGGCTCTGGTAATTCAAGTATTTCCTTATGGGTCTGAACCCCTGGTTTGCTCCTCATCCTGGTCACCACAGCACATCCATTGTGTGCAGGGCAGCATGGCCAGCTGGAAGATGCTCCCAAAAATGATCCTTTATTAAACCCGAGTGTGATCTGTGCTGACATGAGGCACACACAGTCCAGAGCCTGGCTGGCAGAGCCAATGTCCCCAGTGTCCTCAGCCACGGAGGTGCCACAGGGTCCTGAGGGTCTGCAGCTCCTGCTCCCCCTCCACTGCTGCCTTCCAACATGGGCACCCAAAACAGCTTTGCAAAGTGAAAGGGTGGAAAGATGAGGGAACACGGCAGGAGTGAGATTTCCCCTGCAATGCTCAGACAGTGTTGCACAAACATGTTTTCAATCTGATCCTTGTTGTCATTGTTCTGATGCTGTTTATTACTGGTGACTTGTTCCATCCATGAAGACTAGGATGTGCAAGACTTCGATGCTGCAGGAAGAGCCTGAATTTGGGGGTTTTGGTGGTGCTTACTTTCAGTCTCAGTGGTGTGTGAGCTCCATGCTTGGGTTCTGGTTTGGGCAAAATTAGTTCTGCCTGTGGGGGTCCAGATCAGGCCTATGTATGAGGAGTTTTTCTTTGCACCTTGTATCCATTCTGAGGTTTCCACTCTTTTTTTCCTCTACTGCTGTTTGTCAAAGGCTTGGGCAGAGGGAAGGGTCAGTCTGTGATGGGCTCTGCAGCACCCTGGGAAGCAAAAGAGCTTTTTTTGGTGATGCAGTCCTTTGGTGGAGGGTGAAGGATGTAGCTGTAGCTGCCAACCTTCCCAGTGTCTGTGTGGGTGGGATGTCCACAGGGACAGAGGTGGTGGAGGAAGCTGGGCAGTTTGTTCAGTGCTCAGGGGGTGAATCACTCTTCTCACTGACTTCCCAGAGATTCTCACACAGTCTAGGAACAGCTCAGGCTGCTGCACTTTGGGGACAGCAGCAGGCAGATGTGTGATGTCCCCTTCCTCTGGGCTCTCTGGCAGCACAGTGCCCTGGAGCTGTGGGGAGGGGACTTGGTTTCAGTTCAGGATGGGCTGGCAGGTGCTGGTCACATCAAGAGCCCATGGCCAGGGTGGATTTGCAGGGTGGCAGCAGGTTTGGGCTGCTCTGATGTGGCTAGGTTTGCTCAGGGTGGGAGGAGAAGCCTCCATATCACTCACCTCCCTGCTCTGGGTTATCCTACCAATCCTCCCAGTGCAGAAAAGCTCTTGTGATACCATTTGCAGTGGGAAGAAATCTCCTCCCAGCCAGCAGGCAACCATCTGGGATGTGGTGGGATATTTTGGGTAAGATTGTGCAGGGAATTGTTGAAATGCTTTGTTTTGATGATGATGATTATTATTTTTTTTCCCCACTGAGACATTTTTGGAATAGTTTGTTTTGCTGAATTCCCAGCTTGTAGCCTTGCAGCCCAAGCTGGAATAAAGCCACAAGTCAAAAGCTGGGCATTTTTGAAGCAGATGTTTACTCTGTGAAAGATCCTGTGGGAAAGGAGCCCAACCAGCCTCCTGTCCCCTTCAGAG
Source organism: Lichenostomus cassidix (assembly GCF_008360975.1). NCBI lineage: Eukaryota > Metazoa > Chordata > Aves > Passeriformes > Meliphagidae > Lichenostomus > Lichenostomus cassidix. The sequence continues at coordinate 9,121,733 of NC_139500.1, read as the reverse complement.
CCACCTCAGTAAAGGTGACTGGGGCAACAGCCCTGGCTGAGGAGCACAAGCTGCCTGCCATGAGTTGTGCTGGGGCTGGAAGAAGCTAAAATGTCATCCAGGGCTGCTGTGAAGCTGGTCCAGGGACAGAGCCCAGCTCTGTGGGTGGAAGGAGATGCCTGAAAGGTCCCCACTATCCCCAGCCACAGTAACACCACTTTGGAGAGTTGGGGGCTGTGTCTGGATTATCCTGGTGCTTTGAAGCATCCCTGGTTTAGCTGGGAAAAGCAGAGGTCACAAGCAACTGGTGAGTCTGTAGCAAGGATGGAGGTTTACACATCTGCAGGGTCAGGGATGGGTCTGGATGTGGTCTGGTGAGCCTTGTAGTGGTGACTGAGGTTATTGGTGTTTTTCTGTAGCATGTCTGAGGAGGTTGTCCTGCCAAGTTCTTGTATCCTTACGGTGCTGTTCCCACGAATCTGCAGTTTTCCTGTAGCCTCGTCTCCCTTGTGGTCAGGATGAATTCAGTGACTGTCTTTGATGGGCAAGAAGATGCAGGTGGTGGGAGGAAAATCCCTGCTGTCTGCAGGAAGGGGAAGCCACCTCCTGCCGTCCTCTTGTTTTTATCTATTTGTTGTCCTTTCCAGCCCCATCGTCCGGAGAGGAAAGGAGGCAGAGCTCCCTCCAGCTCCCCATGCCTGGGGCCCCTGTGCCCGGGGCAGGAGGGATGGATGGTGGCTCAGCCCCAGGTTTTTAGGGACAAGGAGCCACACTCCTGGCTGTGCAGGCACAGCCCTGGCTGGGGCAGCAGGAGGCTCACAGTCAGGGCTTCAGCCTTGTCCTGGGGCTGTGAATGGGCCATCCAGGCTGGACACTGGATCCCACTGCATCCAGGCTGGACACCACAGCTGGGCAGGGCTCAGCCCCTGCCCAAACCTCAGCCCTGTCCTGCTGCTTTTCTGCAGCCTGTGTTTAACTAACTCCCTTGGGTTTTCTTGGTCCCTTTATTATTCGCTGCCACCATTCTGTCGCTTCTCCCCCTTTCCTGTCCCTCCCCTTGCCTGCTGCTCCCTGCTGGAGGATCCCCAGTGCCTCACAGCCTCCAGCCAGATCCCCTTCCCATTCAGGTGATTCTTGCTGGCTGCCCTGCCTGATTTAGGTTTAAAGCATTCTGTATGTGGATGGGCAGCTCCAGTCATGAGAGCTCATCCAAACGGAGGCACGGGCAGCAGGAGCACTCCTGGCTGGGGTCTGGCTGTGGGGCTGGGAGCTGTGTGGCTGCACCCCTTCCTGGTGGGGCTCTCTGCTGGTTCATCCTCCCCCGGTGCCTGGGGGCGGGTGAGGGGCTGGCCGGGGGGCTCCTGGCTTCACACTGAGTGTGTTTTGGTTCTCTTGCAGGGAAGGTGACTGGTGGCTGGCTCATTCCCTCACTACAGGACAGACGGGCTACATCCCCAGTAACTATGTCGCGCCCTCAGACTCCATCCAGGCTGAAGAGTAATTGCCATCTTTTAGACAGTTTACAGACAAGCAATAGCAAATGCACCCCGAGAGCTCCCCCTCCCTCCATCCCTGCCCCACTCCTGGGCAAAGCCTCCAAGCCCTCTGGGTTTTTTCTTTTTGTTATTTTCCCCCTTTGAATGTGCAAACCAGCCTTTCTTTAAGACTGTAAGTGCAGTGCTGCAGCGTGCTTGCGTGGTGGAGGGGTGAGCGGTGGCATAGCAGGGCTGTGGATGCTTTTGGTCTGTTTTGTTTTTCTGGGGAAGGAAAAGCTCCAGGGAGATCTCATTGCAGCCTTCCAGAACTTAAAGAGGGTTCTGAAAAAGAGAGTGACTTTTTACACAGGCAGAGAGGCCTGTGAAAGGACAATGGGGGATGTTTTTAAACTAAAAGAGGAGAGATTTAGATTAGATATGACAAAAAAATTCTTCACTCAGTGGGTGGTGAGACCCTGGCACAGGTTGCCCAGAGAAGCTGTGGCTGCCCCATCCCTGGAAGTGTTGAAGTTTGGATGGGGCTTTGAGCAACTTGGTCTAGTTGAAGGTGTGGCAGGAAGGTTCCAACCCCTGTGGCAGGGGAGCAATGCCCAGCTCAGGCTGTACAGTGCCATGGCACACCCGCAGGTGCCAGAGCCTGGAGCCACAGCCCCTGCCCTCCCAAACCTGCAGTGAGTGGGCCAGGGCTCAGCCCCCTGCTTGGGCAGGCAGTGGAGGGGGCAGTGCCAGGTGCTGAGCCCCTGCCTTGCTCCTGCAGGTGGTATTTTGGGAAGATCACTCGTCGGGAGTCCGAGCGGCTGCTGCTCAACCCTGAAAACCCCCGAGGGACCTTCCTGGTCCGGGAGAGTGAGACCACAAAAGGTGAGCAGGGCTGGGGTGGCTGGCCTGGGGGAGACCCTCTCTGGGGGGTGTGGGGGTACCCTGAGTCCCCTCAGACTCTTGTGCTGGTGCTGGTCTCCAGGGAGCCAATGTTGATGTGGCCATCACATCACAAGTGCCATGTCTGTGCCAAATGCACTGTTACCCCACCAAGCCTGTGGGCTGGAAGCCAGGAGTCTCACCAACTCTGGCTACACCAGCAGGCAGGATGGTCTCTTTTCCTGGTTTTTTTAATTGGTTTGTTTGATTAGGTTTTTGTACACCCCCAAATGGGTGTATTTTTGGTTTTCCCCTGGTCCCTGTATAGTGGCAAAATGTTGAACTTGTGCTTCCTGGGCAGCCAGGCTGAGGGAGTGATGAACTTCAGTCCTTCTTTCAAGTCTGGCAACTCTTTATACTTGTTTCGTGTCTCTGGAAAGAGCAAGTTGTGATCTTTGAGTTTTGACTGCCTGAGGATGATGTTTCTTACCTGGTTTAGTTTGGCTCCAAATGCACCTTTGAGAAAAGCCCCTTGATGCTCCTTTCTAGTTTCATGCCTTGAACTTACCACTATTATTTTATTCTGGTGGAAGCAGCTCCTTCAAGCAGCAGCATAAATCTTCCTCTCTGCTGTCTATGGCCCCAACAACACCACGTTGTTCTCATGTGGGCAGAGCAGACCCAAGCTCCTGAAGCAATGCCCATGTTGGGATTTGTGGAGGAGGGAATTTGTCCCACCAGCTCCTTGGCTCCTCTCTGAGATGCTGAGGGGTTGTTGGTCAGCAGCTCCCCCAGCCTCGCTCTGCCTGCTTCTCTCCCCTTGTTAGCACATCATGTAGGATGGCTGGTGGCAGAGCTGCTGTGCAAGCAGGGGGCAGCTTGTTGTGATGGTGTGGCATGGCTGTAGCCAGGGGTACATGCCTGGTACTGCTCCTCATCCTCTGCTTTTGAGTGAAAGCAGCACCTCCATGCCCAGTCCTGCCTCCCCCATGCCCACCCACAGTGGGACCCCATGGGAAGCACCTATCCCTGGCACATCTCACTCAGCCCCTCTGTCCTGCCCGCAGGTGCCTATTGCCTCTCTGTGTCTGACTTTGACAATGCCAAGGGGCTCAACGTGAAGCACTACAAGATCCGCAAGCTGGACAGCGGCGGCTTCTACATCACCTCCCGCACCCAGTTCAACAGCCTGCAGCAGCTGGTGGCCTACTACTCCAGTGGGTAGCCACACAGGGTCCCCTTGGGGTTAGGGTGGCACCCCGGGTGTTGTGCTCCTCCTCACTGCAGGGATGATGCTGCTGGGCTGGGGGACACCAAACCAGTTGTGTGGGACCCTGGTGGAAAGCTCAGCCCCAAAGGGTGAGGGTTTGAATTTGGGTCCCTGAGGTGTTGGTGGGGAAGGTGGGGGTAAAGACATCATGTGCTTAAATGCCCCTGTGTCACCCTGCTGTTGTCCCTTCCTGTGCCAGAACACGCTGATGGCTTGTGCCACCGTCTCACCAATGTCTGCCCCACATCCAAGCCCCAGACCCAAGGCCTTGCCAAGGATGCCTGGGAAATCCCCCGGGAATCGCTGCGGCTGGAGGTCAAGCTGGGACAGGGCTGCTTCGGAGAGGTGTGGATGGGTAAGGACCATTCCCACCCTGATGTCCCCTCTGTGTCACCAACTGCATCCTGTCGCCAGCCATCTGTAGATGCCTGGAGCCTGTGGTGGGGTGGGGGAGCAGGGGAGGGACGTGGCCCCCTGCCCTCTACGTGTGTCCTGAGCAGCATGTCCTGTGCCACAGGAACCTGGAATGGCACCACCCGGGTGGCCATCAAGACTCTGAAGCCTGGCACCATGTCCCCAGAGGCCTTCCTGCAGGAAGCCCAGGTCATGAAGAAGCTCCGGCATGAGAAGCTGGTTCAGCTCTATGCTGTGGTGTCAGAGGAGCCCATTTACATTGTCACCGAGTACATGAGCAAGGGTGAGCATGGGAGGGACACCGAGGGGGCATCTGAGGGACTCTGCTCCTATGGATTGCTCTGACCTCTGTCTTTCTCACAGGAAGCCTCCTGGACTTCCTGAAGGGTGAGATGGGCAAGTACCTGCGGCTACCCCAGCTTGTGGATATGGCTGCTCAGGTGGGTTTGCACATCCCTGGGCCTCCCACATTCCTTGTGAGGGCACTGGCTCCCTGAGCCCCTCACTGGGCTGTGGTGGCTGTCACTGGTCAGGCAGTGGGGTGCTCTGCAGCCTCTCCCAGGCAGGTGCCAGTGTTTGGTCTCAGCCCACAGCTGAGTTGCACTCTGGGACCATAGTTTTGCCCATTCCCATTGCTGCCAGCAAACCCAAGTCTGCGCGGCATTTCTTGAGCAACTGGTTTTTCCCACACCCCAGCTGGGTCCTGCTGAAGAGCTGTTCCCCTCAGTGGTGCCGGGCTCTCCCTGGGGACCCTTGTGTCACCCTGTCAGCTGCAGTGCCTCACTTGCTGGTCCCCACAGATTGCATCTGGCATGGCCTACGTGGAGAGGATGAACTACGTCCACCGGGACCTGCGGGCAGCCAACATCCTGGTGGGGGAGAACCTGGTGTGCAAAGTGGCTGACTTTGGCTTGGCACGACTCATCGAGGACAATGAGTACACGGCTCGGCAAGGTGTGTGCCTGGGGCTGCCAGGGCAGGTGGCACCAGAGCAATGGCCACTGGTCACCACAGTGTCTGCTGTGCCTGGAGCCAGCATGTGGCTCAGGTTGCACAGGGGTCCTGGAGGCACTCCCTCACCCTGCCTCTCCATCCAGGTGCAAAGTTCCCCATCAAGTGGACAGCCCCCGAGGCGGCTTTGTACGGCAGGTTTACCATCAAGTCAGACGTCTGGTCCTTTGGCATCCTCCTGACTGAGCTGACCACCAAGGGCAGAGTGCCATACCCAGGTGAGGGCTGGCAATTGCTGGCAGAGGCCCTTTCCCCATTGTGGTGCCCAACACCAGCTGTCCACGCGCAGCACTTGCCCCTGAGCTGCCCTTCCCAGGTTGGATCCTGCCCCACTGGGGTGAGCAGATATTGGCCAGGATGCAGTGCCCCAGGCACCCTGTCCCACTCTAGTCCCTGAGCAAGGTGACAGGGACAAGGGCTGCTGGGGTGGGGGTCCCTCTCTCTCTGGGTCACTGGGATTGTCCCTAAGGCACGTCCCAGCACAATACCCTTGGTGTCCCTCCTGGGACAGGCACAGTGCAGGATCTGATCAATGCTGTGTCTCCTCTGGCTGCACGCAGGGATGGTGAACCGGGAGGTGCTGGACCAGGTGGAGCGGGGATACCGCATGCCCTGCCCGCCCGAGTGCCCCGAGTCCCTGCACGACCTCATGTGCCAGTGCTGGCGGAAGGACCCGGAGGAGAGACCCACCTTCGAGTACCTGCAGGCTTTCCTGGAGGACTACTTCACCTCGACAGAGCCCCAGTACCAGCCTGGAGAGAACCTATAGACACGGGGCTCCTCCTGGCACCAGGGACACTGCTGTCCTCACTGCGGGGCACCGAGGGCTGGCCTCCCCACCGAGGGGCTGTGTTTGTGGAGCAGCCCTGGAGCAGGACAGGGCATTATCTCCGGATGCAGCCAGGGGAGGTGCTGGGTTCCCCCATCGCTCATTAAGACTTCTGGCCCGTGTTTAATGAAGCGGCGCCGTGCTGCTGGCAAGAGGAGCCTGTGGGCACCAACAGCCAGCTCAGGAGGGCAAGCAGAGCATCTCCTGCCAAGAGACTTGGGTTTTGAGAGACTTTTTCCCCCCACAGCTCTGGGGTGAGCTGGGAGGAATTGGGGGACAGCATCACTGCACCTCAGACACACAGTCCCAGTCTCCTGCACCCCCTTTCTAAATCAGCACAAATGTCCCTGCCCCTTCACCCTCCCCACCATCTCCCCCTTGGCTCCGGTTCTCCCGAGGATGCTGGCAGAGATGTTTTGCCACAAGGGTGACACAATCCCTGGCTGGCTTGAATGGGGTGATGTGCCAGGGTGGTGGTGGTGGCATGGGAGGACAGCAGAACTCTGGTGGTCCCTCTGGCCTCACCATGACCTTAACAGCTGGTGGGTCCTGGGACCCTGTAATGTGACTGCTCCAGGCTCTGGTGACTGACACTGTGCCATAGGAGCACCCGGGCATGGTCAAATCTCCCAGCTATGTCTGTTCCCCCAGGGGACACATCTTGCCTCTCCCAGGAGCAGGACTGGGGATGCCAGCAGAGCCCTCACCCTGCTGCGCTTTCTCCCACCACGTGCTCCAGGTCTTCCAGCCAAAACCTTGGGAAGGACCCCCCAGCCACCCTCCCCAGCTCTGCCACAGCTTTCCCACCAGCAGAGTCTCCTGGGCTGGCCCTGCCACCAAATCCAGTGCCACTGTGGTGTGCTTGGGTCTGTGGCCCATGTAGCTGTTCTGGGTGTGGGAATGTTTTGGAGGAAGTATTCAACTTTCACAGATGCTTTTGTCCACCTGGTATGTTTTTAGCTGCCTTCCCTCTACCTATTGTCTCAGCTTCCAAGCGGCAGCCACATACCACCATCTGGAAGGATGGAAGGAGTCCTGGGAAGTGCTGTGCCACATTTCCATCCTCATCTCCCCCCTGCTCGCTCCCAAAGGCCTCAGCTATGTCTCAGCACTGGGTGGCTCTTCCTGCCCAGCTTTATCCCACACACATCCCTTGGGGCTCATCCCTGGTGTCGGCAAGGCAACACTCAGTCCCTGCCCTCTCCCACCCAGCACCTGCTTGTACATAACCCTTGAGTGATCCCCACACCGTCCCAGACCTTCACTTCATTGCATGTGTTGTTTTTCCCCCTCCTGTGGCTGTGCACCCAGCTGGAAATCCTTCACCATGGTGGCTCGCAACGTTTCACTCCTTCACCTCCTAGAGATCCTTGCTCAGAGAGACTTGGGGGTCGTTGCATGCTCTCCTGGAGCATGGTGGGCTGGGGCCTCGGGGGATGCTGTGGGGCAGGGGTGCTGGAGGGAGGGACCCGGGGAGGGGAGCCAGTGGCTGTACCCTCTCCTCGGTCCTCAGGCCATGGGCTTTCTGTGCCTCACCATCACCTTTGGGATGGTGTTTCCCCCTGGCACAGCCTCCTCTGAGGCAGTAGACCCAACATCCAACGCCTCTCACTAGCCCCTGCCTTGGTTCCAGTGTCCTAGAAAGCTGGGTGGGAGCCAAGTGAGGGCAGGGGGTGGCCAAAACCCCCACCCCAGATCTCCACCAGAGCAGGGCCCAAGTACACCACTGCCTTTCACTCACTCCCACAGCTCCTTGGCCACTTATGTATGAAACAAGTACATCATTGGTTGGTTGGTTGGTGTGTGGCTCCTTTTTTAATGAGTAAAACTTTAAAATCAGTTTGAACAGGCTCTTCAGCGGTATGGAGAGATCCTGCTGGCTTGAAGAGCAGCAACTGGTTTAATGGAATTTTTTTTAATCGTTTGGGAGCTGGAGGCTTTTCTCCCCCCTCCCTTCCTAGCAGGTTTGCTGTGTCAGCATTTCTGCATTTGGACAGGGACTCCCCAAACCTCATTGTTCTGAGTCTTCCCATGTTTGCAGCTTTTTGGGATGGTCAGCTGCCACAGACACCCCATCCTCTGGTAGCTGTTCCATGGGGTGGCTCATGCCATAGCTCTGCCTGAATTATACAAAATTCCTACCCCTGGGAGAAACCTTTTACAGCTGTAACATGCAGAAGCCAGATTTGGTCTGGAAGCTGGGGAGAGAGAAGGCAAGCACACGTGTTAAGCTTAGGCCTTGGGTTGTCTGTGGCACATGCAGAGTCTTGGGTGCAGCAGGACAGGAATGGGCTTCACCCAGAGGGTGCAGCCTCTGTGTCTGGAAGGCAGCAGGTGCAAGGAGCACCCCAGGATGGCTTAATTCCCCAAGGCTTTCAGCAAGATCTGGCAAAGGAGATGTGCTGGGTGCACTTCAGGGCAGAAGGCAATCCCAGAGAAGCCCTCCTGCACGGGGCTGTGTGTCCACATGTCTGTGTGTGTCCATCTGTGTTTCTGTGCAGTGCCTGTGGTGGCACCAGCATCACCGGGCTCACTGCCACAGCCAGCATGACCTGGAGGCCCTGGGAATCCAGAGCCTTCCCTCCATCATCATTGTCTGCCAATTTTGTTTTTAAGCCAATAAACTCCAGAGGGGAGCCCCTGCCTAAGGATGCTCTTTGGCTTCCTGGGGTCCATAAAACCCTACAAGTCATTCTCCTCTGCTGTTACAATTTTTTTACACAGTCTTTTGTAAGATCTCCAACTGACTATGCAGAGAACATGCGGATCTGTGTCTCTCTCCCCAGCTCCCCTCACCTGTCTTTTTCAGTGTCTAAGTAAAATATTTAGCTTTTTTTTTTTTTTCTTTTGGATAATAATAAAACTTTGGAAAAAACCTGAAAAGGTCCAGCTTTGTGGGTGGTGGGGGGGATGGAGATGCTTTGAAACTCTAACGTTGATGTAAATACTTTGCTATTTGATAATTAAATACAAACAGACCTCACAAAACAAAAGTGTAGCTTGTGTATGACAGGACTTGTTAGCTCCTCAGCATCCCTGTTAGAGGAGCTGATGGTACCTGGAGCATGTGCAGTGCCCATGTGAAGCTCCTGGTGCTTCAGACACTTTTTATGGAAGATGCTTCTGGGATCTGGTGCTGCTTCTGTGCCACTGGAGCCATTTCCCACACAGGCTCATGGTTCAACACAGGATCAGGGCCATGTCCAGCATCTTCAGCGGTCCTGGAAGAACAGCAAGCAGCACAGTCACTGCAGTCAGGCACGGAGGAGTGTTCCATGTGCCCCCAGGCTGTGACATGCTGGCAGAGTGGGACTCTGCCCTTGTGTGGCCCAAAGCAAGCACAGGGCAGGGCAGGGGTGGTGATTGTGCTGCCAGAATGCAGGGCACGGGACACAGGGTCCCTGAGTGAAGCTGCCCAGGCTGGGCTGGGGGGGACAGGACAGGGGCAGCCTCCCTTTAGCAGAATCTGCTTCATCAGCAGCTCCAAGAAACAGAGCTGCTCTGTTAAGGTAATTAGTGGGTGCTGATTGGGATCCCTCACTCTGTGATTAAGTAATTGATACACAGCAGTGCTGGGGGTAGAAGGCTTTCTAAACGCAGGGTGGGTGCTGCTGCTGCTCCTTTGTCACTACTACCATTGTCAGGGGTGGTTTTAGTGCCCTAAGCCCCCAGCCTAGCTGCTCCCTCCTCCTCAGACTAGTAAGTGACTCAGTCTTATCACCTTAAATGTTTAATGCTTTATGTTTTGTTTGTCTTTAAAACAATTAAGCGATTGAGGGATTATCTCTTGTGTGCAGGTCCGTTGGTCCACGTGCAGTGCGTGGGCTGGGGTGGGCTGGCAAGGTCTCCCCAGGAGGGAAACTGAGGCTGTGGCTCCTCCAGCCCTTGGATCTGCACTTTTGGCGTTGCTGTTTGAGAATGGGATGGTCATGGGGAGGGCAAATGGCAGAGGAGATGGTTGCTGTGGGAGGCTAAGATGCTGCTGCTGTCCAGCCTGAGCTCTGGGGCAGTATGGGGGTACTGAGGTGGTTTGTCTACAGGGGGTGAGGGGACTGGATTCAGTACTTCCAAGTCCTGCCTATGTCACCGTTTGCTTCCTCACCTCTCTCTCTTGTCCTCAGCCTCAGTGGCAGCTGAGGCCTCTTAAGAAGGTATTAAGGGCTGTGGCTGCCTCCAGAGCAGCTCTAGTGAGGAGGAAGGGATCCTGTGGCGGGCAGTTTGTGCTGCCTTTGGGCTCTAAAATGGCGAGGATGGAGTTATTGTTTGACTTGAGCATCGCCTTCACTTTCCCAAAGCTCAGTAGTAGCACTCCCCAGGAACATAGGATCCTGGCTGCCACAAGAGAAATGCTTTTGAGTACATGGGGGCAGCCCTGAACTGCAAATTCTGAGTTGTGCTGAGGGTCTGGGGTCTCTCCCACAGCCCAAATGCAGCAGAAGGTCTCCTGGGGCCTGAGCACGGTGGTGTTTGTTAAAGGGTTGGCTCACAGCAGGACTGTGCCTGACTGTGTCAGGCTCTCAGGTTTTGCTGGCAGTGCCACCACAGCTCCCACAGTGCCTGTTACTCACTGGTAACAAGGGGTGGACAGGAGGCTGCCAGCATGAGTTAACTCAAAGGGCACAGCCTGTTGTCACTTGGATCTCTCATCCCCTCCAGCAGCAGGTCTGGGTGGCACCTGAGCCATCTGTCCTCCCTTGTCCTGCTACCAGAGGATTTGCCTTTGCTGGAAGAGTAGCAAAACCCTCTTGCCAAGGGTTAATCTCCAGACTCTGGAGGGAAGGGCTAAAGTCCTTACCCGATTGTAGCTTACCTCCCACGGCTGGGAAACCACCTGGTGCCAGAGAAAAGCTGCAGGACAGCGCTACCTGTGACCCTGAGCGATGTTTGTGGTTTCCCTGGCTTGGGGGCTTTGGCTGGGCCAGCCTGGGTGACAGCATGAGGGGACAAGGCTGGTGCTATTGTCAGTGGGACAGTGCCTCTGGACTTGGCTGCCTCCCTGAGCCCACTGGTGGGTGCTTCCAGCCCAAATGGCTCCTCCATGGGATCAACCTCTTTCCTGTGGCTGCTGCTGTTTGTAAGGCCACTTTGTGGGCTTGTCTCAGGGTGAGCAGGAAGAGAATCCAGGCAGGAGATACTAATCCCCCAGCAAGATCCCTGGATGAGAGGCAGATGCTGGGAGAGCAGGCTGATTCCTACCTGCACCCTGAGCAGTGCTGGGGAGCTCAACTGCCAAGTACCACATCCACTATCATGCATGTCAGGCAGATCTAAGATTCAAAAAGCCATACCATGGCAAGCTTTGTGATATTCCAGCTGCTCACCCTGGGGATGCTCCCTCACCCTAAGGGTTGAGGAGGAGTATGAAAAGCCCCTGGACCCCAAGGCTGTAGTGAGGAGTCCAAGGACTGCCTGAGCCAAGCTGCATCTCTTGTTTCTAGGGATTGAAGCCTGGACTGGCTTTTGTTTGTTTTTTTTTCCTTTATTGACCCTGCTGTGTCACTGATCTGTTATGTGACCTAGAAAAGAAAACGATCTCTCCTTCATATGGAAAAGACAAAGGAACAGCTTAAGGCTCCAGCTCCCTGTATCTAGGGAGCATTAGGCAGATGGACACTGTAATTCAGCAAGGTGATGAGACTCTGTGCCAAAGTGTCAAGTGACACTTGCAGGCAGTGTCCAGGCTCAGTGGGGCCTGGCACAACACAGTGGTTGTGTTCTAAATCCCACTGTTTGAGTCATTGGTGTAGCTGCCCACCAGTGCAGTCCCCACACAGAGACCCCATGGTGCCCCCAGGATACCCAGGGACAGAGCCACCCCACTGTTCTTCTGGCAGAGAAGCTCCTCGAGACCAGTGTAAAACATCTCATGTGAGCATTTTTCCATGTAGCTGGCAAACGCCTGGCTGAGCACTCTGGCTGTCTGTCCAGGCTCAGCCCATCTGTGGTGCACAGGCAGGGAAGCTGTGATGCTGCTTTTCAGAAGCCATCGGGTCCGACCTGTTCTGCAGTCACAGGCTGGTTTTTCATGGTCTCTTTATATTGAAGGACGAGCCAGGAATTAGCATGGGCTGTGAGACTTGGTTGGGTTCCTCATTCTGCCCGAGGCTTTCTGTCTGACCATGACAAAGTAGCTTTAATTTTCTATCTTTAAAATGAAGATGGTATCTCAGGGACTTAAAGAGAGTAACAGAATGTGCTGGGGAGGGCTGTGTGCATATCAAAGAGTGCTCCTTCTCTTCATTAGGGGTGGGAGATTTCTTGCCCCACTGAGAGCTGTCCTGCAGCCTCCCTCTTTTGAAGTGCTTTTTTTCAAGCTAGGTCTCAAAGAAGGGAAGAGCCTGCAGCTGCACCTTGTCTTGAACCCCATGTACAAAGCCAGGGCTTGCTCTCATCCAAAGGGTTGTCTGGCTTCGTGGCTAGGATTTATTTAAATTGCTGTAAAGTACAACTTAGCCAGTGAGCAACAAAAATGTACTCTTGACATAACTGAGTACATTAGTTTAAATACATTGAAACTTAAAAACTGCTCAGAGCACAGTTGTGCTATGGCTTGTAGTGAGTACCCTCCCCTCTCCTTTCCATTTGTTATTTATGCCTGAGTTGATGTGACAGCTACTGGGATTTCCCTCACTTGACAGGTGACAGCTGTCACATCTATTTTTGACGTGGCACACGTTTCTTTTTTAATCATGTAAACACTAATATGAGCTGAGCTCTTTCCAACTTGGACCTGGTTTTTCAGAACAAGGGACAAAGCACGCCTGTTTCAGCTCCAGCAGCACAGCTCCAACACCCTTTAACACTCTCAGGTGCTCCTGGGCACTGCTGGATCCGATGGTCTGTCTCTCCCTGTTCTACACAGGGGCAAGGCCAAGGCTGGGGAATCACTCACACCACCACGTCCTCCTGAGTGGCTCGTGGCAGCTGGGCTGCCCTGAGCACAGGGACAGGCTGGGGTGATGTGGTGTCGTGGGATGGGCTTACACCACGTGGGCACCCAGCAGACACTTTTACTGTCGGCGCTGGGGATTAGCAGCTTCCAGGACACAGCTCAGGGGTTTTATTTCGTAAGCAGCAAGAAAAAGGGGAATCTGTCACGTAAGTGCAGAGCCACACACAACACACATGCTTCTGGTTGTGAGGTGAGGCTGTTCAGGCATTCCCAGTCTCGCTCCCAGTCTGTCCAGTCAGGTGAAACAGTCAAGAAGAATCAGTACAGGGAGCTACAAGGCAAACACACTCTGCTTCTCACCAGAGACTGTTCAGGGTTGCTGTGCTGGGAACAGAACAATGCAGAGACATGTGATTGCTGGGCTAAGGCATCCACAGTGAGCAGCCAATGCATCATGCTGGGCAGGAGGCCACAGACCAAAGTTTATAAAGCTTTATTAAACATTTTGAACAGCTGTGCAATGAACAAACAATACTCTGGAAGTTTCACAACCTCATAGCTTGAACTGCCTCAGGACAGCAACAGCCACTTCTGCTGCTCTCCACCAGAAGACTGAAGGAAAGACAAACAGATGGCAAAGGGGAGGGAAACCTTCAAAGTTTAGAGATAAGTGTTTTGTGTCTACCTCTAAGGCTTCTCACAAACCAACCTCTGCCCCAGGCTGTAGCCCTGACCCACCACCACCATGGATTCTTGACATCCTTCTGCATTGGAAGCTGGAGACACTAGGCATTTTTCCAGCCTCTGCCCTTCTCTAGTCAGTAGCACCAGCACCTTCTCTCATTTCTGGCCCAAAACCATTATCTCTGGAAATGGCTGAAGTATTTACTGCTTCAAGCCATGCCTCCACCTTAGGATCATCTCCTGCCCAGCCCACACTCAGCCTTTCAGGCTAGCACAAGTTTTGTAGGGTGAAGTTCACAGTGGCTTCCAAAACCCTGTGTCTTGCAGCATGCCAGTTCTTTATCCCAACAGTCAATACCTTGGTAAACCTGGGACATGTAGGAGGAGGGGAAGAGACAGTCTCTACTGCCTGTGAGGCTTTATAAAAGCAGCAGCATAACTGAGGCTTTCAGGCTGGGATCTCGGAGCATACAGAGTTCAGAAAGCACTTCAGCAGTGCACACATCTCTTTGGCAGGCTGAGCAGGAGGAGATGACTCAACTGCCTCTGGCTCCAGCAGCTTTTGGCCAAGTCCATTTGTGAGCTGTTGCACTTGCCCTTGATCAGCAAGGTGGGAAGGCTGGCTCCCCACAAAGAGAGACTGAGAGAATCTTGTTGCTATTTGAACAGGACCAGTGGGCCAAGAGCCCTGAGTTAGACCATCATGGCCTAATGCAGACAAGTGACACACAACTCCAGGACTCCCAGCTGGGCAGGGGCCAGCAGCTCAGGCTTCCAGCAGTTCTCAGTTGAGAGGGCTGGTGTCTGCTCCCGGTGATACGGGAAAGGAAAAAAAAAAAGATTTCTGCTTCTAAAAAAGCAGGTGGTGCTGCCAGAGTTCACACAGTAAACGAGTCGAATTTCACAGGCAGAGTGGGAAGAATTTGCCACTCTAGTCCACACACAGTTACAGGAAACAGGCTGTCCTTACTCCAGTCCCGTACCCAACACCCCCCTCCTCCCCAGCCCCACCCCCTTTTTAAAAGCAAAACAAGAGCCCTCGGCAGACTGGAAGATTATGATTTTCTAGGTGCCCACTATGCTGGGATCATGAGCTGATTCTGGCAACTGGGATCCTGTGCAGTGATACAAGAAGCAGTTCCCCCAGCAGCTGTAGCAGATGAGGAATAGAGCTGCCAGGAAGACCAAGGCACAAATTGTGCAAGGTTTCCGTTCCAGGAGAAAACTGAGCAGGTAGAATCCCATGAACATTGAGTGACTGAACCACAATGCTGGGTTGAGGGGCTTGGGTATGAGCAGGACAGGTAGCAACCACTGAAGGCAGTACATCGTGGCTGGCTGGCTGGGGCCTCGTGGCAGTAGCAGTCAGATGTGCTCCAGAACAGGCTCCAGCAACTCCTCCGGCATGCAGGCTGCTCTGTAGGGAGGCAAAAATGTCAGACTGTCAGAGAAATGCAGGGAAAAAAATTAACTGACGTTCTTCTAAAGCTTCATTTACTCCCAAGCATCATATGCTGATGGTTGAACTCCCAATACTAAATTCTGGTGTGTCTGGGAGCTGGTGGAAAGCTTCCTCCTTTCTGAACCACTCAGCTGGGGACAGGATCAGCTAATGCTGGTGTACATATGTATCCTGTGTCCTCTGTTCTTCAGGTCTTTATCCAGACTAATAAATGAGACCCTTTTAGCACAGTGCTGGAACAGAAAGGGAAAAGGGGAAATGGAAAGGAAAAGCTGCCACGGCTTTCCCTACACACATGTATCCAAGACAGTCCAAAGGTTTGAGTGATGATATCAAGAAATGCAACTGAAGGGTAATAATTATTTAGTGCTACAGAGATGTGTTAAAGGAGCAGTAGTGTAAGAAATGTCTGGGAATTGTTCAGCACACAAACTCCTTCCTCCTAAGCACAGACAACAAAGTCTTCCAGCAGGACAACACAGCAGCCCAGCTATACATGTAGCTAGCCAGGAAGCATACAGGCTGCAAAACAAAGGGGAGGACAGTCCCTGCTTAAGGATTTATAATCCTTGCCAAACAGCTAAAGTCAGATAAAACAGTATGTGAATAGATCAAAGGGGGGGACGGGCTCAAAATGGCAATTTCTGTAAGTGCTGTAAACACAGGATTTCCTCACTTGGATTATTATAAAACCCTGTGGAAACTGAGCTTTAAGGGCTTTCTTAAGCACAAATGACAGCACACTACAAGTCCAGAAAACCTGCTTCTACCTTTAGCAATCACCTCAATGACACTAACTGTGTGCTTTTGTTTTTTCCTTTGAAGCACTACAAACACTTTCAAGAATTTTAAATGGCTTAAAAAATAATAAATGCCTCACCCCCACTAAAAAGAGTGGGGACAGTTCCTTATAGCAATCCTTGTATCTGCAATCACTCCACAGAGCAGTGCTCCCTCAGAAGGATGAAGGGCTCAGCCAAGCCTGTTAGGATTACAACTGGGGGGTGGGAAGGTTAGTAGGACGAAGGAGTGAGAATGTAAACAAACAGCACATTCCACTGTCTCCTGTTGGCAGGAGAAGGGATTTCCTGGCAAAGGCAGGGAGAATGAGGGAATGCATAGAAAAGCCAAGAGAAAACCACACATGGTTCTCTTCCAAAAGAATACTGAGGTCAGACTTGTCTCGCAGGTACCTATGGGTTCTGCTGTCAGCAGCATGAAATGCTGCCATCCTGAGCAGCAGGATCTATTTTACTTAAATGTTAGCAAGAACATGCAGGCCAACACCTCCACCAGCACAAACATTATTTGGGGAAAGTACATCGTGCTGGTGCTCCTGCAAAGGCGTGTTCTCCAGCAGAGAGGGCAGCTGGAGTTCAATTAGTAAAACTAAGCTGCAGCTTGGCAGCCAAAGAGTAAGGAAAAGGTTTTTATGCTGCAATATAGATAA
Organism: Lichenostomus cassidix; assembly: GCF_008360975.1. Taxonomy (NCBI): domain Eukaryota; kingdom Metazoa; phylum Chordata; class Aves; order Passeriformes; family Meliphagidae; genus Lichenostomus; species Lichenostomus cassidix. The sequence goes on along the minus strand of NC_139500.1, from coordinate 9,105,388 downwards.
AGCCAAGTCACAGGAATAAAGCCACCGATGTTAGTCCTGTTTTAGGCAGATCACTCACTTGCATCTTCAAGGGCAAGTCTAGTCCCAAGCCTTTTTCCTCATCTGTAAAATGGAATTAGCTATTACTCATTTTGTAACAAAAAATGCTGTCTGCTGCCTTTGTGAATTGCTCAGATGTTTCTGGAGTAAACAATACCACAGAAGTACTGGAGAACATTTTTCCAAGGGAAAGAATGGAGAGAAAAGGATCTAACAACAAATATTTGAACAGAAAGGTAATTAAACCCCATCACCCAACTTTTTAGTTCAGATTGCATTGAATGCAGCGAAGTTGTACTAAATCAGTGATCTGCAGCTGCCTTAATCCTCCTGAAATGTTTCTTTCTTGAAGTTACCTGCAATTTTTTTTCTCCTCACAAGTGCTCCGAACATCAAGCATTAAAAATCACAGCATAAACATCCTGTCACGTTTTTGCAAGATCCAGCCCTAAGTTGCATCAGCTTGACTTCTGTGGCAGTGTGCGTCACCTGTTCTTGAAACTTAGGTTTTAAGTGCCTACTTTGCTTTGGGCTTTCTGTCCCTAGAGCAAAGAAATGGGTAAAGAATGTGTCTGTTAAGTAGCACAAGGCTGAAATAAAGCACTACAATTTTTCAGACCTAATGTCACGAATCTCTCAGCTTTAATAGCGTCATGTATCACTATTGAGCCTTTTGCCCCAAACTTTACAACTGACTACAGTTAGAAAATAATTATAATTTGTGTTGTAGCTATACTTTGTACTTCAAGGTTTGGCCTCCTTGCTCCTACAATGCTCTTTACAATAACACTCTAACACTGAGTTGATTTTAAGCATCTAAGCTTTACCTGAATGCTTCCTACAAACACAAAGCCGTCTCAGAACAAGTTACTAATTTTTAAATATTATTATTTCCTGCAAGAGCCAGTTGCTTGTAGCAATCAATGCAACCACTCTGCAGAATAAAGAACCATTTAATAGTAGTTATTTTTACTATGAAGTTTCAATGCCAGTGCCCTTCAACCTGCAAACCTCTTGGATTTGACAAAGACATTCAAACAGTTGCTCTCTGTATGTGTAGTCAGTTTGCTTGTATTTTCATGTGCGCCTTCGCTATCCACCAGTTAAAAGCTGTATCCCATAGTTAATCCTACATAAAGTACTTACTACTGGAGGCTTCTACAGCTCTGTCTTCCTCAAGGGACTTCTCACTAGTAAGATACGTGCTTTTCACTAAAGATTCTTTGTACAGCTGGCAATGAGACTGAGTTTTCTTTCCACTCTATTGATCAATGAGAAACAGCAACTCCTGCTATCAACTCTTTACTGAGCAGGGAACATTCTCCTTTGTGCCCAGGACAGGCAGATCCTTCTGGATGCCACAATATTCCCTTCTGCCTGGATGCTCAACCAAGGTGAAACTTGCAAATTAAAGATTCCTACCTTGTTGCCTTTATCCCCTCCTCAAGATCCAAGCCAAAGATTACCATGTTCCAGAGCAAATAATAACCTGTCACCCAACAGGACTGGTTTCACAACCACATCCTGCTTTCCCTCAACCAGTTGCTCTTGTTCTCCCCTGCCTGACTCACCTCTTGCCTCAGCCAGCCCAGTGTCCTGCTCTCCTCAAGCCTGCTCCTGTGCTGCTCATGTCATCTTACCTGGTGGTCACTTGCGTTTACCCAACAGCTCCTTTCCACTTCCTCTCTCACCCCTCTGCAGCTCTTGGAGCCACTTGAAATCACTTTAGGCTCCTTAGCAGCAGAGCTGGTGATGCTCCCACTGTGGCTCAGTCTGATCTCCACGGCAGGCCAGAGCCCTGCCAGTTCCTGCAGGCAGAGGAATAGCCAGGGGAGGTTCCCTGTGCACCTCATTAGTAAGCAAACACCAGTATTCTTCCACATGCTTATTAGTTGGCTTCCATTGCATTTCCAGCCTTCCCTACTGTCATCTTCCCTCCCCAAAACATTCACGTCCTACCAACATATGATTGTGGGGAGCATTTCAGAATTCCAGTGCGAAGACAGCAGCACACCTTTCCCAGGCAGAAATAAAACTTCAATTATGACAGGTCTAGAGTGAGTAGCACACTGCACTGCTTTGCAGTGGATCAGTCACGTTTTGGAGTAAATCCATCTGAGGAGCTAGCAAGCTGTTCCTTCATATTCTACAAACTAATTCAGCAATTAACACACTGCGAGGTGTTCCTACACCACAGGTTTGACACATCACTATGCCAATACCAAGTCTGTACCTTTCTCAAGAACATTTGAATTCCTTACCAATCCATCTGCTCTGAGAGAGGAGAATAATCAGCCAGCTTTCCCTAAGTACTTCAAGGGTAAGCATGTTCAGACCTTACTAAGGCAGCCTTTAAGCCAGTGCTGTCCGCACGGAACTTCCCCAGCAGATGCTACAGAAAGAGTCTCCCAAGCTGAGAAGTCTGCAATAAAACAGTGAGTAACCTTTTTATTAGGGCATGCTGGTGCCATTCTCCCCCTCTCCCAAAAGCTGAGTCTCTGCTTGTGATGAAAAGCCACACTTTAGATAAAAGTTAGATAAAAGTCTCTCAAGTTATATCGTGTACATAAACTGAAGAATAAGCCTCAGGGATGTGTCTCTTACCTACAATGCTCATCTGTTTGCTTTAAATTGTTTCAATCAAAAACCCTGTCACAACTATTAACTGATGTGTGTGGGCAGTGCTTCACACTGCCAGCATGTGTTCAAAACCAACTCAAATATCACATAGCACCCAAAACAGCTGCTTAAAAATACACAACATCCAAAGCACTGGGACAAAAAGAGAGATGAGGAACTATCAAGTGACAAGTTTGAAGAGTTCAGCTAAGAAAAGTAACAGCAGACCAGCTTCCCAGATGCCAACCCTCTGTCATAAACCCAAGAACCATAACTATTCAAACTTTAAGACCTATATGCCGCAGGGATTAACTTCTCCAGGGTTTTTTTTAGCCTTGCCACTATTATTTCAATTTTTTAAAAGCTTTATCTGCTGGTATGACTCAGCTGGAAAGAGTGAGTCTACAATTTTTGGCAAAGGCCTTATCCTAGACTTGGATAAGTTCATGCCTTGGACACTTGATGTAGACTCAGAAATGGTGCAATGTAATCACAAACAGTTTCCAAAAAGAGCAACAAATCCTTGACCAACCAAGCCTCGGGGTTAGTGTTCTGATTTCTCAAGCTAGACAAGCCATAGCAACTCACTTGGTGAAAAGTGGAGACTCTCTGTTGAGCCACTCTTTTCATCACTTCCAAAGCTACCCTCTGAGCTTCATTATTGACAGGGGATGGATTAGCTTTGTCCAGAGGCAGTGCCCACTCCATCTGGACTGTAGTGTCCTCACAGGACCAGGGTGAACCCTCCTCCACCTGTGAGCAGGAAGGCAGCAGTGTTCTGTGTTTCTCTCTACAAAATGTGGAGGAGACATCCAAACTAAAATAGTTTTTTTCAGAGAACTTGGAATGGGCCTGGAAATCATCAGGAATCTGAGTAGATGCTTAAGTCAGCCAGCTCTGCAGTGGGAAGAGATGTCAGTATTCACAGTTATATGACATATTACTACCTTCATTGGTACGAATTTATTAATTTTCAGTGGTCCTCATACCCACCTTCTGGCTTTGCTTAACTGCCAAAGATCACAACTTCCAGGCCCATTCCAAGTTCCCTGAAAAAAGCAGTTTTAACTTGGATCTCTTCTCTACTTTTTGTGCCTCAGCAGGCTTCAGAGGTCCAAATGCAATTTGATAAGGGTAAGTTTTCTATACCTCAGTTCAAGAGAGGTAAAAATGCTGTTTGGGCAGCTATGAGGAATTATGACCTATAGTTTGGAAAGACCAAGGTTACTGCACTATGACAATACTTGCAAGGGCCATTGAAATGCTTCAGTATGGGAGAGTCCAGCATATTGTGGACTGCATTTAAGAGCTTGTTTTTCCTCTTCTCTTGCACTTGTATGTTTGGGATATCATGAGCAACGTTTGTGTGACAGAACAGCTTGTAAACTCACTTTGTAGCTGGCTCAAAGTAAGCGTGGGACCTCGGGGAGGGCGCCTGGCTGGGCACACAGCACTGCAGAGTGCTGTATTCATAGACTATCACAGAATATCCCGGGCTGGAAGGGACCCACAGGGCCCATCACAGAATATCCCGGGCTGGAAGGGACCCACAGGGCCCATCACAGAATATCCCGGGCTGGAAGGGACCCACAGGGCCCATCACAGAATATCCCGAGCTGGAAGGGACCAACAAGGTCCATCACAGAATATCCCGGGCTGGAAGGGACCCACAGGGCCCATCACAGTCCAACAGCCTCGACAAAAGCCTGTCACAGCGTCGTGCTGCTCTGCGGAGAAACGGGGCTGGGTTTCCGTTCAGAAGGCGCTAAAGAGAGCTACGAGAGGTTCGTGACCGCAGAGGGAAGGGAGGGGAGGGCACACACAGTGCTGTTATTTCCATGCTGGCACCAACCTCGCCGAGCCCAGGGTGGGTTGAAGCCTCTTCCATCCCGGGGCACGCAGGGCTCCGAGCGCCCGGGGAAACCTTTCCCCCACAACCCCCGAAGTTGGCAGGGTCCCCCCCGCTCCCCCAGCCCGCCGCTCGGGCCCCGCTCGCCCCCCGCCGCTCCCCGGCCCGTACTCACCGCGCCGTGCCGCCGCCTCACGCCGCCATCCCGGGGCCGCCCTGAGGAGGGAGGGAGAGGCCGCCCGGGAGCCGGGGGATGCGCCCGGCAGGCCCGCAGGCCCACGCGGCCGCCCGGCTGTGCCCGGGCCCCTCGCGGCTGTCCCGGTGCGCTGTGCTCGGCCGGCGGGCCCGGGCTGCGGGAGCGGCGGCTCGTCAGGCGGGTCCGGCAGCCCCGCGCGGCGGGGAGCGGAGCGGGCGGTTGCTGCGCCTGCGCGGAGGGCGCTGCGCCTGCGCACGGGGCGGGCGGTGCTGCCGCGGGCTGCTGAGGGAGCGAGCTGTGCCTGTTAGCTTGGTTTATAAAAGGATTTTGGTGTTTGTGTGTTCTCGTAATGAGCCACGCTTGGGCTGTTCGGCCTGGAGAAGAGGAGACTGAGGGGGAGACCTCATCGCTGCTTACAGCTTCCTCACGAGGGGAAGCTCCGAGCTCTTGACTCTCATGAGCAGTGACAGGACTGAGGGAATGGCCTGGAGCTGTGTCAGGGGAGGATTCGGCTGGATATTAGGAAAAGGTTCTTCACCCAGAGGGTGGTTGAGCACTGGAACAGGCTCCCCTGGGCAGTGGTCACGGCACAAAGACTGTGAGTTCGTGTTTGCACAACACTCAGGCACAGTGAGTGTGAGCTCACTTAGGGTGAGCTGTGCAGAGCCAGGAGTTGGACTCATGGGTCCCTGCCAGCTCAGAATATTCTGTGGTTATTATTCCAAGGTGTTTGCACACTCCATTGCACCTTGTGCTGTGCTGCTTCACAGGGCCACCCAGGACGGGCTGGCAGGGACACTGCAGGCCATCCAGCTGACGCCCTGCTCTGCTGGGTCCCCTTGAGCACAATGCTCTGGGTTGTGTCCAGGGGGCATGGGAGTATCTCCAGGGAAGGACCTCAGTGTTCCAGTCACCCACACAGTAAAGTTCTTCATGTTCAGGTGGAACTTCCAGTGTTCCAGTTCGTATTACCTCATCCCATTGTTCAGCACCACCCGGGAGAGCCTGGCTCCATCCTCAGAGCACCCTCCCTGCAGCTGCTCACAGACAGTGATAAAGTTCCCCTCTCAGTTGTCTCTCCTCCAGCCTAAATAGCCCCAGCTCCCTCAGCTTTTCTTCATAAGAGGGATGCCCCAGTCCCTTACTATCTTCAAAGCCCTCCCCTGGACTTGCCTCTTGGAACTCCATGTCTCTCCTGTACTGAATAGCCTAAGGGAAAGAAGAAAAATAGTCCAGGGAAAAAAAATTACCCAAACAACAAAAAAACCCCCAAACAACAAACCAAAAACAAACAAACAAAAAGACCAAAGACCAAGGTTTGGCATTTTTACAACCATTTAAAATTTAAACCCCCCAGCCACAGTTGCAGGGCTACCCACATTTCCCACAGTTTTCCACTTGGCTGGCCCATGCATTTGATGGGTGTGATAAGAGCTGTTCTCCCGATGGCCCAGCAAATGTGTATCCAGCCTGGGATAGTTTCCCTCTGCTCTGCCATTATTCTGGGCTGACCTCTTTATGGGGTGTTTAGATTCCTGGTTTGTGGCACTGCATGGGAATAGCCCTAAAGCCTTTGGGGGATTCCAGCTCTGATGGTAGATGCCATCTGATGATTCCCATGGCACTTCATGACCACTTCGGACTTTCAGGATCCCACCTAACACCAGCAGCAACCAGGCTTTACCCAGGGAATTGGGCTGCTCTGAGCTGCTCCAGAACCTGCTGCTGCTTGCAGTCTGCAGGATTTGTATTGGATCCAACCTGAAACAATCTGACATTTCCAAATCCTTTTGCAAACTGCAATGTGGACCCTCATGCTTAAGACTCCTGCCCTACTAGGGGAGCTGGGTGCTCACTCAGGTTTTGGTTTTAGTTCCAGCTGTCTATAAAAAACTTCCATTTTGCAATTGAAGCCTGGTTGGCTGAGCTGCAGCTGGAAGCAGCGTTGAGTTCCTAGCCCTGTGGCATCTTTTTCAGCAAGCGGGAACAGAGGGATCGTCCAAAACTTTTATTTCAGCAGCAGGTTCTGCAGGCTGCATGGAGCCATCCAGTGGAGTGGATCTGTAAGGAGCTGCAGAGTAAAAAGCATCTCTGGCATGGAAAGGTAATCCTAGGCCAGTGGGAACAGATTGTTCTGTGTAGGGCAGGAGGCAATGGGGTGTTTATGGTCTTTCTGTTCAAGCAGAAGCTTTTGAAAGACCTCTGGCTGTGCTCTGCTTTGGTTCTGGGGAATATTTCTTCCAATTATTCCCCTGTGCTTTGTTTAGCTGGTAGTAAGCAGTGTCTGTTCCAATCACAAAAGCCACATCTGAGATGGAAGAAGGGTGTTACCCCTTAAAGCAGCACTGTCAGAGGCCAAGCAGCACTGTCGGAGGCCACTGTCCTCCCAATGCTCTCTGTGAACCACAACAAGGTGGTAATTTGTATTTTGAGAAAATAACTGAACAGCACAGTGATGCCAGTGTTCCTGCATTCCCAGCCCAAGGCTGGCTCAGCACTTGGGGTCTGCTGAGCCAAGGCTCCCAAAAGCTCTGGAGACACGGTGGGTGCAGAGGAGGATCTTGTGCTGTTGCAGAGGGGTGAGCAGGCAGAAAGGGTTCAAAATGCTGCAAACAGAAGTTGGGAATAAGAGCAGCTTTTCCCTGGGAAAGAAAATAAACCCTTGACATTTCTGAGGGGACAGACGTACACTGTAGCCAATAATTAATTTGCAAACTGTCTCAAATGTGGCCAAGTGTGACCAGACACATCTGTGAGACGTGGCAATTGTGGAAGGTGAGATGTTAGCACAGATGAATCCCTCTCTCTGCTGCAGATTAAACCCCCTTGCCTGGTCCTGCCTTCATCAAATCCCAGCTGATCCAGGCAGTGTGCTACAGACTTAGCAGCTCACAGTCTTAGAGGGTCAACTCTTCCTGGGGAAGAGGGGCTGGGAAAGTAAAACCAATCAGGAGCAGCACAAATATACAAAACACTCAAGTTTACTTCCAGCACCATTCCCAGCATATAAGTTACATGTCTCCCAAACAGAAGTATTTTGCTTTTCCCAATCCCTTAACAGTGCAGTTCAGTAGTCAATGGGCTGAGAGCCATTTCCCATCTTAGCAATGGAAGTGATCTCTCAGCTTGTTGGATCCCAAAGAGAGATCCAGGCAGCAAAACAGAGAAAGCTGTTTCCAACAAGGCAAGAGGCAGCAGTGCTCTGCTCCCTGAGTCTCCCCACAGAGCCGTGCAGGCAGTGCTGGCTGCCCTGGTTGCTCTCAGAGTGGGGGCACCCCCCTGAATTTTCGGATGACGTTGGCCAGCCGCTTGGCCAGCCCGCCCCGGCTCGGCTCCTCCACGTGGAACGTTCTGGTCAGCAGGTTGTAGAAGGAGCCGTAGCACACAGCCACCACGGTGCAGGTGAGGCAGATGACATTGTAGGGCATGCTGAAGTCTGGTGTTGGCAGGTTCACCAGCAGCGGCTCTGTGTACAGGCGCACAAAATAGCTGGAGCCATCAGAGGAAGGAAACCTGGAGAGTGGAAGAAGGGAGGGTCAGCCTGCACAGGACCACTGCTTTGTGCTCTCCAGATGGGATGAGAGCAGCCGCAGCCCTGCTCCCCAGCACAAGCACACTCACAGCGAGGTGAAGAGAGGGCTCTGCTCCACATCGATGTCCTTCATTGCAATGACACTGGGCACCAGAGCACTGAGCACAGATGAACTAAGGGGACAAAGAACATGCCAGTGTCAGTCCTGCTATTCAGACATCCTCAGAGACCTGGACAGCAAGTCCTGTGCAAGGCCCAGAAGGGGATGAGGATCTGAGGAATGTCGTTACCCAACGTAAAAGCCGTGATTTGGGTCAGGCGGGTACTCTGTCCACTTCAATAAGGCCCTCTCAAACTGGATTGTGATCTTGGTGACGGAGTTGGCTGGCAGCTGGATCAGCATTTCCAAGAGGTGAGGCCGTCTCCTGTCCTGGGCTGGCTGGTAGTGGATGTAACCTAACCCCAAAGAGATGTCAGCAATGGCACCAGGGGGACCTCGTCCCATCTCACATTGCCTGGACATCTCCCATGAGGTGGATGCTCCTGCTTCCACTGTCCTGAGAGAGATTTTCTGGGCAAGTGAAAATGTACCCATAGCAAAAAGCATGTGTTAAAGCTAAATTTAGCTGGTGCTTAAAGCTACTGACCCATGAAAGTCAAGTGTTCGTAAGGAAAGGTACAAATGCAAAATAAAACCCAGTCATCAGTTTTAAATTGAGCTTCCTGTACTACAAAAATTAATTTACATTGGTTTATACCCTTGTTGGATTATGAAACACCCTCCATGTGCCTCTTATAAAACAGACTTAATGGTCTCATCTGCTGTGAGCACTGAACTCAAGGCTAGGAAAACATCCCAAGACGTTTGATTTCACAATCCAGTTTTCCAGTGATCACTGGGGCCTGAGGGAGGGAATAAACCATCTTTGGAATGAGCCGCTCATGCCAAGGGAATCGGGTGGCATGTGCTCCTCAGAGGGTTTACTTACTTGGCTTGTTTTCCTTCCCTTTGGTGATGATAGTCAGAGTGTGCACATAGAGCCGCAGGTACCAGGGCACAGTCTCCAGCAGGATCACAGGGAAGGCCCGGTAGGGGTGAGTGTTGTAGATGAGGGTGCAGATCTCCCCGGTCTGCAGCCCATATCCCCCCACGTACCGCTGAGCATGAAGGATGGGAACGGGCATTTCTGCTGCAGAACAGAAAGGAAAGGAATAGGGTGATTTTCATGCCTGGAGCCCTGGCCAGTGGCACAGATGAAGTGGAGTTCTGCTCACTCACAGCTGTCTTGGGGCCGTTTCCACTTCAGCTGCACATTGAGGCTGCGAGATGTGTTGAAGAGCGAGGGGCTCAGCAGGTCATAGACAGCATAGGTTTTCCTGTCTCCCTGGACAATAGCTTCATGTACAGTTGTTGGAGGGGGGGACACTTCCAGTGGCTCCTTTTCCTGAGGAAAGCAAATGGACCATGAAAGGAAAAAGTGTCCCTTGAAGAAACTGGCAGCACTGGACAAAGTCCCTCCAGGTGGCCCTGAGCTTTCCCACCCAGCAGCCAGCTCTGTGCTCTCACTAAAACCACGGGGCTCATCCCCTCAGCCCTGCTCAGAGCAAGGAAATCACCTCCCTTCGTTAGCCCCAGAGGGTTTCCAAGGGTCAGGCCATGCAGGGGATGGAGGTAAGGATGTTTCAGAGCCACATGAAGTGGCTGAGCTGAAGGAGCAGGGCATGCTCTCTGGCCCATGAGCTTACATTGTTCTTAGGGGAGATGTCAACGTAGACTTTGCTCTGCGATGCCAGAGGACACGTGTCAGTCAGTGTGCGAGAGAACATCTTGAAGAGGGACCAGTCTGTGGGAAGCAAGGTCAGGTGGCAGATCAAGTGCTGCAGACTGGGAGCACTCGAGCACAGCTATCAAGCTTACCTTTCTTTCCTTGGCCACTGGAAAAGAAGTCAAAGACCACAGTGAGGGTCTGTCTGAGCTCCCAGGACATAGCCAGGCAGGAGGCATCCTGGACAAGAAACAAGCAGCTCTGATCACACCTTCTAGAGGGGCAGGACACCAGGATGGAGCTGGAACTCCACCAGGACTGCCAGTTTCCCACTGGGGTGACCAGAGAAGCAGGATGACAGCTGTGCTTGACACAGTGAACCCACCACAGGATAGCTGGGCAAACCAGTGGAACACCTTGCAGTGTGACAAGGCAGCTTTGGATTTTCTCTTGGGGTGTTCAGGAAGGGAGCTGAGCCCAGCACTTACCCTGCAGACAGGACGAATGTGCACAGCCTGTGAGTGGTAGCTGCTGTGGAACAAGCGCTCAGCCTTCAGCAGCACAGCGAGCCCAGCCTGCAGGGAGCAAAGGAGAAGCTCAGACCCTGCCCTGTCCTCTGCTCCCACCAAGAGAAAGGCCCCACTGAACTTTCCAGTGCACGCTCCCAGATTGCTGTTAGGAGCCCAGGTCCAATGGGGGTGGCCCAGTTAGGCGGCAGAACTTGCTGTTACCTTTGAGCCACATGGGAGCAGCTTCTTCCAAGGGGTGAGGTTCTCTGTGCAGACAACTTCCCGGGGCAGGACAGCGTATCTCAGGAGATGGTGATCAGTCCCTGGGCAGGGAGAGGGAGGGTCAGCAGGCAGGTACTGCTACAGGCATGAGGACAGCAGCAGATCTGTTCCATCCCACAGCCCACCACCTCCTCAATATGCCTGAAGTTATGTGAGCCCCACTAGACGTAGATCCAACTCTGTTCAGAGTGATTGGAAAGAATACGAAAGGATATATCCTAGCAGATTGTTTATTCATGAGTGCCTTAAATCCTCTAGTTCCTACTGTTTTGTAGAACACTTTTCAGACAGACAGATAAGGGCCTGAGAGCATCTCTCATGTACTACTTGTGGGTTTCCTCTGTTCAAACCCATGCCTCATTTTTAGGGAGAGGAAATACCAGGAGGAGGTTAACAGACCCTGTTGTACACACCCAGACCCAGAGTCATTGCAGGAGCTGCACCTGGAATCCTGGCAGTAGCACAGGGCAGAACTAAAGGGAGAGGCAAGAGTGAGAGAGCAGAGCAGGCTCACCGTTGGCTAAGCCCAGGGGTTTGAAGGATGCTGTTGGAATGACTGTGTTGGTCGAGTCAATAAAGTTGAGAGAAGCACAGAATATTCCCGAGAGGATGTTACTCAGTTCTTTCCAAGCTTTGTCAACACTGTGTGAGAACAGATACCAGAGATTACTCAGCAACTCAAATCCTTGGAACAACAAGTGTTAAGTCAGTAACATTCAATAAATACAGCAGGGCAACCACATTGGATTACAGAAGCTGCATGGAGTGTACCAGAGGCTGCTGGGCATGCACTTCCCAGCTTTCTTGGTATTTGATTCTGACACATCAGATCTGGGGGACAGCAGGGACACACAGCAGGGACACACAGCAGGGACACACAGCTAAGGGACTCGGTGTGAGCACAGCTGGTATGTGAGGAGAGAAGCCAGGGGAGCAGGGGGCATGCAGGAGGTGACATGTGTGAATGGGGAAGGAGCTGTGAGACCTAAAGCAATGCCTTGGTGCAGCTGCAAAGGCTGACCTGACCAGTAGACACAGAATGGGACACTTGTAGGGAGGAGAGAGCTCTGTAAGTCCCCACAGGGCTGCTGCAGCTTGAACAAGGGTGGTGCCAAGGGAGATGGTTACAGGTGTTGGATGGGAGTCAAAGGAAGTGAGTCACGGATGAGAGGTCAAGATATAGCCTCCCTGTATTAGCACAGCAAGGGATTTGTCATCACAGAGCCCACAAGAGAATTACTTGGTCCTTTAGTGAACAAGGGTTTGCCCTCAGCACCACATCCTGTGCTGTGCACAGGTGGGGATATGTTCTGTGGTTTTTTAGGGCTATTTCTAGGGTTCCAGGCTCTTTATTCCAGCAGACCTTTCCCAACCCAGGAGGCCTGCTCAGACACCATGGCTGCCTCATGAGAGACAAGCGACAGCTCCTGGGAGCAGTGGCCACAGAGGAGACCCAGAGGGACAGATCCACGGCTGGGGTACCTACTCGGTGACCGTGGGCTGGAACCAGACCCAGAGCTCGGCGCCGGCAGGTGCCTGGAGTGGTGGCTGCCCCCAGTACCGGGTGCGCCAGAAGCCCTGGGTGAGGGCAAGGTGGAGCTCCCGCACGCCCAGCGCCGCCACCAGCCGCCCCAGCGCCTTCGGGAAGAGCCTGTAGTGAGAGACTGTGGGCAGCGTTAGTCCCTGCCCTTCTCATCCCGATTCCTTCCCCTGACATCACACCAGGGCCTGCCCAAACATGATGTCATCCCTTGACGCTGCCTCTGCTTGCACCATCCCACACAGCCCGCTCGCATCACGGCCCCGAGCCCCCTCGCGTGATGTCACCGAACCCTCAGTCCCCAAAGGCCCGCTCTGCCCTGTCCCTGCTCACCTCACCCGCCTCTGACGTCACTCGCCCCGCTGACGCCATCACTCCATGCAAACCATCACGTCGCGTGCTCCGCCGCGATAACCCCGCCCCTGCGCCGAGCCCCAGCCAATAGCAGCCCGGTCCGCCCCCGGGCCAGCCAATAGCGGCGCGGTCCGCCCCGGCCGGGCCCGCCCTACCTGCGCCCCTCTGCAGGTCCGCGTCCCAGCGTGTGCGGAACTGGAAGGTGGCGGCAACGTCGCCGGTGGGCAGCGGGCTCAGCAGCAGCTCCTCCCGCAGCTCGTCCCGCCGCTCCTGCCCCGCGCCCGCCCGCCCGGGCCCGGGCCCCGCCGCCACCATCAACAGCAGCAGCAGCACCGCCGCCGCCATCCCGCCGCCTGCCCCGCACCGCCCCGCCCCGCGCCGCTTCCGCTTCCGCCCGCTCCGCCAATGGCGCCGCTTCCGGGGGTGCCATGGAGACGCTCCCTGCGCCCGGGCCGCGGGGCTGCGCTGGTCCGGGACCGGGAGCTGCTGCACGGAGCGAGCCCGGGGCCTCCGCGGGGGAAAGCGCCAGCCTGGCTGTGCCTGCGCTGGGCCCCAGCCCAGGAACGAGCGCCACCGCTTTCACAGGGCCGCAGAGCGTTGTGCGTTGGAAAGGACCCACAGGGGTGATCGGGGCCAGCTCGGGTGGTTTGACAGGGGTTGAGGGGCTCCCCCAGGGCTCCCTTCCACCGCCTTTCAAATTGCTGCTGCCGGGGAAGCCCTGGCGCGGCCTCAGCTTGGGTGGTTCCCTGCAGGGCTGTGCTGTGCCCGAGGACGCTGCGAGAGCTGTGCCTGTCCCCGGGTGACTTCCATCTCGCGGCTCTCCCTCGTTCTTTGTCTCCTTTCCGGAGGACAGCGTCTATCTCCGGGGGTGCAGAGCCATCCGGGAGCGCCCTGCTTCCAGCATCGGCCAGCCCGGGGCCGCCCCGCGAGGAGGGGAACGGCAACCTCAGCAGGGCAGCGCCGGCGGTGACGGTCCGATGGAGCTCACACCTATTCCCCGGTGATGATTTGAGACTACAGGTGATTTGCTCCAGGAGGAGATAAGCATAAAAATTAGAACAATGTGTGGTTGTCACCTACCAGCTGCTGCACCTTGTTGATTACCCACTTACTTGCTCAGATCTAAGGTCTTTATGCAACATTAACGTGGAATTAAATCCAATTGATATGACAATGTGCTTAAGTATTTGTAAAGGGTGTTACTTTGTAACTCCTTTTTCCCCCCTCTCGCTTATTAGGGGCATCACATAAAGCCAGAACGTCAGTATGCCCAGAAAAAGAAAAAAAAGTCATATTTTCAAAATGTTGTTGGGTTGGGGTTTTTTCACTCTGGGCAACTCCTTGCAACAAGACACTGGTAGGTAATAAAGTTTTAGATGCATTTTGGAAGTGATCAGCCAAATTAAAAGTAAAAACATCTATCCAGAGCTATTAATTACCCTGTTCCTAGTCTGGCAAGTCCCTGTGCTATAACCTGAAAATTCATGAAGCCTGGCTCTTTTTTCTCTTCTTGATCAATTTCCCAGCTTAAGGTCTCACATGCAACATATTTATGCTCCACTCTTAAATATGAGACACTGCAGCCAGTCTCACAAAGGATTCGCTGACACAGGAGGAGTGCAGTAATGTCTCAACAGCCCCTGGGATGCAGCCAGGATGAGGGGCATTCCCTGGCTTCTGTTGCTTATCTCCCAGGCTCCTTTCCTTGTGGTGACCCCGGCTGTGCTGATGCAGGAGCAGGGACAGCGCTATCCTGGCCTGGAAGTGCTGATAGTGGCAAGGGGCCTGTGACCAGCTTTGTGCCCAACTCCTCTTGGCCAGGCTGGCAGGGACCAAGCACAGTGGGCTGTAAAGTGGCTTCATGTTGGTGGTACTTCCTGCACTCCTGTGGAGCACTAGGGGAGCAGCTGCTCGTGTTCTCTGCTCAGCCCATTTGCGTGGGAAGTCCCCAGTGTGCTCATGGCTGGTGGTTCCAGGTCACGAGCACCCCAGCCCTGCTCAGGCCAGCTGTGCCTGTGGCTCTCTCCTCTGGAGGCAGAGCCTGAATTGCTCAGCATGGTGACCTGCTGCACCAACAGCCCTCCTCTGCTGAGGTCTGTGCTGTCTGCTCCTGCCCTGAGTGCAGGAACCATCCCTGGGCTGTGCAGCAGGAGGCTTCATTTGCTCCTGCATGGCACAAATAGCACACTGGCTTTGCACTGCTCTCCGTCCTGCAATCCACTCTGAACCCTCATCCCCCATGCTGTTTTCTCCCAATGACACACACAACCACTGCTTGGTTAGATCAGTGTTATTTCTCTCTGTGCCATCATTAAGTGCTTATCTGGTCAGAACTTTGTCAGTATGGCAGGAAAAACTGGGATCCTAAGGGGTGTTTTTCTGGGAATGGTGGGCCTGTGGGATGCTGAGGATATTGGGAGAGTGAAGCAGGGGGTGTTAGCAGCGAGGCCTGAAGAGTTAATTTTGGGAGCTTACAATACCCCTTTCCTTCTCCTTTGGCTGCCAGGAGAACACGTGGAGGAAGAGGAGGGGAAAATCATCTCTCCCCTCTGGCAGGGCAGCAGTCCAGGATGGGGTTTACTGATCACCAGCAGCTTTCCTTCTTCTGGGCTGGCAAGTCCGTGCAGAGGAGGCTGGGAGCAGCACAAAGCTGGCTGCTAGCTTCTCACCACCTGCTCTTTGGGACTGTCCTCCTGCAGGTCCTCCTCATCCGACTGCACCACGGGGGTCTCAGCCCCCTCCTCGCTGGTGTCCAGGCTGTTCAAATCTGTAGAGGCAGAGGACGTGGAGGAAATGCGAGACTTGCTCTCGGCTGCATTGGGCACTTGCAGGGTGATGTCCTCTGGGCACTGGCTGGCATCTGCCCCTGGACAAGAGAGCAGTATGAGAAAGAAAAAGGCTTTTGGAGGTTTGTTGCTGCTTAAGCTTCATGGATAGCCACTCCAAGACTCATTCCTCAGTGGGCTATGCATTCCTTATTGCTCCCTATGCGGCTGCTGCAGCCATTCCCCACCTCACACCCCCAGCTTGGCTCAGGGCAGTTGCTGCACATTCCTTCCCCGTTTTTGGCAGTGGAGCCTTTTGCATCTTGCCTGAAACACGGCTCAGAGCCATATTGTGTGTGGCCATTGGGTGCAGCAGGCGAGGAGACATTTGGTTTGACCTCACTACAGTGTGTGAGTGAGGAGGAACATGCTAGCAGCCTGGGCTTTCCCTGCAGACACCAGCTCAGCTCCCTGGGATCTGGCTGGAAGGTGGGGAGGTTCTGCAGCTGTCCTGCTCAGCCAATGAGCTCTGCAGCATGATAGGAACCTTAGGAATTGTGACAAGGCACAGGCTGCTCCAGGGAAGCTTCAGGACAAGGGAATTTGACCCACAGACTCTGGAAGGTGCCTGGGTTCTCCTGCAGCATAATGTATTTACAGGGGTCTGTATGTGTGGGCTGTGGAGGTGGACACTGATGTGGAACAGCCCAGTCCCTCCAACCTCACAGACCCAGCACCAATGTCTACCTTTGGGTGGGTGTGGATCTACCCACAGTGTGGCTGGGGCTGAGGGATAAGCCAATGTGGGCACTGGGGGCAGGAAGGACTTCCAGCCTGGCTCACAAAGGGCTTGGCACTGCACATACCTGGCAGGGACCCAACAATGCTGCTCTCCTCTGTCCCACAGCCCAGAAACACATCCACTGTGTCCTGGTCTGACAGGTCCAGCACATCCATCTGCTCCAGCATGTCCACGTTCACCTCCATGGAGGAAATGCTGCCTAAGGGGGCTGCAGAGACAGAGACCAGTGAAAAAGTGAGTGATAGTGCCAGGCAAAGGGCACCATCAGCCCTGTGCAGGCAGGACCCTGAGGAGGGAGCCTTGCCACAAGGAACTGAATTCTACTTGCTAGTCCCCAGGAAAATCATATTTCCTTAACCCTTTGGAAGCCCCTGTGTCTCACTGCAGTCTTTGTCCCTGCTCCAAACTGCTGTCTGGAGCAGCCTGCCTGAAGCCAGCAACTCTACAGGGCACCAGCCTGGGTACCCATGTGCAGTGCCTTCACTTAAGTGCTGTGAGTAATCCACGGCACACCCACACACAGCCTGTGCGGTCCTGTCTCAGTGCAGGACATGCATGTCCTGTTTAGACTGGGGATGTCCCACTAATCCCTAACTCCTGTGTCACTGTCCCCTGAAACACCCCCAGCCCCATGCTGGCACCCACAGCACTTACGTCTCCGGTGCTCTATCTGCAGGTGAGACATTGGGAAGAAGAAATCCACATCATGCTGGAAAACCTCCTCAAAGAACTTCTGCCGGTCCCGTAGTTTCAGCTGCTGCTGCTGCATTTGCTCTGCATCCAGGTTCCGCTGGGCCTGCTCCATGTCGGCTGGGGAGAAAAGGTGAGGAGAGTTGGACAAGGCAGGGCTGTCTGAGCCCTTCTGCCTGTCCCAGCTCATGCTGGATGCCTGTGCTGGATGGCTGGTGATTCCCTTCTACTCTGCTTTCGCAGCACACATTGGTTTAGTCCCCATGGATAGATGTTACACCAGAACAGCAGTGTCACCAGCACTTGCTGTGCTGGAGCCTCAGATCCCGCCCCTGAGGTAGGCAGCCAGGAATGGGGAGTTCATACGCTGTGCTCACGACTGCTGAAGGGAATTATCAAGGGGAAAGGGAGCTGGTGTGAGATCAGCCGCAGCTTGCACATGTTCAAGTTTCAGTTTCCCTGCTACCAAAGAGAGAGCTGTCTGTGAATGCTAACGAGCAGGGGAACTCCCAGGGTCAAGAGCTGGCCTTAGTGCTCCAGGCTTTCTGGGCTGAAGGATGCATAAGGAATAAAAGGAACAGGCAGCCCTGTCACCCCTGCCCGTGCACAGCCCTGCCTGTGCACACCCCCGCCACCACCGTCGCTATAAATGCAGCCGCGCCCACACTCGCAGCTTCCCGCTCACACCCCCGCTCACAGCCAGCTTGGCCTCTGCCTGCACAAACATTTTCATTCCTGTAATTCCTCACACTGTTTACTGCCGTTCCCGTGTCCCCAGCTCACGGGAGGGAGTGATGGGAGCCCTCGGGCTGTTGAAAGAGCTTGTTGCTGCATCCCTGGTCTTGATAACTCCCTTTTGCACTGGGTACACAAAATAGCAACGACCCAAATGACACAGAGAAGCTGTGGCTGGTGGCCCCAGCTGTTCCCAGGCTGGTGCTTGACCTCAGCCATTCCACATTTCCTTTCTGCTGCACTTGGCCCAACCGGCACAAGGAAAATGTGATTATTGGAGCAGGCAGTATAATAACCAAGGAAACCAAACAAACATTCTATGCTCTGCCTGAGCACGGCCCAAACCCTCTGCTTCTCCAGGCTGGGGAGGAGGGAACAGAGGGAGCAGCATCCCCACCCTGTCTGGCAGGAACAGGGGCAAGGGCAAGGGCAGCAGGGGAGCTGGCTGTCAGCAGCATAGGACCCCAATGGGACAGAGGTGGTGAGCCTGGTGAGATGTAATGGAGATCAGCGTCACATCTTCCTGAGAGCTGTTCCAGGGCTTCTCTGCATCGTGTTTCTAGGGCATCCTTCAGTGAAACCCCATCATCTGCAGGTGCCTGCCCCGGCGGGCTGGGCTGTGCTGGCAGCACCGCGTGGGGATGCACCGTGACTCAGGGCGACTCACCACACACTCTCTGGAAGAGGCTCTGGTCCTCTTCTGGCTGCTCAGCGTCTTCCTGCACTGCCCGGGGCAGCAATCCAGGCTGCCTGATGAGGTCTTTGCCTTGGGATGTCTGACCAAAGCACTGGTGCCTGCTTGTGCTGAGGCTCAGTGTGCTGTGCAGGTCCAGGATGATGGTGCCGGTGAACCTTTTCTCACACAAAAGCTGCCTTGCTGGGTTGCCACAGCCTGGTGCTGCTGGGGTACAGCAAAACCCCTCGGCCTCCCTGTACTATCTGCAGAACAGAATGAAGCCAGGGACAAGAAGGGGGTGATCAAGGCACCAATTATGGAGCTGTGTCCCTTTAGCAGCTGGCTGTCCCAGGCAGAGCTGCGCTCCCCAGCCCAGCTGTGCTGAATCCATGGCAAACTGCCGCAGTTCACCACACCGAGAAGAGCCCATCAGGCTCCAGCTGTAGGGAGGCTGGGCTCAGGGTCGAGGCTGTGCTGGCTCCCAGATTCAGGTGACAGACCAGCTCTCCACGGGACACCTTGCCAAAGTGACCTCAGTGTGGAGGTAAGGAGCAGAGTGTCCAAATCCTCCTGCAGTCCAAATACAAAATGAACTAAACTGCTCTTGGGTGATGTCCTGAGTGCAGTGATTGTGGCTGATCTGGGCTGTTAATGCTCTCCCCGGCACGTGACCGATACTCGGAGTAAATGTGCTTGGGGAGAGTGATGACGGCTGTTGGTGGCAGCATTCCTGTGGGCGCCAGGGTTTCTCTTGAGGGAGAAATTAGCAGGACCTGTTTATGAACTTGTTTTCGAGCTCTCGTCGGGTTGTTGGGCACGAGCACTGAGATCCCATTATGTAAGGAGCGCCGGCAGCGGGAGACAGCAGCTGGGGCCGTGCTTGGCCCTGCCTGACCCGTGACCGCGGTGAGAGTCGGGGATGGAGCCTTCCCCCCTCGCAGGGCTCTTCCGGGCCCAGGGCGGGCGAACAGCCCTTCTAGTGTGGCTGCCCCTCAGCAACCCTCGCCGGGGAAATAAAGGAGCGCGGCGTTCCCTGCCGCGGCCCTTCCCCATGTGACGGCCGGGTCACACTCCGTGGCTCTGAGTCGCGGGGATTGTCTCATCCGGCTGGCATGTTCCCACCGCGGGACACGTTCGCACACACAATGCGGCCCCTGTGCACCGTGGGGGATCTGTCGGTACCTGCTGGTGGCCTGGCTTTTATTACTATTGTCATGGTTATTACTACAGCCCGCTCAGCCAAGGGGCTGGAGGCTGATCAGCATTCAGAGCCAGGCTCTGCCCCGCTGGCTGAACCGCCCAGCGCGGCTGCGGCGGCTCCGAGCGCCCCGCTGCCTTCAGATCCTTCCGGCTCTCACGGCTTATTCGCCAGCGCAGCTTGGAGAGGAACTGGGGCCAAACACTGGTGCAGAGCTTGGGAGGGCAGGGCAGGGCAGGATCCCCCCCTGGGAAGGGTAGGCAGGGATTTCCTTCTCACCTGCTGCTAGGCAGATGCCCACAGGGTGGGCTGTGGGCGAGGAGGATAGCCCCACCGGTCCCTCTGCCCTGCCAGGGCACACCGAGGAGCCACCCCTCGCGTGGTGTGGGTTCGTGGCCACGCTGTGGTGGGGAAAGGCGTGGGAGGGTTGGCTGAGAGGCTAGGCTCTGTGAACTCTCCCATCCGCACCTTCGCCAAAGCAGGCTGGGAGAGGAGCTGCTCCTGGGATGCAGTTTGGATGGGGCAGGGGCCAGACAGGGCTGGAGGGTGCTGGGAGCACCAGGTCAGGGCGCAGTCGGACCCAGCTGCCTTTCTGCTGGGAGGGGATGCACTTTTCATTCCTCACGGCCAACGGGATCCCGGCACACCCCCCTCTGTGCCGGTAAATAGGAGGGGTGTGTTTGGGTTGGGAGAAGGATTGTTAGTGAAGGCACAAGGCCAGGAGAGGATGGGGTTGGCCTTTTCTTGAGGCCACAGCTCTGCAATATCTTGCAGAGATTTCGAGGGATTTAAAGAAGGTTCTGAAAAATAATCTGGTCTGTGGAAAGGAGCAGCAGGTGTTGGGGAGGTGAGCAGAGTTTAAGTGGGAGGTTGCTCCAAGCATGGGTCAGTTCCCTGGTGAATTAAATAGCTGGAATAGGCTACCTTTTTCCCTTCTCCCTGAGCCTTCCTGGAGCCCAAACCCCTGACTCTGCTCCTCCAGAGAAGCCCAGTATGCCCCACTGCCCCAAACTTTTCTCCTCGCCAGGTCTGGGAGGAGATGGGTGAGGGACGATGCAGCTCCTCAGCTGCTATGGCATCTTCTGGGGAGCTCTGCAGAGATGGCAAGCCTTTCCCTGTCACCCTGCCCCAGCACAACCCCTGCGGAATAAGGATAACTCCCAAGGGCTTTTAGCTCCTTTAGCCTTGAGAGAAGCGGCTGGTGGGGAGAGCTGGGAATGCCCCAGAGAATCACGCAGTTTCAGGCTGTGCAGAGATGGGATGCTCAGATGCCGGCTGCCTGAGTGTTAATGCCCTGCACAATTCTCCATCGGCACGTCTGACCTCGTGTTGCAGCACAGCAAAAAATAACCGTACTCCTGATGAGAGGAAATGCACCAGGCGAGTGCGAGGGAGGCAGTGGTTTTGGCAGGGCTGCTTGCTGGGAAAAGCAGGGGGGAGGGAGGGGATGAGAGAGAGGACATGGCACCTCGTAACCCCTGTGTGTGCCGTGGTTTCATCGCCTGCACTCCTGCGAGCGATCTCCAAATCCCCTGCGTCTCAGCACTAAAAATATCCCTCCCTGCCGCCCGGAGCTCCTTCCCCGGCAGAGGCTGTGTCATAAGACCCTGCTATTTGCGGGGCCTTGCTTCCTTTCATGCGAGGAGAAGCATGAGAACGGGGCAGCGCTGTGCCCGAGGCACGGCAGGCACGACCCGGGCACGGTCCCTGGCAGGCTGCTCCTCTACAAGCCCCGGTCCCCCGGCAGCCGCTAGCCCCGCCACTCGCCAGTGAGTTTGCTCTGCTCAGCATCCTCAGCTCCGCGGGTACGGGGGGATCTGCTCCTTCCGCGAGCCACGGGGCTCCGAGGGCTGCCGATGCCACTCCAAAGCAAGCCCGTGACCCAACAGGTTCCCGAGCTCTGCCACTTCCCGAGCAGGTGTCCCTCAAATCCCCCCGCTGCCCGAGTATTCCCGTCCCAGGCACGGAGCTCGCCGGGCAGCCCCTGCCCTAAAGCAGCCGGGCAGCGTGGCCGGCAGCAGGTTGGTGCAGCGGGGGGGGCTGGGGGGCGGCCGGGGCTGGAGGCTCCGGGGGCGGCAGGTGCCGCACAGCCGCTTTGCCAGGGGCATCAAGTGGGCGCTGCGGGGAGGATGGAGGGGATGTGGCACCCGAACCCTGCCCGCCCACCCGGTGCGGTGCCCCGCTCCCATCCTGCCGAGCCCACCCCGCGCCGGGCACTTACCGGGCAGCCGCCGGCTGCGGCTCTGCGCCCCGGGCCCCGACATGCGGCTGCTGCGACCGGACCGGGCCGGGCCGGGCGGGGGGACGGGGCTCAGTGCGGGCCCCCCCGCCGCCGCCGCTCTCCCAAGCCGCGCTGCGGGGCGGCGCTCAGTCCGGCGCGGGGCGGTACCGGCGCGCTCATCACCGCGGCACCGCGGCCGCGCCTCCCCTCTGCTGCCCCGCCGGGGTCCCGGACAGCTGCTGCCGGGGTCTCCGAGAGTCCTGCGGCGGGAATGGGGTCTCGGGTCCACAGGGAGAATCAGAAGGTCCCCGTGAAGGGTCCCCTGGCCCCCGTGGAGAGCAGGATCCCAGTGCACCGTACCCGGCCCTCTGCGTTCCCGGGACCCACGGAGAGTCCCCAGGCAGGGTCCCTGGCCCTGATGAAGGTTCCCTGCAGAGGCTCCCTTCCCACCACAGCCAACCCAGGCAGAGATCAGTGCCCGCAGTGGTGGGCTGCAGGTGCCCTGCTCCGGCAGGATCTGTGCCCCGTGTGGCAGGCGGTGGGCAGGGGGAGGCGGGGGGAGGTAGGGGATCTGCCTGGGCAGGGAGGACAGTTACCATTCATGCTTGCTTTTTCTTTGCTTATCTTCTCAAAATGCTCTGCTCACGCTTTTCCGCGGGAGAGAGGACAGCATGATGTATTGATGGGCCAGGGGCTCCCTCCCCGTCTCTCTCTTGGCCTTGTGAGACCGTTATCCCCAGCAGACCCCACTCTGGGGTGTTTTCTCCCACGTTCAGCCCTGCACATCAGGGCTGCTCCTTGGCAGAGCCAAGGACTTGGCCGCCGCCTCCTTCCTGTGTCTCAGCAGGGTGAGTCAGTGCCTCGCCGTGCCCAGCTCCAGCTCTGCCCGGAGCCTAGTCACTGCCAAGCCGGGATGGGGGACATCCACTGTGCCCTTTGCGGAGGCTGGAAGGGAGTTTCCAGTGTCTGTGGCGTGTCCCGTTCTCAGTGTGTTCCTCTCACTGTCTGCATAACAAAAGATAACTGATTATTGTTTGCGTCCCAGCTCTATTTTGGCTACTGTTGCTTTGCTGTCCCCCCTATGTCCCCTGGGACCTCCTGCTGCCGAAAACCAGCTTTGTGCTGGGGACCCGGAGCCTGCACCTTGGGACTGACTTCAGCTTTCACGGTGGTTTTGAATTTTCTCCACGTAAATGTTTATCCCTGTCCCTAAGCACCCTCAGTCCTGCCTGATGATTTGCACCGTAGTGTGGGATGTGGTTTGGGGGGACCGGGCTGGTGTAGCACAAGTAGGGGCTTATGGTCTCTGAGGAGGTACAGGAGCAAATCTCTGCCGGGTACCTGTCGGCGCTGGCTTGTTCACAGCTCCGTGTGGCCTCCGGGCAGCATCAGCCGGTCGGCACTGTCCCTGCTGTCCCCCTGCCCTGCCCTGCCCTGCCCTGCCCTACGCGGCTCGGCCCTGCCACTGGAGGGGCGAGGAGGCAGGGCCGGGGAATTAGCTCAGGTCTCTGCTATGTGACACGTCTGTGTCTTTTGGCACCAGTCAGTACTGAGAGGCGTGGAGGCTGTTTGTGTGCACACGAGTTTCCGGTGCACCCCGAGGTCCCCAGGGCTCACTGCATCCCGAATCCCCGCTGCGGGAACGGCACATGTGGGTGCTGCCCGTGCAGAGGGACACGTTCCCAGGCCCCTCACTGTCGTGGCCCCTCCATCCTGCCTTGCTGGGAGGGCGTTGGAAAAGCACTGATATCATCGGCACGGAGCCTGACTCATCCTGGCTCTTCAGCACAAGCCGTGCCGCTCAGCGGGGCACACATTTTATTCCAATTAAACAATTGCAAGCAAGCCAGCTCTACATAATGATTTTTTTTTTTTTTTACTCGTAGCAAAGCGTGCCTGCCCCCGGCCAAAAGGTGAGAGGGGACAGAAGTGACGCTGGAGTCAGTGGAGAGTCTCCACTTCTGGTACGGAGCCCTAAGCATAAGCCTTGCCAGAAACCTGCAGGGTCTGTCTCGGCTGCCGCAGCATCCCTGCCTCCCTCATGCCTCCAGTGCAGGCTCACTGCACTGCCTTGTGTCAACAGCTCTTGCCCTAACTGCAAATGCCCAGGTCACGAGCCCAGGTTGGAATGTCACCTCTTCTCTCCACGACACAGAGTCCAGCTCCTGCCAAAAGACCCCAGGCGAGCCAGCATCAAAGTGCCCCTCTCATCGGGACAAAATGTAAGATGACTTGTTCCTCCTGCCCTTCCTGCTCAGGTTTTTCCCGATTATTAGAGGTTTGGGAGGTGAGTCAGGGAGCTGCGGGGTGAAGATGGAGCTGGGGAGGAAACAGCTGGGGAGGAAAGGCAAACCAGTTCCAGGCACAGGTGAATCACTTGCTGGTGAAAATACATCTTATTCTCTGGGAGGCGTGCGTGGATGGGGCTGGGAGTGAGCTGCAGCTCTACTCCATCAGAAGATTGTGGAGTCAAGAGAAAAACAAGGCAAGACAAGGCTGCTTTTCCAGTAAATGAGGCGATACATTGCAAAGGAGCAGCCTGCAGGTGGCAAGGCTCCAGCAACCCGTGGTCCTGTGGCTCCCTTAAAAGGGGTGATTTTAGCCTGGGACAGCGGGGAGACAGAAAAACCATAAACACCCTCAAAGGAATGTGGCTGCCGAGAAACGAGAATCTCCGCAGGCGAGGCGAGGAGGGGGGAGCCTGCATGGGGTTTGCAGCACCACTCCATGCCTGCAGCCAGCCGGCTCCTTGGCCATGCCCTGTCCCGAGGGAAGGATCCCAGTTCTAGTGCTAACAGTCCCTGTGTGGTGCTAGAGGAGGCTCCTGCCAAGCCCCTGGGGTGTTATATCCCCATGTGCTTGGGCCCCACGCCATGTAGACATTCCTGGATGCCAGCTGCTGGCATGAGAGCTAGTAGAGCTGGAGGCTGTGTGCGGGCAGCAGGACACCAGCCCTAGTCACAGATGGAGCAGGCAGGGCTGGTAGAGGGTGTCTGTCCCAGAGGAATTTCCTCTCCATCCTACCCCACTTCTTTAGGGGTGGTTGAGCTATTCTGCACAGACCCTGCTCTTAGTGCCGTGGAGCAGCCCTGTGTCCTGGGGCATTGTGCAGGTTCTGGGCAAACGCCCTTGGGGCTGGCTTGTCCCTGCAGGTAGCTGTGGGCATGTGGTGACACCTCTGGGCCAGGCTCTCCCCTGTGTGTTCCAGGCTGGTGACAAATGGAATGTGCTTCAGTGGCCTGGCTGAAATGACTGTGCTGCTTGCTTTTCTTCCAGGACTGATGGTCATAGAGCACGTGGCGCTTGTCTGTAGATAAATTTTGTATTTCATTGGTTTTGCTGCTCTTTTGTAAAGAAATAGTCTTTGTTTTTCACACCCCAGCTCTCTTTGCACTAGATTTGGGTAAATTCAGTGTTTGCAGAGTTGTGGTTTCCAATTGCTCCAGGTTCCTGGGGCTGGAGTTGTCTGGGGGTGCTGGCACAGCTGTCCCGTGGGTGGGGGTACCTGTGCACAGAGGGGTCCCACATATGAAGGTCCTGCTACTAGTTGTGTTTGTGGACTGGTGCAGAGCAGTGTCCCCAAGAGCAAAGCTGTCACCAGCAAAGAGTAGGGTCTGACATGACCAGCCTCCACAGTAATGCCACCAAAGCAGGCAGGAAACTTTCTGCTGCCCTTCCTGCTGGAGCCAAAGAGATTCCTGGAGTGAGGGCTAGGATCAGGCCACCGAGATGCAAAATTCCAACTGATGCCACAAAGCCCATGCAGCCTTGGGAATTGCTGGAGCCAGGGTCTGGACAGAAGGTTTTGGAGCTGTAGGTACTGATGTTTAAGCCTTTGACTATTCAAATGCTCTGGCCTTTGCTTCCCACCTTTCATTGCATTCCCCTGTGCTGCTCAAGAGACTCAAGCCAAGCAAAGAGATCCTCGCCCTGCCTGGATTCCTGCTGCTGGCAGCGGGCACTTGTCCCGTGTCCCCCCCTCGGGTGACACCTGCAGTGGGCAGGAGAGGCTGTGGTGGGCAGGCGGCAGGGGGCTTTCGGGTGAGGATGCTGGTGCCGGGGGCCGTGGGCGCTGCTGCCTGGAGGTGCATGCAGTATGTGGGGAGCGGTGGGTGCTGGCAGAGTCCTGGCGGGATGCGATGCGGGGAGGTGCAGGGCTGCGGGATCCCGGGGCTGCGGGGTGCGGGGCAGGGGTGCCCTCGCACGCTCGTTAGCCTCGGCCCAGCCCCCTCCTTAATTAGCCACGGCCGAAGGCTCTCATTAGCGGCGACCGGGTACGGTTGCCCTCCCCGCGGAGGCGGGAGGGAGGGGAGCGCTGCCGGCCCCGGTGGTGTGGGCACCGGCAGCGGGAGCGGGGCTGGAGCCCGAGCCCGGCGGAGCCGGCGGCGGGATGGGGCAGCGGCGAGGCCCGGCAGTGCTGCTCCTCGCTCTGGGTGAGGGGATGCCCGGGCGAGGGTCGGGGCGGGGGGACCGGGCGGTGTCTGTGGTGTCCGGGCGGGGGGCGATGCGATGAGGTGTCCCCTTCTTCCCTCCCTCTCTCCTTCCGTCCGGGCGGGGTCTCCCCGGCGGGTCCCGCTGCCGAAGCCGCTGGCCGTCCCCCGCCGGTCCCTGCCCGCCGCCCCGGGCCGGGGGTGCTGGGATGGCAGCCCGGACTGACTGGGCTCGGGTCGGGCTCCGTGTCCGCCGGGATCTGAGCAAACGCCGGCAGCGCCGGGGCTCGTGGCCGTCCTGCATGGAAGGGGCCGCTCGCCGAGCCGGGGCACCCCGGGGCAGAGGTGGGCTCTATCTGCAAAGGCGCCCGTGCTCACTTCGCCCCCCGGTGCTGGCAGGGCACCTGGCCGGGCTGCTGGCAGCAGGACCCTCCTGTGCCGACGCTTACCGGGGCCTCTCGGACTGTGTCCTCAAGCTGGGGGACAGCATGGCCACGTATGAGGAGGAGGAGAGCATCGAGCTGCAGGGGCTGCACCGAGTCTGCAGGTGAGTACGGTGCTTGGCCAGCCTGGCTTTTGGCGTTGCCCCTGTCTGAATTCTTCTGCACTCCTGGGTCCGGTCGTGCCTGCACACACACGTGCTCCACGCCTCACCCCGGTTTCAGATAGACCCGGTGAGCTCCCTTTATCCATCCATCCATCCATCCATCCATCCATCCACCCATCCATCCATCCATCCATCCATCCATCCCCTGCCTGTCTCCCACCGGAGTTTGTATCCCTGGTCCTTGGCAGCATCTCCAGCCCCCAGGACTGGTCCCATCAGACCCTGCATGCCTGTAGCCAGGAGGAGCGGCGCTGGCAGGACCCAACCCGCTCTGCAGCCCTGGAAAATCTCCCCTGGACCCCAGGTTTCAGGCAGTGATGTGCAAGTGGCTGCTCTGCTCCAGGGCTCAGCGCTGCCGGGAGCAGGCTGCACCGGGCACCAGGTGGGTCCTGCTGCCCAAAACAAGCCTTCTCCCTCCCTGTCCTTCATTCTTCAGGCTTGGATTTGTCCCTGCCGTGGTTTGCCTGAGTTTGTAGCGATGCCCTGAGATGACGATATTGGTAGGACGTTAACTTTAGCGGAACTGAAGAGCTGGGTAAGAAGGGGTGGTGGTGGGCAGGTTTGGGGAAAGGTCCGCTTAAAAAGCAAACAAGCATAAACGGCAAGGTGGATGTAAAATGTTTGTAGAGATAAATGGAGGCAGTTTTGTGTCTCCAGAGCGAGCTGTGGGGAGTGAACAGGAGTTACAAGGAAGTGCAGAGAGCAATGATGGGAAACCCTGGTGCCTGGGGGTGGTGGAAACCTGGCAGAACAGGGTGGAGGGCTGAGTGCCCTGCGGTCAGGCTTTCTGAGCTGCTGGAAACCACGCTGCAGGGTGTGACCTGCTCTGTATTCCCTCTTCTCCAGGATACAGCCTGGATCAGGATGAGCAACTCTCTGGCACCTGCCTAAGGTTGGGTTGAAATGGGAACTGCTCTGGTTTGGACAGAATTGATACTTTTGGGGTTTTTTTTAGAGGACGCTTCTTGGTGTTAGAAAACACCCATCAATCAGCCCAGCCCATGATGCTGCTGGCTGCTGGAGGAGATATTCCTTTGCTGAAGCTCATGTGAAATGTGCGAGCTGAGGTTTTGTTACAGCTCAGAGGCACAGCCCATCACCGAACAGGTCCTGGGATCTTCCACGGCAGGAAGCTGATGATGTCCCAGCTTCCTGCCAGGAAACATTTCTGAATTATTTGTCTTTGACACTCAGCCTTATCCACTGCTGCTTGCATTCCTGGTGCCGCGGTCCCCTCTGCAGGAGCGTGGGTGAGGCATGGACAGGGAGCCAGGAGCTGCTGCGGGGGCTGGTGGTGTCTCAGCTCTGTGTGCAGCGCTGCCCCAGAGCCGGCCGGGCAAGGTGCTTGCCAGCAGCCTGCCTGCCTGAGCAGATGGGGGCCGTGAAGGGTGAAACTCTGGGAATTGCCATCCCAGCTGAAAGCAGATCCAGGCAGGAGCTGCCATTCCCCTTCACCTTCCCCCAGCTTGCTTTGCCTGAAGACATGGGTCAGGTTTAACTCTTACCTGTCCGAGCTGCTTTCTGCTGCCGCTGCAGATCGGGAGGGAGCGCCGGAGGTTGCCAGGGTTGGCACCAGCTTTTCTCATTATCTGGGGACGTTTATTCTGCCACAGTGGCTCGGTTTAATGAACTCCCTCACAGCTGGTGTTCTGACGTAAGCCCTGGGTCTAAGCAAGCAGAGTGCCCAGGTTTGCCTGTCTGCACAAGGTGTCATCTCCAGCACAGCGCACTCAGACAGCACCGTGCTGTCCTTTTCGGGTGCATGGTGTCCCACTCAGCCCGCTGGGCTGCATCCCCTTCCTGAGGGGTGGCATGTGTGTCTGGTGTGTTGACAGGCACAGGGAAAGCATGAGAGCAAGGGCTCCTGCCCTCTAGGCAGTCCCCAGCCCATGTGGGACAGGACAGCAGAGCAATTCCCTGTTTATTCCTGCAGGACCATGGATTATCTTTGTCTGTTCTGTCTTTTTTCTCTGGTACTCCCCAAAAGCCTCTTTCCACTGAACCGCTTCTACTTGTGCAAGTAATACCCAGCAGATAAATGGAGACTATTCTAATGAGAACAAAGTGAATACCTCCTCCTGCCCCTGCCCATACCTCAGCTAAAGCTGCAACAGTCTGTGGGAGCTCTTGTCCTTCTCCATGCTTTGTGCTCCCATTTGCCCTTGACTCTGCTCAGAGAAAGCTTGGAGAAAGTGATGAATGAGATGTGCTGGGTCTTTGTTTGCAGCCTGTGTGAGATACTCAAGGAAACATTTGTTGATGGAAAATAATGGATTTTATTGACTTCCAGAGAAAAGGGGGGGAAAAAAGGAATAAATAATTTCAGTGTTTTGAGATTTGGAGTTTTAGCCAAGATGTTTTGGCAGATGATGGAGGGGATGAATAGTCTGGGCAACTTGTACAAAACACGAGGATTGTTTCTGCTCGGAGGCTGAGGGGAGCAAGGCTCTGCCTGGCATCCAGCACTGTGGGAGTGCAAAGGGACTGACAGTGTGATGTCTCCCTGGCTGCAGGTACTGGGATGAATTCCACACCTGTGCCCTGACAGTGCTCTGGGAGTGCCAGAAGGAAGCAGCAGCCGTCTGGGAGATGCTGAGAAGGGAGTCCCAAAAAACCAGATTTCAAGGCAGCTTGTTCGACCTCTGCAGCCCCAGCACGGCACAAAGCTTTGCCTGGACCCGTGTTCCCAACATTTCCATCCTCAGCATCCCCCTCATTGTCACTTGGCTGAACTTATAAACTGCAGCTCTGTGAGTATCCCAGCAAAGGTGGTGGCAGTGTGGCATGGCATCTTTCAGATCTTTTTCCCAAACCTTTGAGGAATACACTGCGTGAAGCTCAGAAACTCCCAGCTCCTTCCTGTGCCTGTGAGACATGGAAGAACTCGGCAGCATCTCCATGGTGTTGAAATTTCTCTGTAATTTGGAATAACTCCTGTCCTTTTCTGCCTCAAGGCACAGGCACAGATCTGGCTGGCTGGAGAATTTGGGGACTTGTAGATAAGGGGCAGAGGATTTGGGGAAAAATGAATTCTGGAAAAAAGGATGAATGCTGGACACTTTTGCACTTTTTCAATGGCTACTGGAAGGAAACCTGTTAACTTTGCCGACTCTTTCCAAACTCTCCAGGTTTGTGATTTGGGCACCCAAGACAAGATGGGTATTTTTACCACTGCTCTGTAAGGTGCAGGGGATGGTGTCTGTCTGGTCACAGGCTGAAGGGAGACCATTACTGCCCTGTACTGGCCTTTTTTCTTTGAGGACATGGTAAAACCCCTGCTGAACAATAGTCATAGTTGCATGACTTCTCTTGCACACATCTGAATTCCTGAGTAACTTATGTGTTGTGTGTAAATCCCTTTTCTAAGGACATAGAGGTCCAAAACATTTGCGGGTGTGAGGGAGTATCAAGCTAGGAGGACAAAAGGGATTTGTATCAATTCTCCTGCTTTAAAGCTTTCCCCAAGGTACCTGTAAGCAGCTCTGTGGATAAAAGTGTGTAATTAGAGTATTAAAGTTTGTTGTAGAGCCAACAGCATGGCAGAAGTTATTTGTCCTGGCTCTTGCTCAACACCACAGTCTCCTCTTGTCTCCTTTGTGGCTCAGAGTGTTGTCAGTTTTGCAGCTTCAGTACAAGCATGGAAGTACATGGAACACAGAGGTGTCTGCAAGTGATTTCTGAGTATGTTAGCAAAACACGACACTATCATTGGTTAGCCTAAGGCAGTCTGTGTTTTAAGGATGCTGATGGATCTCTGTGCCCTCTCTGGCTACACAGGGCCATGGGGTGTGTGCTCTACAGTGTGAGCAGGGGACCCAGGGCCCTGCTAACACCACAGATCCCACCAGATGCATTCCAGGCAGTGGGAAAGCTTATAGAGCAAAGGATCTTTTTGCTAACAATGATGTTGGGCATGCTGCTTTCCTTTGGGATTCATGTTCTTCCTCTTACCTTCACTCAACACTCTGCTCCTGCAGCAGCAGGAGAGAATGAAGAAATTGAGCCAAATTCCAAGAAATAAGCCAGGGAGGAGCAGCTGGTGTTCAGACAGCAGTTCAGTGCACCTTGGCTTTCTACAAACAACAGAGTTGTTACTTATGTATTCAGCACTCAGCATCTGGGGCACAAAGCCTTAGGGTGAATAGTGGAGAAAGAGTAAATCAGAACATGGTAAAACCTGGAGTGAACCACTAGGACACTTCATTTTTTCTTCTCACTCCACTCCAACATCATTGCTTGCTGTTTGATCCTGTTCCCCCCTCCCCCATTATCTCTTGTGTCTGGTGAAAGTTGAAGCAGGGGCGTGTCATGTACAACCAAGACTGGAGTATTTTGGATCCAGCTCCTGTACCTACTCTTTGTTTAAAAACAGCTCTTTAATGACTTTAGGAAAAGAAATACACACAGCCCCCTAAAACCCCACAACCCTTGCCTTCTCTTTGAATTTGGCAATTCTTCTCTCTCAAAATTTTCTGCATTGAAACAGCTCTGAGGAAAGGGAAGGTAAAAGTATCAGATCTGCAAATCTTCTCTTTGCAAAACCATGGATGCAAATGGCTGACTGTCACTGCCACTGTCTCTGAGAAGAGCAGGTGTTGGGACATATCTTCCCTGGAAGCAAATCCCTCAACTATTGCACACAAACCTCCCCCCCCCAAAGATTCATTAAGAAACAAAGACCATCTGCCACTGTTCTGGTATGGAGCAGCAGATTTTTTTTAAAGCCAAAGGTGCTTCTAAATCTGACTGAAAGCATGTGACAGAAAACTAGGTCTCACAGTATGGGAGTGATGAGTTTCCTCAATCAGTATTTCATTTTTAGCAGAACTTCCTCCATGACTAGGACAATTACAGTAGAAGTCCTTTGAAAAAAAAAGTAATACCCCCATTCAGTTTTCCTAGGCAGCCAGCAGCCCTTCAGAAAGATTTCTGATCCTACAGCACACTTCATGCTGATGCAGTGCAGCTCCTGGGATGTCCTGCAGCCTCAGTGTTAAAGCCCCATTTGTCAAGGATTCTTCTCATGGCCTTGCTATGAGTTTTTCCAGATACAAAGCTGTCCTCAGATTTAAACCCCCCCAGGGAAGCTGCTGAAGCAGTTATAGCATATCTTGTGTATTCAAAAAGAAATGGGTTAAGTGTTCCTTAGTCCAAAGTCTTCACCTTTGTTCTTGCAGGGGAACAAAGGTGGCAGCTCTGTTTGTAGAGGCCCACAGCAATTCTGGGAGCAGCTAGAAGAATGTGGCTTTGTCTCCTTGCTCTCAAATTCACTGTAATTAATCTTCAGCTCCCACTTGCCTTAAGAACAGCCCCGAAGAACACAGGAGTTCACACCACACTTCGGTGTAGTATTAAGCCTTGAAGTAAACCTGCAAACTTTCCTTGTCCCTGCAGAACTGGGATGTTCTTTCTCAAGAACAGCACCAAAAAGCAGTAGAGGACAAAATGACCCTGAAGGAGCCTTAAAACATGACTAACAGCATGCCAGTGCTTGTCACCCCGAGGCAGAGCTGCCCTCTGCTCCCCGCCCTCATCCCAACCACATGCACAGTCCCTGCTCCTTTCTGAGGGAGATACTGGCACCTACTGGAGACCAGTTATATCCAGGCTGAGGTGACTGGGAGAAAGGCAAGTATCCTTGTATGTGAGAAATGAGCAGATTTTGAGAAGGGATTGACTGCCTTGCTGCAGGAGCAGCCCTAGGAAGTTATCTTGGGCTGGCCCTCCAGGCTGGCTCCTGCCCAGAGAAACACCTGTGTAAACTCTTCCCTCGGAAAGGCTGCTGCTGCTTGAAACTATGCTTACATGGCCTTTGGTCAAGAAGGGCTCCTGGTGAAATCCCCCAGTATAAAAAGTGCTGGTTACTATTTGTGTAGATGGAAATCCTCCTCTGAAGGAGACCTGCTGAGTATGTAAAGCAGCAGGATGCCATCCTGCCCCAATTTACAGTGTCTGAGTGTGAGAGTAGGGATTGAAACACAGCTCAGCTCCCCAGTAACAAAAGTCAAAAGAGCAGCTTCAAACAGTTTATCAACTTCAGTCTTGCATCATCCCACCACTTTTCAACACGCTGAATTAGCAAATAACTTCTGCAAATTAACATTTACAAATATTAACATACAAAGGGAAGTTACTGCAGCAAGATGCTGCACGGGAGAAAAATCTGTGTCTAGACCTGGCTTTGGGATTGCATGGCCTGGCCATCCCTCAGTGGAAGCCAGGCAGTGTGTGGGGCTGCTTGCTTGGGCTGTTGGATCTGGAGGAACGACCTGGCTCTGGCCCTTCAGCAGTAAGGGAGTGTCCCCGCCTGGTGAAGTTTATTTGAATAAATAATGTGCCTCTAAATAAAGGCACATCCTACTATTTCAAGGAATAACAGCAGTCTCTTACTAACATCATCTCTACCAGGCCAGATCTGTTGCTAGACTGCTGAAGCCTGACAGGAAGGCCCAGACAAAGGGGAAGAGCATCATGGCTCCAGGACACCTTTGCAGGCTTCCCCAGGACAGCTCCAGGCTCAGGCTGGACATGTGGAGATCCTGGACTGCTGACACCCCCTCTGAAGTGTGATTATGCCAGCTCAGTTCACAAGACAGCACTCAATGATGCCTTCCTTTCAGAGCAGAGGTATGAAATGTTTATTGTAGGAAATTTTATGTGCCCCAGAGAGTGGGCACCTCCCAGCCTTGTGTTCTCTGGCTGCATCCTTCTGTTGCCATGGTACAGACACTCGTGGTATTCCTTGAAGTGCTCAGCTTCCCAGGAGAGCCGTAACACTCACAGCAACATAATATTTTTATTATTACAAAAGATTTCTTCAGCAAACTGCTGTCTGTCACCTCTATGTATCAAACATGGAAACAGCAAACAAACCCATCTAATGTTACAGGTTATTTAGTGTCTCAGCTGGTGATTCAGGTAAGTACAACTATTTTCTTTCTCCCCATCCATTCATTTCCTCGACTCTTTTCCCAACCAAAGCCCAAACAAGTCACAGATTGGGAGCAGCAACTCCCAGCCCCACTGCTCACCGTGCCAGCTCCCGCAAGAAGAGCTGACCATTGTGTTACCCACACAGGGCACTCCCACATCGTTAAATTCCAAATGCTCCTCACGCACCAAGTTTTGCTACCTGGCTTTTAACAGTCCCATGAGTGAAGAGCTTAAGGGAACACTCTCCATACAGTCATATTAATACTTTGTGTTAACAAAATAAACATCTGCTCCTCCCCCGTTGTCAGCTGATGCCAGAGGAGACGCTCACACTCATGCAGTCACCGAGGTCCAAAAAAAAAAAAAAATTAATCATAAAGTCTAAACAGACCTGCTGTGCTTCTTCAGGGATGATTCTGAGGCATCGGATGCACTTGTGCTGGGTACAATGACATAATGCAGCACGCTGTTGCCAGAGCCAGTCTATACGTTGGATTTGGGGGCAGAGTTGAGGGGGATTTCCCGCAGCTCTATCCTCATGCACAGGTACTCCCCGATGGCTGCCATCAGCGCCGTGCACACGATGTGCACCAGCCACCACGTCAGCGTCGAGGGGAAGCGTGAGTTGTAGATCCAGCAGCCCAAGAGGTGGAAGAAGTGAACAGTGACGGTGAAATCCAGGCACTGCTTCCCTCGGCGGATGAAGTACAGCAAGCCCAGGGCACTGCAAAATAAAGATAAGAGATTAATGAACTCCACCAGACCTATGGAAAAGGGGGTGCAGCAAGAGCTATCAGCAGCTGATTATGTAGTTGTTTTAGAACTTCTTCAAATATTTGAAGAATAGGTTGTTTCTGACCTCCATCCCAGCCGCTGCAGCAACACTGACAGGCTTACAGCTTTTTAATTACATGATGGCAGGGAAATGAGATTTCAGTGCAGAGAACAGGCAGGAATTTTTAAACTATCTCCCCTAGTAATCTCTGCCCTGTGGTAAAATACATTAGTGTTTATATATCAGTCTTTGCTGAGATCCCTTAATTCTAACTTTTAGAAAAATCTCTCACAGAGGCAAATCTCATTCCCAGCTGGGAAACTGAGGCAGTGAAGTGAAATGGCTTTTCCAGGTTCTAGAAAGCCAAGAGTCAGCAGTCCCCAGCTGCCCTTAGCAGACATGCTTAAGCAGGCACAGGGATTTTGGGAGATGTTTGGAGAGAGGCAGTACATCACACTGAATTCTTTTACAGTTTAATGATACGAAAGGACAAGATGCAGGTGCTCCAGCTAGCTGCAGACTTACCAGGTAAGTGCATTGAGGATGAAAGCCATCATGGAGAGCCTCCCCGGCGGGGTTGAGAAGCCTAAAATCTACATGGGACTATTAGTAGGAACCCGCGGCACAAATCGCAGCCCGAAATCTCCCGTGGCACAGCCCTGCATGAGTCAGGATCTACACGAGGAGCTGGGCATGTCTCTCTGCCTGGGGGCACCTATGGGAAAGGGAAAGGTCTGGCTCTATGCTGAGGGGAACCACCTAAGCTGAGGGTGCAGTGTCCATACTGGGGTTGCCTCTAGGGGCAGGGGGAGTTGTTTTTATGCCGAGGGTACCTATATGGGGTGTCTCTATACGGGGATATCACCTATACAGCAAAGTGCTCTCCCTCTACAGAGGGGCACCACCAGTACAGGGTGTCTGTCTCTATATGGGGTTACCACCCACGCACACCCGAGTGCTGCCCCTACCCCGGGGTACCACCTATTTACAGGGACAACTCTACCTCCATACCGAGAGGTATGACACCTAAGACAGCGGGTCTACGTACTGGGGGGCTGCTAAAAGGCTAGGGAAGCTCTGCGCCCACAGCGGGGTGCTCCCTGGCAGAGGGCTGTCCCTAGCAGCAGGAATGCCGACACGGGAGCGGGCTCTGTCCTCCCCGGGAGAGCCTCAGCCAGCCCGCCCCGCTCCAGGGCCCTGTGCCCACGGCGACCTGCCGGGGCGCGCCCTCACCTCGTCGCTGAACACCTGCTGGAGGGAGGGCCCGGTGCTGCCCAGGGTGCCGAGGAGGGCGAGCCAGAGCCCGAGGGAGCTGTAGTATCCCGCCTGCAGCAGCACCATCTGCGCCACGATCAGCGCGGGGTCCCACACGTAGCTGCGGAACTGCGCCGCCATCGCCCGCCCGCCGCCCGCGACGGAAGTGCCGCCGCCGCCGCGCGAGAGCGCCCCCTGGCGCGGGGGAGGACCTGGTGCTGCCCCGATCCCATCCCCATCCCCATCCCCATCCCCATCCCCATCCCCATCCCCATCCCCATCCCCATCCCCATCCCCATCCCCATCCCCATCCCCATCCCCATGCCGACGCCCGCTCGCTCCCTACGACCCCAGCCCCCAGCCCCCCGCTCGCTCTGTGTCCAGTGAACAGCACCAGCTCTCTGACTTCTGCCTGCCCAGGGCATCCCCAGCTCTGCCCCCTGCCCGCGGTCAGTGTCTTCAGTGACTTCGCTAAAAGTTGCTTAAAAGACAGAGTCCGTCACACTCCGCCCTACCCCTTCTGTGATCAGCTCTTGGCTGGGGGTGCTCGTTTTGACCCGCGGTGCTTGCTTGTCTCCAGGTATGAGAATTGTCACTGCCTGAACAGGGAAATTCCCAAGGCTGTGTGGGACAACAAAGGATTTTGGAGATAAGGCTTCCCCAGCCTCTGTCCCTGCCCATCTGTGCTGGTGTCAGTGTGCTCAATAACGCGGCTGAGCAGCCCTTGCTAAAGAGAGAAATACCAACCATACAAGAAATTATTGTAGCCGGGTATTTCCTTTCATTTCTAAACCAGTTCCTGTAGGCACTGAGGCTCTTGGCAGCTGCTGCCCAGCTGTGCTCATTTTAGCTTTAGTTCATCGGGCACCAGGATGTTGTTCTGAGCCCTGGTATGCCCTGGCAGCACCTTTCCGTTACAGGGCTTGGTTGGCTTCTTTCGGGAGGTTTCTTCTGGTACGTGATTTCTTCTGTTTAGCCTCATAAGATGGCCAAAGTCCCTCATGCTCTGCCCTACCCCTTCTGTCATTGGCTCTTGGCTGCTGGGGCTCGTTGTGAGCAGTCCTGCTTGCTTGGCTTCAGGTATAAGAATTGTCACTGACTTAACAGCAGAATCCCCAAGGCTGTGTGGGACAACGGAGCATTTTGGAGACAAGCTCTTGGCTGGAAAAAGGAGAGGAGGCACCCCCGGGCTGTTGCGGTGGACGGGGGAGTTGCCACAAGAGCCGTTTTCACCTGGAAAAGAGTGGAGGAGGAATAAAAAGGGGAATCCAGCTTCTATGAGTGGTGGTAGGCTCACATCAGTCGTGGGTGTGGAATATGCTGGCTATGGGAACGCAGATTATGATCTCTGACAGGCTCTCATGACGTTTTTTCCATGCCTCTTATGGGAAGTTCCCTATGCAGCTTTGCTTTCTTTTCCTCATTCTGTGAATTTCGCCATGCTGAGCCAGGTTTGACACATTTTGTTCCCTGTTCCCGGACCATCTCCTAGGAAGGATTGTGCAAGGCAGAGGCACGTGTATGGTGGACGTGGGCCACTGCTGCTGAGTTCTCACTTATGCCTTTGGAGAATTTATTTTTGCAGAAGCTCCAGCCTTAGCCAATGCAGAAATGAACAGGGGAAAATCCCAGTCTGGTCAGGGCTGTCTGCCACCAACACGTTGCTGAGCATAAATTGTGACACTCAACACTTCCTCTGTTAATTCTTGGTAGAAATTGGTTTCTTTTCCTGAAATCTGCTGTGTTTGGCTCTGAGAGATGTGCAAGCCATCACTTAGATATTAGTTCTGACTTACTTCTTTCTTTTATAGTCCCTTGTAGGACTAACTTTCCTTTGCCAGCAAAAATTTTGGCAGTTTAGACAAAGCGAACTAAAACTCCAAGCTAGTGGAGGGCAGGACTGTTGGTATCATTGCTGAATGTGTTCCCACAGCCAAATATCTGATTTACCCAAAAGTCCATGGTATCACAAAATGCAAGCTGGTGTTTTGGGAGGTGTTGACTTGAATTGCTTTGGAATTCGAGGCTCCTCCCTGCTTGGTTGCTGCCCTGTGACTGAAGGCATGGCATGGGCATGGCAGCAGCAGAGCCTGCGGTGTGATTTGAGGCTCCCGCCTGCCATGGGTGGGCAGAGTACCCATATGGACACCGTGAAGTGCTGTGGCACAAAGACATTGGTGCTGCGACTCAGCTGCAGTCCAGTCTGTGAATTTGTTTCCTGACCAATTTTGTGATGGCATCTGGTATGGTCCTGTCTGTTTGTCAATGTTCCTGATCTGGCTGTATCTCCTCTCCAGGCTGCTCCAGCATAGGGCACTGTGCCCTTCTCCTGGAAAAGAGGGTGTTCTCTCGATGGGGTGTCTTGTCCCACCCCTGCTCTGTGGAATAAGGTTTAGAGTGGACCTGGAAAGCAAACAGTACTGGGGAATTAAATGGCATTCTTAACTTCCCCTTTCTTCCTCTTCAGTTTAAACAAAAAGTTGGAGACAGCTGTGAAGGGAACACGTGTTAAAGAGGAAAAGGATGTTGAAACACAGAGACCATGATTTCTAGGGTGCCACAGTGGGTGCCTGACTTCTGTTTAGAGTGTCCTTTTTAACCAGTGATTGTTCTGTGTGTGACACCTGCATGTTGTGAAGAGCAGCAGGTGGACAGAGATGTGGCAATAGGACACCGCAGGACTTGAGGGTGTACCCAGATCACATGAAACTATTGTGGTCACTTCTTTATCAGGAGTGTAGAAAAAGAATGCCCTATTTAGCCAGAGATTCTTTCCATAAGAAATAGCTGTCTAGGAGGGTATTGTTTTTCCTCCCCAGGAATTGTTGCCTAAAACAGGAAGCTGTTTATTTAGGTGATCTGTATTTCACCAGCTGGTGTACAAAGGGCGGTGCTGTCTGAATTATCTGTGCTTGAGTTCATTTCCCTCTTGACAGGAAGGTAAGATTTGTGCTAAGGTCACCTTTGCTAAAGGGACAGTAAGGCTAAGAGCACACAATTCCAGAAAAACTCAGCATTAAGTGGCTCACACCGTGGGATGAGAGTTTTCAGTCACTCCTCTTCCTCCACCCACGTGGTGTGCAGGTGTGTTTTTTCCAAAGATTTCAGTGCACTGAATGGACTTTGGGAGTTTGGAATTTTCAAAACTCTACATAAGATTTCTTTGTGCTTGAGAATCCTGCTCTAAGCTTGTTTTAAAATCTGCCTGTAGGAACTGTGCTGAGCTTGGCTGGAGAATCTCTTTTCCTGATTAGTGGAGTAGAATTTATGATCAAGAGTTGTCTAAAGGGCCCTGCATGTGGCATTCTCAAGATTATTTAGACATTTCCTGATGTGCCATGTAAAATTGTGATTCCCCACACCCTCCAAATGTGCTGGATTTTGACACTCCATTCCACTTCCAGCATGTTTAAGTTGTGTTGGTAACTGACAGCTGTTTATTTTTATTTTCAACATGAGGATTAAGTAACCCTTCACTGTTGAGCAGTAGGTTAGGAACAATGGTGGCCAGCCTGTGTTATTTCTCTGCCAATTATAACTTTTATATGGAGAAGGCAACTGACACACCTTGAATGTGAGAGTTCATTGCCTGGAACAAATGTGTTTCTCAACATGCATTTTATTTTTCTTCTGCCTCTCTCCCTTGTAATGAGGTTTCAGGAAGGGACATTTCAGTGGTGTATTTTTGCTCTCTGGCCCATTTTTCCTGTTGCTCTCTGTGAGTGTCATATACCCACGAGTTTTCTACATTATTCCAGAGAGGGGAGAATGTCAGCATTTTGAAAGGGAGCACTTGAAGGGCAAAATGAAGGCAGCTGTTTTATGGCCATAAGCTTACAGAACCATATTTTTATGGCTGCATTTCCTCTCATTCTCTTGAAATACAGTCACAGAACACTTCCGTGTGTGTGAGGAAGGGAGGTGGATCTACACAATGCACTTTGAAAGTGTCATCAGTAAAGTCACATAAATTTGTTATCAAGGTTGAAAAGTACGTTAGGGTTGAGTTTAGCTTTCTCTTCTGTTTCCAGAAGCCCAAGATCAGTTTGCTTGAAGGACTGTGCACAGAGGTGTGCCTTGCATGGACAGTGTTTGTGGTCCCTGAGCCAGGCAGGCTGACTCCTCTCCATCCTATCACAACAGAGATTCCCTGGGAGGGAAAACATCCTCCTGTGCCATGCAAGGGGATTTTTTGGTGGAGGGAGTGTGTGTTGAGGGGTATGATAATGAGGAGTTCAGTATATTGTGCTTGTTTGGAGAGGAAGTTGACAGATGAGTGAGCAGTGTTTGCAGCCACAATACAGACAGGTGGTTTCGAAAGCATCTTTGTGGTGGTTGCTTTACCTGGAAGGAGGTGTAGAGAGGCCATGGCTACATGTACACAAATACAGGTGGCATTTAGTATTTCTTGCCACCTTGTGCTGCTGAGGCTGTTTCCTGTCTGGCAGATGTCTTGGTATGGATCACTCTTTGCACATTTAACCCAATCTGTGTGCTCTTGTTCCTCACCATCTACTGCTCCCCACTTCTGCTGAGTGTCCAGAGCTAGAGATTTGTGTGAGCTGGGCTCCCTGGCTGCACCAGGAATGATTTTTAATAGTTCCTCTGTGTGATGAAGTGAGGGTAATAAGGAAGGGTTGTAACCCAACCTGCAGTGCAGATCCCTCCCTCATGGCCTTGGATGCTGAGGTGAGCTAAAGGGTTAGTGACACAGAACTGTCCCAAGCCCAGGGGGTCATGTGCTACAGCAAACTCCCCCACAGCCTGCTCCAGGTTGGTTCCTACCATTACCTGCATGTGTGCTGTTTTCAGATCTTAACTATTTTTTAAGCCCCAAGCAGTGCTTCTTGTCACTTCATATTATGCCAACAGGTTCCACAGCCAGCTCAGCACAGTGCTGCTGGGAGATCCTCCTGCCAGTAATCATGTGTGTAGACACAGTCCTAGCAAACACTGAGGACATGTCTGGATCTCAGCTCACACCCTCTGTAGCTGTTTGTTCCCAAAGGTACAGGCAGTTAGAAAAGCTGCTCCACCTCAGGGACCTTTTTGATTTGAGGTGGGACAGGGGGAAGGCAAAAAGTTCTCTCAGGATAACTTTGTAGTGCTGGAGAACCCAAGCACAAATTGATGTGGCTTCAGTGCGAGCATGGAGCTGTACTGTTATGGTATCTCAGGTGCCCCTCGGGTTAAGGGGCTGAAATAAGTACTGTCAAGGAAATTGTTATGGCCAAGCAAAGTCATTAAAAGAAGAGAAACGGAAATAGTCAAACTGTGCTGTTGGAGATTTTTTCCTGTCTTTATCAGTGTGGGGTTTTTGCGCTTGCCGCATACCCAGAAGATTGGGGGAGCGGTTTCGTGTTCCATCCCCGAGTGATGCAACACCCCGCCGGATAACCACAGCGACGACACGCTGCTAGGGACAGCGGCTCGCTCTCGGTTTTCACTTGCGGAATGCTGCGAAAGCGGATGCTGTGTGCCCGCTCCCACCACTTTCCCTTTCCCTCCTTGTTCCCCCCGCTTTCCCTTCCCCCTTTTCCTTTTCTCCCTCCTTTCACTTCTCCCCCACCTTTTCGCTTTCCCCTTTCCCATTCTCCCTCCCCTTTTGCTTCCTTTCCTTTCCTTTCCTTTCCTTTCCTTTCCTTTCCTTTCCTTTCCTTTCCTTTCCTTTCCTTTCCTTTCCTTTCCTTTCCTTTCCTTTCCTTTCCTTTCCTCCTGACCCCTTTCTCCCTGCCTTTCCCCCCCTTCCTCCCTTTTCCTCCCCTGTCCCCCTTTCCCCCCGTCCCTCTCTCTTCCTTTCTCCCCTTTCCCTTTCTCCCCTTGTCTCCGTTCCCCCCTCTCCCCATAACTCGGTGGCTGTGGCTGCCGGCAGTGCGGGGGTCCCAGAGGGTTCCATACCCGCTCAGCCGGACTCGGTGGCCTCCGCGTCCCCCCGCGGTGGCTCAGCCGTCAGTCCCACAGTGTCCCCGGTCCGGCCGCCCTCCCCCGCCATCCCCGGTGTCGGTGCAGGGCAGATCGCAGCCCCGGCTCCCGGCGGGTGTGGAGCGGGGCCGGGGCATTCCCGGCGGGGCGGGAGCAGCGCCGCTCCGCCCCCGCGGGTTGAGCCGGCTCTATAAGGGCGGCGGCGGCAGCGGGGCACAGCTAGAGTCCGCTCCGGTCGGATCCGCCGCGAGTCGCCCCGTGTTTCCCCGCACAGCCCAGCCATGCCGCTGCCCCGCGTCCCGCTGCGCGCCGCGCTGCTGCTCGGCCTCCTCCTGCGAGCCGCCGCCGCCGAGTCGGTGAGTGCCGCCGGGACCCCGCGGGACGGGGGGAAAGGGGAGGCTCTGTCCCGGCAGCCAAGGGCTCCCGGTGCCCCAGGGGGTGGGTGACCCGCGGCTCTCGGGCCCCGCTCGCCAGTAACCTGAGAGCCGCTGTCCCCCGGGGGTCTGCCCCCGCTGTTTGCCCTGCTCCGGGGACAGGGAAAGGTGGGCGAAGTAGGGACAGGGCGATCGGGCAGATCCCGTTCTTCCTCCGGTTCTCTTGGCTCGGACGCGGCTTCCTCCGGCAGATGGCAAAGCCGTCCCGGCCGAGCCGTGCCCCGTGCGGGCTGTGCCCAGTGCGGAGCTGCGGCCGCGGCTGTGCTGCTCCTCACGTACCCCGTGCTGCTCCGTGCCCTGCCCTGCTCAGCGCGCTGGGCTTACCGCAGCGCAGGGGACGCGGCTACCTGCGGGAAATGAGCTGCTCTCCATTACAGCTTTGATCTCCGAATGCTGGTCATGAAAGTCCTTTAATTCTTCATTTCTTGTGCGTGTGTGGTGGGCTGGATGTGTGCGGTGGGTTACAGCACCTGGACAGGCTTTCCAGCCTTACCTGAGTTTGGTTGTGCTGGTACCTGGTGTCTTTCTGTATCAATCCCTCTTCGCTTCCACGTGGGAGTAAAAACATGATGCGTTACCGTGGAGGGTTTAGTAATCCCTTAAAAATATAATGAGGTGGAACATTTTGGATGCTTCAAGCCGGCACATGGGGGGTCTTCGTGGGGAAGCGGAGATCTGGGGATTCTGGCTTCCCTGCTGTTTGTTTGGTTTTGTGTGTGACCATTTTGCTGATAGTGCAATCAGGGCGGATTCCTCTGTTAGTGTGAAAGAGCTGCTAAGATTAAGGTAACTGCAGGAGATCAGGAGTTCCCAAAGTAGGTTTAATCATCAGCATTGGTTTGTTTTGGGTTGAAGGCTGGGTGGGCAGATCAGAACCGATAAGGCACTGCTGCTTTCTAATAGGGGCACAGCGTTGGGGGGCTGCTGATTGTAGAGCAGGAAACTCCCACAGAGAGCATCTGTAGTAATTGTCAGCTACTCTCTGCTAAAACCAACCAGCCCAAATCCACTTTACTCTAATCTGGTGTCTTTATCCCTGCCATTAAGCACGTGAATCGGTCGTTTGGGAACTGGCCCAAACTAGTAGGGCAAACCTTTGGGGCAGACAGCATCTGGAAGTTGCACTGACCATGTTTGGTATGAAATGCAGCTTGGTGTCCCTGGGGACTGGACTGGTCTGCAAGCATCGGATTTCTGCAAAGACAACAAATTTTGCACAGATGTGGTCTGTAAATCCTTATATAGAACTTACATGGAATATTTATCCATGTCTTTTAAGCTACCTAA
Source organism: Lichenostomus cassidix (assembly GCF_008360975.1). Taxonomy (NCBI): domain Eukaryota; kingdom Metazoa; phylum Chordata; class Aves; order Passeriformes; family Meliphagidae; genus Lichenostomus; species Lichenostomus cassidix. Next base: position 9,061,973 of record NC_139500.1, on the reverse strand, counting down.
GATTGAGTGTATGCTTGAGAAGTAACACTGGCCTACTATAAAGCCTTATCCAAACAAATTGTTTGGGTTACAGGCTGCCGGGGAGGAGACGGGGATGACACACGGTTTGGGAGAGTTCTGCTGGCACTCCTCCCATATTATTTTTTTTAATAGCACTGCCAAAACGTGCAGGGCTGCACAGCATGTGGCTCTTGGTTTTTCTGTGCGGGCAGGGTGAAGACAGGTAGCTGTTTCTTAACAAGATGGGGATTGTATTTCTTGTGCTTATGTAAGAGCGTGGATGTTGAGAGTGATTTGGGTGCTTGAATATTTCCCCAAGCCTGTACAAACAAAAATGCCTTGGCTCTTTTCCCCTTGAGCAGCTTTCTGGTGTAAATGGGAATTTCTCCATGTGAAGCAATCGTGGATGTGTAAGAGGGTGGGGAATATTACTGAAGTGCCTAAGTGTGACGTTGGTGCTCAGGCTGTGGGTGGGTGGGTTGTGTTACACCAGCCTCGCAGCTTTGTGTGAGAACATTGCCTTCTTCCCGTGGCGCCGAGGGAGGCTGGAGCTCATGCCTGATGTCACCAGGTGGTCCCCAGACCTCTCCAGTTGAGTGCCTTGGAAAGCAAAGGGTGTGTGGGCAGGATGCTCCCCTCTGTGCTGTGCAAGGATGGGCTTCCTGCAGGAGATGCTTGAGGGGGGATGGACAGAAAGCCGCCAATGCATCCAAGATGTGGGATCGGTGGGGTTAACAAAGGATGTGAGGTCTGCCTTGCTCGGGCAGAGTGGCATCACTGAGCTCTCCCCGTGCTTTCAGCATCCCGAAGTGCCCCTGGCAGCACAGGAGAGAAGAAAGGGCTGTATTCCCCCATGGAAGAGGGTATTCCCTCTGCTTCAGGCTTGGGCTTTGCTCAGTTTGGGCTGCAAAAGGGCCAAGTGCCCGGAGCTCAGCAGGTCCATAGCAGTGCTAGTGGGCTGCAGGTTTGTTGCAGTTGTCCTACTTTTGTCCCTTGAAGCCTGCAGAAAGTCTCCATGCAGCACCACATCGTGTTTGTGTGTCCTCAGCAGTGCAGAGGAGCACAAATCCAGCCCAGAAGCTGCTGGCAGAGGATTGCTCAGGGAGAGGGGGGAGGCTTCATGCTGTTTGTGGGCTCTGTTTGCTGGTTTAAAGCAATCATGCTCAGAGGCCTCCTCATTGGCAAAGCTGGTGTCTTGTTGATGATAGCTGTGTTTGGAAAGTAGTGCAGCATTATTAATGTTAAAACCGGTTTGGCTTGTCCTGCTGCCATTGATCCCCGAGGCCTGTTCTTTCTGCTCTTTGCCCAGTTTCTCATCTGTCCCTCCCAATCAAATCAAGACATTGCTATCTGCACGTTTTACTTTATTTTACCTAGAATTGCCACGCTCACATTTAGAGCAAATCCCTGCTTTGCTTCAGTCTCCCTAAAGCACAGAGCAGCACAATGACAGTGTCTAAAGTGATGTCCCTTGGCCCTGAAGGGGAAAGAGCTCATGACTTCTGGTAATCAAACCTATAGCTGTTGGTTGGGATGAAATGCCTGTAATGTGTAGGAAAAAATAACCTCTTTAGCACCTTGTACTTTCTTGAACAGCGTGCACAGCTGCTGAAATGGGAATTCAGGGGTGCAGAGTTCCTCTACAGCTCAGCACCTTGTCCCCACTAGGTGTGGAGATTCCCATGGGTAGGAACAGTGACCCTGCAGCACTTGGGGAAACAGTGCTGCTGCCTGGCTCTCATCTGTCCCAAGTGCTGCCAGCTCCCATGCTGGAGAGTGCTCTCCTGTGCTTCAGAGCTTTTCCGAACATCTTACGCAAGAGGCAAATGGGGGCTGAACTTGGTACTTTTCAGATTTGTGATACCAGAGGTTCATTCACCCTGGGAAGTAAAGGCTGTTAGCCAACCTGGTTGCTCTCTTTCCTGTTCCTCCTGCTGTTCTCTCCTAAGATCTTGGCTGTTTGAGGTCCTGCAAAGGCCTGCATTCAGTCCAGCAACAGGGAAAATGTTTTTCCTATGTGTCTTCCCCTCTCTCTTCCCCTCCAAGCCTCTGTTAATGGCTTTACTATTGCCTTGAGCTGTTTCAATGGCATGGGGAGGCCATTTGCTGCTCTCAAATGTCTGAAGTAGAGCCTAATGTGACCTTGCCATGATTTTCCTGTGGTGCCATACTGCCTTTTCAAAATACTTGTGTCCCACATCCACCACAAGCTGGAAGCTGCTAACCTGACTTTCTGAGTGGTGCACACTGGCTGGCTGCTCAGCATGCAGGCTTCAGCACAGCTCCTGCAGCTACTTCTCCTTCCCTGTTTACTCCTGGTGCTGGTAAATGCTCTGTTGGAAACATCCTGGCTGCTTGAATCCCCTTGGCTATAAGTTGCCACCAGGTTGTGTTGTATTTTGTAAGTTGTTCTTCCTCAGGTGAACGAATTGAGGGACTTTGGTTCAAAGACTTTTTAAAATTAGTGATAGTATCTGTACCTGCAAGGGTGGCATGGTAACTGTGGTTCCATGGTCTGCAATGTAAATGGGCTGACTTGTAAAATACTTGATTAAGTTATCATGGCTCTCTGATCCCGCAGATCTCCCCAGCTATCACTTCGGCCAGACTAAACTCATCATCCATCCTTCAAAACACCTCCTAGCTCTTGAGCCCGCTCTTAGGTCTTGCAGCTGCATTCTCCCCCTCTACTCAGTACATCCTGTTCCTTTATGCCCTGTAACAGCAGCCGGGTTGTGCTGCTTTTGCAGCCTCAAAGGAGAAGCTGGTGCAGTTGAAGCACTTACAAAACCGAGGGGACAAGCCCTGCACACGCCTGACCTCCGGGCTGCTGTTGGGGAGCATGTGTGGCTGTTTGTTTGAGACTCGCTGGAATGCAAATGCTTGAGATTAAGGATTCAAATGATTTGCACTAGAATGAGACTCTTGTGATGAGACTGGGTTTGGTGGCTCTGAATAGACAGGGCAGCCTAGTTAAAGAGTTTCTCTTGTAATAAGCCACTGCTCTGAGGGGCTGTAAAAGATCCTACGCTAATGAGCAGTTAGGGCTGTGCTTCTAGCTTTGCTGAGACTTATTTTTTTTGTTTTTAAGCGTGTGCCTGAATGTTTGTCCAGTAAATGCCGCTGGTCAGAGGACCAGCTCTGCTGCGTGTCGCCCTGACTTGCAGTCATGCTGTGACTCAGGTTTCTGGCACTTGGCTTGGCATCCCAGCTCCGGGGACACTGCTGTCACCCTCTGAGTAACGGCCCTGGCCCCTTCCCCAAAGCAGTGACTCAGACTTCCGAGACACTGCAGCACAGAGGTGGATCTCTTCTTCTGGGGCTAGAAAAGGGATGACAGGCAAAACGAGTGCTGCTTCTTGGCACCCCGTCTGTGCTGCCCTTGGCACCACAGGAAAATGCGGTGCCAAGCCTCCTGTTTAATCTGGTTGTGGCTTTGGTGGGCAGAGAAGCTGTCGGGCTCCGACATGTGACTGCTGCCAGCAGCCGGGTTGGTGTTGGCAAAGGCAGATCAGAAAATGGCCCTGACTTGAGCAGCCGTAACTTGCTTTGGCAGCTCTGTGGTTCCTTCATTTTTAGGCAGATACTGCTGGAAACAAGAGTTACATGGGAGAGGGGAAAGCAGCAGTATTATCCGAAATGACTGAAAGCATTCAAAGCGAGCTAAAGGAGCGTAAAGTCTCAAAAGAGGGGGTTAAATACTTAATCCTGAATCTGGAGAAAATGTCAGCGTAGGAGGGGAAAGCACGCAAGATGTAGCTACGTCCCTCTCAATTTCTGAAGGCTGGCTGACTTGAAAAGTATGCTTCTTGTAAAAGTCTTTATTTTTGCTGGAAATGGACACTCTTGTCAATTTTATCCTTAAATCCTGTGAGGCTGAGACTCTGCTTATGAAATGCCAAGAGGCTGTTGTTAGACAAATTATTGGGATAACTTAAAAATCAAAGCAGTTAATTAAAATCTCAGGGAGACACTCCTTGGGGCAGGAAGGAGACTGGGAGACCCATAGTACTGTTACCCAAGCAGCTGGTGTTATGTCAACCAAAACCACGGCTGCTTCTTGCTTAACAAATTGTGTTCTGTCAGGGAAAGCAAAGCCTTCCACAGGAAGAATTTCTTTATTGATGTTGCTCTGCCTTAGCTGCTGAAGGGGAAAAAGTGTCTTCACCATGGGTCCTCTAAAATGGTGCTGTTGTCAAACTTGAGTACAAAGTGATGTGGCCTTGCCCCACTTACCTTGCTGCAAAGCTAACCCTGCCTCCTGCCCTTTAGCTGCTGTTACAGTCAAACTAGAGCAATAGAAAGCAATTCTGACACGCGTTAATGGCTGTGAAAGTGCCTTGCACTTGCACTGAAGTGGCCTGCACAGCGTGGGAGCCAGAAATCTCTGTGCAGAGGGCAAAGGGACTGAGAGGAGTATGGCTGGAAGGAGGGCACCTGGTGTGATGCTGGGCTGGGCTGAAGGGGAGTGAGACCTGTAGGAGGAGGGAGAGATCCTGACTGGTGTGGTGCTAGGAAGGTGGCAGAAACAGCTTTAGTGGGTTAGTGTCCCCCTTTAAAAACAGAGAAGCTCCTACTCTCCTCCAAATGGAAATACAGCCCTTACTGATGTCAGGAGCTTTTGCTTGGAAGATTCTGTTCCCCAGCGAGGTAAATATTTATTGCAAATCCACAGTGTGCAGTGGAGCAGAGTCTGGAGCCAGGATCTCGCAGGAGACTGTTTATGCGCAGGCTGTTCTTGGCGCTGATTCCAAATTTCCTGAGGCTGAGTATGAGGAGCTGGTCCTGCGTGTTGGTTACTCAGACTTGCTCGTCCAGCCGAGCGTGGGCTCTGCAGTGCCAGGGAAGGAGTGACCAAAACAATGGCTGGGTCCCTGTGCTCTGGCTGTGACAGTGAGGGTGCAGAGACATGGTCAGAGAGGGCTGGAAAACTGCTGCCGGCTGCTCACCCTCTGCTCAGAGAGGGGAAGAAGCCTGACTGGGAGATCAGAGCCCTCTGGGAGAGGAAAATGCTTCTGGAAGTGACAGGTTTCCCGAAGTACAGCTGCATTATCCCCAACAGCGCATGCTGTGTCTGCTGCTTTCTGGGCCCAAGCCAAGGCATAAGTAGGGAATGTCTTCGTTAAAAAACAAACCAAAAAAACCCCATCAAGCCCCACGCACTGAAAACCCAGCCTCTGCAGCTAGCCAGGAAAATCCCTGCTGTTGAAATGTTTGTTTGTATAAATGCTCACACGGGTATGGCTGATAGTGCATCAGCAGCACTCCACTGTCTCGAGTGGTTTTGTGCCGATAACTTCCTCTGCTGCTGTTCTTTGCTGGCACCTTTGCCAGCAGAGCGAGGCTTGAAATAGCATAACTGTCCTGGCAGAGCTCAGCTGCCTGGGCTAAACCTAAATCTTTGGGCTACTACTTCTGATTAGATTAAAATGGATCGTGGGAGGGGAAGCATTTGCAGGGCGCAGCATTGGGAATCTTGACTGTACAAACAAGCAGAGATTAGCTGCATGGTGAGCCAGATAGGAAAGGCACTCTTTGAAGCTGGGTGTCTGCCTGGCTTAATTTTGCTAGCGCTCTGGCATGAGGGAGCATAAAGATCCCAAAAATGCATGTCATGCGTTTCTTGCCAAGTGGAAATTCTGCTTGTTCGGGGAAGCATTGGGGTGTAGCTGTATTCTAGGAAAGGGCAGTGAGGGCAGGACTCTTCCTGGTATGAGGGGGAAGCGTGACATGTGAAATATCCCAAGTCTGAAGTGTCAGCATGAAGAATCATCCTTGATGGAAAAGCTGTTTTGCTGGGGCCTTTATATCCTTTTATTCCTTCCACAGTCAAGGATGCAATGGAAGCTTCTGTTATAGAGTAGGGCAACTCACTCTGAGTTGTGAGCTGGAAAAACTGTGAATTCCTTTTCTTAAACTTGAATAGAATTTTTCCAGCTTCTGAGCTGAGCTTTGGACAGTGAAGCATATGAACTACTTATTAGGTTAATATTTTTTTAATGGTATTTACAATCTCTTTATGAACTAGGTGTGTATCATGGGCTGTGACTGGGAGAGCCCTTCTGGGGCATGAAATATCTGTCACAGTTGTTTTCCTCTTGAGTCACATGAGAGCTCCTGCTTTTTCCTCCTGTAGTTTTCCTCTGAACTTTATTTGCTTCAGGGCAAGTGAAGGCTATGCAGCCATCTGCAACTGTCTGCTGAGCTTTATCTCTCCTGGCTGGAGTGGGCAGTGGTCATCTCCTTCCCACACTGAAGAATTCTTCTGGCTCTGGAGCTGGGAATTGAGTATTTAGAGCAACTATTTTGCCACCATGGCAGTAAACAGATCCCAACATGTGCCTGTCTGGCAAAGGACTCGATTTTTATGGCTTTGCTCTTGGCTGATAATCATGCAAAAACAGTTAAACAAGAGTTCATTCCTTTGTAATCTCTCTGTCCTCCTGCTCTGCACCGTGGGCTGGAGGGAGCAGGCTGTGTGTAAGAGCACAGCAGCTCAAAGGTAACTGAGGTTTGACTTTGTAAGTGCAAGGAAGCCTATTTTGAGCGAGCAGAGCCTGGGAGGATTCACCCCTGCTGCAGGGGAGGCACCCGTGACAGCGAGTGGCTCTGCAGAGCCCGGGATTACAGTGTAATTGTCACGGGGATTATGGCTCTGCTGCCGCATGAGCCCCCAGGAGAGCTGCTTGTGGCTTAAAGAATCACCCAGGGAATGGGGGCGAGGGGGGAGTGGGCCAGGCTGGCTCTGGGAGGGTGCTGGATGTGCCTTCTGCACGTGGAGCGTGAGCAGCCCTGCCAGGAGATGGATGGTGACCTGCTTGGACAGGGACGGGGCAGCCTTCCTGCAAGTCACCTTGAACAAGTGGTGCTTTTGCCAGCTGAACACTTCCCCAGCCTGCGTGTTGCTCCTGCTGTCTTGCTAAGCAAAACCTTGGTCTCTGTTTGTGTCACTGAACACAATTTAAAAAAAAAAAATTTCCCCCTCTTTGGTAAGAGGCACAGATTGTGCACTAGGTACTGTGGGTACTGGAATTGCCTGCAAGCCCTGGTCTGTGCTTTGATTGCCCCCTTAGTCCTCAGAGGTGTCGTGGGTTTGCCTTTATGGCTCACTGCAGTGGGAGTTCTGGACAGTGGCTGTCAGAGGAGATGGGCAAGGCTGGCTGTGGCTCTGCTCTAGCACTGCTTGCAAAGTGTTGAGCAAAGGTAGTATTTAACTATGTCTGGAAGCCTCAGGTGATCCTGTCATGCAACTAAATGCAAACATGTGCCTGGATGGGACCTGTTTAACTTTTGTCCCTTGGCACAAAGGCCAGAGCAGGCTGTGTGTGCTCCAAGTTATGTGGGACAGACTGACCAGGAATGTGTGGTAAAATGGTACCTCCAGGCATGGTCACAAGGCGCTGGCACAAGTGGATTTTTTTATTATTTTGCTGTGGCTGATGTGACTTAGATTGAAATGTTGATATTTGCTTTGCTCTCAGGACTAAAGTGACTTTTGTGTATTTATTTTCTTTTCCCCTACCCAGAGCTGGAGTGTGGAGTGAGGGAAGGGAGTGAAAGGGTATTTTGGGGGACAATATAGGCCCTTCTCTTAGTACTCTGGCAGGAGCTGCCTTTGCTGGAAGCTCATGTCACTTCTAATAAAGTTTTTTAATGCTTATTGAGATGGGAAGATAGAGCTGTCTTTTTCCTGTTGCCACTGCACACCTCCCTCCTGTGGAGATCAGCTCTGTTTGGGCTGTTTCACACTGATTTGAGCTGCCCTGTTTCCAGTGCTCTGTGGCTCCTCTGCTGTTAGGGGCTGTCAGGCTTTGAGGGGTGAGCTCATTCCTAACCCCTGCTCTTTCACAGGCTTGGCATCAGCTTTAAAATCTTCCTGGTTTGTGGGTTCCTGCAAGAGCTTGGTGGAAGTGAACTGTATGGAAATCCCCTCTCTTGGGCTCAGTGGTTTACAGAGCTTTGCATCCTTGCAGCTGCTCATGCTGTCCATGAGCCCTTCCTGGTTAAGCTGCTGTAGTTGTGCATTGTGGTGACATCTGTCTGTGCCAGCACAGGGTCTGGCATGGATATTTTGTGTTACACTGCTTGCTGCAGTGAAATGAGGTGATCTGTACAGCTGACCCTGGGTGCAGAGCAGCTGAGAAGCTCTGTGAGCAGTTTGCACCTACCTGTCCCTGCAGGCTGCACAGAGTTAAGTCTGTGCCTCTGCCCCCTTCTGCCACCTCCCAGGCTGGCCCAGCTCCATGTGCTTTTGTCTAGGAAAGGTTGACTTTCACCTTGCTCCTGTTTACTCCCAGGTTTATGTACACAGTGCTGGGGAGGGAGACCAGGAGCAAGCGCTGGGTCTCCATGCCAAAATTATAAACTTGATAAAGGGCTCTGTGCACTGTGAATGGCCCAGTCCCTGCAGGTCTGACTCCCTTTGCAGCTTGCTGCCTGTGACCCTTCAAAGGAGCTTTTGATGAACTCTGTGTTTGATCAGAGACAAGGGACAGCTGTAAAAGCCAGTTTCACGTCTGGAAAACTTTGTCTCTGCCCCAAAACATCATTTGGGTTTTTTTGAAAGGGTTTACAAAGGCTGTGGTGAGAACATGTGGGCTGTGGCAGGTGAGTTGCCTGGTTTTGTTATTTCCCAGAACTTGCCAGCGACTGGGGAAATTCACACATTGCACAAAAACTTTGCTTGCTGCCTCAATACGTAGCTGATCTTGCTTTGAGAAGAGGCAGTGGTGTTCTGGGGCTGTAAGGGAAGGTCCCAGGAGCACAAAATGGAGTGGGATGGGCCAGGGGCGGAGCACAGCAGGGCTGCCTTGGGTCCCAGGGGTGCTGTTCTTGTGCCTCCACTGAGCAAAGAGTGTCTGGCTTCATCCAGCAGTGCAGCCTGTCTCAAAACATGAGGCCTCTGTGCCCAGCTTTTCCAGGAATGACGCTCATAGTTCACGTGCCTGACGTGCTGGTTGTCTGGCAGGGAATAAACTCTTATTTATTTTTTTTTTTTGCCACTGGCAGGCAGGAAAAGCTTCTGCTCCCCAGCATGCTGTTTAATCTCCCTTGGTGCTTACTGGGAATAAAGCTGTTTAACATGAGGAAGAAATCCTGGAACTAGACTCCTGCAGGAAAGGTTGATTCCTGCACAAACCCCTCCTAGAGAGGAGCATATTAATAGTAGGACTCTACTCAGCTGCCAGGGTGAGGTGAGGCTGTGCAGCCACCCAGTCCAGCTCTCCCAGCAAGTCCCTGGCCTGGCTCCAGCACTGGGATAACAGGTGGTGGAAGGGAGACTCCAGCAGCGTTGCTGCCCTTCTCCAGTTGGCAGTTGCAGAAGGTGTTGAGCTGAATGTGGCCAGGGATGACTTGGCGAGAGCTGACCATCTTCCTGTGACAGTTTCAGAGCTTTTTCCTCTTGGCTGCAGCTTGCAAGCCCAGAGGGAGTATGGGCACCTTCCATGGTGCCTCTTCACCAAGCAGCAGAGCTGCAGGGAGGACTGTGTGCTCCTGGAAAAGGATGTACTTTTTCTAAGCAATACTCCAGGGAGCTCTTTATGTGGCACTTGGGAAGCCCGAAGATCTTGCTTTTAAGTCCTGTGAAAGTGCCTGTGTGCCCTCTCACAGGTGTGTATGCAAGGAATGTGCCTGCTCCAGACCTGCCCTGTGAGCACAGAACTCCTGGGTTAACTCTTCCCAGCCTGCCCATGCCCCAGCTCCCAGCCAGGACCTGCTTCCTAGAAGTACATGCCTTAAAACCTGGAGAGTAATTACAGAGGTGCCCAGCAGCCCTCTGACTTCCCTGTCAGATGAATCTGTAATGTGAGGCCACTGCCCACAGGAAAAGTTTCCTGTATGGTTTGAGAAGTTCTTGAGGCTTCCAGGAACTTCCCCATCCTTGCTCAAGAGGATGATGAAGAATGAGTTCAGAGAACGCTCCCATATAATCTTATTTATGCTTGTGAGTCAGTAATTTCCTTGTTATGCACTCTGCTGGTAAACACTGTCTGTCCTGATTTAAATAGGATTTTCTGATAGCCAGACCTGGTTCGTTCCACGGCACGCACTAATCGCTGTGGCTGTGTGCCACTGCTCTGCTCGTGGCTGGGCTGATCTGATAAGGCCAGGGGGCTGTTCAGCCACCCCTGGGCTTAAACCTGGGTTTTCTCAAGCCACCCTTGCTTGGACATTGCTGGCTGTGACTCATGGTGAAGTACAGGCTGAGCTGGCACCGGGGTGTGGCTCGGCACAGCACTTGCCAACATCAATGTGCAGTTATACAGATCTGCAGCAAATGTGCTCCCCAGCCCCAGAATTGGGTTCTTCCTGCCCCTCCATGAAATGGCCAGAAGCTGCCCTGGGAAACAGCTACTGCATGCTGGCAGCAGTTTCCATTGCAGGGCTGGCTTTGGCTGGGTTTCACATATCTTGAAATGAATTTGCCTTGGAGCGAGTGATCCGTAACGCTAGGAATGCCTGATTCCAGGCTGGGAGAGGATTTCTTCCAAACTGACCTTCCTCCCAGCCCCCTTCCCAGCATCTAGTGCCAGGCTTGGCATAGCAGAGAGGGGGTCTGGGAGGAGAACTGGCCTCAGCACTTCATGCCTTCTGGGCTCTTCCTGATTATCCTGTAGCAAGGTTGTTGGGGAAACCAAAAATGCCTCAATAAGCAAGGAAAAGCACATCCAGTGCCACTGCTCCTGGTGCAAAATGAGAAACATCTTGTGCTTGTTTGTGGCAAATGCAGTGTGCTGGTGGGTAGGGGAATGGGGCTGGAAGCAGGGCAGGGGCTGTGGGCAGAGGAGGCTGATTGTTTGCCTTGGTTAGGGATCGACAGCGGATGTAATTCATCACCTCTGGGCTGTGGCATAGGCCACACCTGGCCAGGTGAGCAGGAGGGCTGATCCCAGCTGCTCAGGGCTCAGTGGTGCTGCCACCCAGCTCTTAGTGTCCCCATGAGCCTCTGATCCTCCTCAGCCCGTGAGACTAGCCTGGTAAGCTTGAACATTGAGAAAACCTCTTGGATGTGCAGGACTGTGGAATGCTCTCCCGGGCAGACAAAACCTTTGTCCAGACTTCCCAGTCGTCCTGTGAGGACAGCATGAAAGAATGTCCCCAGCTTAGCCCCCAGCAATGGGAGCCATCCATCTGCATTGTGCCCCTTGCCCTAGGGGAAGGGGTTGAGTCCCCCTCCGTGGTGATGATTTCATGGCTGTGGCAGCATCTGGAATCTGTGGGCTGGTGTTGAGCAACCCCAGAGCTCATACCTGTGGTACCCTCACCGGGGCTGGCCCCAGGGCTGTGGGGTGAGGAGAAATAGTTCTGGGAAGTTGCATAACTTTGGTGAGGGCAGGAGATTTGGGCTTGTGGCTCCTTGAAGGTCCAAGGGCAAATGAGCTCTGGTGTGCAAGTTTCCATTGTGGCCAAACAGCTGATATCTGGGAGGCTCTCCAGCTTTTGTGCTGTAACTGCACTCCCTGGTTGGGCCTTTGGATCCTGGAGATATTTTATAGGTTTGTTTGTTTACATACTTTTTAAAAAGGTGAGGCAGGGGAAGCTCTTCCTTCAGGCAAGTCATTACTGATAGCGAGTGCTCTTGAACATCAGCCTGTGTTGCACTGCAGTTCAGCTGAACTGACAGACCAGTTTTTAACCCTTGGGTGATAAAATAAGTTTGTTCTCAGCATAAGAAGCGAGGAATTGCTTTGGTGCTATGCAAAAAACTGACCTGTACATGCCAGGCTTTTTCCCTGGGAATAGCAGGTCCTTCCAAGCTCTCCCTTACCACAAACTGAAGGTATTGATTTTCCAAATGCTTTTGTTACAAGCTTCTGACCAAGATGCTGTTGTGGTATTTTCACCCTGTGTATTCAGGTGAACCTCTTGAATCTGTAGTCCTCAGGAAATTCCCCTCTCAGACTGGCTCTCACTTCTGAGAAATTCTAGGGGAATTCAGCTGATAGATAATGCTTTTGGTGGAGAGGAAGTTCAGCATTTAATGGTTTTTCTGGTGGAAGTGATGTTCTCAGCGTAGGTTCTGAACCTTCTGTGAAATGCTTCTGAGGAGTTGTCTGATATTTAACATGTTTCCACCCCCATTTACAGGTGAGAGAAACTGAAACCATGGATGCTGGATGGCTTGACTACCCTGCTTCTGGAGACTTGCCAGATGATGAAGACATTGGTGAATTCAGGCCTTACTTAACGTCTGATGGGTTAGACATAGATGAGACATCTGGGTCAGGAGGTAAGTGGGGAAATGGATCTCCCTCAGTTGTTGCTGTGAAATTTCTTTCAGCACCAGCCCTTGAGTGATGGGCTAAATCACAGCCAGAGCTCCAGAGGAACCACAGTGTCAGGTGGAGATGAAAACTGTGACTTGTAGTCACTCAGATGAGAGCAGTGAAAGTAGTGGTGCTGTGATGTTGAATCACTCAGGGAGGACAGATGGAGTCCAGCCAAGCTTGTCTTGCTGCAAGTAAAAAGGCCTTGTGCTGGCTGGATCTCTTTCCTGTTGAACTCCAAAGAACTGCTGAGAAACTTTAAAAAAATAATCTATTGTTGAGGCAGTGTTAAAAGGCTTAAAGTTAATGTCTTAGCTGAGGCCAAACAAGGTAAAGGACTAACTGGTATTCAAGTGAACTCTCTGTGACATGCAAAGCTCCCTGCCCAGACCAGTTTCTGTAGCTCTGTGTCCCTTTTTGTGAACATTTGTTCTCTAAAAGTGAAAGAACAAGTGCTGAAATCGGTGCCTGACATGTTTGGGCAGATCTGGAGGGTTGGTGAACGATCCTTTAGGGATGGGTGGTGGGAGCAGTGCCCTCCATTGGCATTACTGTGTAAGCTGTGGCAGACCTGCTCTGCAGGGGCCAACAGATCCAGCTGAAGATCCCTCCCAGCAGAGAGGTGTTGGTTTCAAGATTACATCTCATGGTCTTGTCCAATCTAAGTCATTAAATGATAAATAGTACCAGTAGATAAGGGAATTGTTGAGGACAAGAGGCTTAGGTTGTGTGCATTTGCTGGTTTTACAGGAAGTGTCTGAATTCTGTAAACACAGCATGTAATGGGACAAAAACTTGAGTGTCCTTTTTATTTTTTTTTGCCCCCTCTGCAGACTATCCAGACTCTGAAGATGGCATCTATCTGACCACCATGGATACCCCTGTGGTAGGTATTGCCCCTGTGTGTTTTTAAGCAATATGTAGCTTCTCTGGTCTGTGAAACTTTCTGAAAACCCTCCCCACCCCTGCAAGACATGGCATCAAGATGAATCCACCTGCATGAGCAGGAACAGTGACTCGTAATGCACTGAGCAAACTGTGTATGCCCTGCACACCCTCCTGGTTTCAGCTGTGGGTAGGCTGGGTGCTGCTTGCTGACGGGTGTGGTTTGTCTGTGTTCTCTAGATATCTGACAACTATATCCCTGGAGATACTGGGAGAGAGATAGAAGGTGAGAAGAAAAACACAATGGTGGACAATGAAATCATTCCAGACAAAGCTGTACCTGTCGAAGAGAACCTGTCCAACAAGATCTCCATGGCAAGCACAGCCAACAGCAGCATCTTTGAAAGAACAGAAGTCCTTACAGGTAATACTCCACCTTGTCCTGGTAAATCATTAATACTGAAAATCAAAATGGCTTCTGTTGTTCCCTGTTTCTCTGGGGAGCAGCTCCCTGCTGACAGGGGGAATGAGTTGCTTTACCTCTGTGGTTACCTGTAGCAGGGTGGCTTCTGCCTCCCAGTCCTTCAACAACAGAGCCTGCTGCTGTCTTTGCTGGGATAAACAGCTTGTTTTTGAGCCTGCCAGCTGCCTGTTGGCTTAAGTCATGTGGCAGCTGCTCTGCACCCAGATACTGCCTCAACAAGAGGTGTATCTGGCCATAAACCAGTGACATCAGACTTTCATATCAAATACAGGCATTTTCCTTCCAACCTCTGCCTAGGTCCTGCCTTCTCTGAGCTTTGCCAGGAGCCAAGCAACCCCTCTAAGGGATTCCAACATGTGGTCAGCTGTAGGAATCTGAGTATCAATGTCTAGAGCAAAACCAGGCAACTGGCTTCCCCTCAGATTATGGGACAGGCCTGTCTCCAGTACATTGCTGCTTCAAGCACTTGGCCTGATGGTCTAAGCCCTTTGTGCTGACCTGCAGCCATCCTCCCAGTTAGAAAAGAGATTGAAAGAGTGGATTGCAAAGCTATCTAGCAGAGAAGCTGATTTAGTGCAAGGAGTAGGTGGTAGAACAAGGGATAAATGTCACTGAAGTCTTATGTTCACCCTTGGTGTGAGGAGAGAGGAAGTCTTGGTAGCTTTTAGTGGGTTTGTGGGTTTTGGTGGTTGGGGTGGTTTGTTGGTTGTTTGGTTTTTTTGGGTTTTTTCTTTGAGGGAAGTGGTGTTGGTAATTGGATGTTGATGAATTGAAATACAGAGTCCCCAGGGTGTGCTCACACAGGTAGTTAACAAAGCATTCAGATTGGAGCTGTACCATTTTCCTGTGGGTTGTGGTGGGGCTTTACTGAGTGGTTTTCTTAGCTTTGTCTCCACACAGGGAGAAAATCTCCTTGTCAATATTTCTTTCTTGGACTAAACTGAAAGATTAGCTCAAACTGGTTAATGTGGAACATGTGATTATTCTGTGGCTGGATTGAAAGCAATCCTGGCCTTTCCCAGTAACATCTGCTGCTCTAAATGCCAGCACAGATGGTGACAGGCACATTGTCACTGACTGGGGGCAGCTCTGGGGGTTGGTACTCTTGAATCAGATTTTGACATGTCACTGGTGGCTTGGAGTTGTCCAAGACTTATTCCATTCTCTCTTTCCTCCCCAGCTCTCATTGCAGGAGGAGCAGTGGGCCTCCTGTTTGCCATCTTCCTGATCCTGCTCTTGGTCTATCGCATGAAGAAGAAGGATGAGGGCAGTTATGACCTGGGGAAGAAGCCCATCTACAAGAAAGCCCCCACAAACGAGTTCTATGCCTAAAGCTCAGCAGCACCTTGTGCCCATCAGGGGACAAACAGACTGTATGGAAACACTGTGCCCTCAGATGAGATGTGCTGAACAAATGCTTCTTTTTTTTTTTTTTTTGGATTGAATTTCAAAGTGACTTTGAGAAAAAACAAACTTTCTTCGTGACCCTTCCCATCCCACTCAGCTAACAAGGGCCCAATGAAATACAAAGAGTCTGAAAAAAAAAAAAAACCTCAGTGTATTTTTTTTCTAAGTTAGTGTAAAAAGAATAAAGATGCCAAATTTTCTGCTTGGTTTTATAGAGGGTATATAAACACAAACCAGACTGTATGGAAGCAAACACCATGTGTTTGCATCCAGCATGCTGTGCTGGGATTGGCTGCTTCTATAGAAGATGGCTTTTTTTATAAATCTTGCTACTAGATGTCTTGCAGCAGGCTGTTGATGTGAAGCATTTTTGTGGAGAACTATTTATGAATCTCTTACACTACAGATAATGTTGCCTTATCAGGGAGCAAAAGGCCCACAAGGGCTCAATATCCCTGAATGCCACAAAGGGCCTATGGGAATGTCTTTCCCAGGAGACTTGTGTCTCTTCCTGTTGGCCCCAGGCAAGGGTCATTAGTCCTTGAAATCAGGACAGCCAGTTGTGTTTGGCTATGGCAACACCCTTTCCTTGCCTTCAGTCTTACCTTTTTTTAAGGATTGCTTGTAGGATTTTTTATAACAAAATTTCAAAGAAAATAGCCTGATGTTTATATAAAGTTTGTAGAAATTGTTATGAAATAATAATAAAAAAAATCTACTTTTTTAATTTCCTCAGATTTATTTTTTCAATCCCTTTGTGTTTCCTTTGGCCGGGCATTTCTCTAGAGATGCTGTTTTATATGATTCATATTCTGAACTGAAGCAGAGTTAGCTACAGAGTGTTACAGGTTTCTTCTAGTTCTACAGCAGCTACTATAGAGGGTAAATATATTTATGGTTTTCTCATAACTTTTCTAGGATTTTTTAATAGAATTATTTATAGTTTCTGAAATGGCTGCTTTCTCATTTGGTAACTTTTATCCTTTTTATGTAAAACACTAATATAATGAGTCTCTGTGAAAACTATTTAAGCTTTATTCTGTGAATTTCAATTATAAATTCAAGGCAATAACTTCTGTATGCAAAGTTGGATGCATAAATATGATTGAAGTAGGGAAAAGACAAGAGTAATTCCAGGCTGTAATATATTACAATCAGTCCTATAGAGCTATATATTGTATATTTTACTGAGATATATACGGATGAGAATGAAAAGGCTGGAGTTAATTCTTCAGCAGCCTTATGGTGTGTAAGAGGTTTTGATCTTGTTTGTGCTGCTGTTTGTCCAGTGTCTTGTGTGGAGCACCAGGGGCTTGTGCTCAGGAAGGCACCTGGGGGCTCCATGGCTGTATCCTGGCTCCTGGGAGCAGCTGTGGTCAGGATGTGCCAGGTTTGATCCCCACCTGGAGCTGCTCTTGGAAGCTTGCAATGTGGAGGTGGGCAGGTGGTGCTGTGCTGAGTCCCTGTGGTGCTGTGCTCAGCCCTGCTTCATGGGGATCTGAGGTCTGCCTGGGTGGCATCTGCCACCAGGAAGCACTGAGCTTTCACAGGGACAGGCTCTGACCCCCTGGCTGTGATCTTTGCTAACATCCCCTGTGCATGGCTCCTACCTCCACAGAGAGTGGGACCAAACCCCCTGTCTCCCAGAGTGATGTGTGTCCAGTGCCTCTGTGTCAGGAAGGTGTTACAGAACCATGAGCAGGTCGGGTCCTCCTGTGGCTCTGAGTCTGGTGTGGTTTGACACAAAAATCTGAGTGTGGGTCCCCAAACTGAGCACCTGAGCAAGCAATACAATGGTGAAGGCTGTTTGGAAATCTCATGGCTCCTGAAGCCTCCTCACTGAGACTTTGCTGTAGGCTTGAGGCCAAATCCTGAGAGGTGATTGAAAAAAATGTTTTGTCCCCTTCTCGGGGTGAGGCAGGAATATGTGCTGAGACCTCCTCTGGGTGACTCACTTGGTCCCTGTATAAGTGTTCAGGGAAGCTGAGGGCTCTGGGAGGCTCTCAAAGCTGCACAGAGTTCACTGGAGGCTGGGAAGGAGAGGGAGGACTGTGCTGCCTGTGGACAGCACTACCAGGAAGGCAGGAGCTGTGACTGCTTCTCGGGATATTTAGATTCTCTTGTGTAATTGCTCATTGGGATTTTCCACTGTTACTGGTTTTTATTTTTTTTTTTTCTCAAATAAATGGTACTTTCTAAAACTGGCTTTTTGGACTGTTTCTGATCTGAAATTACTTTTGGGAGCTGGATAACTGGGAGCTCATGTTTGTGTAACTTCTTGGTTTACTGAAGGGAGAGGCACACTGGGACCTGCAGCTCAAAGGGGCTTTGTCAGCAGCTCCTGAGCTGCCTCCAGTGCCTGACCCATGAGTGATTCCCATAGGACCAGCATCCCTGGGTCTCTGAAGCTACTCAGCTTCTCCAGACAAATAAAGCAGAGACAGCACAGTGCTATGGGGTGAGTCTGTCTTGTCTTGTGATCCATTTTGTGACAGCACTGTGAGAGCACTGTCCCCTTGTAATTGGAAGGGACAGAGGGAGGTAAAAAGAGGTCTATGCCTGTCCCCTGATGGCAGCAGCACATGCCTGTCCCCTCAGACAAGAGCAATATGCTGTGTGTCTTCCTCCAAGTTTCAAGCCAACCCTCCTTAACCAGTGTAGGTCTTCCAATGGGTGCAGAGCTGATCAGCTGCTCTGGGAGCAAGTCCACAGGTGACTTCATGTGTTAAGGACTAAAACAGCTGCTCTTTTAGGCAAGCCCTGGAGGAAGCTGCTGTTTGTCCAAGCCCCTCTGCTCTGCCAGCTTGGTGCTCACACAGGACAGGACCCACCTCTCTCCCCAGACAGGTGTGGGGAGCAGGGCTGCTCGCTGGGAACAGTGCTGAGGCTCCTCAGAAGTGTTGTATTTAAATGGATTATCATCCTCGAGAAAATCTAATTCCCTTCTCCCTGGTGGGAATTCCTGCTCCAGGTGGTTTGGATTAGCACGGACGGAAGAAACAAATTGGGACTAGAACACAGGCTCCCTGGAGGTGTGGGACTAGCACATGCTCTTCTCCTTGTTGCCTGCTCTGTGCCAGGTGTGCTCTCAAAGGTCCTCTGAGAATCCATCCAACACTAAGAAAAGCAGAGCCATGTGCTCCCAGGGCTCTCCTGTGCTCCGTGGGAGCTGCTGTTTGTCAGTGCAGCAGTGACGTACTCCTGCGATCTCCATGTTCTTGTGGCTGTGACAGGTTCTTGGACACGCTGCTTGGAACAACCTATGTTAGTCCTTTTTTTTTTGTTTTTCCTTTCTTTCTCTCCTGGGCTTCGTCTCTTGGTTGCAAAAATCCTGTGTACTTTCCAAAGCTGCCCTCAGCGTAAAAGTGCCTTGTTTTTGCAAAGCAATCTGGACGGGTAGTCTGCAAATCCCCAGAGCACAAGCCTGGCTGCCTGCCTGTCCTTGCAGAGCCCCAGTTCCTGAGATGGATTTGTCACCCTTCCTTCCATCTGCCTTTCTGCCCTTCCAGCTAGCCTGCCTGTACCTGGTGTGTGCTGAGAGGTACTAATGCCTTGAGAATTCCTGGTGTTCATCTCTGACCTCACAGATGGCACTTGTTTTACTTCTTAGTGCTGCTCTGGTTTTAAAACCAAAAGGCTGAGGATCTGCTTTATCTGGCTTGAAAATAGCTGGAACCTTCCCAGGTATTGATGTGGTTGAGTGGCTGGGGCAGGTCTGTCCTTCCCAAATGCTCCCTGCATGAGAGGCATGAAGGAGCTGGAAAATTAAGTGCAACCTTGCTGTCCCCTTTACTTTATGGCTTCCAAGGGGTTTTGAGGTGATGTTCATGGGGGTTTGTGTCCCTTGTTTTGCAGTGTGAGCTGAGGCACTGGGGTGTGTGCTGTGCTACATGCCAGAGGTGCCAAAATGGGTCACAGCAATGATGTGCTGGTGATTGTGGTGCCTGTCCCCAACACCTCGAACCCACAGAGTCTGGGAGGGCACAATTCCTGCACCCTGGAGATGCAGTGTTTTTTGTGAGCATCCCCCAGGCCATGGTTGCTGAGTCAGGTGCTCAGCTGGGCTCCATGTGGCTGCTGGCAGGGTCAGGGTGTGCTCAGGGGATGGGGGTCCTGCTACAACCCCCTGGGGCTGGATTGGGGCATCACTGGGCTCGCAGTTAGCTGGATAAGCTGGGACTGTGGGAGGTAACAGCAGGTTCTCCTTGGGGCTGGGGTCTGCCGGGTGAAAACCTTCCTTCCCCTGGTATCACTAGGTGCAAGTGACCCTTCACTGCAGGGATGTTTTGATGCCTGGGGCTAAAACCTTTCAGTTCCTCCTTCCCCGTCCTCTGTCCCATCTTGCTTGGTGCCAGTCACGGTGCAGGTGGTGATGCCCAAAGCTCTGGTGTCTGGGGGGGGGCAATGTCACCTGTACCAAAGTGGCTCTTGAAGGACTGTGTTTCATAGAATCTGTGTTTCATAGATACGTGATTCATAGAATATGTGTTTCATAGAATCACAGTGTGATTCGCTTCGAAAGGGACCCCAAAGGGTGACTTCCACCTTCCAGCCCCGCCAGCGGCAGGGACAACTCCCACTAGAGCAGGTTGCTCCAGCCTGGTGTCGGAGGAGGGAGGGAGGGACAGCCGTGATTCCTTTGCCGGACACCGGACATCCCCGGACATCCCCGGACCTTGCCCGGCTCCCTGCCGCGGGTCTGCTGCCCCCTCCTGGGCACAGCCGGCACTGCGGACAGACCCCCCGCTCCCCCCGCCGCCCCCCGGCTCAGCCCACCCGGCTCTGCCCCGCTTCCCGTGGCTCCCACCGGGAACGGGACTTTTTAGGGGGCTCCCCGCTGGTTACAGGCTGCCCGACCGGCCCCCGCTGCGGCTGGGAATTCCTCGGCGGCAGCGGGTTCTGCCGTAGGACTGCGGTCTGCGCTCTCAGTAATGGTGGTGAAGCCTGCTGGATGCTGAGAGTTTGTCTTTTTTCCTTTTTTTTCCCCCCTTTCCACTTTTTTTTTTCTCCTACGCCCTTCTTCTCCCCCTGCCTTCCCCACTGCCCCTTTCCCCCCGTGGGGTTTGGCATGGGCAGGGATGGACATGAGTGCAGATGTCCCCATGGCTCTGGGAAGGTCCGGTGTGCTGGGGGTGTTTCCAGTGCCAAAGGCCCCGGGTCACACTCCCTTGCTGCCAGTGTTGCCCTGCCAGCCCTGGGCAGGGGGGAGGCTTGGGGCATTTTGCCCAGTATTGGAGGGAAAAGACCCGTGTTTTAATCACAGGCTGGTTATTTTGGGGAAGCGGGGGGTGCAGGAGGTGGTCTGGCTGCTCCAGGCGCATGGAAAGGAACAATGGAACCACTGTGCAGCCCAACGCCCCGGCTCCTGTCAGAAAGGTCCAGCGAGGGGTTTTCAGCACGTTTCTATTCCGCTGCTCAGGTATAATTACACGGGGGAACAAAGAGCCCTTCAAACCCACCCGCTCCCCCAGCACAGCCCGGGCTGTGGGCACACACATGTGTCGGCTCTCGGCGGGCTGCGAGGGGACCGTGACCATGCACACCCACAAATGCAGCCCAGCGGGGCTGGGGACACTGGGCAGGGACATGGCAACAAACCCTGGGTGTGTCCCCAGCTTCCCTGGGAGCCACAGCTGGAGTGGGGAGGCTCCTGTCCCAGAGCCACACTCCTGATGAGCACCCCAAGGCAGAAAGCAAAGAGCAAATCTCACCCTGCCTCTTGGCACCTATCCTGCTCTTGCTGTTCATTTAGACACTCGCTGGAGTGGGTTTGATGAAGTGCCTTTTCTTCTGCCTCGGGCTAAGTCTGCTGCAGAGGTGAGGGGCACCAGTGAGAGAGTTGGGGTTTCACCCCTAAGCTGTTCCAGTCCAAAGCAGCCAGGGCAGGAGGCTGGATTTAGCAGGATATAGGGCACAGGGGTGCTTGCATGCAGCCGGGGTGCCAGTGTACCCCATGCATGGTGCTGCACGGTGATTCCTGCTCCCCACAGCTCTCCGTGCAAAGCCATGCCGAGCCCCGCAGCCCTGGGCTGTGGATGAACACCCAGGGGTGCTGCTCAGCTCCTCCACTGGCAGCTCCACCGATGCTGATTCCTCCCTGACCTCACAGGGAGGGAGCTGGGTCCAGTCCTTTCCTTCTCAATGCCGATGTGTTACTGCCTGCCTGGTCTGCACCCTAATTACTGCAGCAGGGCATGGAAATCAGGCCCGTGTTTTTCATGCCCAGTTGTTTATTTAAGCTGTTTAAAAAGCAACTTTCCTTCCCTAGTGGATCCTGAGAAAACTATCCATGTGTTTCTTTTGAGAACAGGATGAAAGGAGCTTGCCAGTGCCCTCCATCCAGCCTCTGCTCACTGGCTCCCCAAATCCCAGCAGAGCTGCAGCACAGGGCTGACCACAGGGAGCTGTGTCCAGCACTGACCCTGCACCCCTAAGCAGGCCATCCAGCCCCAGCTTCAGCCTTGGGGCAGTGACCCAGCTCTGCAGCTCGGTGGGATACTGCTGGCCCCTGGGCTTGGCGCTTCCCTGAGCTGCAGGGAGTCCGGAGCTTGACAGGAATGAGCTTGTTTTCAACTTGTTTTTAGGGGAAAAAAACACACTGACAAAAAGGAAGCCTAATTTTCCACAGGCTTTTTGGCTGCATGGGCAGGGCTGAGTGCCCAGGGCTGTGGGCACAGAAGCGTGGCAGTCTCCACCCCTGAACCACCCATCTCGGGCCAGGGCTAGTAACAGCCCCTCCTGGCATTGCTGGTGACATGGGCACCTAGAGGTGCCTCGGGCTCATTCTGTCCTTAGTGCTGTTTGGGTTTATTTCAGAGTCTGGCCAGCAGGGCCACACGCCTGAGCAGTTCCCGATGTGCTTGAAGCCTCTTGAGCAGGTAATTGTAATTCCTCAGCAACCCAGCTTGGCTTACTTTGGCCCCAGCATAGTTTTGCATCCTGAGGCCCAGCTGGGTAATTTATAGCTCTGTTAGAAAAAGGATAAAATCACCACAGGATTTCTGGGCACTGCACAAATCTATGGCCCTGTCTGCTGGGGCCAGAAGTGCCCTTGGAGGGATGCTCAGGGTAATGGGACCACATTGGGGTCTGTGGGTACTGCTGGGACCAAGCTTGGTAGAGAGGGGGATTTTATGGCTCATGATGCAGTAACTGGCTCCTTGGTTCATTCTTGTTGGCTGTCTCCTTTGTGCTCTGCATCAGCCCTGGGCATTAACAGCTGGGGGCAGCTTTCAATAAAAGGTTTTTCCCTGCTCCTTTCCCCTGGCTGATGGGCAGAGCATTATCCCCATATCCCCTGTTCTTTGGGACCAGGGAGACAGACATTTACACTGAGCAGTGTGGGCCAAGGGCCCCCTGGCCTGACTGGAGGCTCTGTTTGGGGTATGGGGTAGGGACAGCCCCAGGCAAAGGGTTTAGGGCTGGGGAGACAGGCTGCTCTCAGTGGGTGTCTCCAGCACTGGCTGCAGCAGCTCATCCTGGTGCAGATTCTCTGGTGATGCTGGCCTACAGCTGTGTGCTTCTCCACAGGGGATGGACAGGGAGCTGGGAGAATTGCCACTGTTTTGACCACACTCCTGTCAGGAAGGTGACCAAGTCACAGCACAGCAGAGGGACCTGCCCTGGGGCTGTCCTTGCTGAGGCAAACACCCCATTGGCACACAACAGCCCCACTCCTTACAGGGCCTGGCCAGCTCCCCCCTTGCCCACCCCTTGCACTTAGGGGTTGCAAAAACCCCACTTATCCAGAGTTTTTCTGGTCTTCCTGCAGGTGCTGTTACAAATTGCCCTACAAGCAAACCAGCCCACCTGCCACCTCAGTGCCAAGAGTGGTGTCACCAGCTGGATTTGGGCTGAGTGAGCAGCGAAGGGACATTACCCACCCTCCCCATGTTCCACGGCTGCCCTCCCCTCTCTGAAAAACACTCTACCAACCCATCAGGAAACCTGCTGTGTGATTTAGGGCAAAATGCAGCACAGTGGCTGTCTAAAAAGCAGCCAGACTCTTTGATTTGGACAGAAAATGTCCCCCGGAGATGGCCAGAGGTGCCCAGTGTGTCTCCCGGGCTAGACTGAGCCCCGGGCACAATGGGCACAGTCAGTGTGATGAGTGGGCTAGGCTGGGGTTGGGCTGGGCTGGGGTTGGACTGGGCTGGGCTGGGCTCACTAGATGGCAGCAGCTTCTTTCAAACGGGCAGCACAGTGACACACAGCCCCGGCAGGGAGGCAGACAGACCCAAAACGGGCTTAGTGTTCCTCTGGGATATCGTGTCATGGTGGGGAAGCCAGGATTTTATTTTCTTGATGTTTTTAAGGGTAATGCTCTCCTCTGGGACCTGAAGTGGCTGCTTGATGTGGTGGGGCTCCTGGCAGCCCCAGCTGAACCCTCAATACTGGGAGCAGGGGATCCCCATTACCTTCAGGCCTCACCATCATCCAGAGATGCTTGTGCAACAGCACATTTTGCACATGAGTTATCCCACACATCCTTAAAGCATTTGATGCTTTTCCTAAATCCCCAGCTCTTAGAGTGATGTGAAGGTTTTTTCATGCTTGGTTTTGTACCCATGTTCCTGGCTGCCTGGGACAGGGAAAAGCTCCACGTAGAGCTCAGGAGCACAGAACAGAGCCAGACGGGCTTTGTGGGCAGCCCAGCTCGGTGGGACGGGCTGTGTTTCCCGGACACATGCTGGATTATTGTAGGATCCGGCAGAGACAGGCACTGAGACTCCTGAGTGAGAACATGCAACTGGCTGGCTGGCGCCTGTCCGAGACATTTGTGTTAATCAGCGATTATGCAAATAAACAGCCCTGCCATGCTCCCAGCTCTGCCGTGCGACGTGGAGCATATGTTCCTCGTGGCAGGCAAGTGTCTCCTCCAGGAGCTGCAAAGCTCCTCGTTCCCAGTGTGGGACCTGCTGTGAAAAGCAGATTAAAGGCAGCCTGTGGTCGGTGGGGGAAAGCAGGAGCCCCTCGAGGCCCCCCCAGCCCGCCACCACCACCTCTCCCCTTTCCCCATGTGGCTTGAATTACTGCGGCTGTTAACTTAATCCATCAGCCTTCCAGAATGAGCCACTCGGTGCTTTCTTGGCCTCTCCATCAAGCAAAGTGCTGTAAACATAACAAGGCAGGCTTGTTCCAAGCCCTTGAAGTCAATAAGCAGTGCTCCTCCTGCCCTTTGGGTCTGGGTTGGTGCTAAATATAACCCAGGGTGCTTTCCATTCTTAATTTCCATTATGCTCTGGTCTCTGAGGGAGGGGAGCGGGTTGAGGAGCCTGTGGGCTCCAGACACTCTTGATGCAGGCAGCAACCAAAAGGCTTGGCCCCATCCTTTCACACCCCTCCAGCTCTTCGCTGAGTAGATGGGGAAGGAAATGCTTTTGGGGGAAATAAGGGGGATCCTCTGTTTGGGCTGATTGAACTATTTACTTGCATTTGCCAGGAATGGGAGCAGTACGTTCTTGTACCACTGCTTCCAGCACTTAAGCACACTGGGACCTTGCCACCTGCTCAAGGGACTTGCTTCTTTTTGAATCCCTTGTGGATCTTCAAGTCAACGTCCCATCCTCTGTCTTCCAGCCCTTTCCTCCACCATTCCTCAGCTGGTGGCATGTGCTGTAATATTCTCCCAGTTTTTCCACAGCAGCTCCAGATGCAGAGATGTGTCTGTCAACAGCTTTTTACCCTCAGTGAGATTCCTGTTTTGGGGAAGAAGAAACGCCATCTCCTGATGAAGCTCAGTGAGGTGGTGTCCCCTGGGAAGCCCTGGGTTAGGATCCTGGGCACCCAAGCTCTTGGGTTCCTGTGGGAGCCAGGGACATGTACAAGCTGCAGAGGGGACAGGCCAAGATTCCAGGCATGCCTGAGCATCTCCCTGCTGGGTGGTGTGAGGCTGTCGGATCCCTGCAGCCCCAAATGCAGCACCTGAAGCCACAGTGTGGCAGAGGGTCCACGTGACGAGGCTGAGGATGGACTGCATGCAGGGCAATGCTGACATCTGAAATGTGCTGGATCGTAGAAAGCATGGGAGGGAATCTAGGTGATGGTCCAGGGATGCATCCTGGAGTGCTGCAGGCCAGGAGGGCTGTGCTTCCCCTGCTCTCCTGCTCACTGCCCCGAGGTCAGAGTGGGTTGACTGCTGCTGCAGTCTGGTTGTTGGGTTGTTTCAAAGCCCAGTTCAGGATTGCCAAACTAGAAGGTTTCCAGGTACACCATGGGCGTTTGGATGCCAGGGAGATCTAAATAAAGCCTTTAAGACCTGCTCTGCAAAATGCTTGTGTCCAGCTCCAGGAAACCTGGCTGCTTTTTATGGCATCTAAATCAGCAGTTTCTTGCTGATGCCAGCACTGCATTTCTGCGTGTGTCTAATTGTGTAAAACAACAGATCTTGGCAGAGCCACACCAGCTAGGGAGGAGCTGGGTTTCACACTGAAGTTTTTTCTCTCTTTTTCCCTTTCCCTTCTTAAATAACCCTATTTGGGCCTCCAATAAAAAACCAAAACATCTGGTGCTGGGTATTTGGCTGCTGGGAAGCAGCTCCTCATTATGAAAAGCACAGCAGCAATGCAGGGATTCCTAGCATGGATCAGTAACACTTAAGGTCGCATTCATGCATTATCCCTGTCCCTCCTGGCCTTTGAATATATGGACTGAGGACACTGAGGGAGCTGTGGTGCTCTCTGCAGCAGGCAGGTAAATCATGCAAGTTAGTAAAATGGCAATTGAATCAGTAAAGAGTCCTTCAAGCCTGATTTATTGATGCTCTCATGTGAGATCTCAGCAGTGTAAGATGTTGCCATGAGAAAGAGATAAATCAGCAAGTCATAGGAGCATGGTGGGTGTTCAAAGAGTGGTGAGGACCCTTTATGGCCACTGCAAGCCCTGGGTGGGCCCCCAGCAGGGCTCGGGGCTGCTCCCCTTCCCTGGGCCAGCAGTGAGGATAAGACTTTGCCTGCCCATCCTGCTATGTCTGCATGAAGAGATGGAAGTTGGTCCTGGTAAACTCCTGATGGATGCTGTCAAGTAATTTGTCTGAGTCCTGGGGGACATCTGAGAGGACCTGCTGCCCTGGGATGCAGCTCTGCTCTGGGGTGTAGGTGAAGGTGAACGAGCTGGAGTAGATGAGGCCATCGTCCCTGATCAGCAGCAGTGGGACTGTGATGGGATAGCGCAGCCACCTCCAGTCACTGCCAAAGGCAGAGACATCAGGGACGACACACACGAGGGACTTGGGGCTCCTGGCAACAGTGCACGAGAGGAAAATGTGCATTAACTGAGGAGGGTCCTATACAGGAGCAGCCAGCAGTGAGTGATGGCACTTCTCCTCCATCATGAAGCTCAGTATGAAACCTCCAGCCAGTTTCCTCTCTCCTCCCCCATCTTTCATTCCTCTCTGCCAGGATTGCTTGGTTGTTTGCAGCTCCCTGAAGTCTCTCTTGTCCCCCACCCATGGCTATCCCAAGATTGTAGCCAGAGCAGAGAGCAGGCACCAGACTCATCCCTGCCTCTCTTTGCAATGCCTGTGCTTGGACAGGCAGTGCAAGTGCCCCATCCCCAAAGTCTGCAGCCACCTCCTTCCCAGATTTGCCCACCACACTTTGCCTGCTGCCCGGCCCCCTTATCTGTGTTACCTGTACATTGTCTCTGCTTCCACATCTCCGAACCAGACCTTGAGGTGCGCATGGAAATACTCCCCCTGCACCTCCAGCATGGCCACATCCCCGCCACCTGTGAGCTGTGACAGGCAGAGCATGTGGCAGTGTTACGTGGTGGAGTGAGCCAGACTCCTTCTCCCACAGGATGCTCTGCCCACAGAGCATCTCATTCCCACAGCATCCCAGAACTGGGAGATGCCACCCAGGGGTGCAAGGGCTCAGGAGCAGGAGGCACGAGGCAGGCAGGTGACTGAGAGGGGGACAGCCCGTGGCTGTGCCTACCTGCAGGGCAGCGATGAGCGGCACGGGGCTGACTGGCTCACGGATGCACGCCAGGCTCTCACTGAAGGTGTATTCCACTGTCTCCGTGCTGATGATGGTCCAGCACGAGCCATCATTCAGTAGCTCCCGGTTAGCTTCCTTCGGGCAGGGAGATGCCTGCAGAGGGTGTCACAGCTCCAAACACACTGCAGTGGAGATGGTGGGGAACGGGGCTGGGACGCCTGGCTTCTGCCCTCAGCGTCTCGGTTCCAGGAAGCGACTGCTTCGCTCACAGGGAAATGGGGATCGTTATTCCTTTTCAAAGACCTTAGTGACAATGTCCCCACCAAAGCTGGCAGATGGCTTTGCCACGATTCTGACTTTAATTTGGATGCAAGACCCCTCATGGTGACACACTCCCCAGCCTGACACAACACAGAGGAACTTGGAGAGGTGATAAGGGAGCACCTTGGGGATCCTCACCCACTCCTGCACTGCCATACCTGGAACTGGATCACTTTCTCCGAGGAGAGACACAGGTACATGCGGTCACTGCCTTGGAACTGGAAGGCACACTTGTGGAGCTGGGAGATGGGCTCGTCCACGTCCAGCATGGCATACTGCTTCATCACCTTCCGGATGATCTGCGGGCGGCAGCACCCCGGGGTGGCACCGTCGCTCAGAGCCGTGGAGCGGCCAGGTCCGTGTGCCTCACACCCGCAGGGAGGGAGCTTACCAGGGGCGGCAGGGTGACGCCGGTGGCTGTGCAGACCAGCTGGACCACGGAGCCGTAGCGGATGTACCCTTCCCGCAGGGGGAACTCGCTCCGGGTGCAGCGCTCGTCGGCTGGCCGGAGAGAGGCAGAGTCACCACCCCGAGCAGCTGGGAGCAGCTTAACCTTGCTAGGCACAGGTCTGGCCGTACTCCCACTGCTTTCTCTGCTCTGCACATGCTAACTGCTTGGAGAGACCCCTATTCCCTGGGAGCTCAGCACGGGAGAGCAGGGCAGGGATGCAGTACTTTGCAGGGACACCGCTGGAAGCAGTGTGGGCAGGAATACTGTTGGGCTCTGGCCTCTTCTAGGCAAGTTACTGGCTTGGATTTGTGAGCCTCCACACCAGTAGAGCTCTTGCTGCTCCTGTGCCCTCAAAGCCAGTGGGAAACGACAAGAGACACAGCAAGAATGTCAGGCAGAGGTGAGACTGAGCCAGATTCCTGCACTCCCAGCCTAATCCCCACCCCTTTTGCCCACAAGAACTGGCCTTCCAGAAGGGGAGAGCCGGGGCTGGAGGCATGGTGGCATCAGTGTCCGCCAGGGTCCTTACCGAGGTGGAGGGTGAAGGCTGCCCACTGCCTGGCACTGGCGATGAAGGCTCCCCCCTCCACAGACAGGTACCGGGTGCTGACAGTCTGGGAGCGCAGCCGGTTGAAGAGGGACACTTTGGAGCCCGAGGAGATGCAGACTGTGGGGAGAGGTGGCTGGGTTAGTGCTTGCCAGGAGTGAATGATGACTCTGCCAAGTCAGGGAGCACAAGCCCTGGTTCCTGGGGTCCCCAGCCTGGCAGAAGCCAGCACTCTCCCCACTGCATTCCTCTCCGTGTGAGTGCAGGTGAGGCCCATGATGTGGGGAGCACACTGGCATCAGGGCATTACACCTCGTGATGGTGGAACCTTTTGGAAATGAGACATCACTATGTCCAGATACATTCTTTTTGGGAGTTCCCAAGGGCTTTGGATCCAGTCTGGACTACTCCAGAGCTGTGAGCAGAGAGCTTCCCATCCTGGGCTGGCACCCGCTTTCCACCCCACAGAGCCATTCCCATACGCACGGTCTGTGTTCTTCAGCGACTGCTTCTTCTGCGAGGGTTTGGAGATGACCTTGATGAGTTTGCTGTGGAAGGTGCCAATCTCCTGCCCGTTGCTGAAGAACAGCTTCAGGACCAGGCGGAAATGCTTGCGCTTGTCTGTGTCCGAGATGTACAGGGCCTTGGCACAGCTGAACCCCTGCCAAGGGCACAGAGGGGCTGCCAGCAGCTCCAGCCCAGCCCCACCAGCCATCCTCACCCTCCTCACTGCCCCACAAGGACATAATAGCGCCCTTTCAACGAGCCCCGGGTTCATTTAGAGAGAGAAATGACCAGAAATGTTATTACAGGTGGAATGAAGAGCTGGGGATCAGCAGAGGCTTTATTTACACTGGGGGCAGAGTATTCCTTATGGAAATGAATGTTCACATGTGATTTATCCCACATAACATGAGAAATCACCCTGAGTTTATGGTTTCCCCCTTGCTGGCCAAAATGCTGTGCCTTAGCAGCAAGGCAAGCACTGCAGACAAAGGCTCTTTCTGTGAGGCTCCTGGCCTGGCTCAGACCCCATGCTCTTTGGGGACCCCAGATAATGCTTTTTCTCCTTTTTTCCCCCTCCAATCAAAAGATTCCAAAGCTCTGCTGAAGCTTTTGAACTCTGGGATCAACTGGGGCTTTTTTTTTTTTTAGCTGTTTATCTGCAAATGAAGGACCAGGCTTTCATTTTGTGACAAGCAGCAGTGCTGCTCATCGCGAGAAGGAACCAGGGCTGAGGGAGCTGTGCAGATTTTGCCCATCACAGGGCTGTTGACCTGAAAAGACGGTTCCAGAGAAAGACAGGGATCTTTGGGCTGCCTGGACTGCTGCACATACCACAACAAGCTGGCAGAGTGGGAGTGGGGAGTTATGGCTAGGAAGAAAGAACTGTGACATCCTGAAGATGGGGAGGGTGTGACATCCAAGGCTGTGGGGCAATGCTGGTGACAGCCCAGTCCCTGCATGAGAGGGAACCCCACAGCCCCAGAGAGCCACTGGCTTTACCTTTGCATCTGGCTGCTCCTCAAAGCTGAGCTTCTGGGTCTCCATCAGGCTGCTGCCCATGCTGTCCAGCCCCATGTACCCACACACCCGAAATCCAGCCTCTCCCAGGTCCCTGGCTGGAAGAGACAAGAAGCACCTTCCTGCCCCTGCACAGACTCAGCTTCACCAGGTGTGGAGCATAGCCAAACTCTGGCCCTCCCTGGGTCTGGACTGCAGAGAGCTCAGGCTTGAGCAGGAAAGGAGTTTGGGGGGCTGAAACCAACATAAACTGGGTCACTCTCCCCTTTGCAGAGGCAGAGGGCAACTCACTGTGGTGCAGGAAGGGAGGGAGGAGAGGCTGCTGCCCAGTGCTTACCTTTTATCTGCTCCTGCTTTAACTTCCATCCCGGCCCGCTCAGGTAAACACAAGGTGGGGGGCAGAAAAACCTGCAGAGACAAGAGGGCATTTTTTCACTGCCCTTCAGCACCCTGAGAAGGTGCTCAGGAGTGGCAGGATGGCTGTGCTGAGAGCAGAGACCTTCACTGGGGATCACCAGCACCAGGAGCAACCCTGCATCCCAGAAGGCACATGGTCCTCAGTGAGAGGTTGGGGATCCTCTGCCCTGCACTGCCTCATTCCAGCCTCAACAGCTGCCACATCTGGTGGTGCCACTGGTGGCTATGATCCCACCAGTGACAGGATGGCCCTGGGATGGGAGGACAGGGACCCTGGCACACCCCCAATGACAGAGAGGGACTAGACCCCTGCCTCTGCCTGACTGCCATGTGGGAATTTCAGCAGGTTGGGAACAGAGTGTGCATTCACAATCAGTTTTGGAGCCCAGTGCAAATAAATCTATAGCCAGGAGTTTGGAAACCCATTTTCCTGTGTTTTATTTGGGTTTCCACTGTCTTTGCACTTGTGTGAATGGTGTAAATTCATCGTCTATTGATACTGGGTAAAGCACTAGCAGAGAAAACACCAGTGCAAGGGGCTGGATATTTTGGAGTCCAGAAGTTCTGGGCACAGGTTTATTTACACAACTCATCCACAGCATGGGCCCCTGACTCCCAGTGTGAAGGAAAATGGCACCAGCACCTTTAACCTGGGAGCTCTGTGCAGGTTTTCTGTCCCTTTCCAGACCTGGTATCTGATTTTCATGCTCATCCCTTGCACAGGGTCGGGAGCAGAGGAAAGAGCTCTGATGAGAAGGCTCCCTTCTGGCTGGAAGATTCAGTCCTGAAATAACATTTTTACCTGTGGACCAGCAGCCCCTGGCAGGAGACTGGATGTGGTGAGAACTTTGTAGGCACAGCCAGCCCATCCCAGAGCTGTCTCCTGGGGTCGCTGGGGTCTGGGTGGTTACGCCTTGGAGGCTGAGCTTGTCGCCTCATAGCTATTCCATACTCGGTAATAACGGAGGAGTATTTATATCACAAGGATTAATGGAGGATTAATTATATTGCAGTGCCGCAGTCTGACGTCACTGCCCAGGAGTAGCAATTTTGGAGATTCAAGCCAGAACCTCAAGGTGTTTTTGCAGTGTGGGAAGGATTTTCAAAAATAGCAGCTTTTTGGAGACCATTGGCATTGATGGAAACACCCCAGACCCAGCTGTGGCCATGCAGAATTTAAGACAAGAGTTACAGGGCAGTTAAAACATTATCCTTTGATTTTTGGAGAGTAAGATTTGAATAAAATCTTTACTTCATTTACTTTGACTTTCTTTACCATTTCATGGAAGGAACCTAGCCACTGGGAATGTCCAACTGGGAAGGATGCAGGTCAGGGCTAATACATTTCTTGTCAGCTAAATCCAGCAAGGCTGAAATGAAGCTTTAGGTGGCAGGGTTTGGAAGTGACTATTGGAGAAGCTGGAAAAATCTCCCACCTTTTTTCATTGCCATAGGACTTCTGTGCCACTTTGGCATGTAGGATCAGCACCGTCTGGTCTGCTGGCAGCTGCAGGTAGCGCCGCACGCTGTCCCGGAGCAGGCTGGCTTGGTATGGGTTGGATCTGCAAGACAGAAGCTTCCTGGCTCCATGGCACCAGAGAACTCCTGCCCAGCACTGCAGGGAGCCAGGAGCTCCCTCCATGTCCAGCCTGATGGGGTGGGGAAGGTGGAAAGGCTTTCCCATCAGAAAGCACTGGAGCTCAGCTACTCTATGAATGGCGCTGGCATTGAAAAATACAAAGTTTTGATAATGGAATAACCATGGAATAAAACATCAGTTTGCCAGCAAACACACACAGGTAATTTCTAAGACTTACAGCCCTGTGCAATGGCAGCAGTGCTCTAATTGATTATTAATTTGTTTCTCCACCTGAGGTACTTGTTGCTTTTTGGTGAGCTGGAAAGCAATGCTCCTGAGCTGTGAGTGCAGCTGGGGAGCTGTCATGTGATGTGGAGCTGCTCATAGGCTTCTGCAAGGGTTGTTGGGTGAAAATAGGTGCATTTTTCTCTGAGACTTAAGAAGTAGGTGGTTCTGCTGATTGTTTCTGCTCTATTAACTGGAAGGAGTTCCCATGCACCTGGCATTTAACTCTTCTAACTCAGCAGGTTGGGTGTTGATTGGATAACATGAAACCAGAAGAGAAGGAAGGGGAGATGTCTGTGCAGGAGTCTCTACTTGGCACATCTGTCAATTTTTGGCATGTGGCCACTGGGAACACTCAAGAAATTGCTCTTACCAAGGGGACCCAACCTGGCTGGTTATGAGAGGATCTTGACTCTCCTATCAGAGACAGAGATAAAGCAGTGGCCAGAGAAGGCTGTGAAGCCCCAGCCACAGCAGAAAACACACTGCAGAGTAACTGGGAGAGTGTTGGGGGGCTGTGGGCAGTTTTGGGGGATGACTTAGAGCAGAAGGGGTGACGATGGGGGGCATCAGCCACAGCCATGCAAGGAGAAACTTGCAAGAGCTGTGCAGGGGAGCATTCCCATTAAACACAGTCTCTCTTCCTCTTAAATGGGCTAGAAACAGAGAGGGCAAAAACAGCTGCGGGCATACACAATCAGGTGTGTGAAGAGAGGTGATTCTGGTGCTGTCACCACTCTGAGACAGGCTCCTGGTGGTGAGCTCCTCTGGACTCAGAGGCCAGGGCAAGCTCCCAGGGAGAGAAGCTGCAAGCAGTCCTCCCAGGCAACTTTCTAGAAGAGTTTGCCTGCCAACTCTGTTCTTCCCAGTGCAACACCTATTTTAAAAAGGCCTTGCCCCTTACAGCTTTTAGCACCCACATCATAATTCACTTTAAACAAATTTCATTTCACTTCCAGCATTCTCACCTTTGGATGGAGCTGATGGTCTCCTGTTCTACGTGGATGACAAACACATGTTCCATGCAAGCAAATATTTACCTAGAGTCTTCTCTGAGCAGTGCCATGGGGACCTGACACATTGCACTGCACAGATGTGTTCTGTCTGGTTACTAGACGGGCGATATAATCTACTGCCCTCCTTGTCCCCAGTTCTTTATCCTAGATGTGTTAGCTGGATCACCAGTAAACATAAATCAACACAGCTCTGCCAGAGTCAGATTTACAGCCAGTGCCAGTGTCAGTGTCACCCACAGCATTAACTGCTACTCTGTGCCTGGAAAATGAATGTTTTATGGCCATTCCTGACTGCAGAGCACAGGCTGCCACCCAGCTCTGCTCTGGTGGCAGCCCAGGAGCTGCTGCCAGCACAGGGCTCTGGGCTCAGCCCTGGCTCACCCCACAGCTCTCACAGCAAGGCAGGAGAAGCTCCTTTGCCAAGGCTGTACCTGCTCCCTCCCACCCTTCATGGTGGTGCTGGGAGACTGCTGCTCCAGCACACTGAAGCAGAGCTTTATTGACCAATATCCCACCAGTGTCCACTTCAGGGTGGGTTACTTAGTCTTGCTGAAAAGCTGCACTCCAGCCTTTCTAGCCAATGAAAAATTTGTATTTTTACACAGTCGAAGAGATCCCATAAGAAAGTTATTTAATCTTTTTCCATAATGGCAATCTTCAGCTGTTTCACTCCTCTGCTGCCAAGCAATGGTGTGATTTCAGCTTTGATCCGCCTTTGCTATTTTTCCCTTCATATAAAAGCACTATTTGGGAATCTCTCTGCAAAACGTTGGGTTTGTTTTGGGTTTTTTCTTTAAATTGTTTTGTTTGGTTGGTTGGGGTTTTTTTTTGTTGTTGTTTGGTTGTTTTTTGTTTTTTGTTTTTTTTCCCCAGAACAACTGATTATGATTGGGATAAATGTGGAAGTGTATCAAGGACACTAGCATGACCCTGGATCCTCTTTTACACTAATACAACACAGTGTTAAATGAGTACTGAAACTTGCTGGCTCCGTTCAGTAGCATTTCACCCTCAGTTTGTCAGAGACAACAGGCACATAGCAGGGAAGAACCAGGCTGGGTGTGTGAATTTTTTCCTGGTGAGTCTCATCATGCAGTGTGCTGTGTAAAATTAGGAGTATAGCCTTGGGTCCTTGTGTCTCAGCTGCAGAGTCACATGCTCCATCCCTGTTAGTGTCACCAACGCAGCCACCAGTGCCCATCCATATAGCTTGGGGTCTTCTTGTGGGCCTCCTCTGCCATTAACCCCTTAGCAGAGTATGGAACAGCCTGGTACCGAAGCCAGACAGTGGCAGGGAGTGTTCAGGAGCAAATTGCCAAAACCTGTGGATTAAGATGTGTGCTGACAGCGTGGCCAGCTGCAATGCCTGCTCTGCAGAGCCTCCCACAGCACTGGCTCAGGGCAGGGCCAGGCTTGTGCAGGTATCACTGCTCGCTGCCATCTGTATGGAATTCCAGAGGCACGTGGGTTACTGCCTGGAGCTTATTAAAGAGCCTTCTGGAACAATTACCCACATGATACTTACTGCTTAAAGTGGGAATGTGCATGTCAAAGGCAGGTAAACAGACTGTAGCTCTTCAGACTTGATGTCCAGCTGGAGGAACAATTACCTAGAAACTTGGCTTTCTTTTCTTTGTCCATCCTTTGCAGCCATTGCCTTCCAAATTTTGGGGCTAAATTGTGTCAGTGACACACTTCTGAACAGTGCTTGCCATTCTGCCCACAGAGGCGACCACCCAGCATCCATCATCTGGTTTAAATTTATCTTCAGAGAGTCAAAGGGCTATTGCTAAAGCAGCTCAATATACCCACTTGGCTCCTTCTGGCACCTACAACCTCCTCAGGGTTACAGAGAATTATTCACTCCTTCTGACATTTATTATATTAAATTATTAAAATGCTTTGGTTGTAGTGCAGTGTTAGTTCAGTGTCATGTTAGCAGCACCACACGGGCTGGGCTCTTACAGCTCTCACTAAAAGCCGCCTTTTCAGAGCCTGAGGTCTTGGCCGGGGCTCGGCTGCTCTCCACACAGTTGGGCATTATGTAGAGGAAGGTGGGGGAGCGAGGGGGGATCCACCACCTTTCTCCTACACTGACTTCTGTAAGCCTTCCCCCATCCCTGCTCAGCCTGGCATCACTTGCGAGGCTTTTCCTTTGCTTCAGGTCAGGATGTGCCTCAGGAGAGGGTGTGAACACGTTTGTGGTGCATCTTTAGGGTGGCTCTGCCCTGCTGCTTGAGGTGGGAAAGACCCAGGGTACCCTGGGGGATTTGCAAGCCCTGACCATGTCGCTGTGCCCTCTCCCATGGGAAATGAAGCAGAAAAGGAGGAGTGCTCTGTGTGCTATCCACAGGAGACACACAGCTGGACCACCTTGAAAAGGGCTGTTTCATGTGGGCATGCAGGGAACCCAGGCAGGCGCCGTGAGGCTTTGGTAGAGTTGGACCCCACAGACCCATTGCTGATTTTAGGAGAGCTGATGTTTAACACCACAGCTGAAAATTATCCCTCTCCTTCCCAGCAGCAAGTGTTTGGAGGTATTGCTCAGTGCTCTGTCCTGCCTCCAGCTGGGAAATGCTGCTCCCTGGGTGGGACATATCCTGATCCTCACATCACCTTCTGTGTGTGCACCCTTGGGCAACCACAGGAGCAGAAAAAGCACTTTACAAGCACTGGGAGAAGCAAACTGCCCTCTGCCCTGCTCCTTTTCAGTTCAATGAGCTTCACCAGCTCAGTCTGTTGAGGAAAGGATCTGATATATTTGGTCCCCTGGGAATGAAAGTACCCGACTCTAGAGACCAAAATACTATCCCAGCAGCTATTGTTTAGAAACTGGGTCTTCAAATCAACTCTTTATACAAGAACTGTAACTCACAGTAACAGTGTCCCCAAGTGCAGGTAGCACTGAATTAAAGTGCAGAGATTTCATTTGCTGCTTTCACCCCCCAAAAAAAGAGCTGCCGCTTGCCTCACTCAGGACTCGGCTGCCCTGAAGCTTGCTGGGGACTTGCTGCCACAGAGGGCAATTGTTCTTCCCTCAGCTTGGGGAAACCAAACATCCTAATAAAAAATATCCATTTTAGAGGTCTGGGTTATATTTTGTGCAGAGCAGGGGAGAAAACGCCTGCAGTGCTCTTGGGTATGGAGTCAATGCAATGTTTATGCAAAAGGAAAAGCCATTAGAAATCACAGAAATGAGAAGCCTGCAGTTTCTGGCTTCCCTCATTTTTCAATACCTCCTTTAATCCAGACCAACCCAACCCACAGCCCTCGTGTATGCATGGGTATTTATAAATCCTGTATTTTGCTCACTGCACACACAAGTGAAATTCAGCCTTTTCTGGGCCTGGGGGATTTATCAACCACACCAAGGGCAAACAGCGGCCGAGAGCAGGAAGCACAAAAAGCCTGTGGCAGTGAGCTCTGCAGGGAGTGGGGGCCAGCCAGGGTGGGCACCCCAGCAGCATCAACACCCCCAAAAATGCCCAATTTAGATAATGCAGTTTTGGCACATCTGCTAGAAAATTCAGACAGTGGGGGTGATTTACTGGAGTCTCCTTTCTGTGTTCCTCGTGTTCAAAGAGGAAGGGAAGTGCTGTTAAAGCACTACAACGTAGTCCTATAAAGCACTAAAGGTGGTTCCTGCCACCAGTAGATTGATCTAAGTGCTGGGAAGAGGTCGATGACTGGGAAGGTCTATTCCAGGGTTTCTAAGAAGCCTCTGCAGATGATCTCCATTGCACATCAGTTGACCTTCTTGATGGAAGCTTAATCTGAGACTCTACAGTCCTCCAACCTCTGCTCTGCAGTTTCCCGGTGCAAACTCATCTCCCCACACTGCAGCCACTACCTGCTGAGATTCCTAAACTGCCAGGACACTGTAGGTCAAATGGATATTAGGCTTAGACTGTTCCTCTTCCATGAACTTTTGAGTTTATGGGGCTCCCAGGTGCACTCTCCCAGCAGGGGAAGAGACAATAAAAAAAAAAAAAAAAAAAGAAAAAAAGAAGAAGAAGAAAAGAAAATTAAGAAAAAGAAAGAAAAAAGAATCAAGAAAAGAAAAAATTTAAAACAAAGAAAAAAGCAAAAGTAGAAAAAATAAAGAAAAATAAAATGAAGATAAATAAAGGGGGGAAATGAAACATAGAGAAAAATAAAGAAAAAAGGAAAATAAAAGACTAAAAGCAGCAGGGCCCGCCACGCCGGTGAGCTCCTGGCCGTCCCGGGCCGCGCAGCCCCGGTGCCGCCGCCGGTTCCACCTGCGCGCAGCGGCCGCGGGGAGCCGCACGGGCAGCTCGGCGGGGCGGGGGCAGCTGGGAGCCCCCGGTTCCCCCACGCCGGGACAGGCGGCTGGACCCCCCCGCTCCCAGCGCTGCCCCGGGGCCGGGCCGTGCCCGCCCCGCCGCCCCCCCGCTCCCCCCGCCCCGTTAAATGCCGGCGGGGCTCCGCCGCCTCCCGCCGCTGCTGCCGCACCGCACCGCACAGCACCGCGCACCGCTTACCTGAGCCAGCAGCGCGGCGGGGAGCGGCTCCGCGGCCGGCACGGGTGAGTGAGGGGCTCCGCGGGCACCGCCGCCCCTGCGGGAAGGGAGAGGAGAGCAGAGGGTTAGGAGGGTGGGGGTGAGTCCGGTCCCGGTCCTGATCCCGATCCCAGCCAGGTCCCGATCCCAGCCCGGCACGGCGCGGCCGTGCGCAGCGCCGAGCGCTGCCGCGGAGATTGGCAGCCTCCGAGGGGGCTTTTCCTTGGAGCGGGGCTGGCAGGAAGGGGAGAGGCGATCCTGGGCGTCAGGAGCAGAAAGCAAAGCCGGGAGGAGGGGAAGAGCAGAGCCTTTGCCCCGAAGGATTTTCCCCCATCCGTGGGCTGGAGGCTCCCCGACCCCCGGCTGTACGGGCTTGGCCCCCGCAGCGGTGCCGGGGAGTGCTCGGTCGGGCAGTCGGGGCATGGTACCAGCTCGGTCTCTCGGTGCTGTGCGAGGGATTTGAGCTCTTCCGTGCTGTGGGGATGGCTCACTGCCCTGCTCACCTTTTGCCTACCTGTTGGGCAGGTCCCTGCTTATACAACCGAGGATCTCTTTGCAGAGAATCATAAAGTCTGGTACACCTGGGCAAGGTGTACTGAGCAACAGGAGATCGAGATCCTACCGAAAGATAATCTCAGAAGTGTACCCTGAGTTTGTTATGCACTGTTTCTGCACGACTGGAAAATTGGGTCTGTGCATACTCGTTTGCACAAGCAATCACCCACCTTCGGCTTATCATTCCAACTGTTTCACAGGATAAAATTAGCTTTGGGCACTTCTGTTCCAAGCAATTACATGGGAAAACTTGTTTGGAAAATCAGATTATTGTGCACTCATCGTCTTTGTGTGGACACTCACTCGTGAGATCAGTGGAGCTGAGCGGATACATGGTGTGGTGGTGTGTGCTCTGCTGGGGTTTTGCCTCTTGTTCTGCAGGGACAGCCCTTGCTGTGGTGCAGAGAGCTGCTGAATCCATTCAGGATGCAGG
The DNA here is from genome assembly GCF_008360975.1 of Lichenostomus cassidix. Classification (NCBI taxonomy): domain Eukaryota; kingdom Metazoa; phylum Chordata; class Aves; order Passeriformes; family Meliphagidae; genus Lichenostomus; species Lichenostomus cassidix. The sequence goes on along the minus strand of NC_139500.1, from coordinate 9,023,341 downwards.
CTGCAGAGTGGGGACTGGTGTGGTTGAAGAGGCTGGCAGGGAAACGGGACTGTCCTGTGTCAGTGGAAGGCACCACATGTGTGGGACTGAGGGAGAGGGGTCCATGAGAGAGGCCTGTTCTGAGCCCCAGCTCTGAGAGGAGGCACAGGGCTTTGCCCCTTTTGCTTAATCTCACAGGATTCTTGCTTCACTTAAACCCAGATTATTTATGAAGTTATTTATAAAGTTATTATGAAGTTCTCCCTTTGGGACCCCTTGCTGTGGGACCCTCTGTAGTAAAGATTTTTTTTCCTTTTTTCAAGGACAGGAACAATTACTCACAGGCAGTGAGCGTGCAGGTTCTCAATAACAAGTAGAAACTGCATTTCACAAGCAGATTCTTGTGATCTCCGCAGGAATTCATTAGATTGGTGTTGATATCAGCAAAAGGCTTGTGTGTGTGTGTGTGTATGTAAATCTGCTTTCAGATCTCAGCCCAGGTATTTGCCACCAGGATATGGATAAATTCGGCCTCATCCGAAATGCAAATTCCCATCTGGAAACCATGCGACGGGTCTTGGTGTTTGCAGTAAAACAACACTTTTCATCGAAGCAGACAGGCTATTGCGGCATCCAACTGTAAAAAGCTGTTGTTGATTTTTGTGGAAGTTGTAACTTGCATTTGTTGTTGAAGAATTAAAGAAACCGTATGTGCTCAGTATGAGCTGGGCTCGGGAGCTGCCCTGGTTGGCGGCCGTAGCAAACAGAGAGGCTGTGGCCAACAAGGCTGCCCGTTGTAGGCAATCTGTGGTCACAGAAGATGTTTGTGCTCCGGTTGCTCATAACGTAGTGTTTCCCTTGAGGTTGGCATTAGGGGTTAAAGGTTTTAAAGAGAAGTCTTTGTTTAAACATCTTTAAAGTTTCCAATAGGGGCCCCTTTGTTCGCTCTGGAGCAGCGTGCCTGCCTTGTTAAAAACTCAGCACTCATAAAATGCCATTTACAAATGCCTGATGAATAGGGCTGAAACATGGAGGGGAGATAAGTATTGTTTGTATCTACACACATGGGGGATTTAGAGACAACCCCTACCATGAGGGAATAAATGGGACCTAGAAAAAACATGAAAAAAAAAATAGATGGAGTGGTGCTTATAAAGAAACTTATAAAAGTCAGTATTCCCCCAGCACCATTTGGGCCCTCTCGTGCCAGATGTCTCCTCCAGCCAAGCCAGGAGGCTGAGTGGCTCCTGACACTTGTCATTACTTCTTAGTAATCATGTTTTCTCCACTTTGGGCCCAAACAGTAGCAAATTGAGCACTTGGGCCCCATTGGGAACTCATGCAGCTGCCATGAAGTCTCCACTGAGCTGCTGGGTACAGGGACCTCCGACTCCGTGCTCTCTGTTACCTGCTGTGGGCTGGTGAGTGTTTCCCCTCTGTAGGTACTCACAGCATAAATGTACCTTTAGGTAGAACCAAAGCTCTTAGAAGGCTTTGGTTCTCCCCTGTCTTGGCTAAATATAAAGGAATTTAAACCAGCTCTGTTAAAGCAGGAGAGAGTATAGGTGTGTGCTCAGGAGACTCCACAGACTGGCTTACAGCAATGGCAATGTTTCAATGTGGGATGCTTTGACCTGCCGTGTCTTATCCTGTGTCTGAAGCATTTCTCACACAGCTTGTCCTTCCTAGTGTTTTTTACTGGAGTCTGGATCCATCTTCCCCACCAACATTCTGCCTTTGCCTGTGTCTCTTTATCTGCACTCTTCTGAGTTGTATTGAGTTGATTGAGTGCAAGGTCTGATCCTCTTGCCTTGCAAGCTCCTGCTTGGACATGTGAATCCATCAATAGCCTGGTCCCTCTGGTGCCCACCATAAAATGGAAATCCATAAGGCTCAGCTGTTATCCCTTGTAGAGAGGTGGCAGTAACTCGGTTCCTCTCCAGACTTCAGCTTTTCGGTCTCTGGGCTGTGTTGTGCTGCTTTGCCAATGTGTAAGTTCAGGAGTCTTTGAGTGTATTCTGCGGACCCATAGGAGTCCATGGTCTATGGCAGGAGCCAGTGGGAGCAGATCTGTTGACAGCAGAGGTAACCCAGTGTACAAGAGTCTGTGTCTGGGTTGGAAAATTAGGGTGCACAAATGGAAAAACACTGCCTTTGGGAATTCACAGCTCCTACTCCTGCAGCTGGACTTGCATGGCTTCCCCAAAGTGTTACCTGCTCTTCAGTGTGGGCAGAAGGGAGGCCACAGCCCACTGTGTGGAGCTCCTCTCTGGTGCATCTCCTACGGGGTGACAGCATCCCAGTCCCAGGACAGCAGTTCTCCTGCTGCCAGAGGGATGTGGAACCTGTGAAGTTAGGTGTGAGACATTTTCTGTGCTACCTTTGTGGAAGGAAAGGCTTGAGGTTCTCCCTGTGAAAAGTATCTACACAAAGCTTGCTTTTCTGTTCTGAGGAGGGACAAAAAGTTCCCGTGTGCCTTTCTGCAGTTGCCAAACACTCTTTGCTTTCTGCTATTTCAATTAAACACATAGCAGGATGGGTAGGATAAAGGGGAGAGGCACAAGAATATTCTCCTGGCGTGTTTTCTTATGCCAACACATTGAGTCACATCTCTGGAGTGAGAAATATGATATAAAGATTTAGAGAAGGAGGTCAGGCAATGAATCTATGATTGCGGGGCTGGAATAGCAGGCGGTCTCTGTGGTTGTCTGTGCCATGTAAAATTCCTGGAGGTCAGCTGGGGATAGTGGTCCCAGCAGATTTGGGAGACAGATGTCCTGCTAGTAACCATCAATCTCATACCATCTCTGCTGCATCTGGAACTCAGCTGACGAACAGCCCAATAGCTGATCTGGGCTGTTATTCTTTTTCTTTGTGGTTGAACATGCATATTTCTGGGGAAAAAAGTGCTCTCTAACACCTTCCTCCCAAAACAAGAACTCGGGCAGTGGATTGCTGCGTCAGCTTCTGGATGGCCTGGGCATCCTTCTCTCCAAAGTTTGAAGTCTCTTGGCCCAGCTCAGCTGTCCTCCAAGGACCTGTTTGCAGAAGAGCATTTGCTTTTTAAAGAGAGTCAGTAAGGTGGATCTGTCCCCTGTGGATCGCTCTTCATCAAAATCCAAGTATTCCAAGATCTCTCCAGTTTTGTTTAAAATAGTAGTTAGGAGATGAGTTGAGTTTGTGTGCTGTGCAGCTCAGGGGACAAGTGTAGCCTAAAGGTCTTGAGTGGGACAGAGAGGAACAGAGAAATGGCACCAGCAGTCCTGAAACAGGAGCCATCTCTGGCATGATTAGCTGAACAAGGAGATTTGGCAGATGTGTTTTCCTCTTGGCTAGATCTTTAACATTTTAATTTGCAAGTGAATGTGGCTTTTATTCATGGCAGCTGTTTCTGAAGCAGCCCAGGTACAGCCTGTTTCAGTGCAGGGCTGTCCGGGCAAGAGGCTTTCCTGCCAGGTGAGTTGCAGAGCACTGGGAGGTTTTTTGGAGATAGACTGATGGCAGAGAAAGACCCCATGTGCTGTTGTGGAGAACATCTAGAGGGGAATGCTCTGTCCATTGCTAGATCAAGTATTTCCCTCCCAAGGGGACTTCAAAAGTCATGTCACAGTATAAACCTGTCAGGACTTGCATGAGTCCATGAGTTGTCAGTCAAAGACATCTGTTACTCAACCTGAAAATGGACCTGGTCAAGAAACCCATCTTCCTCCTGCCCTCCCTGTGAATATACATGAGCAGGTCCCATAAAATGGGGAATAGTCTTTTGTGGGGAGCAATTGGAGTGAAAGAGAAGTTCCTTCTGCATCCAGCAAGGTTTTCCTGTTACAGCACTCCTGCTGATTTGCTCCTGTTGGGTTTGGAGCCTTAATGTGCTGTTCAAGAAATACAGCCTTGTTATTCAAACAACATGTCCTTCCAGGTGGCACTTGGCCCAGTAAAGCTGCCATGGTGTTGTAACTGGAGAGCACTGCAGTGTCCTGGAAAGAGTCTGCTCTGGTTCTCCCACATGTGTTTGGGAAAAACCAAGCACATCAGTCCTTTAAGGGGGGAAAATCCTTTTGGGTTGAAATTTATGCCATTTCCCTGGTCTTGATGTGCTTGTGCTCTTCCTTGCTCTGAAAACTGCACTGCTGTCTTCTCTGGTGGGATTAGCCACTTGTCACCCAGCTGCTGTGGGGGATGAGCATTAAGATTTTGGAGCTGTGACTGAGTGTAAGGTCAATACTGCCTGTGAAATGGTCCTGATGGTGGATTCAGTGCTCGTGGGCAGCAGAGGTAGAACTGAGAGCTGAGCACATGCAGGCAGAGAGCACCTTGAGACTGGGGATTATGTTGGGAGAAACCAACCTTTGAGCAACCCTCCAGGAGAGGGTGGATCCAGCTCCACAGCTGTCTCAGGCCTCATCCTTTCACACTGCTTGCAGGTCTTGCAAATACATGGACAATGTGCCAGCAATTCATCCATAGTTCTACAGCAAAGTTTGGCATTGAGAGGTGCCTCTAGGATGATGTAAATTGTCTGCATCTCTCCAGGTAGCTTTGGTTGCTCCATTGTCCCCTTGGGGCAAGACACACATCAGTCTTCCTCTCTTGGTCCCACATGCATTTTTGGGCAGCCTTCCTCTCAGGCATGGACCTGAAGGATGATGACTTGCTGTCTTGCTGAGGACATCACAATTTTTCTCCACATCCTCTAGCTTGAGGATGCTCTTGCTTTCTTTCTGCGGTTGTCCTGGCAGAACTCAGGTGTCCTAAGCAAAAGGACTCAGGGTTGGGACTTCCTGGCCATATTTTTATTGGGTTTTTTGACACTTTCATCAAATAACACTGATGTGGGAGTTGAATTTCAGCCTCCCAAAACTGCCTGGTTAGGTGTCCACAAAGAAAAGCTCTGCAGAGCCCAGGAGGGTGCATGGAGAGATGGGTGAGGAGGGTGAATCTCAGCAACATCATGTCTAGGACTGCTCTACAATCAGCCAAGGCTTCCAGCACAGAAATAGGTGCTATTAGCAGGTACCACATATGGCATCAGTGCCTTGCACCCTGCCATATGTGCCTGGACATGTTGTGTGTGCCTCCTCCTGTGCACAGCCCTGCTGCATGGGACAGCCCTCTGGCTTGGCTCATGCTCACTCACAGGCTCTCTGCTGTTCCCTACTCTTTGCAACACATGGTGGCCCCTTGTCCTGGCTTCTTGCAGGGTCTACAGCCAGGGCAGAGATGCTGCTACTCCCACAATGTGCCAAAGGTCTGCCAAGCCCAGACAGGTGGCTGGAGTCCTGTGATTTTTGCTATAAACAGAAATCTCAGCTAGAGGTTGATGTACCAATACGTATGAAAATGTGCATGTGGTTGTACCTGTGACCTGGCTCATGACTCCATAACCTTAGTCCACAACCTGCTTTCTTCCTCATGACACTATAGTTGGGGCTTTTCCTGGGTTGTGAATGCACTGCCATCCCTCCTTTCTCCATCTGCTTCATCCACTCTACAGTTCAGTACAGAAAACCCCCATCTCTGTAACAGCAAGGAGGGTAGGGAGCTGGCAGCATTCCTTACCCTGTTCCCTGCCATACCCTGTCCTTTGGCTTTGCCCAAGGGAGGATGTGCCCAGGTCCAACCTGCCACCATCTGGATGAACCAGCAGGGCAATATTCAGAGTATTTCTGTTAACCTGTAGCCAGGAGAGAGCTGCCAAGGAGGCCACGCTGAAACCCGAAGCGGCTGTTTTTCCTGAGACTCAGCACTTGGCAGGGAGAGCAGATGGACAAGTAGTGGAGCAGGGAGGGATGCAATTGCCCTGGGGAGCAGCATTGCCAGTGGAGGTGCCCAGGGAAGGTGTGCTGGCTTACCTGTTTGTCTCTGGGGATCCATCTCCGTCTCCTTCTTGGCTGAGATCACGAGGAGAGTCGAGAGGAGGTGACCCTTCTGTCCTTACATGTGGCTCTCTGCTTGGTCACCCTCCTTGCACCATGTACTGAGCATCTCCTTCAGCAGTGAAAAGCAATAACTGTTTCTGCCCTTGTGTCGCTCAGAAATGTCAGAAAGGGTTCAAGTGTCCCTCTCAGCTCATCTGCAGAGTTCAGCTGAGCCAGCCCAGGCAGCAGCACTCACCCTGACTGGACCTTTTTTCCTTTATATCTCGGTGTTATCTCAAGGTCTCTGGATTTGCAGCCGGCGCTGTGTTTGCCTTGCCTTGCAGCACCTGCCTGCCAGCCGGTCGCTTCCCACCCATCTCCCTCCCACTCCTGCATGGGCTTGGAGGGGGTGGTGTGGGATCTCTCTGGGTGTGGGGAGTCCCTCCTCAGGGAGGCAAGTCAGCCCCAGGGAAGTGACGGAAATTGCCAAGTGAGGGGTGGTGGGAGAGATACCGTGGGACATCTGTCGCATCATCTTTGCTTCCCCATCCCCTTGCTGCTGGGGCAGGGCTGGGCGTCACATTGAATCAGGGGCCAGGACACTGTCCCAGCCTGGTCTCTGCTGCCAGAACCAGCACTGGATATATGGCTGAGCTGCCATGCCCTGCCCTGTCCAGGCAGCATCAGCCCTTCCATCTGTGGGGAGAGCCAAGATTTCATCCAAAGCTGAGATGCTGTTAAAAATAGATCAGTCGTGAACTGGTTTTCTCCTTCTTGGTTCCTGGCCCGACAGCTCATTCCTCCTTCTGGGCTGTCTTTGAAGCTCTCTGGATGCTGTGAGACACAGGCTCCATAGCAGCCTGCCACAGCAGGGAAGTGTGGAGAGCAGAGAGCTGCAGAAATGTTCTAGGTGGCATAGTTGCCCCAAAAATATTTAGTGGTTAGTGAGTGCTTTCTCCCAGGAAAGAAGCTAAATAACTGGGGAAGTGAAGCAAGGGTAAGAGGGACTTTTTGCCTCTCTGCATGCATTTGGTGAGGAGACACAGGTGTCTGAGTAATCCTGGCCACAGAGCAAAGTTCACCTCTGCCCCATGGCTTCCTGGAAAAGACCTGTCAGGCTGCTGTCCCTGCTCATCCCCTCAGCCAGGGTGATCCCACTGGCCCTTCCCCTGCATGGTTCTGCAGGAGCTCCTGGCACTGCTGCGAGTCCCTGTGTCCCAGGCTGGTCCCAGACTGGTACATTGCTGACCTCCAGGGAAAGGCCACATCTCTCACTTTGAGATGGGTATTCTAGATCCCAGTTTCCTCTTGTACCTCTTTTCTGTTCTCCTAATTCTTTAATATAGTTTTCCAGGTGTGAACACAGAGTCTGGAGACAGTTTTAAGATGCAGCTGTGAAACCTATTATCAGTGTCCCTGCTATCAAAGACGTGGTGTTCAGGGCTGCACGTAACCACTGAGCAATTAAACAGCAACCCCGGTGATGAATTACAACTGAGACCTCCTGGGGCTAAATAAATACCAGCTGATAACTACCAATAAAATGAATTTTTGTGTGGTTTTTTTTAAAAGCACCCCTCCAATATTTGTGCCCAGTCCTGGCACTGTATGTCTCCTGGGGAGAGCCACATTATCTGTGGCATTTCCATCACTAGCACCTTCGGTTTCCAACCAGAGCTGGAATAAAAATAAACTAAATAAATCCATGTCTCTGCAGGAGCCAGGAAAGGCAAGGCAAGGCAAGGGAACATAGTGGTGGGCAGGGAGGGAAAGAAGTTTCAAACTGAAGTTTTGGGTAACAAGTTTAAATATCTTTTTCCCGTATGATCCCACCTTAAAGACATAAAAAAACTGTTGAGGGACAGAGCATCCCTTGAAAAAACCTTTAGGACAGGGAGAGCTGCAGAGTAGTGGGGACCCCGAGGTGATGTGAAGGAAAGCAGCAGGTTGGCAATGCTGCTTCACCCAGCACCTGCCTGGGGGTAGAGGTATGAGCCCACCTGTACAGGCACCCTTACACCCTCTGCCTGCAGAGGCTTCTGTTCTCCCAAGGGAGTTTGGAAACAGGCAGAGAATGGAACTTCTTGGAAAAATTATCTTTGCCAGTGGGTTTGAGAGACTTCTGAGCAGGTTTTGTCTGTGCTGGCATTTCACCTGGGGGCTTCTCTTCCCATGCAAGAGTATCAGGAGGGCTGATGCTCTGCATCCCTGGGTGCAGCTTTCCCACTCTTCACTGGCTGCAGAGAACAGCCACACAGTCAGGGAAAAAGCATTTGGCTGAACATCCCATCTGCCTGGTTTGCAAGTGAGAATAAGGCTTGTCCAGTAGCCAGCTCCACCCAGAGCAGAAAATCAGACCTTTTGGCAGAGAGTTGCTACTGTAATGAAATTGAGCTGTGCTGAGACTGCCAGTCCTTGGAACGGGGAAGATTCCATGTGAGTTCAGAGAAGTTTGGGGATGGATCTGTCAAAACTGCTGCTGCTTAGGGGTTTTGGCACTGCCTGGGGACACCCACCACAGGTGAAGGTTGCCCTGTGGCTCAGCCCACCCTCAGCACTGATTGCACCTTGTCTTCTCCCTGCAGCACATCCTTCCAGCACTGGAACTGTGTGGTCTTGCAGAGCCATGATGAAACTCCTGCCTGTTGCCCCTCTCCTTCTGCTTCTCCTGACAGCACTGGAAGCCAGACCAAAACCTGCAGGTGAGCTCTGGCTGGTGGGGAGTGCCTGGAGGGGAGAGAAGTGAGAACATCAGGATAATGGAGCCCTCGGAGGACAGTTTGCTGTGTGACGTTTGCTGTGTGAGATGCCTCTTCTTTGACAGCATCCCCAGGAGGATGGAGGATCCCTCCAGTAGTGGGACCCAAACTTCCCAGTGCTGCCCTGGTGGATGGGAGCCTGAGCCTGGCCCAGCATGGTGGCTCTGGTGCTGCCTGCTCTGGGCACATTCTCACTTTTGACACAGCCCAGCTCAGGACTTGTCACCATCCTGCCCATGGGCTGTGACCTCAGCAGGAGGCATAGGTGTGAGGGGAAGCCTCCTCTTTGCTTGAGTCTCCAGGTGCAGGGCTCAAAGCAAACCCAGAGGTACCAGCCTCTGTCCTCCCAGGGCAGTGGGATCTAAATTTTAGTTTAAAAACAGTGAAGGCACCAAATGGAGGAAGGAACAGGTATGTCTCAAGAGACCTTCAGAGCAACTGAGAGTGGCATCATCACAAAGGGACTCAAAGTGTTTCCTTACGATTCCTCAATTCTCCCAGGCTTGGGTGCAAACAATCCAAGCAAATTATGTTCATTGGCATTTCACTTGCTAAACACTCTCCCAGTTTGCACTGGAAGTAGCATCCTTATGTCCAAGGGAGGCTCTTTGGCTCAATCTCCGCCAAGTATGTGCCCTTAGCTTTGCTTTTTTACTGTCTCGTTTTCTGCCCTTAAAAAACCACAACCACAACAACCCACAGCCAGGGTATGTCTCCCCAGCCCATTGGCTCTGCTTCTGCTCTGCCACCACCTTCTGTGGATTTACTGGGCAGTGGGAAAGTGTGGGTCTGTGGGGGCTGCACAAACCTTCTCTCTTCAGCCCTCATGAGCACCCCGCAGTGACCAGGCAGAGATCTCTCTGCTCCCTGCAGACAGCCCCAGGACTCAACCTTCTCTTTGCCTTCCCCTTAGCACTGAAGTGCAGGACAGGTCCCCTGGACATCGTGTTTGTGATCGACAGCTCCCGCAGCGTGCGCCCCTTCGAGTTCGAGACCATGCGGCGGTTCATGATGGACATCATTGGCAACCTGGACGTGGGCCCCAACGCCACGCGGGTGGGGGTGATCCAGTACTCCAGCCAGGTGCAGAACATCTTCTCCCTCAAGACTTTCTTCACGCGGGCAGACATGGAGAGGGCTATCAACAGCATCATCCCGCTGGCCCAGGGCACCATGACGGGACTGGCCATCCAGTATGCCATGAACGTGGCCTTCACCACGCAGGAGGGCGCGCGCCCTCTGCACAAGAGGATCCCCCGCATCGCCATCATCGTGACGGACGGGCGGCCCCAGGACCGTGTCACTGAGGTGGCCACCCAGGCTCGGAATGCTGGCATCGAGATCTACGCCGTGGGAATCCAGCGGGCAGACATGAACTCTCTGCGGGCCATGGCCTCACCACCGCTGGAGGAGCACGTCTTCCTGGTGGAGTCCTTTGAGCTCATCCAGCAGTTTGCAAAGCAGTTTCAGGACAAGCTCTGCGGTGGGTGAGAGCAGCTGCTGCAGAGTGGCAAGGGGGGACCCTGGTGTGCAGTCCTCACCCAGGCTAGAAGGTCACCTCTAGCCTGTCAGAAGGGTGTTTGCTTGGGGTTACTGCCCGTGCCAGGAGCAGTGTGGATGGGGAAGCAACCTCCCCAGTGAGGTGCCAGGACAGGGCACTGCACAGTGTCCATGTCTGTGCACTGGAAATCAGTGGGTGAGCACTGAGGCGGGCTGGGGCTGTGCAGGTTGTCACACTGGCTTCTGTTTCAGGGACAGGGCATGTGCCAGAGCGGGGGTCCTCTTGTGTCTGGCATGCCTTGGGCCACTCTGATGGCCATTCTGTCTTGCAGGGGTGGACATGTGCATGGAGCGGGAGCACGGCTGCCAGCACAGCTGCATCAGCACCCCTGGCTCCTTCTACTGCGAGTGCAACCCAGGCTACAAACTCAACGTGGATGGAAAGACCTGTTCCCGTAAAAACCCTTTTTATTGTCTGAACTTTCACAGGGAACTTGCAGTTATGGGTCCCATGGAAGGAAGCTGGAACACGGCAGAGGACCCAGAGAGGCCAGCAGCAGCCTGGGTGCTCTATTCACTGGGCCCACTGCCTCTAGGGTCTGTAATGACTGCAGACATTCAGCATTGCTAAATCCTGGCCACCTCTCTGAGATGGGACACTTGGGACTTAAATGGGCACAACCAGCTGCCTGTCAGCTGAGGGGGTCCAGGCACTGAGTACCAGAGGATTCACAACCCAGCACCCAAGTGCGCAGTGTTTTTTCTCTGGATTTTAGTGCAAAGCTGTGTTAGTTGGTCTGACCACCACACCAGGACTTCTCCTTCTTGTTTCGTGGTGCTGGGAGCTGCTTCGAAGCCCTGGAGCAGTCCTGCCCTGCTGCCCCAGGGAGGGTGGGACACGAGGGTGATGGGTGTCCTGTTCCCCTGCAGCCATCGATGCGTGTGCAGATGGGAGACACGGCTGTCAGCACCACTGTGTCAGCGTGCGGGGGTCATACTCATGCCGCTGCCGGCCAGGTTACTACCTCAGCCAGAACAAGAGGAGCTGCACCAGTAAGTGACTGTCTCCCTCCCTGTCCCTTCTTCCTCTGCTTCTGCTTCTCTCTCTCCTCTTGTCTTTTCCTTTCTGCCATCACTCTCCTTCTCTCCCCAGTGATTGATTACTGCAGCTTTGGAAACCACAGCTGCCAGCACGAGTGTGTGAGCATCCCCAACGGGCACTACTGCCGCTGCCGCAGCGGCTTCACACTCCAACCTGACAGCAAGTCCTGCAGGGGTAGGTCCTGACTACTGCACGGCACAGGCTGCGTGTACAGCATGTGCCTTTATACCCTGCCCAGGCCCCCAGGGGAAGGGCTGTTCCCAGACCACCCTGTCTGAATGGGGACAATCCCATGCCCTTGGCTTGTCTTCCAGCCACTGACCTCTGCAACGGGGTGGATCACGGCTGTGAGTTCAAGTGTGTGAGCACAGAGGGCTCCTACCACTGCGTTTGCCCTGAGGGCCAGCAGCTCCAGGCTGATGGCAAGACATGCAGCAGTGAGTACTGGGACATAGCTGTTGATATTCTCCTCGTCTGGGTTCTGTGCTCCTGGAGGGGGCTCAGCTGAAACTGGGCTGGGGGGTTCTGTTCCCACTTGGGACTCCAAGCTAGGCTGAAAGAGGGTGGAGAGCTGGCTGTGGCTAGGGGAGTACTGTGGTTGCTGCCAGGGGATGGATGCTTGTGTCCTCAGAGATGCGGCCCAGAGGAAATGTCCTTGAGGAAAGATTCAGGAAGAGAGAAATCCAGGAAAGACTTTCATTGGGTATTGGGGTGTCAGTGGAGGTTTTTGGCTGAATGCCGTGGGCCTGGTAGGCCCTCCTTCCTGGCTGCAGTTTCAGGGTGCTCCCACAGTATCCTGAAGCCCCAAAGCTCAACCCCAGCCCCACTCTGACAGTGCCCATGGCCAGGCTGGTCCTCTCTCACCTTCCCCTTGTGCCTGCAGAGTGTGGAGCTGGCCATGTTGACCTGGTGATGGTGATTGACGGTTCCAAGAGTGTCCGGCCCCAAAACTTTGAGCTGGTGAAGCAGTTTGTGAACCGCATCGTGGACCTGCTGGAGGTGTCCCCCCATGGCACACGGGTGGGATTGGTGCAGTACTCCAGCCGCGTGCGCACTGAGTTCCCCCTCAACAAGTACCACAGTGCGGATGAGATCAAGAAGGCAGTGATGGATGTGGAGTACATGGAGAAAGGCACCATGACAGGCCTTGCCCTCAAGCACATGGTGGAGCACAGCTTCTCCGAGCTGGAAGGTGCCAGGCCTCTCTCCCACAACATCCCCAGGATCGGGCTCGTCTTCACAGATGGACGCTCCCAGGATGACATCTCCGAATGGGCCAGGAGAGCAAAGGAATCAGGTGTGAGGGTGGGAACACCACATTCCAGTGCTTTGGGCATCCTGGGATGGTTCTTTGGAGTGGCTGTCTCAGGGAGAAGCTGCAGCATCCAGCCTTGGGGAGCTGCATCCCAGAGCAGACATGCTCTGTTGTGGTCACAGGGTGCTCTGAGCAGCATCCTTCATACAGCAGCCTGCACCACCACAGTGCTGCCATGCTCCTGCCTGGCCTTCCCCAATTCCTGCTGTGTATTTGGGAAGCCCAGAAAAAATCCTGCATCCTCGGCTTTGCTCCCTCTGGGCTTGGGCTGCTTGCTGCGGGGTGGCCAGCGCAGTGCTCAGGATCTGTCCTTACCATGCAGGGATTGTCATGTTTGCCGTGGGTGTTGGAAAAGCTGTGGAAGAGGAGCTGAGAGCGATTGCCTCCGAGCCAGTGGAGCAGCACTTCTCCTACTCAGCAGACTTCACCACCATGACCCACCTTGTGGAGAACTTCTCACTGAATATCTGCCCAGGTGGGTGCTCCTGGCCACATCAGGGGACTTGACCCCAAGCTAGGAAAGGCCTGGCAGAAAGCAGAGAGGCTGAAAAAGCGGGCAGAATGGTGAGGAGAGCCCTGAGGCTCAGGCTCAGCCTCCGTGGGTGGCTGGAGGGACACGGGATTTGTGTGGGAGCAAGGGACAGCCAGGCACTGTGGGGCCATGGCTCTGACTGCAGCCAAACACTGTCACAGAGGAGGGCAAAGGGGAGACGGAGATCCGCAGCCCGTGCGAGTGCGAGGCGCTGGTGCAGTTCCAGACGAACACCGTGGCCATCCTGCAGAGCCTCACTGAGAAAAATATCCTTTGGGGTGATGCCTGGACTTGTCAGGGTGCAGGACAGCTGAGGACAGAGCACACATGGGGGAGGGAGGGATGGATAAATGAGAGCAGGGAAAATTTTAGGCTCCTTTAAGGGGATAAAGCCCTTTGCCCAGCAGACTGTCTGGCTCATGCTGTTTCCTTAGCACATTCACTTGCTCAGATGACGGCCAGACTTGAAGACTTGGAAAAGCAGATTGCCAACAAGAAGTGATCCTGGCAGAAGGCTGCAATGCTCGGCGGGGCATGGGGATGTACAGTAGCTACATGACATTGTTATTGCTAGGTTATCATAAAGCATCAGTGTTTGTTTTTGTATTGCAAAATCCCCAGGGAGGCATGGATTGTATTTAAAAACAAAAATTCTTAAAAACAAACAAAAAAGAATTTGAGCAAAGCCCCTGCTGTGAAACCAAGGGGTTCAGTTGCCATTCATTGGTAGGTCTGGGCTGAGGGGGAACAGCTGTGTGGGCAGGCTGGTCACTGGACAGACATGACACCTGGTGTCCCCCAGAGTGACTTGGATGGCACAGCTGCCCCAGAGCCTGGCAGGCTGGTTTGCAAGAGAACAAACCTACAGTGGTGGCACACCAAGAGCTTCAGTTGTCTCAGCATCTGTTACCAAATGGTGGGTCAAGGAGGGCTGGGCAGTGCAGGCAGCAGGAGGATGCCTCATGCCCAGACTGATTTCTAGCCGGGCTCCCAAGGAAAGGTGGAAGGCAGGAATTCTTAGATCCCCTTGCACTGGTTTGGCAGAGTAGTTTGGAGATTGGTATTAATCTTGTTTGGTTTTATAATCACATAGCAGAATGGCAATTATTCTTTCTATCAATATCTATGTGTGTGTGTATATATATATGTGTATTTAATTCTGAAAGCAGGGCAGTGCTGTTTTTAAACTCTTCTTTTATATAAAGAGATTTCTATGCTGACAATAAACAGCCTGAAGATTTGTATGACTTGTCTGTCTCCTTTCAGCTGGGCTGCAGGGCCACAGAGGTACCTCTGTGTCAGAAGTGGGGCCTCTGGCTTTTGCAGCGTCTCCTGTGCCCAGGACCCAGACATGCTTTGGGAAAATCTTTGCTCTGTGCCACCCCAGGGTGGAGGGAGCCAGTGTGGCACAGACGCTGAGACACTGTGGCCCCTTGGGCAGGGTTTGCTTTGGGCTCTGTGCTTGTGGGAGCACAGGGAGCTCCGAGCTGAGCTGGGTATGGACCCATGGCCTGGCCAAGGGGCCAATGAGGCTGATTTGGGCTGCATTTTTGGACTCTGCTATTTTACACTGGGGGTGCTGAGGCACTGGCCCAGGCTGTGCACAGAGGCTGTGGATGCCTCACCCCTGGGAACATCCCAAGGCCAGCTGGGACAGCACTCTGAGCAGCCTGCTCTGGTGGGAGCTTGCTCAGGTTGGAAGAAGATGATCTTCAGGGTCCATCCCAAGGAAAACCCTTCAGGGACTCAATCATTCTGTGGTTGTCCTGGTCCACAGGGGTGTGGTCCTGGATCTCCTGTCATGTCACAGTTGGTGTTCCAGCTGGGACTGCCATCGCCCAGCCAAGGGCACAACACAACCAGTTGCCCTTGCGTGAGGACGTGCGTCACCCTGCTCTGTGAGCACTGCTTCAACCCTGCTTCTGACCTGTTCCCAGATATTGCCGTCAGTCCTGAACGCTCCCTGCTGCCTGGTATTTACCATCCATCCCTGCAGGATTCTCCCATTTGCCCCAATGAAGGTACAGTGGCATTCCATGGAGGTGGACACCCCCTGGCAGCCCGGGCAGGCTGGAGCTCTGAGGGGATGCTGTGGGACAGGGACCCCACTCTGAGGTTTTGCTCCCTGTGCAGGCTGTCAGAGAGACCGAAGAACAGATGGAAATCGATACGAAGATTGAAGTAGAGGAGAGCATGGAGATAGATGTAGAAGAGGAAGAGATGGAGGTGGACGTGGAGGACATGGAGGAAGATATGGAGGTGGAGGAGGAGGAGATAGAGGAAAAGATGGAAGTCGACATGGAAGATGATCTTGAAGACATGGAAGTTGATGGAAAAGATGGGGAGGAGGACATGGTCTTGGGATGAAGACCGACCCAGGCAGCAGGACAGGCACGTGCTCCCCATGCCCTGCCCACAGGCACACTGGGTCCCCTGCCGCCAGGCTGGGGCTGGGCTGGGTGGCCCTGCTCAGGGACACGGGGACCCGGGGCATCCCTGGATTCTGGTGGCACAAGCACCAGCCCCAGCCTGCCCTGCGCTTGCTTTGGGCCACACCAGCCCCGTCCCAGCACCTGGGCCCAGCTCCCAGCCCCAGCCCAGCTCAGTGCTGGTGGCACAGTCCTGCTCTGCCAGCGTGTGCCAGTCTGGGGGCACAGGGAACAAACCCTCAGGGCCTGACTGAAGTGACCGTGCTGCTTGCTTTTCTTCCAGGACTAACGGCGATGTGAGACGTGGATGCCACCGTTCTGTACATATGTTTTTCAAGAAGTTCATCAGTAGTCTTCTGTATATACAGAAGAGTATATACAGAGAGTTTTTAGAGAGTTTTTCTTCTGTAAATACGTTCAATGAGTTGTTGTTAGATAGGTCCCTATGTAAATACGTTCTATAGATTGTTGTTGTTATAAAGATTCTTCCAATGTAAATATGTTCTGGAGTTCATTTTTGTTGCTGCTCTTCTGTAAATAAACAATCTTTATTTTTCACACCCCAGCTCTCTTTTCATTTGCCTTGGGCACATGCAGCATCTGCAGAGTTGTGGCTTCCACTTGCTCCAGGTTGCCTGGCCTGGAGGTGTGTGGGAGCGAGTGCTGTGTTGGGGGTACCTGTGCACAGAGCGGTCCCACTCTGAGCTCCAGACACACTTGGTATTTGTAGAGACAGATCCCACCGGGCTCTTGCACATGGCATCACATCTGGGAGCAGGGCCCAGCCTGCGTGGCCCTGCAGAGCCTCCCCAATGGCACTGCAGCAGGTGGCACCAGACACCAGCACTAAGGAGCACTGGGCTGTGGGCACCCCCTGCTCCCGGCCACCCTGGAGTGTAGTGGTTTTGATTGGCCCATAACATCAGCAAGGTATCTTTAACATCTAAGAGCAATTTAAACCCTGCAGAAGCTGTTGCAGTAGGCCTGAGGAAGTGTCTGAGGGGTGGTGTGTGGCACAAAGATGGCTCCCGTGTGTCCTGAGTGAATGTTCTGGAAGGTTTTCATCAAGTCCAGCAGAGCCAATCTCCGATAGCTCTGAAAGTGATGGACATGGTGCCGGCCAAGTGTGAGCCAATTAAAAGTGCTAGTTACGCCTCTGTGAAAACATATTTAAGAAAAAATCAAAGCAAGGCAGGCACACACTTCTTTTTAGTTAGAGGAGGAGGAGGAGGTAACAGTATATGAAGGGAGAACAGCATGGATACACCAAAGTCAGTGAAGAAGGTGGGGGAGGAGGTGCTACAGGCCCGGGAGCTGAAAACCCTCTGCTAGTTGTGGTGAAGGCCATGGGGGGAGCAGGAGGTCCCCCTGCAGCCCATGGAGTCCACAAGGATGCAGAAATTCACCCACAGCCCATGCCAGAGGAGCAGGTGGATGCTTAGAGGAGGCCCTGATCCAGTGGGAGTCTCATATAAAGAGTTAAAGCTGCAAAGGCCTTACAAGGGAGAAGGCGGCCTTACTCCTGAGATGGAAGCGGCCTGGCCTCGGCTCGGCAGAGTCTGCACTTTATTGACAAAAGGACTCATGTTGCAGCAGAATTTGGGCAAGATGTTGCTCATGAGATTGGACCCACACCAAAGAAGTTCCCAGAGGACTGTCTCTCATGGGAGAGACCCTGTGGCCAAGTAGAGGACCCCTCTCCCTGATGGACTGACCAGAGAACAAACCCCTCACCCTGCCCCCTGCCTGTGTTGCTGGTTTGGAAAGAGGGAGGGAGGTGAGCCGAGAAAACAGTGTCTTAAGAGGGAGAAGGGCAGCAGAGAAACAGTCTAGAGACAAAGAGAGATAAGTAGAGAACACAGTATTTGTAGCAGAAGAATTGTGGTGATGAATAGATTTATGGATTAAGACAATACCCCATATGCTGCCCCCTACCTGAGTTGTTGGTTAGAAGGAGGGAGGGGGGTGACTAGAAAATACTCTCTTAACAGGGAGCCGGGTGAGTGAACAAAATGGGGTAGAAAAGCTTGTTTGTACCTCTCATTTATCCTTCGTCTCTGTTAGGTAATAAAATCACTTTGCAACTTTAATTCTGAAGCCTGCTTGCCCTTTTCTTCCATGCATTGTGCTACCAGGGTCCTATCTCACTTCTATCATGAGATAGGGGTGTGTGGAACAGTTTTTTCTTTCCCCTCGCCTGCAAGTTTTTAGCAGGAGAGAGCAAGGGTGCCTGGCATTTAGTCTGGGTCATACCCTGAAACACATGTCCATCTCCTTTCAGCTGGGCTGCAGGGCCTCAGAGGTACGTCTGTGTCAGAAGTGGGGCCTCTGGCTTTTGCAGCGTCTCCTGTGCCCAGGACCCAGAAATGCTTGGGGAAAATCTTTGCTCTGTGGCACCCCAGGGTGGAGGGAGCCAGCGTGGCACAGACGCTGAGACACTGTGTCCCCTTGGGCAGGGTTTGCTTTGGGCTCTGTGCTTGTGGGAGCACAGGGAGCTCCGAGCTGAGCTGGGTATGGACCCATGGCCTGGCCAAGGGGCCAATGAGGCTGATTTGGGCTGCATTTTTGGACTCTGCTATTTTACACTGGGGGTGCTGAGGCACTGGCCCAGGCTGTGCACAGAGGCTGTGGATGCCTCACCCCTGGGAACATCCCAAGGCCAGCTGGGACAGCACTCTGAGCAGCCTGCTCTGGTGGGAGCTTGCTCAGGTTGGAAGAAGATGATCTTCAGGGTCCATCCCAAGGAAAACCCTTCAGGGATTCAATCATTCTGTGGTTGTCCTGGTCCACAGGGGTGTGGTCCTGGATCTCCTGTCATGTCACAGTTGGTGTTCCAGCTGGGACTGCCATCGCCCAGCCAAGGGCACAACACAACCAGTTGCCCTTGCGTGAGGACGTGCGTCACCCTGCTCTGTGAGCACTGCTTCAACCCTGCTTCTGACCTGTTCCCAGATATTGCCGTCAGTCCTGAACGCTCCCTGCTGCCTGGTATTTACCATCCATCCCTGCAGGATTCTCCCATTTGCCCCAATGAAGGTACAGTGGCATTCCATGGAGGTGGACACCCCCTGACAGCCCGGGCGGGCTGGAGCTCTGAGGGGATGCTGTGGGACAGGGACCCCACTCTGAGGTTTTGCTCCCTGTGCAGGTTGTCAGAGAGACCGAAGAACAGATGGAAATCGATACGAAGATTGAAGTAGAGGAGAGCATGGAGATAGATGTAGAAGAGGAAGAGATGGAGGTAGACGTTGATGAGATGGAAGAGATGGAGGTGGACATGGTTGAGACGGAGGAAGAGATGGAGATAGACGTGGAGGACATGGAGGAAGATATGGAGGTGGAGGAGGAGGAGATAGAGGAAAAGATGGAAGTCGATATGGAAGATGATCTTGAAGACATGGAAGTTGATGGAAAAGATGAGGAGGAGGACATGGTCTTGGGATGAAGACCGACCCAGGCAGCAGGACAGGCACGTGCTCCCCATGCCCTGCCCACAGGCACACTGGGTCCCCTGCCGCCAGGCTGGGGCTGGGCTGGGTGGCCCTGCTCAGGGACACGGGGACCCGGGGCATCCCTGGATTCTGGTGGCACAAGCACCAGCCCCAGCCTGTCCTGCGCTTGCTTTGGGCCACACCAGCCCCGTCCCAGCACCTGGGCCCAGCTCCCAGCCCCAGCCCAGCTCAGTGCTGGTGGCACAGTCCTGCTCTGCCAGCGTGTGCCAGCCTGGGGGCACAGGGAACAAACCCTCAGGGCCTGACTGAAGTGACCGTGCTGCTTGCTTTTCTTCCAGGACTGACGGACATCTGAGACGTGGATGCCACCCTTCTGTACATATGTTTTTCAAGAAGTTCATCAGTAGTCTTCTGTATATACGTTTTAGAGAGGTTTTCTTCTGTAAATACGTTCAATGAGTTGTTGTTAGATAGGTCCCTATGTAAATACGTTCTATAGATTGTTGTTGTTATAAAGATTCTTCCAATGTAAATATGTTCTGGAGTTCATTTTTGTTGCTGCTCTTCTGTAAATAAACAATCTTTATTTTTCACACCCCAGCTCTCTTTTCATTTGCCTTGGGCACATGCAGCATCTGCAGAGTTGTGGTTTCCACTTGCTCCAGGTTGCCTGGCCTGGAGGTGTGTGGGAGCGAGCGCTGTGTTGGGGGTACCTGTGCACAGAGCGGTCCCACTCTGAGCTCCAGACACACTTGGTATTTGTAGAGACAGATCCCACCGGGCTCTTGCACATGGCATCACATCTGGGAGCAGGGCCCAGCCTGCGTGGCCCTGCAGAGCCTCACCAATGGCACTGCAGCAGGTGGCACCAGACACCAGCACTAAGGAGCACTGGGCTGTGGGCACCCCCTGCTCCCGGCCACCCCGGAGCTGAGCAGAGCTCCCTGAGCCATGACCTGGGCATGGATGCACGCATGCATGCATGGATGGAAGAAGGGATGGATGGAGGGATGGAGCTCATCATCAGGCTGAAAATTTGCATCACGTGCTGGGGGACTAGGGCTGCTTTGCAGGGCTCAAGCCTTTGCTTGGGTGCTCTCTGTACCCTGCTAAGGCTGGGGGACCAGGGGCTACTGATTTCCCTCCTTTCCATTGCCAGGGAACACCAACTGGAGAGCCTTGCTGTGGCTGGGAAAATGCAACATGTGCCGCAACACCCTCAAGCATCACACACCTGGGGTCTTTTGGCTTCAGAAGGACGATCAGAAAGTGGTTTTCATGGAGAAGAGCATGAGTCATGAGGGACAGGGACTGCTCTGTGGGTTGCTGGGGCAATGGGTGCTGCACACAGAACAGAATGCCACATGAGGATGGCAGCTAGTCCTGTGCCCAGAAATGCCTGGGTCCTGGTTATTCCATGGCAGTTTGCAACAACGAGTGTGCAATTTTGTTGCAAAACACTGTCATCGAGATCTGTGCTGTGGGAATCCAGCGGGCAGACATGAACTCTCAGCGGGCCATGGCCTCACCAGCACTGGAGGAGCACGTCTTCCTGGCGGAGTCCTTTGGGCACATCCAGCAAAGCCCCTGCTGCAAAGCCAAGGGCTTCAGTTGTCGTTCTTTGGTAGGTCTGGGCTGAGGGGGAACAGCTGTGTGGGCAGGCTGGTCATTGGACAGATGTGACACCTGGTGTCCCCCAGAGTGACTTGGATGGCACAGGCGCCCCAGAGCCTGGCAGGCTGGTTTGCAAGAGAACAAACCTACAGTGGTGGCACCCTGAGAGCTTCTGTTGTCCCAGCATCTGCTAGCAAGTGGTGGGGCAAGGAGGGCTGGGCGGTGCAGGCAGCAGGAGGATGCCTCATGCTCAGTCTGATGCCCAGCTAGGCTCCCAAGGGAAGGTGGGCGGCAGGAATCCTTAGATCCCCTTGCACTGGTTTGGCAGAGTAGTTTGGAGATATGTATTCATCTTGTTTGGTTTTATAATCACATAGCAGAATGGAAATTATTCTTTCTATCAATATCTATGTGTGTGTGTATATATATATGTATATTTATTTCTGAGATCAGGGGAGTGCTTCTTTTAAACTCTTCTTTTATATAAAGGAATTTCTATGCTGACAATAAACACTCTGAAGATTTGTATGACTTGTCTGTCTCCTTTCAGCTGGGCTGCAGGGCCTCAGAGGTACCTCTGTGTCAGAAGTGGGGCCTCTGGCTTTTGCAGCGTCTCCTGTGCCCAGGACCCAGAAATGCTTGGGGAAAATCTTTGCTCTGTGGCACCCCAGGGTGGAGGGAGCCAGCGTGGCACAGACGCTGAGACACTGTGTCCCCTTGGGCAGAGTTTGCTTTGGGCTCTGTGCTTGTGGGAGCACAGGGAGCTCCAAGCTGAGCTGGGTATGGACCCATGGCCTGGCCAAGGGGCCAATGAGTCTGATTTGGGTTGCATTTTGGGACTCTGGTATTTTACACTGGGGGTGCTGAGGCACTGGCCCAGGCTGTGCACAGAGGCTGTGGATGCCTCATCTCTGGGAACATCCCAAGGCCAGCTGGGACAGCACTCTGAGCAGCCTGCTCTGGTGGGAGCTTGCTCAGGTTGGAAGAAGATGATCTTCAGGGTCCATCCCAAGGAAAACCCTTCAGGGACTCAATCATTCTGTGGTTGCCCTGGTCCACAGGGGTGTGGTCCTGGATCTCCTGTCATGTCACAGTTGGTGTTCCAGCTGGGACTGCCATCGCCCAGCCAAGGGCACAACACAACCCGTTGCCCTTGCGTGAGCACGTGTGTCACCCTGCTCTGAGAGCTCCCCTGCTACCCTGTTTGTCACTCGTTCCCGGATATTGCCGTCGGTCCTGAACGCTCCCTGCTGCCTGGATTTACCATCCATCCCTGCAGGATGCTCCCATTTGTCCCAGTGGAGGTACAGTGGCATTCCATGGAGGTGCACACCCCCTGACAGCCCAGGCAGGCTGGAGCTCTGAGGGGATGCTGTGGGACAGGGACCCCACTCTGAGGTTTTGCTCCCTGTGCAGGCTGTCAGAGAGACCGAAGAAGAGATGGAGATTGATACCAAGATTGATGAAGAAGAGAGTATGGAGATCGATATAGAAGAGGAAGAGATGGAGGTGGATGTGGAGGAGATGGAAGAGATGGAGGTGGACATGGAGGAGACTGATGAAGAGATGGAGGTGGATGAGGAGGAGGAGGAAGATATGGATGTCGATATGGAAGATGATGTTGAGGATATGGATGTAGATGAAAAAGATGAGGAGGAGGACATGGTCTTGGGATGAAGACCGACACAGGCAGCAGGACAGGCACGTGCTCCCCATGCCCTGCCCACAGGCACACTGGGTCCTCTGCCGCCAGGCTAGGGCTGGGCTGGGTGGCCCTGCTCACGGACACGGGGACCCGGGGCATCCCTGGATTCTGGTGGCACAAGCACCAGCCCCAGCCTATCCTGCGCTTGCTTTGGGCCATGCCAGCCCCGTCCCAGCACCTGGGCCCAGCTCCCAGCCCCAGCCCAGCTCAGTGCTGGCGGCACAGTCCTGCTCTGCCAGCGTGTGCCAGCCTGGGGGCACAGGGAACAAACCCTCAGGGCCTGACTGAAGTGACCGTGCTGCTTGCTTTTCTTCCAGGACTGACGGCAATGTGAGGCATGGACGCCAGCCTTCTGTATATATGTTTTGAGAATGTTCTTCAGTAGTGTTCGTTTTAGATAGGTTTTCTTCTGTAAATACGTTCAATGAGTTGTTGTTAGATAGGTTCTTATGTAAATACATTCTATAGATTGTTGTTGTTATAAAGATTCTTCCCATGTAAATATGTTCTGGAGTTCATTTTTGTTGCTGCTCTTCTGTAAATAAACAATCTTTATTTTTCACACCCCGGCTCTTTTCATTTGCCTTGGGCACATGCAGCATCTGCAGAGTTGTGGTTTCCACTTGCTCCAGGTTGCCTGGCCTGGAGGTGTGTGGGAGCGAGCGCTGTGTTGGGGGTACCTGTGCACAGAGCGGTCCCACTCTGAGCTCCAGACACACTTGGTATTTGTAGAGACAGATCCCACCGGGCTCTTGCACATGGCATCACATCTGGGAGCAGGGCCCAGCCTGCGTGGCCCTGCAGAGCCTCACCAATGGCACTGCAGCAGGTGGCACCAGACACCAGCACTAAGGAGCACTGGGCTGTGGGCACCCCCTGCTCCCGGGCACCCTGGAGTGTAGTGGTTTTGATTGGCCCATAACATCAGCAAGGTATCTTTAACATCTAAGAGTAATTTAAACCCTGCAGAAGCTGTTGCAGTCGGCCTGAGGAAGTGTCTGAGGGGTGGGGTGTGGCACAAAGATGGCTCCCGTGTGTCCTGAGTGAATGTTCTGGAAGGTTTTCATCAAGTCCAGCAGAGCCAATCTCCGATAGCTCTGAAAGTGATGGACATGGTGCCGGCCAAGTGTGAGCCAATTAAAAGTGCTAGTTACGCCTCTGTGAAAACATATTTAAGAAAAAATCAAAGCAAGGCAGGCACACACTTCTTTTTAGTTAGAGGAGGAGGAGGAGGTAACAGTATATGAAGGGAGAACAGCATGGATACACCAAAGTCAGTGAAGAAGGTGGGGGAGGAGGTGCTACAGGCCCGGGAGCTGAAAAGCCTCTGCTAGCTGTGGTGAAGGCCATGGGGGGAGCAGGAGGTCCCCCTGCAGCCCATGGAGTCCACAAGGATGCAGAAATTCACCCACAGCCCATGCCAGAGGAGCAGGTGGATGCTTAGAGGAGGCCCTGATCCAGTAGGAGTCTCATATAAAGAGTTAAAGCTGCAAAGGCCTTACAAGGGAGAAGGCGGCCTTACTCCTGAGATGGAAGCGGCCTGGCCTCGGCTCGGCAGAGTCTGCACTTTATCGACAAAAGGACTCATGTTGCAGCAGAATTTGGGCAAGATGTTGCTCATGAGATTGGACCCACACCAAAGAAGTTCCCAGAGGACTGTCTCTCATGGGAGGGACCCTGTGGCTGAGGACCCCTCTCCCTGATGGACTGACCAGAGAACAAACCCCTCACCCTGCCCCCTGCCTGTGTTGCTGGTTTGGAAAGAGGGAGGGAGGTGAGCCGAGAAAACAGTGTCTTAAGAGGGAGAAGGGCAGCAGAGAAACTGTCTAGAGAGAAAGAGAAATAAGCAGAGATTACAGTATATGTATCAGAAGAATTGTGGTGATGAATAGATTTTTGGACTAAGAGAATACCCCATATCCTGCCCCCTACCCGAGTTGTTGGTTAGAAGGAGGGAGGGGGGTGACTAGAAAATACTGTCTTAACAGGGAGCCGGGTGAGTGAACAAAATGGGGTAGAAAAGCTTATTTGTACCTCTCATTTATCCTCAAACTCTGTTAGGTAATTAAACCACTTTGCAACTTTAATTCAGAAACCTGCTTGCCCTTTTCTTCCATGCATTGTGCTACCAGGGTCCTATCTCACTTCAATCGTGAGATAGGGGTGTGTGGAACAGTTTCTTTCTTTCTCCTCTCCAGCAAGTTTTTAGCAGGAGAGAGCATGGGTGCCTGGTATTTAGTCAGGGTCACACCCCGAAAGACATGTCCATCTCCTTTCAGCTGGGCTGCAGGGCCACAGAGGTACCTCTGTGTCAGAAGTGGGGCCTCTGGCTTTTGCAGCATCTCCTGTGCCCAGGACCCAGAAATGCTTGGGGAAAATCTTTGCTCTGTGGCACCCCAGGGTGGAGGGAGCCAGCGTGGCACAGACGCTGAGACGCTGTGGCCCCTTGGGCAGGGTTTGCTTTGGGCTCTGTGCTTGTGGGAGCACAGGGAGCTCCGAGCTGAGCTGGGTGTGGACCCATGGCCTGGCCAAGGGGCCAATGAGTCTGATTTGGGTTGCATTTTAGGACTCTGGTATTTTACACTGAGGGTGGTTAGGCTCTCGCCCAGGCTGTGCACAGATGCTGTGGATGCCTCATCTCTGGGAACATCCCAAGGCCAGCTGGGACAGCACTCTGAGCAACCTGCTCTGGTGGGAGCTTCTCAGGTTGGAAGAAGATGATCTTCAGGGTCCATCCCAAGGAAAACCCTTCAGGGACTCAATCATTCTGTGGTTGCCATTGTCCATAGGGGTGTGGTCCTGGATCTCCTGTCATGTCACAGTTGGTGTTCCAGCTGGGACTGCCATCGCCCAGCCAAGGCCACAACACAACCTGTTGCCCTTTTGTGAGCACGTGTGTCACCCTGCTCTGAGAGCTCCCCGTGCAACCCTGTTTGTCACACGTTCCCTGATACTGCCGTCGGTCCTGAACGCTCCCTGCTGCCTGGATTTTACCATCCATCCCTGCAGGATGCTCCCATTTGTTCCAATGGAGGTACAGTGGCATTCCATGGAGGTGCACACCCCCTGACAGCCCAGGCAGGCTGGAGCTCTGAGGGGATGCTGTGGGACAGGGACCCCACTCTGAGGTTTTGCTCCCTGTGCAGGCTGTCAGAGAGACCGAAGAAGAGATGGAGATTGATACCAAGACTGATGAAGAAGAGAGTATGGAGATCGATATAGAAGAGGAAGAGATGGAGGTGGATGTGGAGGAGATAGAAGAGATGGAGGTGGACATGGAGGAGATTGATGAAGAGATGGAGGTGGATGAGGAGGAGGAGGAGGAAGACATGGAGGTTGATATGGAAGATGATCTTGAAGACATGGAAGTTGATGGAAAAGATGAGGAGGAGGACATGGTCTTGGGATGAAGACCGACCCAGGCAGCAGGACAGGCACGTGCTCCCCATGCCCTGCCCACAGGCACACTGGGTCCCCTGCCGCCAGGCTGGGTGGCCCTGCTCAGGGACACGGGGACCCAGGGCATCCCTGGATTCTGGTGGCACAAGCACCAGCCCCAGCCTGCCCAGCACTTGCTTTGGGCCACACCAGCCCCGTCCCAGCACCTGGGCCCAGCTCCCAGCCCCAGCCCAGCTCAGTGCTGGCAGCACAGTCCTGCTCTGCCAGCGTGTGCCAGCCTGGGGGCACAGGGAACAAACCCTCAGGGCCTGACTGCAGTGACCGTGCTGCTTGCTTTTCTTCCAGGACTGACGGCAATGTGAGGCATGGACACCAGCCTTCTGTATATATGTTTTGAGAATGTTCTTCAGTAGTCATCTGTACATACATTTTAGATAGGTTTTCTTCTGTAAATACGTTCAATACCTTGTTGTTAGATAGGTTCTTATGTAAATACGTTCTATAGATTGTTGTTGTTATAAAGATTCTGCAATGTCAATATGTTCTGGAGTTCATTTTTGTTGCTGCTCTTCTGTAAATAAACAATCTTTATTTTTCACACCCCAGCTCTCTTTCTATTCGCTTTGGGCACATGCAGCATCTGCAGAGTTGTGGTTTCCACAGGCTCCAGGTTGCCTGGCCTGGAGGTGTGTGGGAGCGAGCGCTGTGTTGGGGGTACCTGTGCACAGAGCGGTCCCACTCTGAGCTCCAGACACACTTGGTATTTGTAGAGACAGATCCCACCGGGCTCTTGCACATGGCATCACATCTGGGAGCAGGGCCCAGCCTGCGTGGCCCTGCAGAGCCTCACCAATGGCACTGCAGCAGGTGGCACCAGACACCAGCGCTAAGGAGCACTGGGCTGTGGGCACCCCCTGCTCCCGGGCACCCCGGAGCTGAGCAGAGCTCCCTGAGCCATGACCTGGGCATGGATGCACGCATGCATGCATGGATGGAAGAAGGGATGGATGGAGGGATGGAGCTCATCATCAGGCTGAAAGCTTTGCATCACCTGCTGGGGGACTAGGGCTGCTTTGCAGGGCTCAAGCCTTTGCTTGGGTGCTCTCTGTACCCTGCTAAGGCTGGGGGACCAGGGGCTACTGATCTCCCTCCTTTCCATTGCCAGGGAACACCAACCTGGAGAGCCTTGCTGTGGCTGGGAAAATGCAACATGTGCCACAACACCCTCAAGCATCACACACCTGGGGTCTGGTGGCTTCGGAAGGACGATCAGAAAGTGGTTTTCATGGAGAAGAGCATGAGCCATGAGGGACGGGGACTGCTCTGTGGGTTGCTGGGGCAATGGGTGCTGAACACAGAACAGAATGCCACATGAGGATGGCAGCTAGTCCTGTGCTCAGAAATGCCTGGGTCCTGGTTATTCCATGGCAGTTTGCTACAAAAATAGTTCACACTTTTGCTGCTGCTATGAATAAAGTACTATAGAATGTTCTTCAGGTAGATTTCTTCCCCCCCTCCACCATCTCCTCTGCAATTTAATCCAAGCTTTGCTTCTTTATCTTTTCTCCTATCTTGTCGGCATAGGTCCAAGCACGACCTCAGCCAGATTCTGGCACCAGCTGGGAGCACAGCATTGTCCTCTCTAGCCCCAGCAGCAGCTGAATGGCAATGGATTGCTTAAAAATTAATCCAATGCTTGTATTTCTCATTAAAAGTGCTACATTGTTGGTGCATAGCCCAGAAAATCTTTTTGGGTTGGCTATATCCTCTCCACATTATTTAATAAATGACTTCACAAAGAGCTAAATGCAGCCACAGAATCAACAGGGAAATTGGACAATAATTAACAGATATCGGGTTAGTTGAGGTCCAGTTAACGGGGCCCATTGCAACTTGAGAATGGAAGTCTGAGCAGGAAAGAGCACAGTGAGATGCCTACCCTGCCCTGGATGAAAAGTGGCAGCTCCAGGGGCTGGATCAGTGCAATGGTGGGGGGCTCAGGCGCTGTGCAAAGCATATGGGGGTGATACTGGGCTTCTGCTGCTCCTCATCCTGCCTGGTTGTGAGATCAGGGGCTGTCGTTTGCAGGACTTGATGGGGGTTGATTGTGGGAACCTTCCCCTCCCGGGGCTTTCCCAGAGCCTTTTTCCAGCACAGCTTGGGTTCCTGCCAGCCCCAGAAGCCCCACAGAAATGTTCCAGGAACCCCTTACACAAGCTGAGGTGGACATTGACCAACCGGTGGGAAATGGAGTAACTTCCCATTGCCCAAGGGCACCTAAAGAAAACAGATTTGCCGGGAGGCTGGGGTGGGGTTAGAGTTTCCTTGGGAGCAACTTGAGGCTTGAAGGGTGGTGGGGCCTTTGCCATCTGAACAAGGAGTACAGCCCCTAATCCCTACAGCCATCAAGAGCTAGGGCTCAGTCAAGTTGTCCTTGTGTTGCATCATGGCTGATGACAGGGCTGTAAGGACTGGATTATCCTGCCCAAGAGAGGTCAGCCACTTTCTTCCAGCTCCAACCTGCTTCCTACACAGCAGCAGCCACCCAGAGAAGATGCTGGGGTTCAGGTGACCCCCACAGATCTTGAGAAGGACTCACCTTTGGCTAAGCCAAAGCTGTTTTCCCTACACCAGCTTACAATCCCAGTGGGGCAGGAATCAAGAGGATTTGGGGCTGGGGCAAGTTATGTCTGGGAAAAACTTGAAGGATCATCCCTGGGAAGACACAGGCAGCCCTCATGCTGATTTAGAGCATGCTGTAAGGTTTGGTTTGCAGGACCATGTGCAAGCAAAGTACAGAGGGAAAGACACTTAATAGACCCCCAGAAGGGAACATGGTCACCACAAGGGTTTCTCCTGGAAAAAGGTACCTGGAGAAGATACCTGCCCAGGAGAAAGCAGCTCCACTGCCTCCAGCCTGTCAGGGTGGACAATGCCCTGTCTCATCTCCCCTTGGTTTGTCCCTCAGCCCCAGGTGTGGCTGCAGGGGTCAGTTGTGCAATGGAATAGCTGCTTTTCGAGCAATTGAACAATCCCATTTGAAACTTGCGCAAAAGGCTTTTCCGGAAAACACAGTGCAACAGGCAGAGGAAAAAAGTATAAACATTGGCACGTGCCAGGCCCTGTTCCCCACCCCCATCCCACCAAGAATTTAAATGGTGGTGTCCCCCACCTCTCACACTCCCGCTTCTCAGGGACACAGCAGCATGAAGGCGGTGGCTGCCCTTCTCCTGGTGGGGATGCTCATCCTCTGGGCAGAACTGCCAACAGGTATGAGATTGGCATGGGGAGCAAAAGCTGAGCTGCTGGGAAGGAGTGATGTTTACATGGATCCTGTGGGAGGGAAGAAGAGGAAGAGGGAGAGGGAGAGGGAGAGGGAGAGGGAGAGGGAGAGGGAGAGGGGTGTTTGCCGGGCAGCAAACCCCAGGGCCTCTCAAGTGCCCTGGAGCAAACCACTCCCTCCTGTTGCAGGCAGCGCCTGGTCCTGCCCACCTGTCCGCTTCACCTGCGCCCTGCACAACCCGCGGAACCAGTGCCTTGTGGACCGGCACTGCCCCCGCGGCAAGAAGTGCTGCCCGTCCTTCTGCGGGAGGAAGTGCCTTTCCAAGCCGCCTGCCATCCCCGTCACCTACGGTAGGGGCTCAGGGACACCCTGCCTGCACCCGGGTGGCAGAGCGGGGTATGATGAGGGTGGCTCTGGGCAGGGAGCTGTGTCCAGCTGCCAGAGCCACCCCGGTCAGGCTGGTGGGGTGACTGGGGACAAACAATGTGGGCTGGGATCGCTCTCAGCACCAGATCCAGCCTGTTTCTTACTCTCCCTTTCCGCAGTGTGAGCTCCGGGTGCCAGGATAGAGTGAGGGTCATCTCAGCATTCCCATCCCACCTTGGCTCCAGGATCACTCCGTGACAGCTGCCACATAGTGCTATGTGCCACCTGCTTCCCCACGGCTGCTTTACCAAATAAAAGAGGCTTGTCCCAAGGGTGTTTGTGATGTGTGACTCCTTTCCCCACCTCCTCCCTCCTCTCTCCATTCCTGCACAGTCCCACTGCTGCTTTCACCCCAGTGTTTCTGCCTGGAGAAGAGGATGAAAACAGTCAGGCTACACACGTGCAGTGTGGTTAGGGGCTGGCTTGGGGGAGAAGATCCATCCAGAGGCATACAGCCTCCAGGAGGAGAGAGGTTGTGTTTGGGGCTGGCCCTGGGAAGGCACAGGCAGCCTCACGCTGATTTGGATCATGCTGTATGGTTTGTGCAAGCAAAGTACAGAGGGAAAGGCACTTAATAGACCCCCAGAAGAGAACATGGTGACAACAAGGATTTCTCCTGGAAAAAGGTACCTGGAGAAGATACCTGCCCAGGAGAAAGCAGCTCTACTGCCTCCAGCCTGTCAGGGTGGACAATGCCCTGGCTCATCTCCCCTTAGCTTGTCCCTCAGCCCCAGGTGTGGCTGCAGGGGTCAGTTGTGCAATGGAATAGCTGCTTTTCGAGCAATTGAACAATCCCATTTGCACCTTGCGTAAAAGGCTTCCGGAAAGGGAAACCATACAAAATTGGCGCATGCCCTGCCCTTTTCCCCAGCTCCATCCTACCTAAGGGTTTAAACGTTCGTGTCCCCCACCTCTCACGCTGCTACTTCTCAGGGACACAGCAGCATGAAGGCGGTGGCCGCCCTTCTCCTGGTGGGGATGCTCATCCTCTGGGCAGAACTGCCAACAGGTATGAGATGTACTAGGATAAGGCGTGGGGAGCAAAAGCTGAGCTGCTGGGAAGGAGCCATGTTTACATGGAGTGGAGGGAGGGGAGAGTGAGAGGAAAGTGAGAGGAGAGTGAGAGGGGTGTTTGCCGGGCAGCAAACCCCAGGGCCTCTCAAGTGCCCTGGAGCAAACCAGTCCCTCCTGTTGCAGGCAGCGCCTGGTCCTGCCCGCCCGTCCGTTTCACCTGCGGGCGGCCCAACCCCCCGAATGCGTGCAGCACCGACCGGCACTGCCCCCGCGGCAAGAAGTGCTGCCCGTCCTCCTGTGGGACGAGATGCCTCTCCAAGCCACCTGATATCCCCGTCTCCTATGGTAGGGGCTCAGGAACACCCTCTCTGCACCTGCTCCTGGGATGTGATGAGGGTGGCTCTAGGCTGTGTCCAGCTGCCAGAGCCACCCTGCTTACACTAGTGGGGTGACTGGGGACAAACATGTGGGCTGGGATCGGTCTGAGCACCAGATCCAACCTGTTTCTTACTCTCCCTTTCCCCAGTGTGACCTTCAGCTGCCAGGACAGACCAAGGGCCATCTCAGGCTCCAGGATCACTCCAAGACAGCTGCCGCACAGTGCTATGTGCCTGCTGCTTCCCCACGGCTGCTTTACCAAATAAAAGAGGCTTGTCCCACGGGTGTTTGTGATGTGTGACTCCTTTCCCCACCTCCTCCGTCCTCTCTCCATCCTGGCACACAGTCCCACTGCTGCTTTTACCCCAGAATTTCTGCCTGGAGAAGAGGATAAAAACAGTCAGGCTACACACGTGCAGTGTAGTGCTGGCTTGGGGGAGAAGATCCATCCAGAGGCATACAACCTCCAGGAGGAGAGAGCAATGGGAAGGGACTGGAACAAAACATGACAGGTTGCTTTAGGAAGGCTGGAAGGCTGCAAGGGACTCTGGAGAGCAGCGTGTCCTCCAGGCAATCCCCCAGCTGGACAGGGCTGTGGAAGGGGACTGACCCTGCCTGCCTAGGGGGATACAGAAGACAGAACCTCCCTGTGAGTACCCTACTTGGGGCACATCTGGAGGGCAGAGGAGGAGGGTCACACAGACCCAAATCCCAAGCAGTGTTGAACACCTTATCCTGAGTTCAACTTATCCTGAGTTGATGGGGAAAATTCAGCTGAAGAAACTTGCCTAGGAAAGCCTCAAGCCAGGGCAATAAAATCATAGCTCCAAGTGGTCCTTGTAATTTTTGTACAGCTGAGCGCTGGGGAAAAAAAATCAGGAAATGCCAAGAAACATCAGGAGGAGAAAGTGTGTGCAGCCTGAGGAACCTGCTGGGCTCTGTGAAATAGCAGAGCCAGGCAGTGCCACCATGCACCGCAGGGGCAGAGCATCACCAGGCCTAATGCCCAAAGAGTGCCTGCCAGCCCTCCCCAGCCCATTGCTGATGCCAGGCTTGCATGTCCCATTCTCAACAAGCAGTCCCAGCCCAGACTGGGAGAGGAGCTTGGTCTGTCTGCAGACGCTGGAGAGAACAGTGAGGAGCTACTGCTGTGTAAAAGCTGAGCTAATGATCCCCATGGCCAGGCATGAACACAGCAATCTGGAGAGCAGCACCAGCTGGCTAGATTTTAACCACCCCCAAACACAGCAGGATGAAGTCTCTGGCAGTGGGGTTGATGCCTTGCGTGGTCCATGGTAAACACTTCCTGGCTGAGATTGGGGAGAGCATCTGCTGGAGTGAGTCCTTTTATGGTTACATCAATGGAGGTGACCTCCTCTCTGTGGAGGAGCTAGAAGGAGGCAAAAACTCAGAAATTACTCTCACTGAGAAGGAAGAAGTCCTGTGGTGAAAAAAAACACCTCTCTGCTTAGCCTGGCCACGGGAGGGCAGAGAGAACTGGAGAGATCATGCAGCACTGAGGAGGCTGGAAACGCCAGGTGATCCAGTAGGCATAGGCAGAACAAGAGCTGGGAGTGCACCAGTCAAACCCAGTCTAAAATCAGACATTGCTTCTGCCCAATGTAGTGTCCTTGCAGGGGAAAACTATCCCTGACACCAGCCCAGCCCTCTGCACAGGGAGTGTTGTGCCACACAAGCCGTGGGGTAAGGAGGGTAGAGGTCCAGAGCTCCTCCAGCCATCCCTGCACCCCGGCACGGGGCTGGCAGCAGCCAGGGCAGAACAGCCTGATTGCACCTCCCGCGGTCATTAGTCACAGATCACAGCCCTCCTCCTCCTCCATCAGCACCAGCTATTATCAGCTATTAAGCAGGCATTTCCATACAGCTGGCTAATTTGATAATGCTGCAATTATCTTGGTTTGTTAACAAGATTAAATTGCTAATTGGTTTGATTAAGCACAGAGCTCCAGGCGTGGGGTGCCTCTCAGCTGGCCCTGCATAACCCGATGGATGCCATGCCCAGGGCAGCAGCTCCTCTGCAGAGACAAGGAAATGGCAGGAAGGGTTCATCCTCCCAAACCCTGCTGCCTGAGGCCTCCAGATCCCCCTGTGAGAGGTCCCTCTTCCTGCTCTGAGACAGTTTTGTCCATGTCACCACTGTCACCCAGATGCTGGCTCAGGAATGCAGGAGGAGGTGGCTTTGGGCCAGAGGATGCTCTGGGGACATCTAGTCTGTCTCAGTCCTGCTGCTTTCTGTTTTGGAGCCCTGCAAGTCAGAAATCCCCGAGGCAGTGCACCAACTGTGCCTCCACCTGCAGCTGTGTCAACAAAACCTCTGCTTTCCTCTTCCCAGGCACAGGTCCCTGCCTCCTGTGCACAGCATTTCCAGCTATCACCAGATGTACTGGGGAGACTGGGAATCTCCCAACACTGGATTAGATTCACCTGTACCCCTGCCATGAAGAAGCACCCACCTGGGAGGAGCTGGGCAGTGTACCAAAACACACACAGGTCAGGATCACCGCCTGTGGTAAAGCTCCTGGCAGTGTGCATTGGCTGAAAGCCTTTGAATCCAGGTCTCTGGGGAGGAAGAGCATTTCCCTCTTTGTCCTAGGTGTGTGCCAGCAAGACAAGGGGAAAAGCAATGAGTGTTGTGCCAGAGAGGTGTTTCTGATTCTTCCCACATCACCTGTTTCCTCGAGACCAGAGCAGGCTGGAGATGATGTTAATTTTCTCTGCCTGGGGCCTTACCACAGCTCAGGACTCACTACTTCTCCTCAAACAGGCCCACCAGGTCTGGTGCTGGGAAAAGGCTGCACTTAAAGACCCAGCTTTGAGTTAGGAACATCCATCATGGCACATCACAGCAGCAGCACCACTGCAGGGCAGGCAGCAGGTCTGGCTTACTCCATCTTCCCTCAAATCAAAGGTTTTCAGGCCAGTCATTTCTGGACAATCCCCAAAGGAAACATCCAACACTCCCAACATCCCAGGGGATGGAATCTAGAGTGTCTCCCCAGGGATCTATCAGCACCACAGAGCATCCTTGCTCCACACAATGTACTTTGTTCCACTCTGAAATGTAGACAGGTCAGAGGGTAGAGAAGTCAGGTCTCACCCTTAACACAGCAGAACACCTTTGATATTTTCTTGGAGCCTCTCCCTGCATGTGTTATGGTCTGGCTCAGAAGACTGGGTTGTTGGGGTCTGAATACAGAACAGTTTGGTGCTCAAGGGTGATGTGAGACCTTTTCAAGAGATGATTCAAACCAGCTTAATACAAATTATGACAGCTTTGACAGCCTTTGAAAGGGGAGGGTTATTTAGCTAGCCTGGCCTAGAAGTGGGAATCTGTAGTCCCAGCAGGATCTCTGCAATCACATCAGTTCCAAAGAAGAAAATTCCCTGGCCTGAGCAGATCCACTCAGCGGTGGTTCTGCCCATGATCAGGAGCTATGCACAGCCCTCATCATTCGTGCTGAGGAGCAGCAATATTCCAGGTGGGAAAAGGAGTCAACAGCATTCTGCTCCCCACCACAGAAGAAACATATATACACCTCTGCAGAAAAACAAACCATCCTCACAGCTAAAGGTCAACAAATGTATGAATTCAGTCTGTGCTTTCATCTGTGGGATGGTTTACACAAACTCAGCTCCTCACCTGGACCAAGACTCTCTCCAGTGGCAGGGAGAGGATGGTCTGGGGCAGAGCTGTCTCACACCAGCTGATGCCCTCCAGCATTTTCTTTCTGAAGATACAGGGGTGCTTTGGCTTACATGGCCAGGATACACCAGTAACCTTTCCCAGGGCCCCCCCACCCTCACCAGTGAGCAGCAACACAGGACACCAACTCCCACCATGCTGGGAGGGCTGAGGGGGATCGTCAGATTACAAAGTGGGGGAGACTGCATCTGCCACCAGGGAACCTTTGAGAGCAGGGGTGGAAGCTGTCTCTTCTGCCTGGCTCTGGCACATCACCCCAGCTGTGCACTGCCCCAGTCCCCTGCGTGGTGGGAGCCCCAGAGCAGTGGGGGTTGGCAGGAGATGGAACCGCAGTTGAGGGATGCTAGAGCAGCCTGTTGTGACTTCTCTCCTGCCTAAAGTGTTGCCAAAGCTCACAAGCTGCTTGTGACAAAGCCCTTCAGTCTGGCAGGGAACAGCTCTGCCTGCCCCAGCCAAGAGGCAGCAGAGCTGTTCTGAGCTGCTTGGCTCCATCCCCTCTTCATCCCACCAGGAATCCTCAGCAGGCTGCTCTTTGCTGCAGCTGCACAAGGTTGTGCACACCCAGGAAGCCTTTCAGATGCTGGCAGGACTTCCCTGAGCCAGGGAGCCAAAAGGAAGGCAAAAAAGATGAGGCACTGACAGCACCCTGTAGCTGAGGGAGATCCCTCATGCCAGCAACCCTTTTCCCCATGCAGAAGGAAAGAAAAGGAGACATCTCTTTCCTCTGCAGTAAGCCACACTGCATGAAGACACATGTGAGAGCTCAGCAGGAGGCTGGCAGTGGCACAGGCAGGGCAGCTGGGCTTCCTTGTGTCCCATGGCAGGAAGGGCAACTGGGCTCCCTCATCCCTGCCCTCTCTATAGCCCCATCTCTCAGCAGGGCACTCCCTCCACAGTCCCTCAGAGATGCTGATGTCTGTGCTCAGCCAAGCAGCTGGGATGTTCCACAAATAACAGCTCTGGCAAAGGCTGGTGGAACACTCGGAGACTCACATGGAGCAGTTTGCAAGGAGGAAAGCAGCTTCCATAGGCACCAGCTCTGCACCAGCCCCTGCTCACACATCAAACTGCAGCACAGATCCCAGCATGGATCCCAACTCGTGGCCCACACATGGTCATAAACTCATAATCTCTCCCAAATCCACCAGCACAGGAACAAAGGTACCTGCACACCCCCTCCCAAATGAGGCTGCTCGCCTGCAGAAAGCCCCTCCCAGCTGAAACCAGTGCCTCCCCATACCAAAGTGTCCTGGAAGAGGAGGATGGGCTATTTGTACTATAGGGCAGCCCAAAGAGCTCCTGTCTCTCCCCAGCTCCAGCTACAGAGGGAAAGCCATTCCTCAGCTCCTTTGGGTCCCAGCAGCAGCGTTGCATGGGGGATTTCCTGTCTCTTCAGCCCTGCCTGTGCCAAGGCACACACAGATGCTCCTTTCCCTGACACTATGTAGGTTAATAACATGCAATGTGATGGCAAGGCACAGGGAACCGCAACGCGATGTCAATATTTAGCTTTTACACATTTGGCTAATTAGGAAGCAACCTGTGATTCCCTGAGAAAGCGGCAGGGCTGCTTTGCCCCTCTCCCTCCCCTTCTGTATGTTCCCCGTTCAGATGGGATAAACGTCAGCTCCCTATTTCTGGAGTTCGCTGGTCGCAAACGGTCTGTCCCAAAATGCTATTCCCAGGCAGTGGATGTCAGAAATCATTATACTAAATAAAGCTTCATGAATGATTCATGAGGCTGGATTTCACATTAATCAGGGAGAGATGGGCAAAAGCAGCAGAGCATCGCAGACCGCCCTGTCATGTCCCTGCACAGCCGGGCAAACGGGAAGGTTTGGACCTTAAAGGCAAAAATCAGAGATATGGTGCCAATCAGAGGAGCACCCTGGTCCCAGCATGATTACAGCCTGACCCAGCAGAGACAGAAGAGGCAGCGGACTGCTGCCCAAATACCGTTCTGCTTCAGGAGCTCCTGTGACTCGATCATGTTAATGAGCCCAGGGCAGCCGGCTGCTGCTCCGAGCATCCTGAGATGCACGACTGCTTTCTGCATCAGCTTGGGACTCCTCTACTGACTCCCTGGCTCTGTGCACGATGGCCTCTAAAAATAGAAAAATGCTTTCCTGAAATGTCATCAGGAGGCTCCTTCCAGGGCTCAGGCAAATGGGGCTCCTGCCTGCATTCCATGCTGCATCCCAGAAAACCAACAGGGATCTCCTTGGGACACAAATGCTACTTCCAGTGCTCAAGAATTTGGAAAGAAGGTAGATGTGTCCTCTCTTGGTATCAGAATCTGCCTAAAAAGGCAAGCCCTGAACTCTGTTAGGATCAATGAAAGAATGAGGGGTGCTCTCAACACTGCAGCTGGTGGCAGGAGGTAATGAAATGTGGGATTCTGTGTGCATTTTGCAGGAGCAAGTGCCTGTGCTTCCCCTGGCCATCCAGACTCAGCCAGCAAGCTCTCATCTACCTGCATCCTGCATCCTTGGCTTCTCCTCTGCTGCTTGCTTGAAGATTCCTGGTGAAAAGCCTTCAAAACTACAAAAATCTAGCAACAAGCATCCAGGAAGGCTGTACAGCAGGGAAAAATCCATAGGCAGCATAGCAAATCTGGGCTCTGATATGGAGACAGCAGTGATTCTCCATGCAGCAGCAGAGGAATATCTATCAGGAGACTCAGGAGCTGTCAGACACCCCTGCTTCCCCCTGCCGAGGCTCTGCAGCCTTCCCGGGGCTGGCAATGAGTCACCAGCCCTGAACCACAGAACCACAGCAGGGCTGATCTGCTGTCAAGGGCACCCTGGGGGACTTGGGGGTTCCCATGTTGGTCTGGCCCCCCACAGCCACCCTGAAACCCACTCCCCAGTGCTCCAGCATGTCCAGCCCCCCACCCTTGGACTGAGGCATTCTGTCCATGCAGGGATGGTATCTACAGGAGGGAGAGGCAGAAATGGGATGGAGGAAGGCAGTAATTCCCCTGGCATCCTTCAGAGCTTAAAGACCTGAAGAGACTCTGGCAGCAGAGCTCTCTCACCAACCTCAGCATTTCCTGAACCTTCTGCAGAGAGCCCAAAAGACAGCATCCTTGCAGAGACAGGAGAGCAGACACTTCCCTGCACCCAAGCATCTCCAGCTGTAGTTGTTCCTGCATCTTCAACCCTGTCAGCACAGAGGCAGCTGGAGGCAGAGCTGGAATGGGAGCAGGGCGCTCACCCAGAGCCTCAAACCACTGGGGTACTTCCACCTGCAAAACTATGATAGTGATAATTCACCAGCAGTTTATAGTTTTGAAATTTTCAGCTGTGTCATCACAGCTGGGCAGAGACTGAAGAACCCCAAACCCAGTGGCCACTCTATCTCTCCAGCTCTGGTGAAGAGACAGAGCCTCAGGGCAGGTTTGCTGCCCCTGCTTCCACCACTGCCAGGCCCTCACCTGGGTTTGCTGTGGAATGAAATTGTCCTCAGGACCAGATAAATCTCAGGGGAATCACCCTTTAACTTGACCTTCTTATTGCATAAAAAGACTGATTTCCAACTTGCCTCGTATAATTTCTAAATGCTACTTTAGAAGACATTTTCATGTGCAGTGCAGTGCAGCACAGGGGCAGGTGATGGACCTCCCTGCTCCACCCAGCCTGCCCTTGCTGGCAGGAATCAGAGGCCACCTCTGGCTCTCTCCATGGCCATGGCCTTGGCTGTGCACAGCTATCAAAAGCAAAATGCAGGGCAAGTGTCTTCACGGCATGAGCTGAAGGAGAGTCAGAGCTCTGCTGCACTCTTGGTTACTCAAATCATTCAACCTGCAGTATTGTAAGATTTAATTGCAATTAAAGTTGTGCTTCCATCTTCACCAGTCTCTCTCTCTCCCAGCAGAGAAAGCCAGCAGTGAGCCCATGCTGCCTGTGCACGTGTGGGCATGATGATTGTGGCTTTCTCTGTACTGGTAAATGAAGGGTGACTGGGCTGATCCCAGCACCAAAGCTGGGTGTCAGGGAACAGACCAAGTCCTGCTATTAACCTCTCCTCTGACACCACACTGCCCTTCTGCCAGCATCCCTGCCTGTGGCAGCTCCTAGCCCTGCTGGGAATGGTCTGGAGAGGGCTAGGACCAGGGGAAGCCCTGGCCCGAGATGCTCCAACAGGTTAATGATGAGCCTGGGAATAGCCTTTGTTTTTGATTAATTCAATTTTGGCGATGTGTCCTGGCTGTTGGAGGACAGTGAGACAACCTGGGGCAGAGACAGAGTGGATGGAGGGACTGCAGCACATGGAGATTGCAGGTTGCTGTAAGATGGAGGCAATCCATATGCTCAAGGCGTGGGGAGCCTGCCAGATGGTAAATCAGTGCTCAGAAGTGCCTGACCTTACACTGCAGCATCTCCCAGCTCCCTCTCTGGAGGCTCTCCATCTATATAAAAAATAGCCACTGCTTTGGTATGACTCTCCAGATTTTCTCATGTTTCCAGTTAGAGTTTCAGAGTCCAACTGCAAGCCAAGGTCTCCATCAAGTTCAGTGAACGTTCATTAATCTTTCCTGGCTCAGGCACTCAGTGGGGTCAATAAAACTCGAGTCCAAAAGAGTTCCAGGCTGTCAGAGGGATGGGTTGTTGCAGGTCATACTAAGAGCCTGTCCTATGCCTGCTGCAGATGGATCCCAGTGAATCATCTTACTGCAGGGGGCTGGATATGCAGGTGTATCCACGAGCTGAAGAGATTGAATGAGGCTGGTTAAATAATTTCCAGCATGGAGCACACTGATATCCCCCTGACAGCACCATCTACAGACACTCTTTGGCTCTGGAAGGAAGATGGGGTTTGTAGGCATGGAATCCCCTGGAGTTTGTGTCCCCACTTCCCTTCTCCTGCTCGGAGGATGCTGACACCA
The DNA here is from genome assembly GCF_008360975.1 of Lichenostomus cassidix. Classification (NCBI taxonomy): domain Eukaryota; kingdom Metazoa; phylum Chordata; class Aves; order Passeriformes; family Meliphagidae; genus Lichenostomus; species Lichenostomus cassidix. The sequence goes on along the minus strand of NC_139500.1, from coordinate 8,983,984 downwards.
CAGCTCAGCTTTCTCTCCCACCATCCCATGGATTGGCTCCAGGGAGAGGCATGGGAACAAGGACAGCTGATGGCACAAGAATGGGAACAGCCAATGGCATGGGAAGGAGAAGCCCAAAGCCCTCTGGCTGGAGCAGCCCCCTCCCAGAGCTCGGGAAATAAACACACCAGCAAGCACAGAAATCACCAGGAAAAAACAGTATTAAGGAAAGCCCATGTATTTAGTACTAAGTCTTTACCACTGAGAAACACAAGACCAGGCTTTTGCATGCATCTGCCCTAATTTAGCTCTTTCCCTCTGGAAAGGACTATTTGTGAAATGCTTTGTGCTCATGTCCCTGGCATTAATCAGCCCCTGTCAGCCGCCGGCTCCGCGGATCCCCCTGCGCTCGCAGGTGTGCTGCTCTATCCCACCCTCCCACGTGGCAGGTACCCGCCGGCTCCGGCCTTTCACAACAGATATCCAAGGGGCTCAAAAGTGCTTGAAGATTTTTCTTTTAATTAGAGGAGCTCTGGAGACATGCTATATTCATATGTATTTTCTGCTATTTTTTAATTTATTGCTACATCAGCTATTAAAAAAAAAAAAAGGCAAAAAGAAGAAAGGAAGGGAGCTGCCACAAGCTGAGCGCCTTTCGGGATGACTCACTGCAGCATTGAAATGGCTGCTGGCTTCAGACTCACCCTGCCTCTGCGATTTGCTTCCAGACTGCAGAAGAGACCACGGCAAGAGGTTTTGCCCCCCGTCCCCTCGTGGAGGATTTGCTGTGTGGTTATCGACATAATCCGCCCCGGGCTTCGGCGGGCGGAGACCTGCCTTCCTCAAGAGAGGAAGATGGGGGGAGAAGTGAAAGGAAGAGATGGCGAGGCATTTCCAGCTGACCTGATTTTCTGCTTGTTCCCATCTCCACATCAGTGCCAGTTAGCTCAGGAGTGGCAGTGGGGACACGGGGCTGGCCCGGGCCGTGGGGAGATGCGTCTCACCAGGGCCATCGCAAACACAGCTGTGCCAAGGAAGAGCCCTTGCACCTCAATTTGCTGGAAAAGAGCCTTAAAATGGGAGTCTCCTTTTCCTGCCACAGCTTGCCAGTGTCAGTGTGAAGGCAGGCCAAAAAGCTGTGGTTGGCTCATGGCAGAATCAGGGCCTTTGCCTCTGGATTTGTGCAGAAAAGGGAAAATTCACCTCAGGTGCCATTGATGCAGCAGCCAAGTCCCCTCTGAAGGATGCTGTGATGCCAGCGCCAACCTGCACGGGGCCTCTGCAGCCTGGGAGGTGAACTTCCCTTCTCTGCAGTTGCTCCCAGCCAGAGCTTTGAGCTGCAGCAGGACACATGGTGGTGTCTCCCCTCTGTGTCCCCCCAGCCCCTCCCCAGGGTGATCCCTCCTATCTGGGGGCAATGAGGGCAGAGACGCAGCAACTCCCTTCCCATTCATGCTTCAGCTCCTCCACATGGCCCAGGGACACTCAGCAAACCTCCTGGTACTGAGAGAGCTGATTTTGGGGGACACAGGGCTGAGGTCTGCTCTGTAGTAGAGTATAAACGGGGCTCTGGTGCCAGATGGAGTGGGTGCCCTTGCAGCGCCAGGCACAGCTCCTTCCCTGAAAAATGGCTGGATGAGAACTACTTTCAGTCGGGAAAAGAAAATTCACCCTGATCACCATATGTCAGTGACAGGCAGAGAAAACCCCACGTGGGAGCAGCCCTCCTCCTACCCCGTGGGCTGCACCCCGCTGGGGCTCAGCACCCACCAGGCTCACAGCTGCCTGGAGCAGACAAAGATGGGCATGTTTATCTTGCAGCTTCCAGGGATGCTCAGCCATCTCTAATTGCCATAAAAATAAAAGCTTTTTGCTTCATATCACAGAACACAGGAATTTCCCTCCGTTTTTTTTCCTTTCCCCCCCCCCCTCTTTTCTGAGGCCTCCCTCAAAGTCATCCCTTCCCCCTCCCTCCACTGCCTCCTTCCCATGTAAACAAGCCCAGGCACACACAGTCTGACACATCACACACATGGAGACACGCTGATGGCCCTGCAGCGGCCAGCACTGCCTGGCACAGGGACAGGACTGGCAGCACACGCGGGAGGCGGGCGTGCGGGCAGAGGGAAGGATGCTCGCCACCAAAAAGAGCTCTCAGTCCGCCTCGTGCGAGCCTGGAGAAGGTTGAGAGCCCTCAAGCTCCAACCCCTCGGACTGCAATCAGCAAGCCGATGGAAGGGATGCAGAGGGTGGTGCGAAGTCTCGCCCCGTGCGAGCCGCCTGTCTGACACAGCTACTCTGTGCTGGCTGCCGGAGCAATGAGCCATCGCTGCGGGGACATGCAGCCCCGGCCGTCACCCTGGGAAGATCCCTTTTCCATCCTCTCCTTCCCATCCCTCTGCTCCAGCAGCTGATTTCTGGGGGAGCTGGTGTGCTTGCAGTGCTCCCCAGGCTGTCTGGGGATGGCCCCGGGCGGTGGCAGCTTGCTGACCTGAAACCCAGCGTGTGCCATGCCCGGGACTCGCTGCCTTCACCCACCTCCCCGTGAGCCTTTAAAGAGACACCGAGGAGCTCAGCAAGCCAGGGGGGCTCTTCCCCGCGGGGCTGCCCCTGCTCCCTACACACTCCCCGTTCCAGGGAGCAAGATGGAGATGGATCGCATGGAGGGCGACTGCGAGGGCAGGGGTGCACCGTGTGCCCGGGGCAGGGCAGCACGGCTGCAGGGGCCCTGCTCGGCCTGAACGCCCTCGGCACGGGACCGCCCGGCACTGCCAGCTCCGGGGGCTCAGCCCCAAGGGCAGCGCTTGCCAGCCGGGCAGCTTCGCAAAGAACTGGGGTAGCCCCCGGCCGGGTGAGACGGGTACCCCCCAACGCGGCTCCCTCAGCCATCCTGCGAGCTCTCCCGGTTGCCAAGGGACTTCCAGCAGGTAAGACTTGAGGAAAGCCGGGGGTACCCGCGCCTGATCCAGACTCCCGGCTCGGTTCCGCGTGACAGCTGTGGTGCCTTCGCGGGGGACACCGCCAGCCTCGCACGGAGCTGTGCCGACCTGTCAGCCGCTTTTGGCAAAATCAGGTCGCCGGTCTTGTCCGGTGGGCGCCCCCCGGGCATCCTTAGCCCCGTTCCCTATACAGAAGTCGGGAGGGGCTGCTGGGAGGCAGAAGCAGCGGGGAACCGGGTACCGGCGGTCTGGGAGCGGGGACTAGGAACCGGGAATCGGGGACCGGCTATCCCCGACTGCTCCCGCTCCGCGGCGCCGGCGGGCGGGCGGAGGGCGGCACCGGGAAGGGCGGCGGGCGGGATCCCCCGACCCCGCGGAGCTTCTGCCGCCGCCGCTGCCGACCCCGCAGGGCTCGCGGCTCCGCGCCGGGCGCGCTCGCTGCGGCGGGGGCGGCGCCGAGGCAGGTGAGCGGCGGCGCGGGGCCGGGCTCCGCCACCGGGGTGCTGCGGGCACCGGCAGAGCGGGCACCGCGGCACCGGCACCCGGGGCGGGCGGGGACAAGGGCAGCGGCATCCCGGGGCGCGGCGGGGACCGGCATCCTGGGGCGGGGTGGGGACCCCCGGCATCGGCATCCCGGGGAGCTGCAGGCACCGACATCCCGGGGACTCGCGGCACTGGCATCCCGGGGCGCAGCGAGGACCGTAAGATCGGTAACGCAGGGACCGGGGCACCTGTATCCCGGGAAACCGGGGTACCAGCACCCCCGGGCATTGCAGGGGTCACCGCCCTGGGGTGCGTCGGGGACCCGGGACACCGTGCCGGGGTGAGAGGGCAACCGGAGCAGCGGCATGCAGGGATGAGCGGGGAAGCGAGGCACCGACATCCCGGGGTAAGCAGGGAGCCGCCGTGCCAGCACCCACACCCCGGGATGCTGCTGGGTTCCGGGGCGCAGGGACACTCCGCCCCGTCCCTCTGCGGGCGGGTGTAGGGGAGTCCCTCGCCCCGGAGCCTGCCTCCCCCGGGGGCTGCATTCCCCCTCCCCGGGGAACGGAGCACGTTGGTCTCTCTGGAAAGCTGTGCGCACGCAGCGTGAGACCTGGGAGTGGAGGCTGGCACAGGGCAGGGATCATCTGCAGCCGGCGCTGGGCTGCTGGTAATCACCCTCTCCTGCGGACAGCCTAGTTGTTGGTAACCACCCTCTCCTGCACCCCGAGGCGAGCAGGGAGTCCCCTGTCATCTCCATCTCCAGCCCTGGGCATTTTGGTGGCCTCTCCGTGTACAGCAGTAGCTCATGCTCTGCCTGTAGGGAGCAGCCAGTAGTGGGAATCCCCTTCCCATTCTCCCCACTGCCTGCCTGGCAAACCCCCGCACCGCCCAAGGCAGGGCTCTATCCTGACCATCTTCAGGCCGATGAGCACAGAGAGGCTCAGCGATGAGGATGGGACTGCGGGGGCAATTTTGGATGACCAGAAAGCAGACGTCTCCCTCGTCCTGTCCCAGCGTATGGGGACACCACCCTGCAGGAGCTGGGAGGTCACCCAGCCCCACTGGCCCCTTCAGGTGTTCAGTGTAGAACTCCCAGTCCTACCCCAGTCCCATGGATATCCTGCACAGGATCTCCCCAGTGGTTTGCAGACACCACCCCTGCACACCTGGGACGTGCACGGTCACAAGCCCCGGGTGGCAGGGCATTGTGGTCTAGGCTACAGGCAAAGGATAAGAGATTCCTCCTCCTCCACGCATTTCTAATGGCTCCTTTGAGACAAGCCACACGACTCCCTGCTGGGAAGCCTCGCTGAGCTGTAAGTACAGGGTTTTTTATTTGGGCTGTTAATCTAAATCCATTGTACCTGGTTGGAAAAGACCCTGTGTGCAATGCTTCCTGCACTTGCTGCATCCTCACTTGAATGTCTATTAGCACCTTCCTTCCCACTCCCTTGAGTCCTCTGTGCCAGGTAGAATAAATATACATAACTTCCATTTGAAAGCCTGGGGAAAAAATATGTTGTCAAGGGAAACTCTTCTAGCATTTCTCATAGACATGCTTGATCTGTTTTATATTTTATTTTTACTGTCATATATGCATATATCAGGATTTTTCTTTTCTCCACAAGATAGATATTAATTTGAAAGCCCAACACCCAGCTCACACTGGGCTTGTGTAATTCTGACGGTTGTCTCAAAATAGCTTACAATATATTTCAACATTTATCAGAACGGGTCTGGCTTTATCTGTTCCCTTTTTCCCAATCATTCATGGAAATTTTGGGTTAACCAAAGCGAAAATTTTGCAAATTCACTTTATCCCAGACAGACACATTTGTATTCTCTGTCCGTCATGCTTTTAAACAAAAATCACCCAAGCTTCCCACAGTAAGCTTCTGTTTCCCAGCTGACACCCCTGCAAATGTGAATAGGGTGCTTGCTTTGATGGTCCAGTAGGGGAGATCACACTGGGTCCCAGTTCAAAGCCCAGTTTTGTTCTAAAGCTGAGCTTAGCTGTTCATGAAACAAATAGGCAAGAGAGTTATAAAACTATTAATTGCTGCTTTGGATTCCTAGATGAAAGCTGTATGTGGGCAGAAATAATTTGGTCTTTTCAGAAGCACACATCAGAAAGGAACACCTCTGGGAATTTGTGACCCTTCTCACTCTGCTTGCAGTGCAGAAGGGATAGAGGGATTTCCCTGGGGTACAAAGCTTGCAGGGTCCTGACACCCCCCTTTTTATTTTGAGCTGGGAGAGAGGTAGGAGCAATCTCCCTTCTGGCTCTCAGGGTTTGGAATGTCTCACCCAGAGCCACAGCCATGCACTGAGGATGGTCCAGCTGAGCTGGAGCAATGCTTCAGGCATGTCCTGCCATCCTGGGCTGTCCCGTGCCCCAGCCCAGCCCCAAAACCACCTTGCCCTTGATTTTGGTGGCATTTGGCCTGACCTTCCAGAGAGGCTGCTCCATAGGGAGGGTGCAGAGCGAGTCTGAGGCTGGTTTTGGGATAAGCTGGATCCCACAGATGCACCTCCAGGACCCTGTCTGTGTGTGTGTGTATGCTTATAGCCTGAATGCATGAGCATCCTTCTGGAAGGAACCTGGATTAGTCATCCCTACCCCACAGATGGGCTGTGTGATGTCTTCTCTGGAAAAGCTAATCTGTCACTGAAATTCCAATTTATCCCTGAAAAGAAGTGTTTACACCCCTTCTTCTCTTTTGCTTTTGGCTTAAGCATATAAAAGAATTGATCCTTCTCCTTCTTCCCTCCCCTTTGAAAGGCAAGACAATGAGTCCATTAAGCTCTGAGGTTTATCACGAGCTGGTTGCCTCCTCCAGATGAGGTGTAATGGAAGCACTGGTTGTGGTGCAAAGCTGTGTATTTAAGGAGCCCTGGCCGGGAGATGCAGTGGAGTTCTCAGATGCCTTTGACAGGCTGTTTCACGAAAATCTGGCATTTCCTGCACCCACAGCTCTGCTCAGCTTAAAAACACCTCCTGGGCTTAACCATGGCTCCATTACCTGTTCCTCTGCAGCTCTGCTCTGACCTCCAGATTTAGATGTGACTGTGTCCCCCAGGTCCCTCCCAGTCTGACAAACCTTTTACACCAAATTTCTCAGACACTGGAAAGCAAGTAGAGCTCTAGTGTTTGCCCCATAAACCCTGTAAGATGGCTGGTGAGCAACAAAGGGTTGCAGTGGGGTCCCCAGGACTCCCCTGGGTGGAGGGACCCTCCTCATCTCACTGACCTGGTCTTGGCCCTTGGTGGCTGCTGTGACACCAGGCTGTCCCATATGGGGTTTGCTAGCACCTTGGCATCTCTGCAGGGGCTGCAGCCTTTTCCCTTGGCTCCTGCTGCCTGTCTGTGCCCTCTGTCCCTGCAGCCCCTAAAAGTTTCGAAAATTCTGTGGGTGACACAAGACAGGAAAAAAATGTAACTCCTTGACCAAGAGAGCAAAGCAGTGTCCCTCAAACCACTCCATGCCAGGAGCAGGGGGATCCTGTGAGTACAGGGCTGCTCTGTGCATCCCCTGGTTGTTTTGATGAATAAGGTAGGGGGGAAAATCTGATTTCAAGGTGGTGCATAAAGATCACAACTTTTTTATTTGCCTTTTTGTTCTAAACTTCTGGTCAAGACAGGAATGCTTCTCTTTTTTTAGATGCTTTAAGTGCTTCTCATTAGAAAATAGAATTTCTGCTTACAAAAAAGCCCAGCTCCCTGAAACTTATAAATTCCTAAAACACAATAGAAATCAAAACTCTGGGCTTTTATTTCCCCATTGACATACAGATTTTATTCAGTCAACAATGATTCTGAATCATGTTTTTGTTATGTTTCAACATTATAAAGAGAATCTTAATATTTACATGACAGAACACACAAAGGAAAACAAAACAGGCAGACTAATTGTTTTGACACTACTTCCTCTCAAATTCTCCCTAAAACTGACACCTTCTGTGACAATACTTTGATTCTGGCAAAACTGCCTGTGCTGTTGGAAAGATTGCACCATCTAAGGACTTTTTGACCAGGTCTAATTAGCAGCGTAGGTAGTGGGGCTACAAAGCACTTTGGCAGAATCGCAGCAGTGGTGATTTGACAAGATCTAATTTTTCCTCTGGGAGACTCTTTGGGGAATAAATCCTCTCTTCAGTGACTAATTACCTGTTTGAAGAAGGAGAGCCCCATGAATGAAGTGCTGGAGGTGCATTAATCTGCCTTCCTCAGGCCATTAACGACCTGCAAAGGGAGAAACTCTCAGAGGTAAAAAAAGCAAGGAAAAGTTTGGAAAAATCATTGGATTTCTTTTTTTAGCTTCCATATCACAGAAGAACAACTGTCTAAAGCTGTTTCTCTCCCCTTCTCTCTCCTTGGTCCTCACTTTTCAAAATGCAAACATCCCTCCTCACTCTCCAGGGTGCTTCTGGCCCCCCTCACCCAGGAGCACCCAGACCTGGGGGAGCCCTGCGTCCCCTCCAGCCCCACTGTCTCATCCACAGGTGGAACCCACTCCTGCTCTGCTGATCATGGTCAACAAGACCTTAAACTACTGGGGTCCCAGTTTTGAGGAGGACGTTATCAACATCAACGTGGGGGGTTTGAGGAGGCGGCTCAGCTCCAGCGCCCTCTCCAAGTTCCCCGACACCCGCCTGGGACGGCTGCTCTCCTGCGACTCGGAGGAGTCCATCCTGCAGCTCTGCGATGACTACGACGTGAGCGCCAGGGAGTTTTACTTCGACCGAAACCCTGGCTTCTTCCTCTATGTCCTCCACTTCTACCAGACGGGGAAGCTGCATGTCATGGAGGAGCTGTGTGTCTTCTCCTTCTGCCAGGAGATCGAGTACTGGGGCATCAATGAATTCTTCCTGGACTCCTGCTGCAGCTACCGCTACCACGAGCGCAAGCTGGAGAGCCGGCACCACAACTGGGATGAGGAGAGCGAGGTGAGCAGCGTGGACACGTCCCCTGATGAGATCTCTGACATCAACCACGACCTGCTGCGCTACAGCACCCTGCGCTGCGGCAACGTGCGCAAGCGGCTCTGGCTCACCATGGAGAACCCCGGCTACTCCATCCCCAGCAAACTCTTCAGCTTCGTGTCCATCAGTGTGGTGCTGGTGTCCATAGCCACCATGTGCATCCACAGCATGCCCGAGTACCAGGAGGTGGATGAGAATGGCAACGTGCTCGATGAACCCATCCTGCACAAGCTGGAGTATTTCTGCATCTCCTGGTTCACCTTCGAAGTATCTTCCCGCCTCCTGCTCTCACCCAACCCCAGGAAGTTCTTCACGCACCCGCTGAACCTGATTGACATTGTCTCGGTGCTGCCCTTCTACTTCACCCTCCTGGTGGATGTGACCATGGGCAGTGACTCGGAGCTGGGCAACCTGGGCAAGGTCGTGCAGGTGTTTCGGCTCATGAGGATATTCCGGGTGCTGAAGCTGGCTCGGCACTCCACTGGACTGAGGTCGCTGGGGGCCACCTTGAAGGTAAACTGGCTCTCTATCTGCTTATCTACTCCTTTAGTCTCTGGGCAAGAAGGAGACCTCTGGCGTGGCTGGGGATGTGGAAATACCTATTTGCAGGTGGTGCCTGGGGAGCTTGCTGGGGGTGGTGGGTTGGTGTCTGCTAAAGCAAACAAGTGTGAGGAGAACTGACTGCATGAGTCCTCTGCACACACACAGCACAATTCCACCCCATTTTGCTTCATGCAGCGCTGGTGCTTCCAGGGTCTCAGGCAACCCACTGTGGTATGAAAGCCTCATTGCACAGCACTGGAATGGACTCAGCCAGGCATGGGTGGATGGGGATGTCCCACCAGAAGTGAGTCAGTGTCTTGTTGGGCTGAGTGACCTGCTGAAGCACTTGCTGAAGCAATCTTCATAACAGAGCCTGAAATTCAACCAAAGGGACACTCTCCTGCCACTCAGTGCGTGTCATGGGAGGGAGCTGCAGCTCCTGGTGCTGCTCCCTCTGAAGGGCCATCACAGGGATGAGTAGCTGGGGACACCCTGTTTTCACTGCTACAGCAGTGACAGGGCTGGCATGGGGTGTACTGGCATTGGCAGGATTCGGCTGCTGGGGTTGGACCCATTCCCGAGGCTGAGTCATGGAGAAAAGCAACCGTTGAGTGTGAATGGGGTTGAGGATGGGCAGCAGAAAAGTCTTCTGCCAGCTTCTGCTGTGAAGCACGATCAGCCCTGCCCAGAACTAATCCTGCAGAGCCCACAGAGTGTGAAAATATTCCTGGCATCCTCAAAACCTGCTGAAAACAGGGTCCCGGGAGGGTTGTTTAAAATGAAGATTCCCAAAGTCACACCTGCATGATACTAACTTCTGAACACTCACCTTGAAGGATCACTGACGAGTGACAGACCCAGGTAACACTGCTGGTGAAATTTCAGTAAACTTTCACACATGGAAAGGGCTCCCTAAGTCCTGTCAGTGCTTCATCTGAGCACGAACAACACATTTCAGCAGAGCAGGCACTGATGGACTGATGAGTACATTACTAAGCAGCAAACGAGATCCGGGGAGCCGGCAGTGTCCCGGCTCCAGCTTCTGACGAGCAGCTGATTCACCCAGTGACGTGCTGGAAAGTGCCCCTTCCTGGGGACTCCGTAGCCAGCTCTAAATGGGGATGAGCAAAGACACAAATCTGATGCAGCAGCTTGGCACTGTGATTTAGTGGGCACATAAATTACGACGTCTTGTTCATCATGATTTACTTCCTATTGCAAGAGCAGAAAGAAGGAGCAGAGCAGTGAAGGCTGTTAACAGCCAGGAAGCGGGAGTGATGACTCTGGCAAGCTAAGTGATTGTTCCCCTGTGCCACAAAAGTGCTAGCAGAGGGAATTCTGTCATTTGTGCATCATAAACCCTGAACAGTCCTCAGATTGCTTGGGGCCTGATTCCCAGCATGTTTAATTTGAAGAGAGGTTTCCTACTTGTCTTTGCTCTTCCTCCCTGTCATGCCGGACATCCATTACTGCTATTGCAGCTCTGCAGATGCAGGTTTGGAGCCCTTTTCCCACTGGCAGTCTATAGATGTTGGTCCCTGGGTAATTACAGCACATACAGGGATCTACAGGAGTTGCTGTCTGTCCCCTCAGGGGCCTAAATATGCAAAGAGGTTGGAAGAGCTGGAACTGCACATCACACATCACCCTGCTGTCGTTACCACAGGCCATCTTTGCTTGGTCTCCACACTGGTATTTCTGGCAAGACTCTAACTAGGCTCTTCCATTCTGGTTATCTTCTGCTGTACTGGAGGAAAGATGTGCATTTGGCAGAAACTTGAAGTGATTGCTGCTTGGAGGGCTTTTTGCTGGAGTCTTTTATTACCAGCATTGCCTCCCCCAAGGCTGGCTACTTGCTAAGCCTGCAACTCACCCGAATCCTGGTTAAAACTGCATCCCACCTGAATGCTGGTTAAAACTGCATCCCACCCAAACCCTGGCTAAGCCTGCATCCCAGCCAAACCCCAGCTGCAGCTGCCTTCCCCCTCAATCAATGAGTAAACCAGAAGTTTTGCAGACAAATGGCTGCAAATAGGTGGCAGCCAGTGCATGAGGATCAGCAGGGAGATTCCTGGAGCCTTCCCTGTGCTGCAAACCCTGACCCTGCTTGTAAATTGAAGCAGCAGGAGCTATTGAGCTGTCTGACTTCTCCTTGCCTTCCCTCTCCAACACATCCCAGGGCCAGAACCGATACTCTTTAAAAATGTATGAGGTTATTTGGTGCTGCTGGTCCCCAGCTGGGATGTACAGACCTGCTGTTAACTTCCAGCCAGGAGCAAGTCTTTCTTGGCCAAGTAATACATCCTTGAAACTCAGTGACTCTGAACTGTTTGTCCTCCTCAAGGAGCTCCCTTGGCACTGCTATAGGGCATTTTCAGCCACAGGTGGGGGAGGAGAAAGAGGAGGAGAAGGAGCAGGAAGGGGAGGAAGAGGAGGTTATTTGGTATTACTGACATTAGCTAAGTAGCTTTTGCCAGCTGTCTAAGCAAAGCCTTCTCACTCCCTGCCATGAATCCACCTCCTTTAAGTCTCATCCTGACCACAGAAGCCTTTTCCCACATCTGCTGCTGTTTGCTTTGCTCAAATGTTGTTTCCTTTAGCCATTATGTGGTCTCCAATAAAGCATTCTCTGTTTGTTAGGAGACTGGGAAAAAAATCCCCACAATCAAAGCTCTGCTTTCCTTTCCCCAAAAGATGAAGAGCAAGCTGGCAGGTCAGTGGGCAGAAACATCCAAAGAATTCACTTGTGGCTGTCAAAAAGTGACTGGACAAGCCATGCTGGGAGGATGGTGGTGGCAGCCTGTCCCTTGGCAGTCCCTTCCCAGCATGACCTGCTGCCTTGTCATGCAACTGCCCGCTGCCTTTTCCCCCTGGGCTTCTGGCACAGGTTTACACTTTGTCGAAATATTAACAATATGCAAAGATTGCAGCACAAAGGTTTTAGGTTGAAAGCAGAGAAATGATGGCTTCTTCAAGAAGCATTGCACACCTCTGCCATCAGAGTTGGGTGTCCCATGGCTCTATTCCCACTAAGGTTCCCAGATCCCTTGGGCTGTCTCTCATCAAGCTGGGGCTTGCAGCACCCTGTTGGATGGGTGCTAAGAGCAGCCCATGCTGACACTGGAGGGACCCCAGGACTTCCCTGATTACCAGTTTGGATGCATGTCAGCATGATGTTTACTTGGATCTCTGACAGAGAACAGCAAAACCTGAAGGGAATGTCATTATCTCAGAAACTGTAGTTTCTCCACCTGTGTAACAAAGGGGTTTGTGGATGCTGAGGCTCAGTGAAGTTGGGGTACAGGAGGGACCCTGGGGGTCTGGCTGTGGAATCCCCAGGGAGCCTGGGCTGAGACCCAGGTAGAGCTGAGCTGAGCCTGCAGCAGAGGCCACGTCCTCCCTGTGAGCAGTGCCAGCGACTCAGGAAGGTACAAATTGCTTCTTTTAGTGGCTGCCTATTAGGTGGTTTCTGGGGACCTGCCAAGATAAAAGGAAAATGTGCTAAATATTGTTCGCTGAGATCGGGCCAGAGTGAGTGCTGGAGGCAGGGGAGCAGCCTCTGCTGGGGATCACTGGCTGGGGAGCACAGATCTGTGTTTCCTTAGCACTCATAGGCTGGTGGAGTGCAGAGGCAGCAGTGGGTGCCAGGAACGATTCCTGGCTGTAATGCTCGCTCCAGATGTGGGTCACACTTGCACTCCCTGCCCCTTCCCAGCCCATCCCTGGAGCAGGACATCCCACAGCAGAGATGGATAGAGGCACTGAGATCCCTGACAGAGGTGTGCAGGGAGTCTGTGTGCGGGGCTGTTTGCACTGTGGGATCTCAGGTCCTGGCTGTGCTGGGTGTGGTGACCTCACTGACCAACGCTCTGCTTTGCCTTCCAGCACAGCTACCGGGAGGTGGGGATCCTGCTGCTCTACCTGGCTGTGGGGGTCTCTGTCTTCTCTGGAGTGGCCTACACTGCTGAGAAGGAGGAAGATGTTGGCTTTGACACCATCCCAGCGTGCTGGTGGTGGGGCACGGTCAGCATGACCACCGTGGGTTACGGCGACGTGGTGCCCGTCACCGTGGCGGGGAAGCTGGCAGCCTCGGGCTGCATCCTGGGGGGCATCCTGGTCGTGGCACTGCCCATCACCATCATCTTCAACAAGTTCTCCCACTTCTACCGCAAACAGAAGGCACTGGAGGCAGCCGTGAGGAACAGCGGGAAGAAGGACACCGAGGAGGTGGGGAGCATCTCCAGCCGCGACCGAGACTCGGAGGCTCTGAGCGAGACCTCCCTGGACAGGGGCAGCCCTGACCGCCGTGGTCTGACCCCCGGTGCCCACCCCAGCCCCTGACCCCTGGCACTGCACCCCTGGGGCACGTGGGACCTGCCTGCTCGTGCTGAGCATGGCACTGGGACATGGAGGAGCCACAGCCAGCATCGCCCCTGCCCTGCGAGGGACAGGAGGGGTTGGAGGAGATGCCCGGTGGGTGCTGGCTGCTTCCAGACCTGGGTCTGCTTGGACGTGTCTCAGCCTTCACCCTGCTCACCCGTGGCTGCAAAGAGAGGCTGTGGTGCTGGATATACCCCTGCCAGAAAGAGAGGCAGAAAATAAGAAATACAAGTGACCCCTGATCAGGCACTGCCCCAGCTGTAGAGGGGGATTTTCCTCTGTCCTGGGGTTTTTTTTGTGTTGCCCAGGGGGAGGTTAAATAGCTCAAGGGTGAGGCAGCCTTCAGTCAGGCTGGCAGCCCTTACAGGTCCTGTTCCAGGTTGACAACTCCAGCCCCAGCCTTGTCCTACCCCCAGCTGGAAACAGCCTCAAAAGGCTCAACTGCCCCCCCTGAGTCATAAAGGAAAGGGGCCTGGGAATGAGTCTGTATGGAGGAGAGGTAGTGTCCAGCTCAGGGTGAGCCCCACTGTCCCCAGGCCCTGCAGTGGGATCAACTGGACCTCACCTTCTTTCCATTGCAGCTAGGATTTATCTGCTCTCCTGCACTGCCACTGCTGGGACCCCCAGGGATCTGGGGCTGGGGCTGTGCTGGGAGTGTGGCACAGCTGGGAGCCCTGTCCACACAGAGGGGAGGGACACCAGCCAGGCATGACCAGGCAGAAGGAACACTGTCCTCTGAGGCAGGAGCAACCAGGGGGGGATCAAGCCAGGGGAACTGAAGAGTCAATCCCAGTGGGTCTCTCCCCCAAACCCTGGTCTCCCTCACCACAGCCCCCAGCCTGGCTTAATTCTGCCACTTCCCTCTGTCTCAGGGCCAGGCAGGGGCTGTCAGGAGGGTGTCACACTGCCCCGGGTGTCCCCACAGGTGCTGCTGCATTCACCTTCCCTCTGCAGGGAGAGAGCTGGGGCAGAGGGGATCTTGCACTGCTCCTTGTCATTGCAGCCTCTGAGCACCTCACAGCCAGGCAGAGAGGTCAGCCTGGAACACCAAACCCCCTTCCTGCCTGGACCCCCAGCCCACCTGAGCACTTTCAGGGCTGCTCCCAGCACAGCATTAATTCCCTACAGAGCTTTTCCTTGCCCCCCACCCCCCGTTCTCTGTTTGGAAATTGTGCAGCTCCATTGCACACAGAGGAGTGCACCCAGCAATGCCTGTTCCAAGCAGGAGAAACATGAATCCTGCAATCCCCAAACCACCTCAAACATGTTGATGGCTGCAGGATGGCCCCAGGTACCTGAATCATGGGGTTTGCCACTGATTGTCCTGTTTGGGTTTCAGCACAGCTGCAGTTACTGGTGCTGGCTCTGCCTGTTGTGATCTGCTGGTCATGGGCAAGAAAAGCCAAACCAACACCAATGCAGGTCCAGCCTTTCTGAAGCCCAGAGGAACTCAGGGAGGGTTCCCAAGGAACAGTGGTGTGGGATGGGAGGGTGCTCATGCTTTTGGCATCATCAAGTCTTCCAGTACCGATGGTTCATGGTCTGCTCTGCGCTTATTCCTGCTGGGAGCTGGGACTGGAGAGCAGCACCCTCTGCTCTGACCAGCTCCTGCTGCACTGTTACTTGAATACAGGAAGGAATTTCCCCTTCTCAACATAAATATTCCAGTAGCAAAATGTATTCAAATGTGAAGAGTAAATTACATCTATTAATGAAAAAGCATTATGCAAATAATTAGGAGCATGTAAATTAATTTTCTATCTATGCATGGGATGCATACTGTATATTTTATTAAAGAACTCAGTGATCTGCTGTGGACACTGGTTTCTGTTTTGTGGCAGTTGGACATGCCTGTGCTGCCTGGCTGAGCCAGGGCCAGGCTGAGGTGAGCAGGAGCAGCCAAGCTGCTCCCACAGGGCTGCAGGTCCCTGTCAGCCAGCTCCAGCACCACCTGGGAGCACAGCAGCTCCCCCCTCATCCCTGCTCTGGATGGTGTGCAGGCAGCTGGTCCTTGTGCCTGGACCACTGCTGTCATCCTGGCTGGAGCAGTTTGGATAACCCACCTCCCTGAGGCTCAGTGAATGAGGCATTCCTGGGTTGTGAGGGAATGGGTTGGAGCTGTGGGCTCTGGGAAAAGCCACACAGGGAGCCAGGCATCACTGCTGGGAGGGAGGGAATCCTGATACTGTATGTGGACTCACTGATGCTCTGAAATGATGGAGGTGTTTCTAGGCTGTTGCTCCACGGGGGCTGGCTGGGGAGGGCAGGACCACTGCAATCCATGTCAGGTGCATTCCTCTGCTGGGTGTGATAGGAGTCAGGGATAAAAACAGAGTTTAATTGATTTTATTTATTCCTTTGAGAGCTTTTTTACTTAAAAAAATTCAAAATCCACATGCTGCTGATCATTCCAAGGCAGAAAACCTTGGGGGCTAGAAGCAAGGCAGGACCTCCTGTGAGCCCCTCTGCCACATGGCAAAGCCACATCAGAGCAGGATGGTGCACAAGAGCCCCAAGCTCAGGCTTGGGAAAGCCACGAAAGATGTTTTCTTTTTTTAGCCTCCTGCTCCCTGTGAAGACATTAGGATTTGTATGGCTCTGAGTAACTGCACTGGGAAAATCCTCCCACTGCTGTGCAGGCAGCTCTTGCAGAGCTCGAGTTGTGCAGAGCAGGGAAGAGCTGGGAGCAGGAAGGTGCCCAGCAGCAGAGTGGGTGAGCACAGCCCACGCTCACCAGTGAGACACGGCTGTGCAGCACTGGGCGGCCAGGACAGGCCTGACTTACTATTTCTAAGGCAAGTAGGAAACTCGTGCTCTTTTGCTAATCCCTAATCAGTTTTTCCTGAGTGGCTGCATTTTCATTTGATACAGTGGGTAAATCAATTACACACTTTATCAGGTTATTCCTACAAAGCTGCTTTCCACATTCAGAAAATGATTGACTAAAGCATGACTCTCTTACCTCCAGGGAATGGTGATTAAGGAGTGACCTTATTAAGCTATTTAATGCAGCTGAGAATTAGACAACTCTGGTCAAAGAGACAAAGTAAACTTCATTACCTTTGTTTAAAACTTCTTTTCCTTTGCCAACTTTCAGATCCATGACTACCCTGAGCATGGTCTTTGCACTCAGCTGGTAATTAGAAAACCAGCTTTTAAAGGGCTTCATCTGTAGGAAGGAAAGACTCCTCACTGGCAGTGTTTCTGGGATCTCTCCTGCTCACAGATTCCTACAGCCCTGCCGACCTCAGCAAAAATCAGATCTCATTGCTTGAGCACACTGCTTGGAATGTTAAATCAGTGTTACTTCTATTTGCTGAACTATGTAAGGAAATCAGTAAAGACAAACAGTGCAGTAATTCTACTTTTTTTTTTTACAAAATAATGCAAAACCACTTTCACCTTGTAGTGAGACAGCCCCAAGGTCTCCATATACTTATGGGTTCACTTTAGCCTTTATCTGAACCCAAGCTGTTAACTTAGTCGTAGGAAACACACAAAATCAAGACTTCCAGTCTAGCCATTTGAGAAAGCCAAATGAACAGCCTTGAAGGCATGAAATGAAATTAACCAAATATGCCTAGACAGGTCACACCATTTCAGGGAATAAAAACCATGTGTCAGGCGTGCAAGGAGGCACAGCACCAGCAATGCATGCTCACATGCAGACCTCAAGCAGAGTGGGAAAAACTTCCCCATGTTTCTTTCAAGATCATCCTCTCTGTGGTGAAGGAGTGCTAATCCAGAGCTTGTGAGCCCCTTGGGCTGAGGAAAATCCACCCTACAGCTCAGTTGTCTGATGCCTGTGCACAGAAAATTCTGCAAGAGGCTGCTTTGACCACTCAGGATGGGACTCAGGGACTCTGGGCTCTCTCCACTTTCAGCACTGTATTGGTTTGAACAGCAGCAACCTAGAGAGGAGCATGACAGTCCTTTGTAGATGGAACTGAATTGTTTTAAAGTTTTTAAACACATTGGCTATCTTCCTGAGCTCTTAAATTAAAGAGCAATTAACCTTCAGTCTGGAAAGAGCTGATGGGTATTTCCTGGTTTGACTCTTCAAAATTTTGCCAGAGTGATTAGTGAAATGAAAAATTGTCAACTCTCGAGGCAGGGCTGTCAGCCAACACTCAAAGTATTTATCCAAGCTCAGACTCTTTTGGCCTGTGGACAGCAGGAAATGATAGCAAATGAGGGTGTAGAAAATGGGTAGGTAAGCAAAAAGGACACTGGCACAGCAGCCCCTGTACCTTAGTGCTAATAGTTATTAAAAACTGCTGGTGCTATGGGCTTAGTGGAGAGCTGACTTTTTCCCTCATGGGGGAGAAAAACATGGCTAAACATCAGTCCCAGCTCATGAGAACCTGTTGTTGGTTTTGTCAGTCACATGCAGGAGTTTGTGCAGCAGGTGCAGTGCTGTCAGCATGGAGGGAAGGCACACAAACACTCCCTAGGTATGGCTGCACAACCCTCCCTCCCTTTGTTCTGGGGCTCCACAACATCCTGGTAATGCTGCTGAGAATATGTGAGAGCTCCAGGCTTTCCCAGTTACTAGAAAAGCCGGCAGCCTCCCTCCCTTTGATTTCCATGCTCCTTCCCAACATTTAAAAGCTCAGATCTATTTTGTTTCTTCCGGAATTGCTAACCAAAGCTGACTCCTGAATGAATTCTGTCTCTGCTCCAGTTAGTCATCCCTCCAGGACAGATTTAGTAACTGCTCAGGGAAACCACATCGAAGCCAACAGTTCAGCATTGGAAGGCAGCACCCACTCACTGTCAGCTTCATCTTTTTCTGAGCTAGAAAGCTCAAAGTGCACCAAGTGAGCCAGAATTAGGAGTGAGCCTCTAGCCTCACCTGTTGTGTAGGAAGGTGGATAAATTGATATGTAGCTAGCCCCAAACCTGCCTGCAGGCTCAGGGAAGCTGCTGCAGAGATGGCAAGGACCTAGAGCAGAGCTTAGCATCCCCATCTGCCAGCACCCCGTGGGGCAAACAGCCCTCCTGCATGACTGGAGCTCCAGGCAGGGCTGCCCATGCTCCTCACTGTTGGAACTGCCTGAGCATCACCTCCTGAACCCCCCAGAGCTGGCAGCACTCAGACATGCCCCTCTACTCCAGCAATCTCACCCCGAGCTGCAGAATTAGTAATGTTTTAAAATGCATGTCTGACATGTTCCCTGCCTGTGTTCCTGAAAGCTTGTACTCTCCTCCAGAATGTTGCATAACATTGGCTGATTAGAGATGCAGCATGTTAAAACTTGTTCTGATAAACAATAACACCCCACAGTATTTTAGTGCATAAATATGAGTCACAACACTGATGTTTTCAGGGAGGGACAGTTTATTTGCCCCTTTGAACAAATAAGGCGAGATATTTGAGAAAGATCAAACAAAATCTCCTGTATCAAACTGAGAAGAATGCAATAAAAGTTACTGTTTCATACATATACAAACTAAAGACCCAACACTATTATATACAAACAGCCAGATCTTACAAAATACCATTTCAAGTCAGCAGTTTATGCCAGTGTTGCTAATTTCTTTGTTACAAAAAAAAGTTAAAGCTACGAACTTCACATTTGTAAATCTCACATGACTGACACCATCAGTATCTCTGGGTTTTAGGAACAAAGAGAACAGTTTGTCCAGAACCCTTTCCACAATGCAGATGGACCCACGGAGCACGTGAATGCAGCTTCACAATTAAGCAGTTTTTTGCTTAAAACTTTGTCAAAACAGCCTTTCCTTATGGTACCAGCCTTGGTCTTAGCTTGGGAGGACTTTGAGAATTGAACAGGTACTGTGCTCCCAGACATTCTACAAAGGGACCAAAAAGGGAAATATTTTCTCTGACAAATTGAAAATCAGTGAAGGAGAAAATAATTCCTCTGCATTACAGCTCCAAGTGCAAGAAACATCATTAAGTCTCACCCACTGTATGCATTTAAGAAAGGTTCAAAGACAGTTAAGCCATTGGACCAGTTTTAGTTATTTTGGTTGTTTGCTGTATTTTAAGACAATCACGTCAGCAAAGCAGAGTATTTCAAGAGTGCTTACATTCAGTTACAGCAGTCACAGGTTGCATATTCTGTAAATAGACACCACCCCGTGGTGTTTCACCTAAACGTTTGGGTTACTAATGCCCTCTGATCTCCACAAAGTCACCTACACAGTGCAGAGGAAAAACTCCTTCCAGCAGAGCAGGCTTAACCCATGTCACACACAGGCAGTGCACAATTCACCATGCCACAGATCTCTGTCTGTCACACCAGAGGTGCTGGGCCACGTCCACCAAGTGACTTATACAAGATCTGACACTGACCAGAGAAGTCCCTCCTCAGCTGGGGGAGTTTCTCTGATGCTGAGGATGCTCATGAATATTGCTCATCATAAAGACATGATTAGGGCAAAGCCTATTGCACAGATTCAGGATGAGCATGGCATGAGCCCTCATGCTCCCCAGCACCTGAGGCTATCAGATTGCTGATCATCCCAGGATGTACTCTTCCTGCAGCACCCTACATACACTGCTTACTACCTGCCATTTGCTTAGGGACAGCTGTGATCCCACTGCATTATCAAACTGAGACAAACTGATGCAAGGAGCCCTGCAGAGGGTAAGAATGGCTTGGTTCCTTTCACAGCTGTGGAGCAGAACTCTGAGCAGTAGCCAAGAGTCTGCTCCAGTGGGGAAACAAGACCCTACAGAAACATGAAACGAGTATGTCACCTCTGTAGCAGCATTTGATCTGGGAGACACTGCTGTTTAATCATCCATGTCATGTACCAGGGCCCTAGTTCAGAAACACAACGTGGAAACCGTTCCCTCTATCAGAGCAAAATAAAAATATATTGATAGAAACACTTGCTCTGTCCAAACATTCCATCATAAGCTAGGAACACCTAAAACTACACAGCTCTGCTGTTACAGCCCCAAGGGCAGAGGCACTGCTGAGTCTCTGCCCTGCAAACAGGCTTTGTTTTACTCTCCACTCTGATGTGAGTTGATTGCACTGTCCTCACAGCGATTGTACATGCTCGGGGCATTGTGGCTGATTGAGTTATGCTGGGTGGGGATGGCAGGGAAATAAAAAAAAAAAAAACAACACAAGAGCATCCAGAGGAACTGGAAGAGACTGAATCTCCTCCAGCAGGACACTGGTAATTGTCTTCTCATCCAGATCAACTCTGCCTTTGCTCCACCACCATAAATGCACATCTTTGTTAATTCAACAGTCTTTACTTCCAGTTCAACTCTCCTGATGTGCTAAACTTGGCAGAAATGTGAAGGATTGTGAAATCAAGTCTTTATTCAAGCATCTCAAGATGTAAATTTGAAATGAAGCCTATAAAATATTTCACAAGCTATGGAGGTTTTTAAGTCCTCTTAGACACAGCCAAAGTACCTAGTTCCTGAGAGAAGTTCACACAACTTCCACCCATTCAAATACTGTTTCCTTTTCCCACCACTCCATTCTCAGCAGGGTCTCCCTGAAGGACATTTCCAAACAGACAGACAAAGGGGTATGAGATCACTGACTGGCTTTTGGTTTTAAGTGGGTGTGGATTTTAAATTATAGAATGTAATTTCTTATGGAGGCACAACATGCTTTATCTACTTGTATAAATTCATAAAATACACAAAACGAGGACAAAACTGAGGTCTTGAAGAAACAACGCTTGCTTAAAGCACACAGTGTAAGGCATGGGGCTCATTACAGGCTTTTTAAAAACTGAGATTTAAGTTTCTTTCCAAAGGCTGGAACAGTCTGTACATATTCTCACCTGCTCTCTTCAGTGACCTAAAACTTATCAGTACCTTAACAGTAGAAAGAAACAGTTAACAGCTTGAAATTGAGTTTGTGCATTCACAAAGAAAAACAAAAACAAAAACCCCACAAAAGAATCAGCTGTTACAGACAACAATCTGTATTAACTTAAACCAAAATGGACTCCTGAAAGTTCAGTGGAAAAGAGACTGAGCCAACTTTGACCAGCCTATTTCTATCTGGTTCCTCTGGTTTAAAAACAATCCTCCTAAAAACAGTAACAGAACTCTTTTGGAATAATGTTTTAAATATATGTCTAACGTTAAAACATACAATCAGGATTTTCCACATACTGGCATTCCTGAGTTCACAAAGGTGCTATG
This sequence comes from Lichenostomus cassidix, assembly GCF_008360975.1. NCBI lineage: Eukaryota > Metazoa > Chordata > Aves > Passeriformes > Meliphagidae > Lichenostomus > Lichenostomus cassidix. Next base: position 8,962,522 of record NC_139500.1, on the reverse strand, counting down.
GAAAAATAAACGAGCAGAAGTATTGCCCTCTATTTTGCTAGCATATTTCAATAGAAATCAATCTGTTCAGTAGTCAGAAAAGCAAGGGGCTGATTGTTTTGAGGATGGAAGAATGTTCTACCCGTGGCTCAGAAGTTCTGCTGCCGCCGCTTCTTGGCTTCGATGGCATCGAGGATCGGCTGCCGCTTGGACTGGTACTTCTGGCGAATCTCCTCGATCTCCTGCTCCATCATGGGGTCCAGGGCTGAGAGCCTCTTCTGAAGCTCATCCACACTCCAAGTCTTCAGCTAGCAGGGAGACAAAAGAGGAACAGACATCAGTATCAGTGCAGCCGCCGCTCACACACCTGCAGGGATCCTGCTGCTCCTCTGATGGCCACAGCGCATCTTCCAGCAGGGAAAGACATGAAGAGCTCTGCTCCAGGCTGCTGCTCTCAGGGAGACTGGCGTGAGCCTCAGGATGCTGCTTCTGCTCATTTCACAGGTACATTACATGCTCTGGTTACTGGCAGTGTGAGCATACAAACAACCAGTGAAATGTTTCCCCCATGGAGCTGCTTTTCTAATGCTTCGTTTTGCAGGCTTAGGACAGAAATGCTGCATTGAGATGGAAGAGAAGCAAAGTTCTCTTCCCCTTTCCTTGCAACTAAACCTCCTTATGCTAAATGACAAAAGGAGACAGAGGGGAACAGGAAGAAAATAATATCATTGACAAAAGCTGCATGTCAAAAAAAAAAGGTAATTATGTACAGCCAGGCTGAATCTCAATCATGGTGAGCAATTCACTCTGCTAAACTAGAAATCCCAGAGCACAAACACACACCAGGTCACTTTGGGTCAGCCTCGTACTGATAAAATATGCAAGTACAATTTGTATTTTCCTGTCCATGTGAAGATGTCAGGCTTGTCTGGACAAGCTCTCTCCCCCTGAATTCTCTCTCTGCCTGCCCTTTGTTAACTGGCTGTCTTGTCCATGCCAATTTGCTGAGAACTGGCACAGCAAAGTTTTACTCTGTGATTGCAGATGCCAAGTGTGGCCTGTGACAGTCTAGCCTGTCCACAGCTACACCTTTTATGTCATGTTGTAATATTATAACCTGTGGAACAGACAGGATTTTAGGATAATGTTAAAAAATATGGACACTGGAAGTGCTTAAGCACCAGTCCTTTTCCCATCCAAGACCAAGTGACGACAGGAGAGGCTGTTTTACAGCCACTGCAGCAGGACAGAAACAACTGTGCAGCACCTGCTGTCAGTGAGCACCTGCTGTGGATGCTAAGAACATGCAAAATAATTTTTCTAGTGCACAAAACCTGTCATTTCTTTTACTGTCAACAAATGTCATAATTTAGTGACTTTATTTTAGTTACATGTGAGTGGGGCTGCCCTAGTTTAGCTGTTTATTAGTCAGCTGTCATGGTTATTCTTCAAGCCATTTCTGAACCAAAACACACAGTGAAATGTTTGCTGCCTACTATAAGGCAACAAATGAATGTTTAATGACAGTTTGTATCACTCCTTGAAACTAATATTAAGATATGGAAATCCTGATCCCTTTTCTTGAGGTGGAAAACATACCAGTCCCCAAATCACAGTCACCTGCTACCTGATTTCTCATAATGTCTTTTGAAGTTCTTTAGCATATTCTGATAAACAAGATCTTTTTTAGTTGCTGTATCAGGATTACAAATCCATTTTAATAATCCAGGCACAAGTAAAACAACCTTTCTGCCCAGGGTATACAGTCTTTCAGCCTCTCCAATCAGGCAACTGTTCATTAGAAAGACAAAGCACTTCCTCCACAAAGATATATATTATTTATACACATTAATGCAACTTTAACAGACAGCAGTTTAAGTTGATGCATGGCACCAGTTGCCTTTTCACACTAATTTATTAAGGAGCAGGTAATTATTCAACATTCCACTTCCTCACAGTCTAGGGAATTGGAAAGTCAAATAAAAATGCAAACCAGAAGAAAATATTAATACAAGTGCTGAATATATATACTAAGCAGCTACAGCTCTCCCAGTGCTGGACTGCTTAAAGAGAGTATTGGAAGAAATCTGAAACACGTTGCTCAAGGCTTAAGCCAACTATTAGACGTCAGAAATTGCCCTGGGGCTGCAATCTTCCATGGATGCCCTCTGAGCCTTCTCTACCATCCTCCCGAAGTGTTGGGTGCTGCTCAGAGCCAGAAACAAAGAGCCTGAGCTGGCAGGGCAGATGTACAGCGATGGTCCCTCCAGAATATTGCACGAGGCAATAAGAAAACACTGCCCTGCTGCTGTCCTTGAACAGGATGGAGCATCACAGGACAACCTTCATAGACATTGAGACACAAAGTCTTCCTGCAAAGTGTAACAACTGCTTGCCAAAGGACACAACAGCTTTGACAATTCCCGGGACTGTGTTTGTCAGGACAGATGGCTAAACAGTATGGAAGATGCTGGAGCACAGCTAAGTGTGGAGTGGGCAAAGCCCACAGATTTATATTAGTATGAGCCAACTGGGAAGTGGGTTACCTGCATGACGCAGAGCAGAGTGGCTGCTTATGGAGCCTGATCACGGGTTAGACAGGATGGGGATGGTGGGAGAAGGAAGGGAGGCAAGTCCATGTGGTGCAGCAATCTGGGAGCACAGGAACATCCTGTGTGCAGTGCTGTGTCAGCCAGGATGAACTAACTGCAGAGCTTTCATCTGGAATAACAGCACCCTGGCTGTGAATGCCACTCTACTCCTGCAAGAGGGGGAGAAACCAAGGGGCAGCACTGGTGAAAGGTCCAGGAGGTGACTGCTGAGCCCAGACGAGCTGATGGGAGACTGGCAGGTGCCCCCTGGCTAATAAGAGCCACGAAGAGCAGAGGACACCCAGCCCTCTGCTCCTGCTGCACCTCAGGCTGCGACAGCAAGAGCCCAGGGACTGGCTGAGCAATTAATCAGCCTGTCCTTCCACTCACACACACATCTTTAGAACAAAAAAACCCAAAACCTGTTCAAAAAGCGACGGCCTCCATTTCACTTTGCTGCCTGGCATTTCACTGTGAGCCAATGCCACAGACAGACTTTCTGCCAGAAATGAAGTTTTCGACTCCAGTATATCTGTTTCTGCAGTGGTGCACTCCTGGGACACTGACATTATTCTCTTAGAGAAACGCCAGGAGCAAAATAAGACAAGAAGGACAAGGACAGCATCTCATGACAGACGGTTACTCGGGGTAAAGTCTCAGTGCTGAGCAGCTGCAATTAGAGCTGGGTTTAGCTACAGGCTCAGTCCCATTCCTCTCCTCACTTCTCAGCAATTCCTCCACTCTAAGAAGTCCAACTGTATCTGTAAAAGCTATCTATTTTTGTCCATGCTGATCAAATACCTAAGATAAACTTTTAAAGGGAGGGATCTCATTTCAAATGTAAAGCCTGATGCAAAATACTTCTTCTAAGGTTGGCCAAACAAATATATCAAAATGGTGAGGAGGCAGCACAGTGAAACTCTTCCAGCAAGCTTGTATGTTGAGAAAGCTAATTTTTAAATTGATTAACAGTTGTGTTTTTACTCGAGGTTTTGAGAACGATCTTAACTCTGTAAAAATGCCCAATTGAAGACAAATGTCAGAAGTGGAAGTGTCCATCTGAAAGCCTCTCACCCACGGCTGTGCTGTTTGTTTTCTTCAGGCACCACTGACAGCAACATCTTGTTTTAATATGCTGATGATTCCTACTATATAATTCAGAAGGACATACATAATTATATCCTGTGGAAGGACATAACCTACAGCCTTTCCATGCCTACACAGTAGTGAGGGACAAATCAGAAACAGATAATTTGAAATACAATTTCTTCCTCAAGGAGAAGATTTGTAAGCTATTCATGACATTCCTTTGTCAGCATTTCTGACAGATTTGCAGACAACTACCCCACTGAATAATGTTCAACTCAGCAAACTCCTTCTGAGTTGCACTTCTTTCAAATCAGCATTTTAAAAACAGAGGGGAAAAAAACCCCACTTGCATTTCTTACAGTCAGGTAAAGTGTCACAGCAACATGATATTCTACTGAATGTAAATGAACCTGAGCAGCAAAAGGAGAATAAATAAAAGCTCTCTGCAGATATGTGAGACACAACCACAGGTCTGATATTCAAGGGCACCATGGTCTGAACTTTGTAGCTCTGCTGTTCTGTCCTAAGCAGGACACAATCCAAAACCTTGCCATGGTATTTTAAAACAGACCATGCCAGATTTCTGTTTCACATAAAACAACAAAAAAAAAAATCTGTTGTAAAACACAAAGCCTGGAGAATAACTCAGCCTCTGCCCTGTACTCACAAAAACCAAACAAAAACCCAAACAGTGAAAACTTTTTGAATTAGAAACTGATGCAAATGATTTATCACAGCCCTCACACAGAGGAGCACCCGTGCTCTTTGCCTACAGCAAGGTTTGTAGCTTGACCAGTCTGGGACTTGGCACATCCCCTGGTCCCTCAACAGCTCTTGAGCAGCACAAAGTCACCACTGCCTGCATCAGCCTGCACTACTGACATAAATACAGCCATCCAGTAACCCCTGAGTCACTTCAGCTAGCATTCTTATTTGCTCCTCTAGCAAAAACACTGCCAGCAGAATCCCCTTGCTGCATGAATTGAGAACATCAAACAGAAATGAGCTGTTTCCCTGCAGCTTTCACCCACTTCTCCCCCAACAAAGGGTTTTGGCCAAGCTCTAGCTCACTGACTGCACAGGAATCAAAAAATATTATCTTGGGGCAAATGGACAACATGTTCCTCCTGAAACTTTCTTTCTACTCACTGACACTGAATTTGATCGCTGCATTTAGCACAAAGCCTTTGCTTGGCTTGTCTGCAGCTTTTCAGGCTATCTGGGCTTTGCTTTTAAATCCTATCTTTGAAGCCCTGAGGCTTGTGCCAAACACAAACCCTCCATCCCCTGGGTGGAGATGCAGTTGCTCTACCATCACTTTTCAAACATGCAGATGGATCCTGACTTCTGGAACAAAATTGGAATATGCATGACACTGGTGAGATGAAGTTACTTTCCTCGTGGTGAAAGCACTTGAAGAGAGTTTCAGAAGGAGGATATTTTCAAGTCTTGATACTACAGCCAATCCCACAAATAAAATTAGGAAGTTGTTCTCTCCTTCTCTAGCCCTCTAGTCATATCCCTCTGCCATAATTTCTGTGAGTTTGAACACTTGTCTTCCACATGGCTCAGAGTATTTTCCGAATATCCTCCCACTGTTACCAGGAGCCCATGGCTTTTTAGGAAGAAAACACCCAGCTGCAGCAATCCCCCTGCCTGCCTTTCACCCAGATATTCCAGGTGGCATTTACTGCTCAACATAACTTGATGTCAAACTTTAAAGTTTTATATAGCCTTAAGAAAAACTGGCTTTAGCAATTATCACTTCATAAGGGGCAGTGGGAGTTTGAAGACTAAAATACAGAAGTAATAAAATTGCAGCTTCCCACGCTACACAGGGAAATAAATTCTTAGTAGAAAAGATACGAGCTAGATGGGAACTAAGGAAAAAACAAATTAATTGTCTATTTAGCACAGCTTTTATTGTTACAGCTTCCTTTTAAGCCTACTTTTATGCTGCAATCTAACAGTTCTTGACTGCATACCCAGTGATCAAACCCCCCAAGAAACTCATCAATCCCATCATCAGGGAGCACAACCCATCATTTATTTGTGTGTATTTAGACAGGCAAACTCTAAACACGGCTTGAGAAGGGGTTTTACCCAAATCAAGTTACCCAAGCTATGCTAAACATTAAATGCCAAATAGGAATTTGCTGTTAGAGATAATGAAAAGTATTACCACGGTAATACAGTAGCAACTCTCTACTTTGGAAAAGCAAAACCAGAACAACCAACTGGTACTAAAACTGTGTGGAAGCTCCTGGGAGGCTGTTGATGATCACACTCGACAGCAGAAGTGGCTACATATCAGAGACAAGTACAAAACAATTCCTGCAAGTTCACTTAAGTGTTCAGGTGTCCTTTGGGAAGGGAGGCTCTTCACAGAAGAGAATAATTAAACTCTTGCTTCACCTGACCTTGGCTATCACCAAGGCTATCAAGATGCCTCCCTTCTGATAAAACCAAGGGCACACTCACACCTCCTTCTGCAGAGCCCTGCAGATCAGTTTGATGTGTATCCACCTCAACTCCTGAACCTTTCTTCTGTCATCTCCTCACACAGGGTTTTATTTTTGGGAGGATGCCACTTGCTGTGCCTATTTGTAGCAATCCCCTTGGGGCAGAGCTCAGCCTGCAGCACCCAGTGGTGCCACAGAGACCAGGAGCCAGGGAGGGATGTGAGATCCCAAGGATTCATCAATGTGAGCTCTGACAAGTGCAAGAGCTGAGATTATCCTGGAATTAGCTTTCTGTAACTTGAAAGACTGGTTAAGCACAGTATCCATTAAATGCTCACATCAAATATACTCTGAGGACACAGATTACTCAAAAGTATGATGCGCTTTTTTTAAGCCAGGGAAAAAAAAAAGGTACTCAGTTTCTCTGGCCAAAATTAAATGTAGAAGGTGATTTCTCACGCTGAGCAGTGCTCCAGACTTTAGATCTTGAAGATGGTGATATAAATTGGTGTTGGAATAGCATGCCGTTTTTTCCCATAGCATTTTTCCTGAAATGCTGCCTCAATACCACTTGGCATACTTTCAATCACTGCTCTAAAAATTAAGTGCCTTGTTCTCATTTACGTTTCCAGCACAAGGAAGCCTTGATGTAATGTATGAGCAGGCATTAACTATTTATTCACTTTAAGTTGTCAAATGCAAAGGACACAAGGAGCTAGTGGCATTTTCTGGCCATTTTTCCTCATCCATCAGGTCCCTACAACCTCACAGATCTGTCAAGCAGAGCAGCCATGCTACAGAGGGGCTGCAGTAAATCAGAACAAGCCCTGGTGCCTAGACAAGCACTAATTATCTTGATTTTCCTCCCTTTTAGCATCAGCATGTCAGTGAAGTTTCTCACTGTTATGAAAGCAGTGGATGAAACGCACTCATTGCGGGATTTCATGCAAGATTAAAAATACAGATATTAATCTTTCAAAAGATTTGAAAAATAAGTCTCAGCAGCACAAGGTTCTGCTTTTAACGGACCTTAATTATTTAGGCAATGTACTGGCAAAACATACCACGGGCTGCAGCATCCAGCACCAGCCAAAACAGCACTGCAGCTACAACTTCCCAAAGGAAGAGAACAGGAGCTGAGACCAGGGCACATCTGGGGACTGTTCTCAGGCACCTCACCTGAATAGCAGATGGCCTTCCACAAAGAAATAACACTGTCAGTGAGATCATGATATGACCTAGAGGTCAAGTCAGCTTAAGCCAGTTAAATATATCTAGGTGCAATCACAGCATCACTTTTTGTGGAAGAAAAGATGGACTACCACACACTCAGCTTCTGCTCCCCAGCTGAACTGGAAAAGTGTATTTTAATAGAGAATTGTATCAGAGGAGACTCTTGAGTGAGGTGTTTGGGATGGCTCTGCCTCACTTGCACAGATGTGGAGCTTTATGGCTACTGGAAGTGAAGCACCTTATTGCTGTGATGCCAGTAAGGATTCCAGGTAATTTTCTGTTTAGCTCTGCTTATTTGATTAAAATAAGGGTTCACCACACCAGACCAATGTACTATCCCTACAGAATTACTGCAGGGCCATGTGTGCCATCCTTCTCCCTGCCAGACACACCACAGACAGCAGGGACTGCAGAGCTGTGGGGACACCACAGCCTGGATCAGCAGCACTGACATCCCTGGGCTGCTCTTAGCCAAGAACTGAACTTCACTTATCCCTATTGTAATCCTTACAGGGCTCAGGAAAGTTTTGGTGTCCCAGGTAGTACAACCACAGAACCTCTGCAAGCTGTTATTACCCTCAGCATTGTCCTGAAGTATTAGGGAAGAAAACCCATCTGAAGGTCCACTCATTGATATGAGTGCTGAATGGTTGTTAAAAAAATAAAGCTTAAAAAAAATAGCAATTCATTTTAATCATCTAAGCTCCAAGATTAAATTTCCATTTTTAGCCTTAGTAGCAATTATGAGTATGAATAGCACCATTCACTTCCAAAATCATCCCAAGTACTGTACACACTTTATCTAAACAAAGGGAATGACAAATTGAGTCAGTGTTATTTTGCAGCACTGAACTTCAAGAAGTCCAAACCTTGAAATCCTTTAGGAACTTAGAAAGTGGCTGACTAATCCTATAACCACAAAGACAAGTTATCTCACTGTTATTCTTTTCTCAGTAACTGAATTACAAACCAAGCTAAAAGGTCAGCCTGTCTGGACTAGCAAGCGAAAATAAAAGAAAAAAAGAAAAAAGTGCAAAAAAGGAGCACCATTTGCTTTTAAAAAGCACTTGCTTGCCAGAGGTTTGATTAAATAAAAACAGCAGGGATTTTTTCCTTCTCTAAGTGATTATGATTTAATTTTCTTAAGTAAGAGTACAAAAATACCTCTGAACATGCTAAAATAAATCATGTCATTGGGCTTTGAGGATCTGGCTAGCTGCAGATACTATAAAGTACAGAGCTGACCAACATGGGGTTTTGCTCTTTTTTTTTCCTTAAGAAAAGCAATCTGTCAGAAAATGCTGATTCCTTTAAACCAAACAGAATTTTTTTACAAATCTGAAAGGTCTAACTAAGTTCTGCTAGGAAGGGTACATATGTCCATAACAGAGCTTCCTTCCAATCCCAGGTACCCTTCACCCTCTCCCCCTTGCTCCTAAGGGCTCTACTTGCTGAAGGATTAACAATTAACTTCTTTATTCAGGATCACTTATCCTGAATAAAGCAGAACAACTGAAGGAGTAAGAATACCTGAACTAAGAGCGATTCATTCATACAATATTGCTCAGGATAAAACACAAATGAAGTGGTAACCAATTAATTAACACTAAATCAGCACTTGAATACAGCCTTCTTTAATGATGTAGAGCAAGAAGCATCATTAACATATCTGAAGATTTCACACATTCAAATCTGCAAGGCACAGTGAAGGCTTAAAACACACAGTTTCAGTTTCAAAGGCTTGAGACTACATCATCCATGGCAAGAAGCCATTACAGCTTTAAATAACTTGGGCCTATTTATCTTAACACTTAAGAGTATTAAACTTTATTCAACAAACATTTTTGAGTCTTAGTCTCCCATTTTATTTGCAGCTCCAGGAGAGCTGCTGAAAGGGGTTTGTTCCCAGGAAGACCCCATCTTGTCTACCCAAAAGTGAGGCTTATTACAAAACCTTGGTCCACAGCTGCTCTGCCTCCCCTCCTTCACTGAGGGAAAGGAGGAAACAGCTGCAATTTGAAGGCAGAGAAGACAGGAGAGAGAATTAAAAGATTTTTGAGAAAATATTGAATTACAGAGATTTCCAGGGCATTCTGAAAAAAAAAATAACTGCATGTCCATGCAGTTGTCTTTAAAACCAGGGGCAGGTGTTTAATAGAGGCAAAAGGTTCTTGGGGCAATGTCCCAGTGAACCATCTCCATACAATCCATGTCACATGAACCTGCACAATTCCCTATGAAAGGTTTCCTCAGTTGCTCACTATTACTTGGGTATCCATTTATAAGGCAAGGCACAAAACAAGAAGGAATGAAACACTTAATTTCTGAATAATATTTCTTTCAGACTGTATCAGTCTATGTGTATTATGCTGCTCTCTCTCCCTCTTCCTGAAGGTCAAAGCTTTGATTATGAATCATAAAATGGTTTGGGCTGGAAGGGACCTTAAAGATCATCCAGTGCCACCCCTGCCACGGGCAGGGACACCTTCCACTGTCCCAGGTTGCTCCAAGCCCTGTCCAGCCTGACCTTGGACACTGCCAGGGATCCAGGGGCAGCCACAGCTTCTCTGGGCACCCTGTGCCAGGGCCTCAGCACCCTCCCAGGGAAGGATTTCACCCCAATATCTGACCTAAGACACCCCGTGGTTACACACACCAATTATGCCAGCAGTAAGAAACACCTCGATGTTTCTGCAGGTTTTGAAGTAATGCAAGAAGAGGCTGCACAAGGTCAAATGCACCAGGTCCAGCAGCCAGAGCTGAGATAACTTTGCTCTTCTCACACTTCATCATTTCAGGCACTTGTCCAGATCACACCCTGCCTATTGGAAAGTGTTCACAGAGGGCTGATGGAGACTTTATCTGTCAGCTTTTCCAGATGGTCCAGACTCCATCCCTCAAAAAGCAATCCAGAGCAGCTATAATAGAGTCCCCATGCAAAGAGTCTCCAAAAAGAGTCCTTTTTTGCTACAGATGAGAAAAACCTGGACAAGCTTGTCTTTTTAAGCTACATTACCCTTTACAAACATTTGTACTGACAGATGAGCTGGAAGAAGATTTTAGAAGCATTTCAAATAGATCTCGTTTCAGCAGCAGTGTTCTTTCTTTAAGGGAGATGCTTTGCCAAGAACACATCCAGCCCTGAAAACAGATCTCAAGGCGTAACAAGGCTCAAAGAGGTTTGCTAAAGAATTCAGTGTGCTCAGAGATTATTTTTCCAGCATCACACCTTCAATTACTAATTCCTCTCCCCTTTCTCCCAAAGCACAAATGCATGTTGCAGCCTGAACTTAAAACATGCAGCAGCAGTGGAACAAATCCAATAATCACAGACCCAGGATGAAGTTCTGTTAGTTACTTAGTTCATCCACAAAACTTTCAGTCAGTGTCTTACCTGATTAAATCTGCAGCAGGAAAAGGGCCTCAAAGATAGTCCAAGATATTGAATTTACAAGTCTGAGTGCTATGAAGTCGATTTCAGGTTACATTATTTCAGTCTCCATTAAGGGCTATGACCTAAGCAATTCGACATAAACTACAGCAACTCCTTTTACTTCCCACTCACTGCAGGTTTCATCTAAAAGCCTCATGTCACAGAAGGCCTGCTATATACAAAAATATAGCAAAAAATGAAAATTTGACAGCAAGTTGTGGCAGTAAGTGCTTTGCAATCAATGTCAGTTTGCACCAAAGTGAAAGCAGGTGGTGAGCAATGACCCTGTTACCAAATGGAAGAGAGCAGGAATCTATTCTCTTCCCCAGCAGACACACGAGTCATGTCACTGAAGTACCTTTTTCAATTTTAAATATTGCTAACAAATTTTAAAACCAAATGTGGTATATATTCTTTTTCTTGTTGTTGTTTCTTGTTGTTGTAAAGGGAATTTGGAAAGGTTTATAAAACCTTTCCAATACAGAACTTGCTGTGAATCACACTGGTGGTTTGACACAGCCACAGATCCGATGAGGTTTGCGGTGAGGTTCAGAGTGTCTTCCTCATGCAAATGTTACAGGAGATTCAAGACCACTTAACAAACAAGAAAAGAGAGAAGCAAGCTCCTCCTGGGTTTATTTTTAAAAAGACTGTTTGACTACAAGGTGACAGAATGAACCATTTGTCCTTAATAAAGATGTCACAAGTTAAAAGTATTTGCTGGGAAGAACGTACTAAATATTCTGGAAAGGTAATGCTTAAAAGAGACATGAACAATTAACAGAGCTTTAAAAAATCTTGGCAGATGGCTGAAGAGAAAAAAAGAAAGGAAACCCATTCAAGGGATGTCAATGTTATGAATCAAGACAGGTGACATTTAAAACCAATGAATAAAACATCACGAAAACCTGTCTCTTTTTATAAATCATACTTCACAGTGGAACTACATCTAGGTAATACACTTCAAGATCTTCCTCAATAAGCAGGAGATACCATGGGGGTACAATTCAGGTTTGAAAGTTAATAGCTGTCTATCTTGGACTGCCTCCTGTTGTCAGAAAAACTGTCCTTTTATTAGAGTTTGTTTCCCTCCCATGAAAAAAAAAAATGTAGCTTTAATACTCTTCCACAGAAAGAAATCTTTATTTTAGATTCAGCACAGAAGAAACAAGTATCTCAAGTTTTCTTGCTTCCCAACTAGGAATCTGCCCTAGCTCCATTGGCCTGGGCAGAGATATCTATAGCCATCCCAGATCTGGCTTTATCTCTCACACTGATGAATGCACTAGCAAATAAGTTCACTTTATGTTCCAAGTAAGACTATTGGAAGAAATCAGTGCCTGAGAAGCAATTTTTATTCTAGCCACCACTGGGAAAAAGGAGAGTTCATGATAGATGAAGGGAAGACACATTTGGACAGAGAAATCCCTGAAGATTCACTCAGAGTGTTTAGTTTAGTCTTCGAAAAATGGTATTGAAAAAAGCTCTACTTTACCCAAACTTTTTTCTTCTTCTACACAAAACTATACATATTCAAATGAATTTTTTGAACAATCCATCTTCATTCATGACACAAGGGTCAGAGAAACTCGCTCTCTTATAAAATAAAGAATGTAATCTAAATTTCATAATAATTCAATAGAAGTCTCAAGATTATTTGATTTTCAGCAATGCCATTTAAATGACCTAAAAATCTGCACACTCTAAAGCTTTTTTTTTTTGCTCCTGTTCAAGCAGACAGACTTTCTGGTGTGTTAGTAACCAGTTCAAATTACTCACTTAAGTAATTTGGATGGGAAAAAGGAGGAACAGAAAAGTTAGTGCAGAGCCCTGCATCTCAACACCTTTACCAAGCTGCTTAAAAGGCAGGAGTAAAAAGAAGATCACAGAAAAATCAGGAAACACTATAAAATGATAAATTATAAAAAGTCACACGCCAGCAGCTTACCCACATAATGCAAATGCTCCTAGCACCTGCCTTAACCCTATATCCTCAGCATGCCTTCTCCCTACTGCTAGCAAAGACCCAAAACCAGTTTCAACAAAATTACAGCCAATCATTCAGTCTGCCATCATTTTCAAAGCTGGCAAATGCACAGAAAATACTCTCAAGTTTTTAATCGATTGAACTTTTAAAAGGACAAAAGATAGTAAAGCTATAAAGCATCAATATTAGACTGCTAACAAATGCTATCCAAATGGATGTTCAGAGAAACCAAAGATGTTGAATGTTCCAGGTACTGGCAGACAACGAGCTGCTCACAAGACAAATGACACCTTCACAGACAGAATACAATAAATTAGAGACTCTGGTCATTGTAAAGCAGCATGTGTTTACTGATATTGATAAGCAATAAATCACTTGCCCTCCAACAGTTCCTCCCTATAAATCACTTCCAGTGAAAGAAACAGATGGTTCCAGCATGCAGGCATTCTTCACCACAGGCTGAGCTGGAGAGGGGATGAGCTGTGCTGAGCAATGACCACTTTAGCTGCAGTTGTTCTGCAGGGTGCAGGGGAGCAGCAGCAGCTCTAATTCCCTGTTCTGAGATTCCAGCTGTGACTGAGGCCAGGCTGGGCCAGGCTGAGCAGCAGCTGGTGCTCCAGAGGGCATCCTCACTGCCCTGCCCTGGCTTGGGCTGCAGCCCACTGCCATCCATCCTGCCTGGACCACACACTCCAGCAGACTCTGATCCACAGGCACTGCCAGGCTGGTGTCACCCCCAGAATCCAAAATACATCATGAGCCTCGTGCTCTGACAGCTTTGCTCTGGAACAATTCAGCTTTCTATACACTTCTCAGCAACTTCAATTTCTTGCTATCACACCAATACCTAATTTGTCTAACTGGAAGGAAACAAATTCACATTTTCACTGCAAACAAACAGCCTATTGTTCAGGCTGAACAAGCTGAAGTCAGCATTAGTCCAACACAGTTTCCTTTTCTGCTGGCAAAGATGCCAGAAGTGGGTTTACTTATTTATTTATTTTTTTAATCTGTTTCCAATGTAACCTTTTGAACTACTGAGTAAAAGCATAGAAAGAAGGATGTGAATAATAACAGAATATCCCAAATGAGATCAGCATAATGAAACACTGTCTCCAGTAAGCAGAAAATTATGTTTTTCTTTACTACTTCAAGAAAAAGATTTACACCTTCACTCAGGGAAGGGCAAGGTTTGCTTTTATATATATTATACTTGTAAAAAAGAAAAATCTAAGCAGTAGCTCTTAAAAGCTCTGTCTAGAAGTTTCTTATGGACACACAAAAATCACACCTTCCTACCAAGTAATTATAAATGGACATACAGTTATTCACCTATTGAAAGGAGACCACAGCTGCGATACCAACTGTTGCACTGCAGGTAATTTAAAATCTCCAAAAGATGCAAATACACTTTTAGAAACTGGACTTAATTAAGATTTAAGTGTTTTGATGTTTTGCTTCAACCACTTGCCAGACCATTGGTTTGTCTCTTATCTGAACAAACTTCAATTCCAAGTGTGAAATACATTTCTATTGTCCACTCCTTTGTCCCACTGCCTTGGTGAGCCAGCAGCCAACCCCTAGAGTTTCCAGTTCCAAGGAGCCCTGGGCAGAACTCAGGGCAAGCAAACAAAACCAGAGACCCCAGCAAGTGGTCTACAGACACTCTTGAAATGAAGATGTCTCATTTCAAAACTGGTCTATTTTAAGGAGCACATTCCACAGAGAAGTCACATATGGACAGCAAATTGTGGCCTCAGCACTTTGGAAGCAACAGGCCAAACAACTGGAAAGGGATCTATAGCTGGGGGAAGAGCTGTGTGTGATCCCACAACTCCTGCAGCTCATTGAAGCTCCTTCTCTGCCCCTCCCTGACAGAAAGACTGAGGAGCCCAGAACTTGTACCTGGGGCTCTGCCTGTGCAGCCCTGACAAGAGTGGCAGCTGATGAGAACTTGTATTTTTCCTCCCAACTAGAGGCAATTAACACCTCATCCTCCTTTATTTTGCCCTGGAAAAATTTCATAAGCCACAGCTTTATTGCTTGCAGGACAGCCTTCCCCAGCAGTAGAGAAACAGATGACATTGTGCACTGAAAAGTGATGAAGTCTGTTTTGCAATCCAGGGAAATCACAGCAATCTTTCCTGTCCAAAGAAATTCCCGTCAGCAGCCAGTGAGACACTGCTCAGAGGGAGCTAAAAGATGAGCTAATGCAGAGAATGGCACTCCCAGCATGGAAACACAGAGCTGAAACACAGCTTCACTCCCAGCACACTGCAGGGTGGTGGCACTGTGACCAAAGGCCACTGCAACAGTCACCTTCAGCAGCAATCTGAGGTTGGCCATGCCTACTCCTTCCACTCCTGCAAACCCTGAGATTCTCAAGGGTATTTGCTAGTTTGATTTTTGTAAGGACAGAAGCTGTGCTCCAAAGTGTTTCTGCTTCAGTGAGAGGACCTGTGAATGCAGATCCTCTTCATTAAGCCAAAGAGAGAGAAGGACAGACCCAAATTATGGCTGTTGATAATTGCAGGAATGGGAAGGGTCTGACTCACCAAGACCTTGCAGATGCAAGCAAATCAAGGTTTTCCCAAAAGAAGCAGTATACTTTTTAGGAAAGAGACATGAACCTTGTTTCTTATCTTCCTTCCCAGCTCAGAGGCAGCAGGATGGAGATTGCCAGTGCAGAAAACAAGGAGGTCCTGCAGAGGAATTGCACTGCCTCCCTTTAACAGCCCAGCTCCCTCCTGCTGCTATTCCAGGGCAGCACACAGAGCAGCTACAGACAGTGTGGAAGTGTCTGTACCAATTCAGCTCTCAACAGGCAGGTGTCTTACACAGGTACAGACAACACAGGTGCTGGAATCACAGAAAGCCTCAGAGCAAACAGCTCCAATTCTGTGTGTAGAGCCTGCAGAAACACTCAATGTCTTGCAGTACTGCTGCCCTAATCTCTGCTAAAAGTTCATGTCCTACTTGACTTCACATCCAAAATGAGCCCCCAGGACAGCAGAAATTCAGTGATAAATGTAAAACTTGTGACTTAGAATTACAGCAGAACCTCAGCTCAACACTACAGATATTAAAAAAACCCAGCAGTTGCATCATGATGGCAAAATGTGAGACTGACTGGGGGTCACCTGCCACTGATTTTTGCCTGTGGAACCACACTCCTGAAATAAAATTGAAAAGGTTTCAGTGTTGTGACAGCTCCCACAAGCCAGGAGTGGCTGGCACCTGCTAATTTGCTAACAAAACAGGCTTTCAATAAAAGGATTACTGATGCAATAGAAAACATTCATGACTGGCTGATCCACAAATATGTGCTACAATAGGTTTGGCAACAGTGACGGCCTTTCAAGCAGGGCCAGAATAAAAACAAGTAATTCTACTTTAGCCACAAGTGATATTAGAATACTGACCTGCTCAGAGCAGTTAAAAGGCTTTTAAAATAGGTAGTAAGTAAAGGGTTTGTTCTGTCTAAGGGCAGGAAACACTGCACAACTAATTTTCCTGTATGTTACAGTACTACTGAAAGATTAAAGTGAAGAAATGTAGGACATTGTCTAAACAAACCTTCTAACATTATTAAGTCTGTGCAACAGCATGTGACTAATGCTCGCTGGCAAAATTAAATTCAAGTATAAAAATTCTGAGATCTGATTATGGCAATTAGGAATTCTCCATACAATGCAGCCTGCCCATCATCAGCCTACCCCTGCAGCAGTCTCCTCTTGGAGTTTGTTATATTCTTCCTAAAAGCAATAATTTTTGCCCATAATTAGTATTTTTCTCCCCATGTTAAATAAATCATAATGTTGTTGAAAACATTGTTCACAATCAATCAGGGTGTAAAATATTCTTGTTCAAACGTGAGAGGGGATAAACATTAACAGCAGCAGGCATTGACTAATCAGTTAATAACAACTTCTACCTCAGAATTCCAAGGCTGGAAATATTTTCCTGGAAATACTCTGGATTAATGCCATCTCTGATCACAACCAGCACACAGCCAGAGCATCACATTTAGGAGGACTGGAGTTCATCACCTTTCAGAAGAGGATCTCTGGGTTTTCAGCTCTGCAGTGGATGGGGTTGACTCAATCTAACCCTCATCTAATGTGACATTGCCATTGTGATATAAATAGTGTCTTATTTGCCTGCTTCAGAAGAACAATGTTAGTCAAGAAAAGGTCAAATGGTTTTGCCACAGGGAAAAAAAGAGCAAAAAATCTTTTGTAATTTAATATTGTCCTTTTTTTTTTTTTTTTGGAAGACAGGAGACTCCAGGTGCTAGTCACACAGGAGGGAGAGGAATACAGAAAAGAAGAGAAGGCATATTTATCTAGTCTGCAGTAGCAGAAAGCAATAATATTTCAATCATTTCTTAAGGCCCAGAGGAACTAATATTTACCCTGCATCTCACTGATCTCATCTCTACTTGGAATGCTGCAAACTCTGTAGAAAAAGGCTGCTCAAACCTGCCTACTTTGACAATGCAGAAATTATAGCTGCAGGCAGGTCTAGGACAGATGTACTGGGTACAACTGATGAATGCTTTTTTCTTCATATTCCCCAGTGCTTATTGCATTGATGCTTTCAATTAAAATCATTAATAAATATGACTTTTACCCATAGTTAGCCATCAAATCAATCAATTTTTTGCCAAATGGGAAAAATACATGATTTTAAGTCTTTGAATACATTACACAACGTGAGCTTGCTACTAACCCTCAGATAAGGGCTACACAAACACCCACATTATTTATTAAGGCTGCTTTCAAGCAATTTTCTCATCCTACAGAAAAAAAAAAAGTAAGTAGCTCTGTTCCAAAATTTATATGCAAGGCAGGCTGGAACGTTCATACATAACTGAACTGGAGAAACACATACAGCTGGGAAGTGAAATTTCTACAAATGACTTCACAAAGGTGACCCAAAGGCCGATTTATTGCTCGCTTTTATTGCTTCCAGCACACTGGGAATCTGTGCACATGGCAATACTGCAGTACTAAAGGAAATCAGTAAACAGGGTCACGTGTGTCACAGGAGCTGCTTTTCATGTTCTAAAAATATTTGTGGGTCCTGTTTGCTGGAAAGGCACTGACCTCTGCTAGTGCTGCCTGTGCTCGCTGGGTGTTCCCTGCACCTCCACTGTGCCCAGGGGAGTGCATCCCACTCACAGCAAACACACTGCTAAACTTGTTATTCACCAAATTAGGAAGTAAAATAATTACAGCAAATTTCCCCCTGGGCCATCCTCTGCAGACTACAAAAGACTCTGAAGATACTCCGAAGCAGACCAGCTCTCCTGGGAGATGCCACACATTGAAAAACAATTGTTTATCATTCAATTAAAGTACAGCATGAAGTGAATGAGATAAATGAAGTATCTGACTTGACTGGAATTGTGTGCTGGGCCCAAACCCTGTGACACACAGGCAGCTTGAGGGTTATTTTTGCACAAAAATTATTTATGCAGTGACTTTATGCCTTGAGAGCAAAGATAAAGGAGCACAAAGGGCTAAGAGGGAGGGAATGCAGGAGGTCCCCCTCAGCTATTCTTTGCAGCCTGAGTAAGAAAAGCAGCAGCAAAGACAACAAAATAACAGCAGTAAATCTATACAATCTATAGAAAGAGAAGGAAAAGCTCCAGCTATTATTCCAGCCTTGAAGTGAGGCATCTCCTCCAGTTGTGAATAGCAGAGGGATTTTGCTTTCCACACTTTGTGAAGGAGTGAAAATCACCAGCTACTGCCAGACTGACAACCTGCACCACAGGCAGTGAAAGGGCACAGAGTGCACCAAGTGAAAGATCACTGAAGAAAAATGATGAGGCAACAATGTTCAGCATCTTCTGGGTTTTTTTGAAATC